>NC_140589.1:1356024104-1356767066 GCF_964204655.1 Triturus cristatus
CAAACTAGTCAATAATAACCATAACTCTGCTACCAGAAAACTGATCCAGCGGTTTACCATCAACAGATACTCTACTACCATATACTCACCTGGGCTCACCAAACAGGATTTGTCTAAATTCTCTTATTTTCCTTAACTAACCCTTCACAGATCAAAAGTTGATTGGCCATTAGTTGAACTAGTTGATTGTGAAAATGCCATTAAGCTAACTTACTTACACTTTAAATTGAAATTAACAACAGACTCCTTTAGCATTTTTAGAAATGTTATCTAAACCCTGAGCATGTGCACCACTTCAAAAATACAATACATTCGCCTTTCACACATGGGGAGAGAGAATTTAATCAATTAGACATCATATATTTATCACAGATTCAAGCAATGATCAATGCACAGAAAGGGAGAGGACAGAGAGAAAAGATCCTTCAAATAACAAGAAAGAATACTTTTATCAAGAATGGTGTGAAAGACCAACCCCCTGGCCAAAGGGCTGGTAAGGGTCCCCTGAGATAGATTCAGGAAACAAAGTCTTAAGGACAGGAATCAGGACAGGATTGTTACCCCTCTAATACCGACGATTGCGTCGCACCCCTCTCTGACACTCTCTTTCTTCCTCGAGATTATTCCGCAAATCTTCTTCTAACCCAATTAAGCTAGGAATAAAAGTTCTGCTTTAGATTCTGCATTCAATTCTTCATCAGCGTCTCACAGCATCCCTCCCAGCATCAGCATCACCGTCTGCACCGACAGCATCTACCCTCTGCAGCATTCAGCGACTCTTCATCTCTCTCTCTAGCTCTCCAGTTAACTAAAGCTACCTCAGTTATACCTTTCAGTCTGGTTGTTCCACCCATTAATGTTTCAATATCGTAAAAAATCGAAATCAAATTGGTCAGGCAAGGGGAGGATGATCATCACACCATGCTTACATATCACTTTTTCAGTTAGCCCATTGTTAACAAACCCATCCCCTTAATTTTTATTCAATCTTTATTTTTCCCACCCACATTCACATCTCATATGCAACAAATGTTCTAAATATAACATGTAGACCCATTCATTTAGTTACTTTACTGCTGGTTCTCAGGCTCAAGCACACTGCGACCTTGTCCTCTTCTCAACCCGTCTGTCATTCTTCCGGGTCGTCTCTCAGTTATCATGCGCAAAACCCAAATGACTCAGCTCGCTTCAGACATCCACGAGAGGCCCAAATACGCACTAATAATAAAGTCAGAAAGACGGATGTTACTTTAAAAAATAAATGGTTTCACTGTATACAACCTGCCTCTACTCTATTCCCTTTTACTTTTTAATACTTTCCCCGCATTAGCATTAGTATGATAGCTTGTTTCTTTTCAGCAAAGCAGGTGCCATGCACGCGAGCCTTCAAGCCACCATATTAGTGCCTTCTGCTCATGCGCAAGAATTTCCCTGCAAGTGTTAAGACGTCATACTACGTAGATACAGTTGACGCATGCGCAGTAAAGATTTCCCGTTTAGAGCATTTTAGTCCTTCGTTCATTCTGTTAACATTAGTGAACATGTAGGCAAGATTCGCTAACCCTCGAGTTGATGTGGTGCGCATTAGTTTTACACAAAACAAACTTAATAACTGGTTAGTAAGTTAAAGGAGCAGATTGCGTACAAGCAAGTCTCTTTTCTAAGAGTCCTTGCTCCATCACTACTTCTGTTGTGAATCCACCTGTAAGGTACAGCTTGTTTCTGCAGAATGATGAAACCCCTTACACATCTCACTGCAACCAATTTAAGCAAGTGCACACAATCCTTACAGAGCACAGAAACAATCAGGTGACACTTACTGGTAGCTTTGGGATCTCATAACGTCACCACTTCACCACGGGTGTATGGGTCTGGTCCACCTACAAGATAAAAACATGGTACATTGCTCTGTGAATGCTGAACATGTACTTGTGTGCATATGAAGCACAGTACATTGACGTCTCAAATGCCAGGTTTTGTCTGTACGTGGAACTGGTAGAATGAAGCACTGTTGGAACGCCCTCATGATGGACATATGTATGCGATGTTGAAGTGTGTTCAAATGATAGGAAGCACAGCACATATGAGGTGCAAAGAGTGCAGACTAGGTATAAGACCAGCCTAGTTTGCAACATGGTACAAGGGTGCCAGGCATTGATGGCTATGTGAACAATCCAATTTTATTGACCACACTCTGCAGAGTGTGACAATGCTGGGGCCTTCTCAAGTCAATATGTATTCTTTACAATGCTACACACATCAGATAGTACCTATTCTTGTTTGTCTTCTTCACTTAGCTCCTTACATGTGACCAGTGCATTGTAAATGAACAATGATCAATCGAGAACCATACAGGCTCATAAATGAATGATTACCATTTTTGTCAAATAGACGTATGTCCAATCTGCAGCCTGATGACGTGAGGGTGCTCCCCTGCAACATACATGGATAGTGGTCCTCACAGTTCAGAGTTAGTAATGACCTACCAGACTGGGTGACAATACTCCCTGCACAGTGCCAGATGGGTCCCACATCACCTATGGGCCTTCCCTTCACTGCATGGTATGTTTTGGCTAATGTGAGGCCCCTGTGAACAGGCCCCTGTGGCATGTTAAGTGTATGTAACGGAGTTGGCCCGTTTCATGCCACAGTAACCTGTAAACATATCTGGGCCTTCTGAAATGAAAAACATTCAAAGTATTGTGCAAAAGCCACACAGCTAGAAGCTCAGGGTATATAGGGACTTACCGGTAGCCCCACCAACTACTATCCCTAGGTCATCCAGGAGATCTTGCTACTGCCTGACGACATCTTCACACCAGTGCTTGAGTTGGTAGATGCTCTGCTGGACATTGAAGACGCGAGATAGCTGGAAACACACATTCTTCCAACGCTGACGCCTCTCACAGGCTGGGTATCCTTGGCTGACCCGACCTCCACTGCAGATCATGTTGGGAAGGTACCTGACTAACAGCCACAGCAGACCCCAGACTACTCCTCCATTCCTCCATCAGGTTCTTGGCCCTGTGCCTGCCTAACACATCCCTAACCTCAAAACCTCAAAAAACCCTAAATCCAACAACAGAACAACTCTCCCTTCCCTACCACTATAACTATAAACCCCTGTTTGGACACACACCCAACAATACAATGCACACAACAACACAAATTACAATGACAAAACAAAAATGATGGTTTGGGGACACAACAGGGACAGCACAGACACCAATAAGACCAAGAAACAGCACCAAACTTTCCAGCAAACAACAAATATCTCCACCAGCTAGCACAGACAAAAAGACTGTAAGTGAATGTGAAAGGAACTTAACACTTCCTGGGTGGAAGCATCACATTTCAGACGTATGCGTCACGTTTCCTATTAAATCATCATTTTATTCTCTGATACTTCGCTAGGGAAATAGAAAAGGAGCAAGTTACACACAACACATGACAATGCCCAAAACTGCTGCGTTTTGCTTAGCTTTGATGCATGGCTTCTGTCCGACACGCTTTCCACTGAAGCATCACGTTTTAAGGTAAAAAGTGACATTTTGTACAAAACCATCACCTTTACTACAAAGGTGTCACCTTTCCTGCTAGAGTGTCACCTTTCCTGCTCAAGTGGCACGTTTTCAGGTAAAGCAAGACTTTTCCTACAAAAGCGTCACATCTACTACAAATACAGCACCTTTCCTACTAGAGTGTCAAATTTCCTACTCAAGCGTCACGTTTTCAGGTGAAGCGTGACTTTTCCTATAAAAAGCATCACGTTTACTACTATATTGTAATGTTTTCTACCTAAGTGTCAGGTTTCCTACTATATTGTCATGTTTCCTAATATTTTGTCACGTTTCCTACTATAGTGTCATGTTTCCTACTGAAGTATCACATTTCCTACTATAGTGTCATATTTTCTACTAAAGATTTGTTTATTTCTGACACATTGCTAGGGAGCTTGTCAAGGCGCAAGTTACACACAACACATGGCAATGCACAATGCATTGTTTCTGAAGCTTTGATGTTGATGGCTGGCTTCCGAATAACGCTTTGTGTGCAATCCGTCACACTATGGACCAATATGTACTTTTTTCATTGATGCAACTAGCCCTTTGTGTGTGGTACAGTGTATTGAATGGTGCAATGCAGGTAAACACTCCCAGGGGTCACTTTTCTTGCTCATAAATTCTTGGCTGACATACTTGTAGACTTGGGATGTGTTGCATGTATATGTCAACAGTGCACATATGTGTGACTCCTTACGTTTATGGTGCGGACGCTAGGACAGGCAATATATTCCTGTGACATACACAGACATATTGGTAATTGTGCATATCTTGATATGATCCAATTGAATTACAGTTGGTATGATGCTTGCCATGATGTAGGTACCTGTATTGTTGGCATTTTTTGTGTTTTTGGACCCGTGACATGAAAGCAAAGAAAAGTAATGTGTTCAAACATTTATTGTCATGTTGGGCCTTCAGTACATATTGGTTCATGGTTCATCCCAGAACATGTTTTTCAGGCAAAGAAATGTTGACCTATGTGTGTGTGTCTACGATTTCCAGCCACGGTATTGTGGATGTCTCCACCATCCACCTCCTCCATCGGATCCTGTTGTTGTTGGTCCTCGTCCCAGGAGACATTGGTCCGCATACATATGTTATGCAGTATGGCACAAACCAGGATTATTTTACACACCATTGGGGGCTAGTAGAGTAATCTCCTCTCTAAGATGTCACGACAGCAAACCCTGGCCTTGAGCAGCCCAAAGATTTGCTCCACAATTTTGTGTGTCTTGCTGAGTGCCTGGTTGTAGGCCCTCTCTGGCTTAATCTGGGGGTGTCCATACAGGGTCATTATCCACAGCTGAAGTCCATATCCTTGGTCACGTGGAAGTCGGAAGACAACTGTAAATGCTTTTTCTTACTGTTACAGATACATTCCGGTTCATGTGTGTTATGTGTAGTGATATTGTAATGCATATTTTGCACTGATTTTCACATTATGGACTACTCATACACGTGGTCATAGGTTTACAAATGTCTCTTCCATTCCTCTATGTAATAGCAAATGCTGAGCATGGTGGGCTGATACATCGTACACTTCTACATCCTGACTGTCATGTTGATCCTGTAGCTTTCTGTTCTGGCTATTTGGAGATGCTCCTGCACACTCTTTGTTATGTGGTCACACTACATGTATGAAGTGACAGATTGGGGATCAGATATTTTGCTAGTTGGTTCTCCCTATGTAGGTAGTGACATAGCAGACATGACTTACACTGACACATGCATATATCCATGGTAAACCATAGATGTCTGTAGTGAGCTACATGACATTGGCACAGGACTTAAAGGGTAAATTATTATTAGCCAGTGCAATTGATGTGGTTCCATCCATCCACAGAGGATGAACGGACACATTGCAACTGAGTGAAGTAGTGTCGCTACTGCCATTGCCAGATTAATAGGTGCATCTCAAAGTGGCACAACATTGTGTACTTGTTGAATGCCATTGTTCCCACTATGTGCACATGCATATGGCACATTGATCCTGACCATTCCAGAGTGGCACTTTGCAGTGCAGCAAGGTGCCTTTCTGCAATGCATGACATCACTGAGAAAGGGCAGTACTGCACAGTAATTCCAGTTTATTCAGACTACACTTGCTTTGCACACAAGTTGCCTAGCAGATACACATTCACTCTTGCACCTCAGGTGGTTGGGGGCCTACATTGCATACAGGATTGTGTTTGTGTATGAGAGTGCACCTTCCTGCACAGGGTGCTGTCTCAGAGGCCTGATCGTCTATGTAAGTGTGCCACAAAACATAGCACACTTAGGACATGGGAGTGAATTGGATGACTTCATTTGTTTTTTACTTTTACACATCACCTGGGCAGACCACTTGATTTGTCACATTGTGCTATTTTCCTGGGGTGGGATACATGACATACCTGATGAACTATGGGAGTGGTATGGGCAACACCCCAATGTTGCTTCACAGCATTTTGGCCAGTGATGCATTTCTCTGTACCTTTACCATTCCAAGGCAGATAAAGTGGCTTTGCGTGTCTTAACATGTATGACTTGGAGTTTTGCATTGCACATGTACCATGATGCATGTATGAGTCCCACCCCTCATACTTATGTCCCTATCGCAATTAAGCGACACATAAATCGGTATTGTGGCATCCGTTTCTAACTGCTAGTAGGTCTGTTCGAAACTGGAGTTTTCTTTACCTATAAGTATGCCATTCCCATAATGGCCATCCTGGAAGTGGTAATTTACTATTAGGTTCTGGAATATGCATGCATCATGCATACTGCCGGGCTATTTGGCCAGCACATTTGTAAACAACTTGCGCTGGTCAACAATGGCCTGCACATTGATGGAGTGGGTTTGTTTCCTATTCCGGTAGAGATGGGATGTTGCAACAGGGGGAACACAGCAATGGCATTGTGTTGTCTCCAGCTGCAGTACGTGGGTGTTGGGGAAGAGGAGGTGGTGGTGGTGGGGTGTCAGACTGATGATGGCATCCAGGATGAAGGGAAGGAATGAAAGAAAGATGGCTGGGAGATTCAGGAGACCCTGGTGGCTGTTGTCTGGAAGGGCCCCAATGCCAAAATGTGTAGTACTGACATGAACTTCACCTGTGGAAGGATGTTGGTAGACCTATTAGCTGTTGGCTGAAGCCTTGATGCAATCTGGTGTAGCAGCTGCACAATGGACTCCCTCCCCAGCCGGTAATAGGTAATAGGTGATGACCTCATCCTCCCTGAGTCCAAATGAGGCACAGGGTCAGACTGATTTGCATATGGCCATGTCTGAACTGGGGTGGCCGAGTGGGCTAAAGAACGGTGATGGATTAAACCCAGATCAGTTGACTGGGGGTGAGTGCTTGCAATGTTCAACACTCCGTCCATCATTTCCTTTGGTTTTGCTTTCCAATTAGAGTAGTCAGGAGGCGATAAACGCTCTCCCTTCTTCTGCGTTGCCTTTGTGTTGGTAGAGTGGGTTTGGTGGTGGTGGTCATCTCCTTGCAACTCTCAGCTGCCAAATGAGCACCTCCATGATGTAGTTTTGGTTGCCACACTGTTCTGTCTGACTTCCCTTTACGTACCAATGTCAATGCGTAATTTCCTACGCGTGTGCTTCACAGGTACAGGATTTTGTACGCTAATGGCCCAAGCTCTTTGTAAATAAGCCCCTAAGTCTTGTAAGCAGCCTTGAGTCATTGAAGATAATTGACCCAGCATAACAATTTCTACTTAAAATAAACCACTGAGTGCACCATGTAGTAGAACCTAAGTAAGTGTGCTTGTTTTGCTTCAGAAAATGGACTTTCTGTAATGATTTCACCATAGTATGAATGGTGCAGGTAGTATAATGTTTAGCACCTTCAGATCTGGGTTTATTTTTGTGAAAAGTGTCTTTTTTGACAGTTGTTTCATCTTCAGAGATATTGTTTTATAGTTTTTGATGTATTTCTTATTAAAGTTTCAATGTTTGTAAACAGTATGGTATAAAGTAAACTCTCTTTATAGAGTAAGCACTGTTTACAGTACTCAGTTCTCTATTTTAACTCACCTTCATTTCTTAGTGTAGGTGTGCCTTGTGTCAGGGGTTTGAATCAGATACAAGTTGTTCACAGTAGGGCCTTGTTTTGGAATTGGCATTCACTATTTTGGCTTTCTCTGAACAGTTGTATACAGATTTAACACCATATTCAGTGAGGGTTTCCAAAATATCTGTGGTTGATTGTAATTGTGAACTATGCTACGTGTAAAGCCATAGAAATGTATACAGCAATATGTGAGAAAACATAGCTTGGATGATGTCATCAGGGATGTCATCAAATATGTCATTTGAGATGTCATCAATGATGTCATAAATGATGTCATCGAACATGTCATTATTTTTGTGGGTGTATGTATGGTAGAATTACTTTATAATATCTGTTGTGTTCTGATATTATTTTAGTAAAATAATTGTTTTATTGTATCAAAGATGGATATGGTTCACAGTTTGCAAAATCTTTGTAAAATGTGTGTGAATACTAAACGGATCAATATTCAATAGAAATGGTTTATTTGCTCAATTATCATAACTCTGTAACTCTTATATGAAGACATGTCACCAGCAATCTTTCAGGAAGGTGTCATTACTCTCACAATGAAGGGTGTGCGTAGTAGGATGTGTAGAGGGACTAGCCTCTAAGTTGAGGCCTCTTTCTGTAACGATGGGTGTGCATAGTAGGGTGTGGAGAGGGACTGGCCTCTCCTTTTAGACCTCTCTCTCAGACGACGGGTGTGCACAGTAGGGTGTGTGGAGGGAATGACCTCTCTGCTGAGACCTGTCTCTGTAACAATAGATGTGCGTAGTAGGGTGAGGGGAAATACTGAGTTCTCCTTTCAGACCTCTCTCTCAGATGATTGGTGTGCGTAGTAGGGTTTGTAGAGGGACTGGCCTCTCTGCTGAGACCTATTTCTGTAATGATATGTGTGTATAGAAGGGTGTAGGGAGCGACTGGGTTCTTCTTTTAGACATCTCTCACAGATGACAGATGTGAGTAGTAGGGTGTGGTGAGGGACTGGCCTTTCTGCTGGACCTCTCTCTGTAATGATAGGCATGAGTAGTAGGTTGTAGGTGCATAGTAGGGTGTGGGGTGGGACTGGGCTTTCCTTTTAGACCTCTTTCTCAGATGACGGGTGTGCATTGCAGGTTTTGTGGTGGGACTGACCTCTCTACTGAGACCTCTCTCTGTAACTCAGACCCCCTCCAATTGTTTTTTAAATTTTGGCCCTGGAGAGGTGGTGGTCCCTGGGCCTTCTAAAAGCTCTAAGAGGGTGGTCCATGCAGCCCCCTCTTCTTTTATAAAAGCTCAGGGAGGATGGTGGTCCCCAGGGCCTGGGGAGTCCGCTGTGCCCTCCTAATAGTTAATGAATCCCCGAGGAGGTGGTAGTCCGTAGGCATAAATTTGCCCTTGGAGTGGGACCACATACACCCCCTCCATTTAATTCATAAATGCGCCATGCCTCTGGGACCTGGCCCACCTGGGGGCTTCATTAAAAACAAGTGCAGGAGACCGTGCTTGTTTTTGTTTACATTTCTGTGGCGTATTTGTGGCTCCGTTGCGATTTCACAGCAAAATTATTTTAAAAAAGGACTTCTTTGCCTCCGGGACCCCAGGACCAGGGCTAAGGGGTCAGGGTATTCCTACCTTAATCCCTTTTATCAGATATCAGCACTAGATCGTGAGATTTAGCTGAGCTTTTGCATATCAAATTTGGCTTTCTTTAAATAACTCTAAAACTACTGAATGGATTCATACCAAATATCAAAAAGCCTTCTTTCTTGACCAAGAGCTAGCTTTCATCCAAATTTGGTGTAATTCCGTCCAGTGGTTCGGGCTGTAGTCATGTTCAAAATCCGTATAAGAATTAAAATGGAAAGCACACTTTTTTTGCCCCCCCTCTTGTTTTCGTCCACCGCTTGACAGATCACCCCGAAACTTTCCAAGCACAACTAAAATCAGCAGCGTACTGTTTTGGGAAAATTTCGTGAAGATTCGTCAAATGGTGCCAAAGATATAGGGAAGTCAATCAATCAAAAACTTTATTTGATTTCATAACAAAATCATACAAGTACAATACATTACATTGCAAAATCATAAACACAATATAATAAAAAAAAAAATCATAAAACTATGAATTTCTTTAAAAAAGAAGTGCCTAATAATGATCAATAACAGTTTAAAATTTTCTTTTTAGCATAAAATACAGCCCATAAGAAGCTTGACATACTACAACATATCTCCATAGTGGGCAAAGATTGTAAATAAATATAGGCAGGGCGACAATGTGTGAAATTAAGCGGTCTTAAAATAGGCAAAATGAAATATTTTCTCAAAGTGGTGTATAATTTACAAAGAGGACTATGTGCATAGTACTCTGTCTTGTCAGAATATCACAAGCACAGTTTGTTAGGTTTGCAGACCAGTCATTTATTTCTGGAAAGCTAACTAGATGATGATACATAACCATTCTTAAACGTGTAAGGATGAATCCATGCCTAGGATTCAATACAGATTTATGGTAAGGTTACAGTTCATAGGTAGTCAGAGTGGCTTGATTTTTTTAGTACACTAGGCTTTAATATTTCAGTGGTTCTCAAGATGCTCCGTACATTAATTTTTAAAATCTTTCCCATTAATTGCTCCCAGGAATTCAGGCTTCTCATAATTATTTAAGCCTGTTTTCTAACTATTAGGACTGTAGTAAAATTAGAAGTGCATTTCGTGAACAGCTATTGATTTATGTGGGTGGGTGTTTTTTATTAGGATGTTCCCTCCTAAATCCCTTCTTAAATATCTCTAAACTCCTTCCAGTTTGTAGGAATTGTCCCCCTTTTCCCACCATCTCCTCTTGCCCCTCACACATTTGATACTAAACCTACTTTTGTGGGGCCGACCGTGATCTTCATATAGAAAAGATAGCAGAGACAGAGGTGGAGATCGTCACCAGTTGGTTTGTGAATTGCATTTTGTAGTAAATAAATTAGTACTACTTCACCTCCTCCAATATGCCTACTGTGATTTGGTCCCTCCATTTACCAATGATTAACCCCTTCCAGATAGCACATGCACTCCAGATAATACATGTAAATTTAGCTGCTTTGAAAATGAGTATTGAATAGGAATTGGTGCAGTCCTTTTTCGTTTGCCACAAAATGTTATCCAATGGAGGCTATTCAAGATGTATTTAACGACTTGAATGTGACATCCTCTATTTTTAAACAGCATTGAGAAAGGGAGAATTTATGACAAGCATTTTCTGGATGTCGAATAAATTGCTTGTATAGAACCTGTTGAGTGCTCCAGTTTGTTCTGATGGAACGTGTGGTTTGAATTGTTTTGTGTGGCCAGGCTCACATTGGATGCAACCGTCATTAAGAGTTCAACAGATTCCGAGTGGCACTGGTGATGTGGATTTAAATACAAACACTGTTTGAACCGCCACTGTCAGGATGACACAGCACGCCTGCTGATGAAAGGCAGGACACTATAATATGTCTAAGCGTAAAGGATATATGATCGACGCTTGAAGATATGTGTTGTGCTTAATGACATTGAGGGTTGATGAAGGGAACATTGAGCCATTTACGAATTGCAAGAGCCATTGCTTCTGTGAAGGTAAGTGGGGGCATGATTAAGAAAGAGGCATACAGTAATAGTGGTTACAGCGTAATTTGTGACATTTACACTGCGATTACAAATATTTGATAATACATGCAAATATGGGCGATTTAAAAATCAGTATTGGACGGGAATTGGTGCAGTCGTCTTTCGTTTGCCACAAACGTTTATCGATTGGCGGCTATTCAAGATGTATTTAACGACTTGAGTGTGACATCCTCTATTTTTAACCAGCATTGAGAAAGGGAGAATTTCCAAAACACATTTACTGGATATCGAATAAATTGCCTGTGCTGTGTGCAACCTGTAGAGAGCTCCTTTTTGTTCCGATGGAACTTGTGGTTTGAATTGGTTTGTGAGGCCACACTTGCGTTGGATGCATCCGTCATCAAGAGTGCAACAGTTTGCGTGTGGCACCGGTGATGTGGATACATATATATATATATATATATATTACCTACTGGCGGTCGCCAGTAGGTAGTTATAGTTAGGACCCCTTTTCCATAGGAAATCCGCAACATTCTATTTTGAATAACTTTGGCGCCTGTCAACGAATCCTCGCGAATTTCTCAAAATAGGTGGGGCGCTACGCTCCGCTCCTACCCTGAAAGTCTCGGGAGGATTCGTCAAGCGGGGGCTGAGATAAAAGGGGGGTCCCAAAACACGTTTTTCCCATGCATTTTTCCATAGGACCTTTAGACAGGGCTACAGCCCGAACGGCTGAACAGAATTACTTGAAATTTGGCAGAGAGGTAGTCCTCAGGTCAAGGAAGTGCCTTTTGTAGGTTTGGTGTAAATCTGTTCAGTAGATTCTGAGAAAATAGCCTTTAAATCAATATATATATCTGAGCCAGCTTACGGTACGCTTACCGTAAGCTTACCGTACGCGTACGGTGGCGTGCGCGAGCGCGATTCTGATTGGCTCTTAGATCTTAGTAAACATTCGAATCGGCCGAAACCAGGAAGCGGCGGCCGCCATTTTCTCTCTCGCACTGAGAGTTAGGTTGTTAAATAAAACCAATACACATGTAAAGGAGCTGTTTTGACAGCTCACACACACATAGCCATGTTGAGGGAGTCCCCCAAGACCCCCCAAGGCCAAAAATGCCATTTTTATTTTTTCGCTAATTTCGCCGATTACGCTTACCGTACGCATACGGTAAAAAATGTTTAAAAAAAAACACTATCCACACTCTCCCCACCCCCTGTGCTTTTGGTGGCTGCAGGCCACCAAATGTGCAGGGCTTATAAGTGGTGTGAAAAACCACAATATTTTTAACCAAAATAATAAAAGAAATAAAAGAAAAAATTATCCACACTCTCTCCACCCCGTGTGCAAATGGTGCCCGAAGGGCACCATTTGTGCATGGCTTATAAGCACCGTAAGCACAGTAAGCACCGCGTGCTTACTGTGCGCGCACGGAACGAACTCCGTTAAGTGGGCGCGCACGCCACGAATGGCGTAAAGTAACTTAGCATTTAAAAAACCGTACAAATTCACTGAAAAAACCATAGGTTTCACACACGTTATAGTTAGGAATTAGCATTTAAAAAACCTTGCAAATTCACTGAAAAAACTAAAAAACCAGTGAAATTCCCCCGTTATAGTTAGTGCAGGCAACTATAACTCACGCGACCGCAATCTTCTGCTGATGACATATGTGTCTTTATGAAAAAAAAATATTTGTAATATATGTATAGCTAAAAATGTATGGAAGAAGACATGGGCAAATAAGTGTTTAAATACAGTATTAGCATCAGCAGAGGATTGCGGTCGCGTGAGTTATAGTTGCCTGCACTAACTATAACGGGGGAATTTCACTGGTTTTTTATCAGTAAAATTTCCGCTAACTATAACATGTGTGAAACCTATGGTTTTTTTCAGTGAATTTTATATATATATATATATATATGTATATATATATATATTCACAGAAAAAAACATAGGTTTCAGGGGTGTTATAGTTAGCTGCCCATTTCACTCGTACAAAACCATAGAAATTCCTCCGTTATAGTTAGTTCTGCTAACTATAACTCACGCGCCCGCAATGCACTGCTGATGATGTCACATATTGCATCATTCATGACATGGTCAGTGACATCACTGATGACATCACTGATGACATCTCAAATGACATCACTGATGACATCATCCACTTGACAATCCGATACACCACATCATACACTAGTATAACCTTTCATCACTCACTGTAAAATACAGAGTGCACAAGATACAACAGTGCACCGTACAAAAGTGTGGGGGCTCGTGGGAGGGAGGAGCAGCTGTTTGGCAACGTAACACACAGTGAACTCACCCATGTGCCACGTGCTGGGCATTTCATCCATGATGACCACGGTCGCAGACATCCCACAACACCAACGACCAGCCTTTGTACACATCCTGTATGAATGCAGCGTGGTTTTCACTTCTATGCTCGTTCAGTGGTGTGATGTTGGCGGGTTGTGTGACTTGTGCTCCTTGTTGGTGTGTTTCATTTTGGCCATTGTTTGTCTATACTTGTGGTGTACTTAATTGTACATGTGTGCCATTCTGCCTATCTCCCCCCGTCCCCCCACTCCCTGCTTCTTCCTCTTCCTGGTGCTGTTGTGTCTATAATTTTGTTGCTCTACACAAAAATACATGTAAAGAACAAATTAGAATAGTTCCTTGATTCTTTTAGGTTTCAAACCTTCTCTCTATTGGTTTCTTCTTAATTTTCCATATAAACCGTTTTTTTAATATTCAACAACACATAGAAGTCAGAAGTGCAACATATTCTATCAACACAATTTCTCGAACATTCTACAACACGTGCAGGTTAAAAGTTCATACATTTTTTAAAACTTAATATATTTTTGCAACATTTTCTCGAACATTTAATGGCACGTGCAGGTTAAAAGTTCAGGTGTGGTTGAGTTGAGCAAATGTTATCCTATGATATGTACTCCACGTTGAAACTGCTTTTTTTAACCAATCACAAAGATGCTTTTCCACAAAACTAATGTGCAACCTACTTTTAAAAAAAAATGCTTTTCATCTCCCAATCACGTATCGTTTTGTACGGCAAAAAAAAGTAGTCCCCCATCTTTAAACATATCTCTTATTCTACCGAGGAACTGCATGACCTACAGACATCTTTCCATACCTTCCAGCCATACCCTCAAAATGCTAGTATGGATCGTAGGACATAGCTATATTTGCTGGTGCAAGAGGTATGCAGAACACAGACGTATTGACTTAGACCTAGGTTTACAAAATGTGGACATTAAATGGTTTGCACAGAGAAGATTGAAGTGGCACCAACTGGTACCTTTGGTTAAAACCTCTTTGCATCTTCCACACCCTGACCTCATGATTGTGCATTGTGGTGGAAATGACCTAGGCACATTGACTGGGGTAGGTTTGGAAATGCTTATGAAGGACTCCTTTGGACACCTCAGCTCAGCACCATGGGACTCTGAGCAATAGCTCACTTAATAGCCAACATAATTTCCTCGCCGGCCTCGAGGGCCTTCAGACTCATAGGGGTGAGTAGTTTGCGCTTTACAAATACCATATTGATTTGATACGCGCAAATTTACCTTTGCACTTCCTGTATAACACCCCCTAAGCACCATACACAAGTTACAATGTTGGAAACAAAAGTTCCTCCAAGTAGGTATAACTACATGCCGACACTACTTGACAGATGTGGCACAGCGGCCAGAGCACATGACTTCACAGCATATGACATTCAGTTTGGACTCACGCTTTCATCCCCGACTCAGCACCTCAGCTTAGCACCATGAGACTCTAGACAATACCTCACATATTTTCCGTACCCCAGGACTTTCAAACCAATAGCAGTCAGTAGTCCGTCCTAGTAGATATAAACATATGCTGACACTACTTCCATAGGTGTGCTGCAGCAGCCAGGGCACATGACTTCACACCATAAGACACACAGTTTAGGCCCACGCTTTCATCCCCGACTCCCGCAGCAGCTCACCTTAGCAGCATCAGACTCTACGCATGACCTCACTTAAATTCCGTACCCAGCACTTTCAGACTGGTAGGTATGAGTAGTTCGCTTTGCACCCCCTCTATAGCACACCCTAAACACCCCACAGAGGTTACAGTGCTCCTACCCTCCTCTTTCCTACTTTTTTCTCCCTTTTTTCCCCTTACTCCCTACGACAGAATCACAAAATGACGGTCAACACTTCCTAGTTGCAACCGCTTGCAGCGCTCCCAACCAATAAGCAGCAAGCTCGTGCTCGTAACGCCTCAGCCAATCAGATGTCAGAATTCCCAAATATCGATAGCTGTAAATTTCGATATTTCTCAAAAACTACTGAACAGATTTACACCAAATAAACAAAAGTGTGCTTTCTAGACCAAGACCCTTCTCCTTGCCAAATTTGGGGTAATTCCGTTCACCCGTTCGAACTGTAGCCTTGTCTAAATTTTCCTATGGAAATTAACATGGAGGAAATATGTTTTGGGACCCCCCTTTTTTCTCGCCCCTCTTTTTTCTCGGCCCCCCTTGGCGAATTACCCCCGAACTTTCAACATAGGAGCTGATATGAACAAAGAATTAGTTTGGAAAATTTCATGAAGATTCATCAAATGACGCCAAAGTTATAAGCAAAACAAAAAATGCTCTTCCTATGGAAACTTGGTCCTAACTATAACTACCTATATATATATACACACACATATCGCCAGTAGGTAGTTATAGTTAGGACTATTTTCCATAGGAAATCCGCAACATTCTATTTGGAATAACTTTGGCACCCGTTGACGAATCTTCGCGAAATTTTCAAAACTTTTGGCCAGCTCCGGACCGCTCCTATCCTGAAAGTCTCGAGATGATTCATGTAGCGGGGGCTGAGAAAAAAGGGGGGTTCCAAAACATGTTTTTCCCATGCAATTTCCCATAGGACCTTTAGCCGCAGCTACAGCCCGAACTGCTGAACGTAATTACATCAAATTTGGCAGAAAGGTAGACCTTGGTTCAGAGTCATGCCTTTTGCTTAAATGGTGTAAATCCGTTCAGTAGTTCCTGAGAAAATCAAAAGTAAAATCACATATATCTGGGCGGAGCCTAACCACACATTTCATCGTGAGATCTGATTGACTGTCAACACTTCATCCCAGAAGTGTTGTCAGCCATCTTGGGACCACTATACATGATAGCACCTCATTAAAAAGCATTGCAGTTAATAGAAGGTTTTAAGACTTTAGTTACATTATAAATCATTTGTTGATGGTACCATACTCATTTTAGGAATTGTGGTATGTTCTAAGGTGATTTTACCATGTGAAAAAGCCTTCTACTGGGATATCATGAATCATGTTTGAGAGAAAACTATTTTCTCATGCTTTCCCCACAGAGGTTTGGAAGGTGATCTATAAGCTAAACTGAGAGCATATTTTCTGTAAATTCACATTGTCTTTCTCAGTCATGTGAGAATGAAGTCTGACATTCTCAGTAAAACATGCACATCCAACAAGGGCAGAGACTGTCAGTTGCCCAGAGCGCTAACAGTCCTACTTATGATACACGTATGGCACACTTGATGCCATCTTGATTGGAATAAAGTGGTAACTCTTAAAACATTTAGTTTAAAAAGGAACAAAATGAGGGGGTTCATTTTGCCATAGAAATTATGATTAGGGCACATTTTGACTTCTCAAATCCTCTTCTATTTCATTAAAAAAATTCTGACATGCAGAGTGAAACATGCACTTTGAATACCAGCAGCAGACTTACCTGGTGAGCAGTAGCTTTACTACAGTGATCTAATGAGGAACTAGAGACCTACCATTCAGAATTTATGGCAAATGTGTGACACATCTGAATGCCTTCTTGATGGAACCAAAGTAAACAAGCATTGAAAATGCAATAGTTCTCGCCCCCGTTTAAGTTAAAGTAATTCTGTTTGTAATTAGGTGTCTTTTTAGCTTTGCTTTTATTAGTGTTTTTCAAACTTTCATGAACATAACATGCATATATGTATATGTATATGTATGCATGCATTTATATTTGTATTTATATAGATATGCAGATTATATATGTTTATATATGTATGTATATATATACACATACATATATATAAATGCATATGCATATATATGCATATATATATATATATATATCTGTGCTTATGTGTGCGTGTAGAGAGAGGTTGAGAGAGGTAGAGAGGTAGAGAGGTAGAGGTAGAGAAGTAGAGAGTAGTAGAGAGAGAGGTAGAGAGAGGTGGAGAGGTAGAGAGTAGAGGATGAGTAATAGAGAGTAGAGAGTGAGTAGTAGAGAGTAGTAGAGAGAGTAGCAGAGAGTGAGTAATAGAGAGTAGAGAGTGAGTAGTAGAGAGTAGTAGAGAGAGTAGTAGAGAGTGAGTAGTAGAGAGTAGTAGAGATTGGGTAATAGAGAGTGAGTAGTAGAGAGTAGTAGAGAGGAGTAGAGAGTAGTAGAGAGTGAGTATTAGAGAGTGAGTAGTAGAGAGTGAGTAGTATAGAGTGAGTAGTGGAGAGTGAGTAGCAGAGAGAGAGTAGTAGAGATTGAGTAGTAGAGTGAGTAGTAGAGAGTAGTAGAGAGTGAGTAGTAGAGAGAGTAGTAGAGAGTGAGTAGTAGAGAGAGTAGTAGAGAGTAGTAGAGTAGTAGAGAGTGAGTAGTAGAGAGTGTGTAGTAGAGAGTGAGTTGTAGAGAGTAGTAGAGTGAGTAGTAGAGAGAGTAGTTGAGAGGGAGTAGTAGAGAGTAGTAGAGTAGTAGAGAGTGAGTAGTAGAGTGAGTAGTAGAGAGTAGTAGAGAGCGAGTAGTAGAGAGTGAGTAGTGGAGAGTGAGTAGTAGAGTAGTAGAGAGTGAGTAGTAGAGAGGGAGTAGTAGAGAGAGAGTAGAATAGAGTGAGTAGTAGAGAGTAGTAGAGTGAGTAGTAGAGAGTGATTAGTAGAGAGAGAGTAGTAGAGAGTAGTAGAGAGTGAGTAGTAGAGTAGTAGAGAGTGAGTGGTTGAGAGAAATAGAGTGAGTAGTAGAGAGTAGTAGAGAGTGAGTAGTAGAGAGAGTAGTAGAATAGTAGAGAGTGAGTAGTAGAGAGTAGTAGAGAGTGAGTAGTGGAGAGTGAGTAGTAGAGAGTGAGTAGTAGAGAGTGAGTAGTAGAGAGTAGTAGAGTGAGTTGTAGAGAGGGAGTAGTAGAGAGGGAGTAGTAGAGTAGTAGAGAGTGAGTAGTAGAGAGTAGTAGAGAGTAGTAGAGTGAGTAGTAGACAGTAGTAGAGAGTGAGTAGTAGAGAGTAGTAGTAGAGAGCAGTAGTAGAGAGTAGTTGAGAGTGAGTAGTAGAGAGTGAGTAGTAGAGAGTGAGTAGTAGAGAGTAATAGCGAGTGAGTAGTAGAGAGTGAGTAGTTTAATTTAAAAGGAACACAATGAGGGGGTTCATTTTGCCATAGAAATTATGATTAGTGCAGAAAAAAGAAAAATTAGGGCACATTTTGAGTGACCTCTCAAATGCTATTCTATTTCATTAAAAAATACTGACATGCAGACTGAAACATGCACTTTCAATACCAGCAGCAGACTTCCTTGGTGAGCAGTAGCTTTACTACAGTGATCTAATAAGCAACTAGAGTGCTAACATTCCGAATTTATGGCAAATGTGTGACGCATCTGAATGTCTTCTTGATGGAATGAAAGTAAAAAACCTGAAAGTATTTCCTACTGAGGAGACTGTAGTAAATGAGGAAATTAGGAACTTCAAAACAAATAAGTATCCCAAGATGGCCACCAGAGACAAAAGAGCCAAAATGTAGCACAAATATCACCGAGATGTAGCCCAAGTATAGCCCAATGACAGAATGTCCCAGAGTGTTTTAAAGAACAACTAGAGCGCTAACAGTCTAACTTATGACAAAAGTATGGCACACCTGAAGCCATCTTGATTGGAATAAAGTGGCAACACTTAAAACATTTAATTTGCAAAGGAACAAAATGAGGGGGTTCATTTTGCCATAGGAATTATGATTAGTGCTGCAGAAAGAACAATTAGGGCACATTTTGACCTCTCAAATCCTCTTCTATTTCATTAAAATATTCTGACATGCAGACTGAAACATGCACTTTGAATACCAGCAGCAGACTTCCCTGGTGAGCAGTAGCTTTACTACAGTGATATAATGAGCAACTAGAGTGCCACCATTCAGAATTTATGGCAAATGTGTGACACATCTGAATGCCTTCTTGATGGAATCAAAGTAAAAAACTGAAAGTATGACTACTGAGGAGACTGTAGTAAATGAGGAAATTAGGAATCTTCATAACAAATAAGTCTCCCAAGATGGCCACCAGAGACAAAAGAGCCCAAATGTAGCACAAATATCACCCAGATGTAGCCCAAGTATAGCCCAATGACAGAATATCCCAGAGTGTTTTAAAGAACAGCTAGAGCGCTAACAGTCTTACTTATGACAAAAGTATGGCACACCTGAAGCCATCTTGATTGGAATAAAGTGGCAACACTTAAAACATTTAATTTGCAAAGGTACAAAATGAGGGGGTTCATTTTGCCATAGGAATTATGATTAGTGCTGCAGAAAGAACAATTAGGGCACATTTTGACCTCTCAAATCCTCTTCTATTTCATTAAAATATTCTGACATGCAGACTGAAACATGCACTTTGAATACCAGCAGCAGACTTCCCTGGTGAGCAGTAGCTTTACTACAGTGATATAATGAGCAACTAGAGTGCCACCATTCAGAATTTATGGCAAATGTGTGACACATCTGAATGCCTTCTTGATGGAATCAAAGTAAAAAACTGAAAGTATGACTACTGAGGAGACTGTAGTAAATGAGGAAATTAGGAATCTTCATAACAAATAAGTCTCCCAAGATGGCCACCAGAGACAAAAGAGCCCAAATGTAGCACAAATATCACCCAGATGTAGCCCAAGTATAGCCCAATGACAGAATATCCCAGAGTGTTTTAAAGAACAGCTAGAGCGCTAACAGTCTTACTTATGACAAAAGTATGGCACACCTGAAGCCATCTTGATTGGAATAAAGTGGTAACACTTAAAACATTTAATTTGCAAAGGAACAAAATGAGGGGGTTCATTTTGCCATAGAAATTATGATTAGTGCTGCAGAAAGAAAAAATAGGGCACATTTTGACTTCTCAAATCCTCTTCTATTTCATTAAAAAATTCTGACATGCAGAGTGAAACTTGCACTTTGAATACCAGCAGCAGACTTACCTGGTGAGCAGTAGCTTTACTACAGTGATCTAATGAGGAACTAGAGACCTACCATTCAGAATTTATGGCAAATGTGTGACACATCTGAATGCCTTCTTGATGGAACCAAAGTAAACAAGCAATGAAAATGCAATAGTTCTCGCCCTCGTTTAAGTTAAAGTAATTCTGTTTGTAATTAGGTGGCTTTTTAGCTTTGCTTTTATTAGTGTTTTTCAAACTTTCATGAACATAACATGCATATATGTATATGTATGCTTGCATTTATATTTGTATATATATAGATATGCAGATTATATATGTTTATATATGTATGTATATATATACACATACATATATATAAATGCATATGCATATATATGCATATATATATATATCTGTGCTTATGTGTGCGTGTAGAGAGAGGTAGAGAGAGGTAGAGAGGTAGAGAGGTAGAGAGGTAGAGGTAGAGAAGTAGAGAGTAGTAGAGAGAGAGTTAGAGAGAGGTGGAGAGGTAGAGAGTAGAGGATGAGTAATAGAGAGTAGAGAGTGAGTAGTAGAGAGTAGTAGAGAGAGTAGCAGAGAGTGAGTAGGAGAGAGTAGTAGAGTGAGTAGTAGAGAGTGAGTGGGAGAGAGTAGTAGAGAGTAGTAGAGAGTGAGTAGTAGAGATTGGGTTATAGAGAGTGAGTAATAGAGAGTAGTAGAGAGTAGTAGAGAGTGAGTATTAGAGAGTGAGTAGTAGAGAGTGAGTAGTAGAGAGTGAGTAGTGGAGAGTGATTAGCAGAGAGAGAGTAGTAGAGAATGAGTAGTAGAGTGAGTAGTAGAGAGTAGTAGAGAGAGAGTAGTAGAGCGTGAGTAGTAGAGAGTAGTAGAGAGTGAGTAGTAGAGAGTGAATAGTATAGTGAGTAGTAGAGAGTAGTAGAGAGAGAGAGTAGTAGAGAGTGAGTAGTAGAGCGTAGTAGAGCGTAGTAGAGAGTGAGTAGTAGAGAGTAGTAGAGAGTGAGTAGTAAAGAGTGAGTAGTAGAGAATGAGTAGTAGAGAGTAGTAGAGAGTGAGTAGTAGAGAGTGAGTAATAGAGAGAGAGTAGTAGGGAGTAGTAGAGTAGTAGAGAGTGAGTAGTAGAGAGTGAGTAGTAGAGAGTAGTGGAGTAGTAGAGAGTGAGTAGTAGAGAGTAGTTGAGAGTGAGTAGTAGAGTGAGTAGTAGGGAGTAGTAGAGAGTGAGTAGTAATAATAATAATAATAATGGGTCTTGTAGAGCGCAATGGTGACGCACAACGGCGTGTCCCCGCGCTGAGAGTGTGAGCGTGTTCAGAGGGAGTCCTGCGGGGAGGGCCACTATCTGGTGTACAGATATGTTTTCAGCTTGGCTCTGAAGATAAGCTCTGATGGTTCCCGACGCAGTGCTACTGGAAGTTTATTCCAGCATGATGCGGCGAGGTACCTGAAGGACCTGCCACCCATCCTTGCTCTGGACACCTTTGGGATAGTTAGGCGCCCTGAACCAGAGGATCTCAGCGCGCGGGATGGCTCGTATTGTGTCAGGAGACCCTGAAGAGGAGGGGGTGCCCTGCCATTAATGATCCGGTGACAGGTGCAGAGGGCCTTGAATTCTACCCTGCTCCTGACCGGAAGCCAGTGCAAGGCTTGGAGCGCGGCTTTGGAGGCTGATCTTCTAGGAAGTTTGAGAACTAGCCGAGCAGCGGCATTTTGCAGGACCTGTAAGCGGCTCAGATTCTTCTCGGGGATACCTAGATAGAGAAGGTTGCCATAGTCCATCTTGGACGTGACTAAAGCATGCACTAATGTTCGGCGGGCTCTAACGGGAAGGAGCTCCAAAACCTTCCTGAGAGTCTTAAGGATCCCGAAACAGGTGCCGACCACCCGGTTGACCTGGGGGCCAAAGGTAAGATCGGAGTCGAACCAGACACCTAAATTCCTCGCCTCCAGGCAGGGGGTAGGTGTTGGTCCCAAGCAAGGAGGCCACCACGCCGACGTCCACGCCGCCCGGTCTCCCCCTACCACCAGCACCTCAGTCTTGTTGCCGTTAAGTTTAAGGCAGTTGGCAGACATCCAGGCAGCAAGATCTTGCATGCATGCTCTGAAGATGTCCGCCGCAAGGCCGGGAGTACGCGATAGGGAGATGACCAGCTGCGTGTCGTCGGCGTATGACACCATGCGCAGACCGTAGCTCTCCACTATGGAGGCGACCGGGGCCACATATAGATTAAAAAGCGTTGGGCTTAGGGACGAGCCCTGTGGAACCCCCTGATCCAGTGCCATTCGCCTGGAGTAGCAGTCACCCTGCCTGACTTGGAAACCACGGCCCGAGAGGAACGACTGAATCCATTTTAGCGCTGCGTCACCCATCCCTGCTTTGTTCAGACACTGTAGCAAGGTGGAATGTGCTACAGTGTCGAACGCAGCGCTGAGGTCCAGCAGGATCAGGGCCATAGTGTGGCCCTCGTCGGCCCCCTGTCTGATGGATTCGGAAGCCATAAGGAGTGCTGACTCAGTCGAGTGTCGAGGTCTGAATCCAAACTGGGTGGCGTGAAGGAGATTAGACTCTTCCACAAACTGCATTAACTGCTGGTTAGTAGTAGAGTGAGTAGTAGATAGCAAGTAGTAGAGAGTAGTAGAGAGTGTGTAGTAGAGAGTGAGTAGTAGAGAGTAGTAGAGAGTGAGTAGTAGAGAGAGTAGTAGAGAGTGAGTAGTAGAGAGAGTAGTAGAGAGTAGTAGAGTAGTAGAGAGTGAGTAGTAGATAGTGTGTAGTAGAGAGTGAGTTGTAGAGAGAGTAGTTGAGAGTGAGTAGTAGAGAGAGTAGTAGAGAGTAGTAGAGTAGTAGAGAGTGAGTAGTAGAGTGAGTAGTAGACAGTAGTAGAGAGCGAGTAGTAGAGAGTGAGTAGTGGAGAGTGAGTAGTAGAGTAGTAGAGAGTGAGTAGTAGAGAGGGAGTAGTAGAGAGAGAGTAGAAGAGAGTGAGTAGTAGAGAGTAGTAGAGTGAGTAGTAGAGAGTGAGTAGTAGAGAGAGAGTAGTAGAGAGTAGTAGAGAGTGAGTAGTAGAGTAGTAGAGAGTGAATGGTAGAGAGAAATAGAGTGAGTAGTAGAGAGTAGTAGAGAGTGAGTAGTAGAGAGAGTAGTAGAGAGTAGTAGAATTGTAGAGAGTGAGTAGTAGAGAGTGAGTAGTAGAAAGTAGTAGAGAGTGAGTAGTGGAGAGTGAGTAGTAGAGAGTGAGTAGTAGAGAGTGAGTAGTAGAGAGTAGTAGAGTGAGTTGTAGAGGGGGAGTAGTAGAGAGTGAGTAGTAGAGTAGTAGAGAGTGAGTAGTAGAGAGTAGTAGAGAGCAGTAGAGTGAGTAGTAGAGAGTAGTAGAGAGTGAGTAGTAGAGAGTAGTAGTAGAGAGCAGTAGTAGAGAGTAGTTGAGAGTGAGGAGTAGAGAGTGAGTAGTAGAGAGTGAGTAGTAGAGAGTAATAGCGAGTGAGTAGTGGAGAGTGAGTAGTCATCAGTGATGTCATCAGTGATGTCACTGACCATGTCATGAATGATGCAATATGTGACATCATCAGCAGTGCATTGCGGGCGTGCGAGTTATAGTTAGCAGAACTAACTATAACAGAGGAATTTCTATGGTTTTGTACGAGTGAAATGGCCAGCTAACTATAACACCCCTGAAACCTATGTTTTTTTCTGTGAATATATATATATATATATATATATATATATATATATATTACCTACTGGCGGTCGCCAGTAGGTAGTTATAGTTAGGACCACGTTTCCATAGGAAAACCTCAACATTCTATTTTGAATAACTTTGGCGCCGGTCGACGAATCCTCGCGAATTTCTCAAAATAGGTGGGGCGCTACGCTCCGCTCCTACCCTGAAAGTCTCGGGGGGATCCGTCAAGCGGGGGCTGAGATAAAAGGGGGGTCCCAAAACGCGTTTTTCCCATGCATTTTTCCATAGGACCTTTAGAACGAGCTACAGCCTGAACGGCTGAACAGAATTACTCAAAATTTGGCAGAGAGGTAGTCCCTAGGTCAAGGAAGTGCCTTTTGTAGGTTTGGTGTAAATCTGTTCAGTAGATTCTGAGAAAATAGCCTTTAAATCAATATATATATCTGAGCCAGCTTACGGTACGCTTACCGTACGCTTACGGTAAGCGTACGGTGGCGTGCGCGAGCGCGATTCTGATTGGCTCTTAGATCTTAGTAAACATTCGAATCGGCCGAAACCAGGAAGCGGCGGCCGCCATTTTGTGTATTTCACTCTGAAAAAAAAGAGTGAAAACAAGGAAAGGGGGCAATGAGGAGAGTTACAGACCCCCTAACAATTGTAAGGGGGTCAAAGAAGGACAGAAAAGTACAAAGAAAACATTTATTGATTTTAAAAAAAATCACGGGGTACGCGTACGGTAAGCTTACGGTAAGCGTACGGTAAAAAAAATAAAAAAAAATAAATGAAAAGCAGATTTAAGAGTTTAGAAATTAGGGAGCTCTAAAAAGAGCTGTTGTGTTTATGGAGTCATTTTTTTAGTGGTACCTACAAGTAAGTACCGATGCAGAGTCTAAGGTTCAAGAGGAAGACTCTGTTCCCTTCATCATTGAAGTGCACACCATCTCCTCTATAAATGTCTTGCATGTCGTAACGCAAGTTGTTGTGGTAAATGGCACCCATACCATAGTCACGGAGGAAAGCAGAAACAGATTTGTTGACGTGCTTTCTTGCTTTGTCAATCTGTGGACAGAAATGATTGGACCAGTTCCATTTTTGCCTTTGGCATATGTTGGAAAACACAAAGGCAGTTTTAGGGAAAAGTGTAAACAGTTGTGCAAAGGTGTCCTTCATAAGCATTTCCAGACCTACCCCAGTCAAAGTGCCTAGGTCATTGCCACCACAGTGCACTATTATGAGGTCAGGGTGTTGGATTTGAATGAAGGATTTCACCAATGGCATCAATTGGTGCCACTTTAACCCTCTCTGACCAATCCATTTAATGTCTACATTTGGCAAAGCAAGGTCTCTCACCATATCTGTTTTCTCTGCAAACTTTTCACTCCAGAAGACATAGCTGTGCCCTACAATCCACACTGTGAACATCTTCAAAGGAGAACTGGATGCACTCAGGAGGTGTCTTTCAGTAGAATGGCAATATGAAAAGAAAGACAGTTTGGAAATGGAGGCATACATATTTTTTACAAAACAAAAAGAACTGATTGGCTGTTTCATACCATTCTAGAAAAAAAACTAGGCTGTATGTGAAAATTAATACAAGCATGTTTTGTATTGGTACAAAAAAATGTGTAACCAAAGAACAGTACTATGGATTTGCTGTTAGGTTTGAAAAGTCAAGCACTCTTGCTCTGTGGAATTGAAACATTGTGTGTCGAACTTCTGACCTAACTGCACACAGCAGTGTTCCATGAGCTGTTGCTATGGTAGCAGGCAGAAGTCAAGTTGGGGGAAGGGTACTAGGCAGAAGTCAAGTTGGGGGCAGGGTACTTTTGGAAAAGGGTTGGTTTTCAACCAATAGAAATGTGTCATTACATTTGAAAAAAAGGGGGAAGCACTGAGATTTGAAACTTACATGTATATGTGTGGAAAAATAGAGGGAAAGTTTGCCATTATCTGGTTCTGCTGAGAGGAGAGAGGTGAACACAACAGAGATCCTGGCTCTGATATTCTGCTGTTTGAGTGTCACATTTCTTTCACAACTAACTAATTATAAAGGTGAGTTTACAGTTTGAGAGGGGATGTATGTGGTAACTTAAGAAATGAATAATAGAAATGGGAATTGTTTTTGTTGTAGTTACACATGGTGGTTTCATAATGTGTCAGTCTGTAAAAGTGATTTTCACTTGGCCCGAAAAAAAAAGAGCAGTAAGTGTGCTTTCAAATTGGCAAAGAAATTTCGTTTTGGCACTAATGTGAAAACATGACTCTGTGTGCATAGAAGAATTATAGGCAGAGATTTATTGCGTCTTGCTCTGGTGATTTCACAGTTGCAGTAGATGGAAAAGAGGAGCGAATTTTTGAGGGAAGAAGCAGAGGCTTAGCACACACCCATGTGCTTGCCATGTATAGTCATGCACAGTAATTAGAAGCGAGTGGGGTTTTCAGGTTTAAGTCTGTAATGCAAATACATTCAGCATCACTAAGGCTGGTTGCCCCTGCTGGAGTGTAGGCAGTCACAGAGAATACACACGGTGGTGGTCTGAAAAAAAAACAGCTTGGACATGTGCATTTAAATAAAATTAAAAAAAAGGTTTAAGAATGTGTCAGTCTGTAAAAGTGATTTCAAATTGTAAAAAGAGATTTTCACTTGGCCCGAAAAAAAAAGAGCAGTAAGTGTGCTTTCAAATTGGCAAAGAAATTTCGTTTTGGCACTAATGTGAAAATATGACTCTGTGTGCATGGAAGAATTATAGGCAGAGATTTATTGCGTCTTGCTCTGGTGATTTCACAGTTGCAGTAGATGGAAAGGGGGAGCGAATTTTTGGGGGAAGAAGCAGAGGCTTAGCACACACCCATGTGCTTGCCATGTATAGTCATGCACAGTAATTAGAAGCGAGTGGGGTTTTCAGGTTTAAGTCTGTAATGCAAATACATTCAGCATCACTAAGGCTGGTTGCCCGTGCTGGAGTGTAGGCAGTCACAGAGAATACACACGGTGGTGGTCTGAAAAAAAACCAGCTTGGACATGTGCATTTAAATAAATTTAAAAAAAAGGTTTCAGAATGTGTCAGTCTGTAAAAGTGATTTCAAATTGTAAAAAGAGATTTTCACTTGGCCCGAAAAAAAATGAGCAGTAAGTGTGCTTTCAAATTGGCAAAGAAATTTCGTTTTGGCACTAATGTGAAAACATGACTCTGTGTGCATAGAAGAATTATAGGCAGAGATTTATTGCGTCTTGCTCTGGTGATTTCACAGTTGCAGTAGATGGAAAAGAGGAGCGAATTTTTGAGGGAAGAAGCAGAGGCTTAGCACACACCCATGTGCTTGCCATGTATAGTCATGCACAGTAATTAGAAGCGAGTGGGGTTTTCAGGTTTAAGTCTGTAATGCAAATACATTCAGCATCACTAAGGCTGGTTGCCCCTGCTGGAGTGTAGGCAGTCACAGAGAATACACACGGTGGTGGTCTGAAAAAAAAACAGCTTGGAAATGTGCATTTAAATAAATTTAAAAAAAAGGTTTCAGAATGTGTCAGTCTGTAAAAGTGATTTCAAATTGTAAAAAGAGATTTTCACTTGGCCCGAAAAAAAAAGAGCAGTAAGTGTGCTTTCAAATTGGCAAAGAAATTTCGTTTTGGCACTAATGTGAAAACATGACTCTGTGTGCATAGAAGAATTATAGGCAGAGATTTATTGCGTCTTGCTCTGGTGATTTCACAGTTGCAGTAGATGGAAAGGGGGAGCGAATTTTTGGGGGAAGAAGCAGAGGCTTAGCACACACCCATGTCTTTGCCGTGTATAGTCATGCACAGTATTTACAAGCCAGTGGGGTTTTCAGGTTTAAGTCTGTAATGCAAATACATTCAGCATCACTAAGGCTGGTTGCCCCTGCTGGAGTGTAGGCAGTCACAGAGAATACACACGGTGGTGGTCTGAAAAAAAAACAGCTTGGAAATGTGCATTTAAATAAAATTAAAAAAAAGGTTTCAGAATGTGTCAGTCTGTAAAAGTGATTTCAAATTGTAAAAAGAGATTTTCACTTGGCCCGAAAAAAAAAGAGCAGTAAGTGTGCTTTCAAATTGGCAAAGAAATTTCGTTTTGGCACTAATGTGAAAACATGACTCTGTGTGCATAGAAGAATTATAGGCAGAGATTTATTGCGTCTTGCTCTGGTGATTTCACAGTTGCAGTAGATGGAAAAGAGGAGCGAATTTTTGGGGGAAGAAGCAGAGGCTTAGCACACACCCATGTCCTTGCCGTGTATAGTCATGCACAGTATTTACAAGCCAGTGGGGTTTTCAGGTTTAAGTCTGTAATGCAAATACATTCAGCATCACTAAGGCTGGTTGCCCCTGCTGGAGTGTAGGCAGTCACAGAGAATACACACGGTGGTGGTCTGAAAAAAAAACAGCTTGGAAATGTGCATTTAAATAAATTTAAAAAAAAGGTTTCAGAATGTGTCAGTCTGTAAAAGTGATTTCAAATTGTAAAAAGAGATTTTCACTTGGCCCGAAAAAAAAAGAGCAGTAAGTGTGCTTTCAAATTGGCAAAGAAATTTCGTTTTGGCACTAATGTGAAAACATGACTCTGTGTGCATAGAAGAATTATAGGCAGAGATTTATTGCGTCTTGCTCTGGTGATTTCACAGTTGCAGTAGATGGAAAGGGGGAGCGAATTTTTGGGGGAAGAAGCAGAGGCTTAGCACACACCCATGTGCTTGCCATGTATAGTCATGCACAGTAATTAGAAGCGAGTGGGGTTTTCAGGTTTAAGTCTGTAATGCAAATACATTCAGCATCACTAAGGCTGGTTGCCCCTGCTGGAGTGTAGGCAGTCACAGAGAATACACACGGTGGTGGTCTGGAAAAAAAACAGCTTGGACATGTGCATTTAAATAAATTTAAAAAAAAGGTTTCAGAATGTGTCAGTCTGTAAAAGTGATTTCAAATTGTAAAAAGAGATTTTCACTTGGCCCGAAAAAAAAAGAGCAGTAAGTGTGCTTTCAAATTGGCAAAGAAATTTCGTTTTGGCACTAATGTGAAAACATGACTCTGTGTGCATAGAAGAATTATAGGCAGAGATTTATTGCGTCTTGCTCTGGTGATTTCACAGTTGCAGTAGATGGAAAAGAGGAGCGAATTTTTGGTGGAAGAAGCAGAGGCTTAGCACACACCCATGTGCTTGCCATGTATAGTCATGCACAGTAATTAGAAGCGCGTGGGGTTTTCAGGTTTAAGTCTGTAATGCAAATACATTCAGCATCACTAAGGCTGGTTGCCCCTGCTGGAGTGTAGGCAGTCACAGAGAATACACACGGTGGTGGTCTGAAAAAAAAACAGCTTGGACATGTGCATTTAAATAAATTTAAAAAAAAGGTTTCAGAATGTGTCAGTCTGTAAAAGTGATTTCAAATTGTAAAAAGAGATTTTCACTTGGCCCGAAAAAAAAAGAGCAGTAAGTGTGCTTTCAAATTGGCAAAGAAATTTCGTTTTGGCACTAATGTGAAAACATGACTCTGTGTGCATAGAAGAATTATAGGCAGAGATTTATTGCGTCTTGCTCTGGTGATTTCACAGTTGCAGTAGATGGAAAGGGGGAGCGAATTTTTGGGGGAAGAAGCAGAGGCTTAGCACACACCCATGTCTTTGCCGTGTATAGTCATGCACAGTATTTACAAGCCAGTGGGGTTTTCAGGTTTAAGTCTGTAATGCAAATACATTCAGCATCACTAAGGCTGGTTGCCCCTGCTGGAGTGTAGGCAGTCACAGAGAATACACACGGTGGTGGTCTGAAAAAAAAACAGCTTGGACATGTGCATTTAAATAAATTAAAAAAAAAGGTTTCAGAATGTGTCAGTCTGTAAAAGTGATTTCAAATTGTAAAAAGAGATTTTCACTTGGCCCGAAAAAAAAAGAGCAGTAAGTGTGCTTTCAAATTGGCAAAGAAATTTCGTTTTGGCACTAATGTGAAAACATGACTCTGTGTGCATAGAAGAATTATAGGCAGAGATTTATTGCGTCTTGCTCTGGTGATTTCACAGTTGCAGTAGATGGAAAGGGGGAGCGAATTTTTGGGGGAAGAAGCAGAGGCTTAGCACACACCCATGTGCTTGCCATGTATAGTCATGCACAGTAATTAGAAGCGAGTGGGGTTTTCAGGTTTAAGTCTGTAATGCAAATACATTCAGCATCACTAAAGCTGGTTGCCCCTGCTGGAGTGTAGGCAGTCACAGAGAATACACACGGTGGTGGTCTGAAAAAAAAACAGCTTGGACATGTGCATTTAAATAAATTTAAAAAAAAGGTTTCAGAATGTGTCAGTCTGTAAAAGTGATTTCAAATTGTAAAAAGAGATTTTCACTTGGCCCGAAAAAAAAAGAGCAGTAAGTGTGCTTTCAAATTGGCGAAGAAATTTCGTTTTGGCACTAATGTGAAAACATGACTCTGTGTGCATAGAAGAATTATAGGCAGAGATTTATTGCGTCTTGCTCTGGTGATTTCACAGTTGCAGTAGATGGAAAGGGGGAGCGAATTTTTGGGGGAAGAAGCAGAGGCTTAGCACACACCCATGTGCTTGCCATGTATAGTCATGCACAGTAATTAGAAGCGAGTGGGGTTTTCAGGTTTAAGTCTGTAATGCAAATACATTCAGCATCACTAAGGCTGGTTGCCCCTGCTGGAGTGTAGGCAGTCACAGAGAATACACACGGTGGTGGTCTGAAAAAACAGCTTGGTTTCATAATGTGACAGTTTGTAAAAGAGATTTTCACTTGCCCAAAAAAAAGAGCAGTTTGTGTGCATTCAAATTGGCAAAGAAATTTCGTTTTGTGACTATTGTGAAAAGAAATGTAGTAATATATTTAAATACAATAAAGGATTTTTTTTTTAGTTTTTTTCAGGTATTACTGAAGAACAGTGAACAAAATTTAAGATGCCTACAAAATCTCGAGTTCAAAAAACGCGAAAAAAAAAACTATATTTGAAGACAACTGGAGGACCAAAGTTAGTAGAAGATGCTGATGTTGGGAAAAAGAAAAAATCTTCTGGTAAGCAAAAAAAACAATTTCTAAACAAAATATTCAAAACAAAGAAAAATGTACAAAATGTCTGTTCTCGGAAAAATGTAACAAAACATAGAGAACAGCAAAAAAATGAGAATTTAGTTGATGCAAATATACCTTCTGCAATTGAAAAGTTTAACATAAACAGAAAAACAGCATTTAAAGAGATACGTAGAAAAATGTTTCAGAGAAGAGTTATGTCCAATTTGATAAAGGATATAAAGAAATATAAGCAAAAGGCTAAATATTACAAGAGAAAAAAAGAAATTGAAGCCATTGCAGCAAAAGCATTAGAATTAAAAAGGAAACTATTCATATTAATTTTGAATAGGATGCGTACATTAGATAAAATGGTTAATGTACTGAAATCACAAAGCAAAAGCAAAAGAGTAGTGAACAGAACAAACTTTTGTAAAGTGTTTTTAGGAAAGTGGATGCATAGTTCAAGTAGTGAACCTTTTTTTAATGAAGAGAGCTATTTTCAAAGTAATAGTTTGCTGCATGCAGTTGACACCAGAGGTCGTTCATACGAAGTAAAAAATGGTTGCATAATGGAGAAGGAGATAATGGTTCCAAGAGATGAGGTACAAGTGATGGCAGATGAGGCAATGGGGAGACGTCCTAAAGCCCCAGTGTACACTTGGAATTGTAGTAGTATTTGCACTGTGCGTCAGGAATCTATTGACAGATTTCGAGAGTTTCTAAGAGAATATAGTAAAAAAAGTGTAAAACAAAAGATTAAGGTGCTTCAAAGTCTGGATCCATGCAGAGTGAGAGAGAATACTGGTTTGCAGGGTCATTCTCTTGCTTGTCTATCTAGAAAAGTGTGCAATAGTGTTTTCCATCATTTTAGGATGCTGGCTGTTCATCATACTGAAATGAGAAAGTTTGTGAGACGGTTGTATTTTGCCAAAAGTCCAGCAATAAAGTTAAATGAATTGAATAGGGCTCTGTTCCGAGGAACGGTATCAGATGTAGAGAAGGTTGTTGATGAAATTCAGTTTTGTTACTTTGGTCCTGAACAAAACAGTGCAGAGAAGGACACAGTAAATGAGGCAGAAGTGGAAGAGAATGTAGAACCTTGTGTAAGTAAGACATTTAATGATCACATAACAAAATTTGCAATAATCTCTAATGAAAGACCAAATGTTACTTGTATTTGTTGCCGCAGAACTCATTATAGAAAACAAACTAGGAATGTTGATCTCTACAGAAAGAGTGAAAATGAAGATAATTATAAGTGGATGGATTTTGCCACATATATATTTCTTGAAAATTGTTTTGAATTGGGTGAAGATCAGCGTATTTGTAAATACTGCTACAACAAGTTAGAGGAAAATAGAATGCCGACCAGAGCTGTACATAATAATTTAGAATTGGATGCTATTCCTGCTGAACTTTCTGAATTAAATACATATGAGTCTATACTCATTCAATGTGTTCATCCGTTCCAGACCATAGTACGTATGGAGCCCAAAACTGGTAAATTACCTCCTTCAGATTTACTGAGAGGTTTAAAAGGTAGAGTGGTGTATTTGCCCTTGGATTTGAAAAAAAATATGGAAACTATTGATGCGGATACTTTGGAAACTGAACCATTAATTATTCTGGTTAATGGTGTACCTACAAAGAATAAGAAGATTTGGCAGGAGCTGGTAGATGTGCGGAAAGTACAAAGAGCAAATTTGTATTTGAAAAAAAATAACAAATGGTATGAATCAATTTATATAGAAGAAGAAGAAGAAGAAGAAGATTTACAAGGAGACACAGAAACACCAACTGGACAAATTGAAAAAGTGGACAAGTCAAAGGAAGAAGAAATTTATGAACATTTTAGCATACATCCTCTCCATTCGAAAGAAGTTATGGGAGACAATATTGATCTCTTTCAGATGAAGAAAGCAAAAGGAAATCCCGTGAGTGTATGGGAGGAGAGCTTGGAAGCTCGATGTTTTCCCCAGCTGTTTCCTAAAGGAAAAGGAGGACGATACGATGAACGTCCCGAACAGATTCCAGCTTCAGAGTATCGAACTACAAGACTATATGCTGAAGATCCCAGATTTCGACAAAGTATTCCTTATTTGTTCCATCTTTTATTTGAAAGCGACTTGTCTGCACTGTCTTATGCAGTAAATCACATTTTAAAAAGTGGAGTACATTTACAAAATGTGTCTGCTAAGGATTTTATGGAGAAAGTGCAGCACCGAGATGATCATTTGGAAACACAACTGATCAATCTGATGGCTTGTCAGCGTGGGACAAATGAATATTGGTACCGACGCCATGGTGAACTAAAATGCATGTTACGCAATTTAGGAACACCAACATGGTTCCTTACCCTAAGCTGTGCCGAGTACGCTTGGGATGATTTACTGGATTTTCTACGAGAGGCCAATTCAAACATTAAAAACATCGAATACAAGACAGCAGGAGAACTGTGCTCATTGGATCCGGTTAATGTTTGCAGATATTTCAATCATAGATTTGAGGCTATGATGTCCTTCATCTGCAATAAAAAAAATCCACCTCTTGGAGAAGTAGTGGATTTCTTTTGGAGAAAAGAGTACCAGGCAAGAGGTGCTCCTCATATTCATATGCTGCTGTGGATCAAGGATGCCCCAAAGTTTGGAACTGATACTGATGAAGCAGTGTTATCTTACATTGAAGAATATGCAACATGTGCTATACCTAAAAGCACAGAAGAGAACAAGTTAAAGGAGCAAGTTCTACGTTTCCAAAGTCATCGGTGTGGAAAATACTGTCGACGGAAATACAAGAGCAAAGAAAAATACTACACTAAATGTCGATTTGGATTTCCTAGACCTGTTCTTACAAATGGAAGAGTCAACAGTTTTATGTCAGCTGTGAGACATACTATCACAAGAAAATCACCTAAGAATACCTACAACCTTAAAAGAAAAGAAGAATCAAAAAATATAAATGACTACAACCCAGTCATTTTATCCATGTGGAACGCTAACATGGATATACAGTATGTTGCTGACAATTCCATTGCTGTTGCTCGATATGTAACGTCTTACATTACGAAATCAGAAAAAACAGAATTGAAGGAAATGTGGGAAGAGATTTATCACGAGAAGACTGTCAGTAAGAAGCTGTACAGTTTCAGTTTGAAGATGTTATCGCATCGAGAAATTGGATCCTACGAATGTTCAGATAGGTTATCTTCTGCAAGTCTCTACTCGAAGTCAAGAAGAATAATTTGGGCAAGTTTAGGCCTTGCAGCAATGAGAAATCGGGTACTGAAATCTGTTGGAGAAATTGAATATTTGGCTGAGAATGACCCAGAAAGTACAGACATATTGAAAACAAACATGTTGGACACATATTATCCCAAGAGAAGTCATCATCTGGAGAACATGTGTCTCTATGAAGTGTTACAGAACTACATTTATTCACGGAAAGCTGCAGAAGACATCAACAGTGGAAAATATAAAGTTGTTGGTGAAGAAGGATGTTTGGTGAAGCAAACCAAAGGAAGTTTGATAAATCACCGGAAGCTGAGTTGCGACACTACCGACAAGAAAGAATTTTACTACTTGGCTCTTTTACAGTTGTTTAAACCATGGCGTACAGAGGATGAACTACTGGGATAATTCCAGAGCTATGAAGATTCTTTTAATGCTTGCAAAGACAGCATACAATGCAGTACATTCTCAACTTATCTGCAAATGTTAAATGAAGAAATTGAACAGGAAACTACAATTGCAGCAGAAATAGCTAGAGACAGTTCTCAGGACAGCCAAAGTTCAGGAACACACAGTCAAGATCCCCTAGGACAACCAATCGTTGAAAATGAAGCATCAATAGCCATGAATGAAGTGGAAACGGCTATGAATCAAGCTCAAGAAGAATTTATAGACTTAGAAAATTTGGAAAGACAACTGAATCAAGAGCAGCAACAAATTTATGAAGAGATCAAAAACAAAATTGATCACGGATTTCTACATATCAAAAAAGAGTGCTCATGCACATCATTTCATCCAATCAGGATGTATGTAAGCGGACAAGCTGGCACTGGAAAAAGTTTCCTAATTAAAGTCATCAGAAGCTACCTAAAGCAAAAAACGGATTCTACTTTGTCTTGTGTGGTTACTGCTCCAACTGGGTTAGCAGCATATAACATAAAAGGAATCACCTTACATCGTTTGCTAATGTTACCAGTGGAGCATGAGAACAAAATACAATTCAACAAGCTAACTGGAGAAGCATCCTTGGAAGTTTCACGAGTATTGAAGAAGATGCAAGTTCTCATTATTGATGAGGTGAGCATGGTATCAAACTTAATGCTTGCCTTTGTGCATTTAAGAATGCAGCAAATTTTGAAGACAGACTATGACGTGTTATTTGGTGGAAAACACGTCATAGTTTTTGGGATCTTTTGCAACTTACTCCAGTTAAAGGACAACCAGTGTTTAATACTGTGACACATGAAGACACGAAGAAGTCATTGGGAAGCATTGGAAATACAAATATTTGGTCCTTCTTTGAGTACAAGGAACTTACAACTAATATGAGGCAAGCAAACGATGAAGAATATGGAAGTATTCTGAAAGATATCAGGATTGGACTACTCACAGAAGTTGGGAAAAAAGCATTACAGAGTCGGCTGCTACATAATTTATTTCCAAAGGAAGAAATAGTTGCAGAGAAAATATACAAGAATATTGCAGAAAACAAAAGTGTCATCTGTTTAATGCCAACTCTACGTGAATGCTCAATATTTAATGAGGAGCTTTTGAAATTGGAAAAGGAAGACATCAGGAAATTGGAAGCAGTGGACAAAATTGAGGATGGAAGAATTACTGTCACAGTAACAGGCAAACTGAAAAATAAATTGGACTCACTAGAGAAGAACATCTCCAAAACAGCAGGATTAGAAAAAAATCTATATGTTTGCATGAACTGTAGAGTGTTTTTAAGGAGAAATTTGGATGTTGAGAAAGGCTTAGTGAATGGAGCGATGGGAAGAGTTGTGGGTTTTATTAATTATCAGAAAAAAGATGGAATTGAATGTTTAAAAATAAAATTTGATCAGATAGAGGAAGTTAAAGACATTTGTCGTTGTTCAGTTCGTTTCATGCTTGTGAAAGACTTATATGTACGTAGGAAGCAGTTTCCGTTTTCACTAGCATATGCTGTAACTATCCACAAGTCTCAAGGATTGACTGTAGATTGTGCATTTGTGAACATTGGTTCAACTGTGTTCAAAGAAGGTATGGCATATGTAGCTTTGTCACGAGTCAAAACATTATCAGGTTTATTCATGATAGACTTTGATGACTCAAAAGTTAGTGCTGATACAAACTGTGTAAAGGAGTATAATAGATTAAGAAGAAGCTATGCTCCTCATTTAGGTCAGTATCCTGTGTTGGAGAAACGTGTAGTTTCTCGTAAAAGGAGAAATGAGAATATCTGTAATGAGGATGTAGAGAAGAGGAAAAAAAAGAGGAGTGATGTAATTGCAAACAAAAAGAAAAAGGACAATGAAGAACAGGTTGTAGGATGTCATTTTGAAAATAGCTCTGGTGTCAACTGCTACGCTAATGTAGTGCTGAATGTTGCATTTTATCTGGAAAGTTTGCAAGAGCAGATAATAGTAAATCAGGGAAAAAGATTCTGTTCAGAGCTCAGTCTCCTTTTTCAAAAGCTGAGTAAAGATAAAACTCAAATAGAAAGTGCTACTGATATTAGAAAACTTTTAGATGTATGTTCAGGACGAACACAGTTTTCTCAAAATGAACAGCAAGATGCACACGAATTTTTGATGTATTTTCTTCAGGTAGTGGAAGAAGAAGGAGTTCCCATTGACATTTTTTTTGGTCTCTCTTATAAATGGGAACATAGTTGTGATAATTGTTATAATATATGTGGCTCTATTGTTGATAATGAAAGGTTTATTTATTTGACATTGCCAGAGAGTAAAACAGTCACTTTTGCAAAATTAGTTAAAGATGCTAATCATAGCATGAAATGTGGTGAGTGTAATTCTGACATGTTATCAACATTAATTTTAAGGGAATACGGACAGTATGTAATTTTAATGATGCAACGATGTAGAGCTGATGGATCAAAATTGGATACTTTAATAAAGAAGTTTACAGGACAGCAATTATCAATTTCAGGAAAAACTTTTGTAACTGTTGCAATAATTTTCCATGATGGACCTACTGTTACTTCTGGACATTACACAGTTTATCTAAAATGTGAAAATGGCTGGACACTGTGTAATGATTCCCAATTGATTTTCAAACAACGTTTGCCTTTTGATTTAGCAAATTCCTATCTAATCTTCCTGAAACCTAAATTTTAGAGAGATTTGGCAAGATCTGGACAAAATAATTTTACCATTTTACTGGATTACCATTGCAATTTTGTAGAAAAAAGATTTTTAAAATTATCATTTGGCCTAAAGGAAAGATAACCAATTGTAATGTGGACTTTTTTAATTTTTAATGCAATTTTGAAAAACCAATAATTTAGAGATAATCGGTAACTTCTGCACATTTTAAATTTTGGAATGCTATTGGACTGCCATTGGAAATTTTTTCAAAAATGATTTAAAAAATTACTATTTGGCCATGTGGAAAAGTAAGCAATTCTATTGTGGACTAAATAAATTATTCAAAACATTTTCGTGAACCAAAATGTTACAGAGAATTGGTGAGATCTGGACAGATTAAACTTTAGAATTTTAATGGTTTTCCCTTGGAAATTTATTCCAGGAAAAAAAAAGAAATACTATTTGGCCTAAAGGAAATGAAATCAGATGTATTTTGGAGTTATTTGAGATATAATATTGTGATTATACTTCTGAAACAAACATATCAGACGGTATTTTAAAGAAATAAGTATTGTTTTTAGATGATATTTTTTTAGAATAATATGCATTTCTGTAATGATAAGTTTAAGTGAGAAGAGATTCTGGGCTTTTTTAATACAATCTTTGAGATTGTTATTTTTTTTTGCCCGCTGTAAAATGATGAATGCAATTGCTTTCACAATTTATAGTGAAATGCAATATATTCTGAAAACAGCAAAAATAAGGCAAAAATATTTGTTGGTAAAAAATGTAAATATGTGTACTGTATTATAAAATGGTTTAAAAATATTAATACTTTTTTCTTTTTTTTCAGATCGATATAGAAAATTTTCGGAAACTACAACCATTTTAAAAACTATTTTTAAAAAAAACAAATGAATAAATATTTTTTTGAGTGAGTATGGTAAGTCAATAATAATAATTGTAGTCTCTCAAGGACCTTCTAATGTGATAAATGATTTTTAGTGTTTTTTTAAAAAAATAAAAAAAAAGGTACGCTTACCGTACGCGTACGGTAAAAAAAAAAAAAAAAAAGTTTTTAAAAACATATGTAAAAAAAAGATGAAAGATAAGGTTGGCTCTTAAAAGAACCGTTGTGTTCATGCAGGGACAGAGGAAAGAAAGATTGGGAATATTAGACGGTACGACAAGTGTGCTGATCTATTTTACTGTTCACCAGGGAAACACTGGTCTCCCTATAAGTAATTAGATCGTGACAAGTGGCGCACCGTACTTCAACCCTCGCAAACCGAGGGTTAATTTCCAGAGGGCCAGCAAAAGGAGATTCTCCCCCCACAGATGAAGGGCTCACCTGACCTGCAGAAGAAGGAGTCTGCCCTGCAGGTGATGGTCCAGGCTGAGCTGCTGTGGATGTACTGGCTCGTCTTTCTGAAGAGTTACCTCCAAAAAGATGACCATGTGTCCTTTTGTGTACATCCTTGAGGTGTCTGATCATGGTATGATTCCCAAAGGAATACTTCCTGTCAGGATTACCTCTAGAAAGTACACGCTGACACAGCCTGCAAGTAACTAAGGGTGCATTCACCTTTTGCTGGCCTTCTGGAAAAGTAAAATAATCCCAAACATAAGAAGGCTTTACTTTCCTCGCTCTCTGCCTCAAGACAGTGCTGCTGGTGCTAGCCTCACTCTCAGAAGGGCTCTGCTGTTCTGCCATCGTATCCCAAAGACAAACCAGCTCCTTCTTCCAAGGGATCACAAGCAGAAATGAGGGGAATGGGTGTGGTGTAGGAGAGTTCTAGAACTGAAAGTAGTTTCCACCAATCAAAAGTTGTGTTTCATGATCACATGACCTACCGTACGCTTACGGTACGCTTACGGTGCGCTTACGGCAAAAAGTACGCGTGCGCGTAAAAAAGACACGCGCTTGCGCGCATGCGCATAACAGTCACTCCCCGGCACTTCCGCGTAACGTGCGCGTGTTGCGTAAGCGCGCACGCGTCCCACGCGCAGTACGCGCGGCTACGCAAAGTACGTAACTATACGCAAGCAGCGTAGATAGATTACGGACGTTGCGTAAACCGTACGCTTACCGTGAGCTTACGGTACGCGTACTATAAAAATAAAAAAAAAATAAAAAAAATCTGGAAATAAATTTTACATGTTTATTTTAAAATATATATATAAAAAAAATATTTAAGGATTTTAAAAATTTAAGCATAGTCTTTATAAAAGATAAGAAAATTAAATTAAAAATATGTTTGAAAAAAATGAAGAATAAAAAAAAAAAATAGCATTTAAAAAACCTTGCAAATTCACTGAAAAAACCATGGGTTTCACACACGTTATAGTTAGGAATTAGCATTTAAAAAACCTTGCAAATTCACTGAAAAAACCATGGGTTTCACACACGTTATAGTTAGGAATTAGCATTTAAAAAACCTTAGAAATTCACTGAAAAAACCATGGGTTTCACACACGTTATAGTTAGGAATTAGCATTTAAAAAACCTTAGAAATTCAGTGAAAAAACCATAGGTTTCACACATGTTATAGTTAGCTGGACATTTTACTCGTAAAAAACCAATGAAATTGCCCCGTTATAGTTAGTTCAGCTAACTATAACTCGCGCGCCCGCAATGCACTGCTGATGACGTCACATATTACATCACTCATGACATGGTCAGTGACATCACTCATGACATCACTGATGACATCTCAAATGACATCACTGATGACATCACTGATGACATCATCCTTGTGATAGAGTGGCAGACCTCCTCTCACCTTAATATAAGCTTTGATACACACATTCAAAAATAGAGACTAAAAATTTCAAAAAAATGGACATACCAATACCAGTTACAACAACCTCTTCAGTAATTCTAAGATCCACATACACATCCACTCATTCACCAACAGTCCTATACAGTCACTCATACATGTACTCACTCATCATATGTACTCATACATCTATACATCCTGTTACACAATGCCACTCATCCATAGAGTTACTCACACACATAGTCACTCATGCTAATAAAGAATAAAACATACATTTACTTGCATATACAGTAATACACACACCACCATACTTACTTCTACGGAAACTTACACATACTTAGTCTTTTAAACAATCACTTACAGAAACACATACTTATTCATACAGGAACTCTTTCAATCTCTCCCTCTCACATATACTCACATATATACACCAATAGTCACATATACTAGTTTAAAACATATGTAGTTACTCCTGAAGACACTATTGAGACAGTCATTCACTCACTAACACACCCATACACACACTCATCCACCCATACAGTCCTGCACACATACTGTCTTCAACACATACAAACAGTGAGTCACTCATTCACGCATCTATGCACTACGTAATACCCCCCACCGTACCATACAGACACTCAGACTGATACTCAAAAAAACAACTAATAACCTATATAGACACCCATGTAGCTACTCACCAACCCATGCAGCCACTTATACACAAAGTGAGAGATACACTTAATCAGTCAGTTACACAATCAATTTTTCAAAAACAAATCATCCATTTAGACACTTATATACCCATTTATTCTTCCATCGACCTTGAGATATACATATATAAAACATATTTAATTTTCAGAAAAACACACATTCACTGGATGATGTCATCAGTGATGTCATCAGTGATGTCATTTGAGATGTCATCAGTGATGTCATGAGTGATGTCACTGACCATGTCATGAGTGATGTAATATGTGACGTCATCAGCAGTGCATTGCGGGCGCGCGAGTTATAGTTAGCTGAACTAACTATAACGGGGCAATTTCATTGGTTTTTTACGAGTAAAATGTCCAGCTAACTATAACATGTGTGAAACCTATGGTTTTTTCACTGAATATATATATATATACACACACATATATATATCTATATATCTATATATATTAAGTGCCAGTTTAGTTATACATAGCAAAAATAAAAAATAAAACATGCCACTGTAGAAATGTATAAGGCAGAAACATATGCAGCATATATACATATATATATATATATAGTGCTAGTCTAGCAGTCTAGTTATAGTTATGTCTGAGTTTAAAAGAAGAATGTTTTGTTTTCTTAATTACTTTGATAATTTTGTTGCAGTTTAACAAATCTGCACAGACCTTTAAAAACAAGTTAATTAATTTAGGTCCTTCATGGAAAGATTTGCACTGTTCCATCAAGCAAGGGCAAAGAAAAAGGGAGGGAGTCATGTCCCAAGTGTGCAATTTCTAATTTTAATGCTGAACAGAATTATACTAAACTTGGACCAAAGTTATAACTATAATAAAAAAATTGGCATTTTGTTGTTTTGGTGAAAATATGTTCAGTAGTTTACGAGAAATTAGCGTTTTCAGAAAGGTGCTCAGGGTGGGCATAAAGGGGTTAATCCTCAGAGAAAGTGAAAGCTATCTGAACCGTTAAATCAGGGATTCACTTTGCTGCTACTGCAGATTTTTCGTGACTCCAAAACTAAAAAAAAAAATACTTGATCCTGATTGGCAGAGGGAGCTATTTCTTCTGTCTGCCATTTTGGCTAGAAGGTCTGTCATAATGAAAGGATCTGATTAGCTGGCTGCAACATGAAGAGAAAATGTGGCACCCCCCCCCTCCACTACAGCGCTTGCGTATATTCAATCATTAAGTCCTGAAAAAAATTGAAAGGGCACATACGGGGACAGTGTCATCATACCCTGTCCCCAGGTCCATTTAGTGCGGCCACAAAGGGACCACCCAGTTATTAAATTTTTCTAAAAGCGCATTATCAATGCATAACAACATACCAACCTGACACCATTGTTTTGTAGAAGGGTGTGTTGCTGTTCTAGTGGTTAGCCATGTGTTATGCTGCACTTACTCCAATGCTGGGCTGTAGCACATTTAAGCCTGTTTTCTCGCTATTAGGACTGTGGTAAAATTAGAAGTGCATTTCTTGAACAGCAATTGACTTACCCTTATGTGGGTGGGTGTTTTTTAATAGGATGTCCCCTCCTCAATCCCTTCTTAAATATCCCTAAACCCCTCCTAGTTAGTAGCAATTGCTCCCTATTTTGCTACCATCTCCTCTTGCCCCTCCCACATTTGCTACTAAACTTACTTATGTGGAGACGGCTGAAATCTTCATACAGAAAAGATAGGAGAGACAGAGGTGAAGATCCTCGCCTGATGGTTTGTGAATTGCATTTGGTAGTACATGAAACAGAACTTCTTTACCTCCTCCAATATGGCTATTGTGATTTGGCCCCTACATTCACCAATGATTAACTCCCTCCATATACCACTCCTTTTCCCCGTTTTTCTATTGTCCTTTTCCACCTTTTTTGTTTTATAATGCAGCAGTTTATCTATCACCATTTGCTAAAACTATTACCCATTTTAGCGCCAGCCTTCTAAGGAGTTCGGTTGTTGTTTGCATTTGGTACATATCTGCCATTTGGGGAGTTTTTATGGTACAGTCCTGTTGATGGACTATGAATCCCGACACAGGTATACTAAAATGATACTCTTTTAGATGTGCTCATTGAGAATTAAGGACATAGACAAGAATGAGCCCACACGTACATTATGCAGTTTACTTCTAATTTTTCATGTGTGACTAAATACCAAGTCACAATAAAAAACACATAAACTGTATTCTTCCCTCAGCACCTTTCCAACTAAATGGCATTCTTGTAATAAAGTTTAGGCACATAGATCAGCTCTAATTTCCTGGTTTAATTATTCCCTTATCACCTACTTAACAAGCAGGTTCAGACACTGTCTTATCTTTCTGATATTTACATGCCTTCAAACATTTTGAATTTACATGAATAATAGTGGTTTCTGGTCCATCTGCAGAAGGTCGTCTCCTTTTCGAACATAGTTCTAATTTTTTTAAATGATTTCCATTTGTGTTCTCTCCACCTCGCGGGCTTCAAAATCATGCATTTCAAAAATATGAACTTTTTAAAAATAGCTTGTTACCTGCACCTCAATCTTCATATATATCAGAACATTATTATATTATGTTTGCAAAGTTTCAAAGTGGTAAATAACACGGCCATTTTCAGAAAATGCAAAAAACAAATGTGCTTTAGTATCCCAGCTTTTTTATTAGTTTTCTTAAGACCGAGAGAGCAGATCTTAATCTCGATTATTCCATGCACACCATGTGAATGGTCATTTTAGGTGGTTCCTTGCCTGATTCTGGGAGCCATCATTGTGAAGGTAATCTATGGTTTTTTTAACATCCAAGATAGCAGTAGATGCAAGGGGATTTTTAGCAGAAAAATGCAATGTACTAACAGGGATACCAATTATTGTGTCTTACAGTTTTTTACAACCTGAAGTAGAAAGAAACATTATTTTCATTGAAATTTGCATAGCACACCACTACGACTAGCGCAATGTTGCATGATTAGTTGGCGATACATGATTTGAGGCTATCCCATATAGAAAGAACTGGGTGTCATGAGGCAAGATTAGCGATGTGTTCTGATCACATTGCAGTGAATTTATTGCTTCAACTAGGTATGCTGGTGCCATATAATGTAGTAGTAGCCACATCCATATATGATTGGAAGAGGCATGTGCTAGAGGTGTCCTACATGGTAAGAGTTGAGTGTCTTGTGAGGGCCAAAGTTGTTCTCTAATTATGCTGAGGTGAACTGAATACTGCAGCTAAGCATTCTTGCGTCACAGAAAGGTGTATAAGATAGTACAATGCTCTTGCTTTCAACCACATACGGGAGAGGATTGTCATATGAAATTACACCGGCATCCTATAATTCAGTGCAGATGAGTCACCATCCATGTTTGATGAGCAGCGTTGCCCTAATCCAAAAACAAGTTCCATAGACTGTCCAGAAAAAAAATCACTGAGCAGAAAAATGTACTCTGGAATGTTAAACAAGGTAAAGAGAGTGTCAAGTCCACCACCGAGGAGAAAAAATAGAAAAGGGGTGAGAAAAACCATATAAAAAAGTAGATGGCAATTACTCATTGTGTAGAGCACAAGTTCCCCCAAAGGGAAGTATGAATGTCAGCTTATATATTTTCTGACCCCAAATCATTTTATCTAGTCTATCCAGATGAGCAATGTACACTGCAGCTGAGATTATTCACATCCCAATTCTCAGTGTCAGGTACACCAAGATGAGAAATATGTAGGCAATAAAGAAATATGTATGCCTCAATCTCTTTCACATGTCCACCTAGATTGGGTGGAAGAGAAGCTAAGAGCATTCACACTCCTCTTACTTTGTCAGGTCCACCTAGTTGGGAGCCAAAGAAGCAACTAAAAATTATTTATACTAGAGAGAAGACACAGGACCATAGATCCTTCGTAATGTGCATCAAAGTCCACCATTTACACCAAAGTCAGCTAAAGAGATAATTGAGGATTACTGTAGATTACTCAGACCACATCCCCTCTTATAACTGTACAAACGTGCTGCACCGTCATATGAATGTGAAATCACTGTAATGCTAAAATGTAATACTAGGGAGTCGATTCCGATGCGGGTCGGACAGCCCTCCGAGAGCTGTCCGTAGCCTTACCTAGCGACCGACTTGTCCAGGGAGCCGGTCCGTCCGGGCGATGAAGTACGATGAGCATAACTGACACAATTCCGTCCGACACGTAGGCTGCGAGTCCAGCAGCATTTCCCATACGAGCCGTACCTCCAACGCCGATTTGAGTCGCCTGAAAGCAGTTCCCACAGCAGTTTCCGGCCGGAAAAGTATGATGCGCAAATCCTACACGCCGGACGGGTCGCCACTAGCAGCACATCACAGCATCCGGGAGAGCTGCATATCAGGTCCGATTCGTGCCACAACACGATCCACAGCTACGAGATGGACCAATTCTCAATGTGTACGAGACAGAGCAACGAGCAGCAAGTACGAGACGAACCAACGATGAATACCATCGCGCAGGTCATCCCAGTACTGTACATCTATGACCGGATCAGGAACAGATGCGGTCAGTCAGACACCCCCACAACTGAACATCACAAACACGTGAAATGCTACACACACATAGGGGTGGTTAAATTCCTTCCACCAGCAACAGCAAAACCACAGGGGTAGCATGGTCCCCACTACCAGCAGTCACCACACCTAGGGGGGAGGTGCCCATCACCACTCCCCTCCCCACTCATAGGGGGCTGGATGTTCTGCACCACTACCCTCCCCACTCATAGGGGGCTGTATGTCCTGCACCACTACCCACAACTCATAGGGGGCTGTATGCCCTGCACCTCCCCACTTATAGGGGGCTGTATGTCCTGCACCACTCCCCTCCCCACTCATAGGGGGCTGGATGTCCTATACGACTACCCACAACTCATAGGGGCTGTATGCCCTGCACCACTCCCCTCCCCACTCATAGGGGGCTGTATGTCCTGCACCACTACCCACAACTCATAGGGGGCTGTATGCCCTGCACCACTCCCCTCCCCACTCATAGGGGGCTGTATGTCCTGCACCACTACCCTCCCCACTTATAGGGGGCTGTATGCCCTGCACCACTCCCCTCCCCACTCATAGGGGGCTGTATGTCCTGCACCACTCCCCTCCCCACTCATAGGGGGCTGTATGTCCTGCACCACTACCCTCCGCTCTCATAGGGGGCTATATGTCCTGCACCACTACCCTCCCCACTCATAGGGGGCTCTATGCCCTGCACCACTCCCCTCCCCACTCATAGGGGGCTGTATGTCCTGCACCACTACCCTCCCCACTCATAGGGGGCTCTATGCCCTGCACCACTCCCCTCCCCACTCATAGGGGGCTGTATGTCCTGCACCACTACCCAAAACTCATATGGGGCTCTATGCCCTGCTCCACTACCCACAACTCATAGGGGGCTGGATGTCCTGCACCACTACCCACAACTCATAGGGGGCTGTATGCCCTGCACCACTCCCCTCCCCACTCATAGGGGGCCGTATGTCCTGTACCACTCCCCTCCCCACTCATAGGGGGCTGTATGCCCTGCACCACTCCCCTTCCCACTCATAGAGGCTATATGTCCTGCACCTCTCCCCTCCCAACTCATAGGGAGCTGTATGTCCTGCACACTACCCTCCCCACTCTTAGGGGGCTGTATGTCCTCCACCACTCCCCTCCCCACTCATAGGGGGCTGTATGCCCTGCACCACTCCCCTCCCCACTCATAGGGGGCTGGACGTCCTGCACCACTACCCTCCCCACCCATAGGGGGCTGTATGCCCTGCACCACTACCCTCCCCACTCATAGGGGGCTGTATGCCCTGCACCACTCCCCTCCCCACTCATAGGGGGCTGTATGTCCTGCACCACTACCCACAACTCATAGGGGGCTGGATGTCCTGCACCACTACCATCCCCACTCATAGGTTGACCAAGCAAACCATCCCCCTAACATCTTGGCAAGGTCATATGTTTGTGTGTGCAAAATGGCCACAACCAGATCCCGACAGTGAACATACAATGTGACTCACATCACGTCTGCCCAAAAGGTTGTTGGGGGTCACAAAAACACGATTTCTAGGATCATTATGGTAATGGGGTCTAAACCCCACATCACTACAGTCAGCAAAAGGTGAGTGTGGGGTCCAAAAAATCAGCATTGTCGGATCATTGTGGTAATGGGGTACAAAACCCCCATCACTACAGTGACAAAAAGGTGAGTGTAGACATAAAAAGAGAAGCATCACCAGACCAGCATTTTTGACTACTGCACCCAACACCACAACCAATGTGGTAGCAATGTGATGGTTGTGTCACTTACAAACATAGATATGAGAGGCAAAGAATGCTGTGTATCACAAGAACTTCCTCTGCCATGTGCAGACAAGCATTGGCCATGACCCCTGACAATGCCAACAGTGTACAATTAGACTATGTGAAAAGTGAGCATCATGATGCATACACACATATCTCTACAAACAGACACACGAACTGCGGAGTCCTGTGGAGACTGTTGATGTTAGGCGACAAAGTCACATACCATGGCAGCAATGGGACATACCAAACATGATCAATGTGCAGGATGATGTCCTACAAGACGCTTGGACACTAGGGACAATCCCACAAACAACATCCCCCCCTTGGAACGCTAAAGCCACACCAATGCAGAGGCGCAGATGCACAAACACAGACAGGCAGCCACACCCTGCATATCATACACACCACGTGTGTGTGTCACAGTGTCCCCAGGCAAGTACACAACGCATGACGGTGGGCTGAAATACAATGACATACATGTGTTTCACAGTGCCATACAAAGTAAGTCTTTGACTGGGCACACCTTTGGGGGGCAAGCAGGCATTGTCAGGTAAGCTGGATCACAAAGGATTCATGAGACACAAGGTGGGTGGAACAGCAACCAACACAGCAAGAGACAGACCCAACACAGCACTACCCTCTAGTACCCTAATTTGTGGTGACATTAGCCTGGACGCCAATCCTACTGTGATGATAAAGCTAGGTTTTCCCCATACTGTGTAGCACAGTCAGATGTGCGTCCTGGGTCATGTGTCCGGGACCACAAACTCACATCACACCTCCATAAACACAAATCACTGGCCATGGCCTGCAAACAATGGGGAAAAAGTAGTTATGGGCCTAGACATGAAACAACTCCCATTTTGCCACCATCAACACCACACACCTAGATCTGCCACAAGGTGCATCAGCTAGGCACACAGGGACTGGTGATATTGCTCATGCACACATGACAATCCCAGGGGTGGTGGGGGGATCCAAGGTACCCACAAATTCTCACACATGGGCTGACGACAACACCTGTGAAGGTCTGCCACACTTCACAGCATGCGGCACATCGACATTACGTGAAAACTACACAATTCATTCGGAACCCTGCCAGACACCTACACCAATGTTGAACCAAAGGAGAGCCACAACGCACACATGTCGACACCTTCCAACATAGCAGCAATGGCCCTGATGATAGGGAGTAGTCAGACACACACACACAAGTGAGCTTGTCAATGACAGATACCACATAGGGAAAACAACATGATGTTGGTAACACATAAGTGCCAATGGTAATCCACAATGTGTCCCACGTGCGTTGGACAGCATCCCTGGAATTTATTACTGAAACAGCCAGGGATGACAGCCTAATTACTAGTAGTTTGTCATGCACCTACATTCCAGAAAAGGCAGGGCAAAGAAGTCAGATGAACACAAGCCAAGTCAGCAAGTCCACAAAACAGGTACATCGGTCTGGAACACAGGCTGCGTCCAAAAAAGGGAAGTGAACACAGACGGACATGCTCACACAACACACACCATGTGCCCAGGCAATGTCATGGAATGACACAATGCCATGAGGGGACTTCACTCCTGGGGAAGGTCAGCTGTGCCAAATTTTGTCTGTGCAGGCTTCTGTCATGCCAGCTCAACACTTGCCCAGTGATCCAACTATTACAACTCAAGAAAAGCCATGGTCACAGAAGCTTGTGTACGGGAGTCCTCCCTCAGTCATCTGCACATATGCAATACACATGTAGACCAAGTTGGACTGATGACACAGATGACTTGTGTAACATGGATGCACAAACATGCCTGTCCAGTGGAGATTGTCCAAGTCAGGGAATCTTTCCATGTGCCCAAATGTAAGCACAACCTATGTGCAACAGTGTATGCTAAAGATGCGAAGTAGCAACCCCAACGAGAAAATCCGGCCCACAACATGTAGCTAACATCACACCCTGAAATTGCAGCTGAGGATGTCATGGATACATATCTGAAAAGTACACAGATTTCATGGACCACATGGAGTACATCCCATTAAAAAATCATTCTGTTATACCTTTGTAACACCTGTACAGCAGCAAGTCCATGACACTCATCATCAACATTATGTACATTTTATGCAACAACACTGGATATCAAAAATTGACTTTATTGGGGACATAACTCTTTGGAACCTTCTAGACCACAATGTCAAAAGGCCAATGGCCAGTCCATTTCTTGAGTCCTCATGGGGTGAGATGTGACAAGTCGTCAACCATTTGCCTGTACTGCTACGGGCAGGGGACATCTCCCCTTGGAGGGGCATACACAGGGGCAGGCCAGGCACCGCAGTAACAGGATGAGGGGACAGCAGAATGGGGCAGGGGAGGGCTGGTGGGTGCAGGAGTGTCACTGGCAACTGCAGCGGAGGTGTCTGACACAGTGGGCGCCATCACCATGGCAGGGCCCAAGTCCAATGGGGTGTGTGCTGACATCAATGCACGGCCCAAGTCAGACGGGGTTGTTACCGGCACCACTGCAGTGGGCAGGTCAGATGGTTGGGACGGAGCCTCCACTGCAGTGCAAAACTCCAATGGAGTGTCATGGGGCTCAGATGAGGTTGGCAGGACAGAGGGGGGACACGGGCCCCACATCAGTGGTAGGAACAGGCTGAGCATGTGAGGTGGGGGTGGAAGTGCATGTGGTAGGAGGGGATCGCCTAAGCATTTTGGGGATGCGTTATTGGTGTGTGGGAGAACCAGGGGCAGGGTGTGGCGGGGGGACCTGTGGAGTGGTGGCCTGGGGGCTGCAAGATGGAGACTGTGACTTTGACCTGCAGGATGGGGGTGTCTTGCTCTTCCTGCTCCGGGGGGACTTGCGGGTGGGGGCCTCAGTGTCCGGGCGCCTGGGGGAGGGTGTCTGTGTGGCAGGGGAACTGCCCCTGTGGGTGGTGACTTCCTCTTCCCCTTGTGTGTCTGAGCAGATGGATCGGTGGGGAAGAGGCCAAGGTCACAGAGGAAGAGCTGCTTGGAAGGGGGGGTTGCAGGTGAGGCAGGGGAAGTGCTTTTGGAGGGAGAGGCATCTGAGGTCTTTGGAGTGCTCGTGGATGCCTGTTTGTGCGTCTGTGACCCATCCCCTGTGTATGTGCCATCAGTCCCTGGAGTGTGTGTGCCTGTAGATTTTGATTTTGACTTGCATGATTGTGTGCTGCCTGGGTCTGTTGGGGTGCGTGCCGGTGCTGGTGTGTGTGTGCATTGGACAGGTAGGTTAGTGGGGACTGTGGGTGTGGCAGAGGTAGGAGGGGTTAGGGACTGTTGGAGGAGGGACACTGCTGCCGTCTGTGTGGAGGCCATGGACTCCGATGTGGGGCAGACAGGTTGGATGAGATGCCCTCCATGAAGGACACCAGTTGAGTCAACAGAGTGGTGTGGGAATGGAGGACACTCAGCATCGCTGCCTGCCCTACATGGAACTGCTTCAGTAAGTCCGCAGACTCCACACTGAGGGCTGCAGGGGAGACGGGGGCAGGGGGTGCGGTGCCTGGACCAAAGGAGACATGTTCCCTCACACGGGGCCTCCACGGACATCTGGGATGGCAGCAGATGGGAGGGTGGAGATGCTGGTGGTAGCGGGACACACTCGCTAGGTGTTGTCTGGGGTCTGCTGACACCCGCCTCCACAAGGGAGTCCTCACTGGAGATGCTGTGTTCCTCAGCAGAGGTGTTTGTAGCTGAGGTCTCCTCTGTGTGGCTCCCCTCACCCTCTGTGCCACTGGGTCCCTCAAAATCCTCTGAAGCTGACCCCGTCTGGCTCTGCGGCTCCTCTTGGTCCGTGGAGCTGTCTCCTCCAGTAGCCGTAGATGTATGTGCAAGCAATCGGGATAAACAGATCCACATCAGTCACCTGTTTCACCTGACACATCACAGTCAGTACAGCACATCACAGAGTACGGCTTGGCATCAAGTGCCAGATATTGCGAAAAGTGGAGACATTTTTGGGAAATGACACCTGTCAGCCTGCCAGTCAACCATGTCTTTCATATCCTGCCCCTCCATGGACCCATCTGTCTGGGACATGTTGTATGCCACTTCTCATATGTGTGCACAAGCACCACATAGACGTATCTCAGAACTGCAGGACTCGTGATTTAAATCTGCCAGGACTAACACATGCCATCTCCTGCCACTGACTCAGTACATGTGTCATGAGAAGGGATGGCCAAAATCATTGTCAGTAAAATGGATATGCTTCACTCACAAGACACCATGATGTGAATATGTCTTGATGGTCAATGCCACAATAGAGTGCATGCTGTACAACTGACATCAATGTGGGATACACATCAGCAAGTGGGATAAAATGCTACGGCCCAGTATGGCTCAGCAGCCAGCACTGGCTTCAGTCTGGGGGCAGTGCATACAAAATTAAACACTCTGGGCCCGATTCACAGAACTAACTGAAGACAAAATCCTAAACTTACTACCATTTTGGTATTCACAGAAGGCACTTACTCATTTTGGTATTCACAGAAGGCACTTACTCATTTCAGTAGTCACAGAAGTTAGGAGTCCTAACTTTAGGACTCCTAAATGCCTTCTGTGAATACCGAAAGTCTTAAAATTAGGATTTTTCGCAGTTTAGTAGTAGTATAGTTAGGACTCCTAACTTTAGGACTCCTAAATGCCTTCTGTGAATACCGAAATTCTTAAAATTAGGATTTTTCTCAATTTAGTAGTCCTAAATTTAGGACTCCTAACTTTAGGACTCCTAAATGCCTTCTGTGACTACCGAAAGCCTTAAAATTAGGATTTTTCTCAGTTTAGTAGTAGTATAGTTAGGACTCCTAACTTTAGGACTCCTAAATGCCTTCTGTGAATACCGAAAGTCTTAAAATTAGGATTTTTCTCAATTTAGTAGTCCTAAGTCTAAACTTAGGACTACTAAATTGAGAAAAATCCTAATTTTAAGACTTTCGGTATTCACAGAAGGCATTTAGGAGTCCTAAAGTTAGGAGTCCTAACTATACTACTACTAAACTGCGAAAAATCCTAATTTTAAGACTTTCGGTATTCACAGAAGGCATTTAGGAGTCCTAAAGTTAGGACTCCTAACTTCTGTGAATACCGAAATGAGTAAGTGCCTTCTGTGAATACCAAAATGAGTAAGTGCCTTCTGTGAATACCAAAATGGTAGTAAGTTTAGGATTTTGTCTTAAGTTAGTTCTGTGAATCGGGCCCTCTGCACTGTGTCACAACCATTAACATGTATGAGAATTTAAGCACTGCAGATGTCAAGTGCCTGGATGGGCCTTTAACTGCCCATCCAGGTCCGGGAAGACCACCGCCAGAATCCTGAGCATGTGGAGGGTCAGTGTCCATCGTCCGCCCCTTCTGCGAGGAGGCGACAGCTTCAGCTGGACTCTGGCATCCTCTTGTCCAGCCACGATGGTCCTGCCACCTCTTCTGGCAGTTGCGGATGCGGTGTCTGTGGCCCCCCCGACAGAACGAACAGCCCGGGCAATGGTCAGCCAGATCTCCTGCTTCTGGTGAGCATCAACCTGTGAGGATGACAAGGGTAGAAAAAGTCCTTTATCACACATGCCACATGTTTGTGCATCACACAGTTGGATATACATGTCTTTCTCGCAAGGGAATATTATGGACACAGGTAGTGCAGATATGGTGATTGACAGTTGTCCTGAATTTTCAACAGGGAAACATTGCCTGAGTATTACAACCGTGTGAAAATGCACTTTTCATGCATAGTACCTGTCCACTACAGGGACCTACACACCCTAGGGGTATAAACTACTCAGTGAGCATGCTAGACACTGTTGAACACAATTTCATTGGTGCCAGTCAGACAACATACACAATGAATAAGGGATGTGGAGTGCACACTCACCTGCTCCCCTGGTGTCCCATACAGCTTGCTGTACTGTGGAAGGGGGCTGTCCAGCAGGGCCTTGTTCTCCTCCTCTGTGAAGGCTGGGGCCCTCCCCAAAGTACGTGCCATTCTTGGAGCCAGAGGATGCATAGACAGCATCAGTGGTAGCAGAGATGTCAATCTTGATCATGTAGTGCAGGCAAGTGAGCTCCCAGGTGAACAGACAAACTTATAACTGTGCTGCAGAGGCAGATTCAGTCCCATGTGTCAAAAGCGATAGGTCCGACACGTTTGCATCCTATGAATCTGGCCAATCCATCGCATTGCACGCCTCGTACACGCCTTCCACATCGGTTGAAATATTCAAAAGCATTGCAATGACGAGTTTGAAACGTTGTTGCAGGCAGCCAACGGATTTTCAAGAAACCGATTCGTACCAGGCTCAAATCCGAGTGTGTTCCTATTGAAGACATTGTGCAAGGCGTGCGTGCAAGTCGTGCGTGCGGCTCCGTCCACCCGCGTCAGTCCACATTGAAGACATTGTGTAAGGCATGCCTGCAAGTCGTGCGTGCGGTTCTGTCCACCCACGTCAGTCCACATTGAAGACATTGTGCAAGGCGTGCATGCAAGTCGTGCGTGCGGCTCCGTCCACCTGCGTCAGTCCACATTGAAGATATTGTGCAACGCGTGCGTGCAAGTCGTGCGTGCGGCTACGTCCACCTGCGTCAGTCCACATTGAAGGCAATGTGCAAGGCGTGCGTGCAAGTCGTGCGTGCGGCTCCTTCCCTAGGTGTCCAACGAGTCTTTCGCATTGGTCACCCGCGTCAGTCACCATAGAAGTAACTGTTTAAGGCGTGCAACACACCATAGCTTGCCATTGACCCATGGGCACAACAACAATACAGTCTGTGACACAGTAACTCAAAGTGCATGTCAGGCTGCATTACCTGTGTGTGTATGTGGGTAAACATGTGAATTTGTATGTTTTACTTAGTGGCACCCACTCCCAGGCAGGGTAGGTTGTCATGGGGACAAATACAATTGTTGGCTGGACACATAACCACTGTGTTTGACAACAGTACATTTCAGTGCATGAGGCATGTACACAGTTCCCGGTGTACATTGTGTATGTCATGTGACATACACCCTGACTCTTCATTGGAATGGTAGGTGCCTCACAGGGTGTCACAGTGCCGTATATGTGATGTTCATCCACAGTATGTGTGCATTTCCATGCAGAGATGACTCAGATTTAATGTGCTCAATGTCAAACGTTCACAACATCCCTGTCTATTTTCAATGTGAGTTGATGTTGGGTCTGTGTGTCACAGACATCCATGTGTGAGCTTGCATCAAATCAGGGGGCACTTCATGTGTGGCATGTGTGCGTTGTGTTGTGCATATGGGACGCCACATCATGATGGTGTCCATGTTACGACACAAGGTCCCTTTGTGTGTCTGTCAGGAACCTGTGATGTGGGGTAGACATCTGTCCTCACTAGTCACTGTGGTGTGTGTCTGGTATGTGACACTCATACTGATGTACTGTGACGGAGCCCATTGATTGCTCACAGCACAACAGGGACCTTGTTGTGTGGCCCTGTAGAGCTGAGATGTCAGATGATGGGCATGTATCTGATATGTGTGTCCATACCCAACAGCACACACATCATGTTCTAGTGTCCTGTAATGTGGTATCATGTGCTATTTTTTCATGTACACTGGCACATAGATAGGGGGAATGACAAACCGTCTTTGCTCTCCTATGTACTGCAGGAGACCAAATGTCCACAGACCATTCCTGTACCTGGAAACCATGTTTGAACGTGACTGCATGCGACGGTACTGCTTCACCAGGCCACTGATCGAAGAATTGGCGAAGCAGTTGGCCCCACATCTGCAACCTGTCCGGACATTACCTACAGCACTGACACCCAAGGTGAAGGTGTTGGCAGCCCTACACTTTTTTGCCACCCGTACTTTCCAGCACACTGTTGCTACTGCTGGTGGGATGTCACAGACTATGTTCAGCCATGTGCTTCGGGATGTGTTGGAGGCAATGTTGCATTTCCTCGACCGGTACATCCATTTCCCCAAAGCACAACAACTAGCTGACATCAAGGGGGACTTCTATGCCCTGGGCAGGATGCCACATGTCATTAGCTCCATCGATGGGACACATGTGGCTTTGGTACCACCGCAGGCACATGAGCAGACGTACCGGAACAGGAAGCATTTCCACTCTATAAATGCTCTTGTGGTTTATTTGGCGGACATGACCATTTCCCATGTGTGTGCAAGGTTCCCGGGCTCAGCGCACGACGCCTACATAATGAGGAGTAGTCGCATCCCAACGATGATGGCACAGGTGCAGTACCAGCTTTCCTGGCTTGTCAGTGTGTACTGACTGCTTAGCACTGTGTGTGTTTGCTAAAGTTGATTCGCACCCTATTTTCACGCTCAACTAATGTGCAATTGTCTCTCTGTTGGTGACTCCGGATACCCCAACATGCCGTGGTTGCTGACACCCCTCAGGAACCCTGTGACACCAGCGGATATGCGCTACAATGAGGCACATGGTCAGACCAGGAGAGTGATTGAGCGGACATTTGGCCTCCTGAAAAGCAGATTCCACTGCCTGGACAAGATAGGAGGGGCCCTCCCATATGCACCTGCGAAGGTGTGCAGGACCATCATTGTGTGCTGCATGCTACACAACCTGGCAGTGTGGAAGCGGTAGCCTCTCATCCAGGATGACGATGACCAACCCCCGCCAGCTGTGGAGGATCCTGGCCTGGGGCATGATGCCAGTGATGATGAGGGTGATGGTGATCCAGAACTTCTTCTCATGAATGTCAGTATACAGGTATGTGTTGTCAAAGTATTGTGTCGGCATGACCTATGTTGGTGGTGCACTGGTGCTGATTGAGTGTGTATGTATGCTACTTGTCAGGATTCTTTCTGTGATGTGTCCTTTCTGGTAGTCTGTACTCCCAAACAGTGTTTACCTGATTGTTAGGATGTTTCTGGGTAGTTAGGGTTTTGTTATGGGCATGTATATTGTTGTTTGCTGTAGATCTGTGTTTTTGATTGTGTTTTCTGTCTGTCCTTCACAGGGTACTTTGAATGCTGTGTGGTGCGGTTTGAACCTCAAGACACAGATCCTTGTTCCAGAGTGCAAGTACTAGTTGTCCCAACCAATGATGTGCCACACACTCCTGGACTTTCATCGTTCACCACATTTTTAATTTTCTGATCACTGTCACGTGAGGTTAACTTGCATCAGTTGTGGAATTCTCACAATGTGAATATTTAATAAACCTGCCCTTCACTTTGTGATGTGCTCCGTGTGTGTCCACACATCCAACAGTGATTTGCATCCTGTACCCGTGGGCTGCTTGCCAATGACACATGATGGGTGTTGTGTGTGAGCATTTCACTGTATTTCCTGTTGACATCAGTGTTGACGATGAGTTAATGGCCCTGGTGAGTATGTGTTGTGTTGTCCTAGTGGTGTGTCTCCCTCATATGTGTCACATTCACATGACTCACATAACGGTGTTCGCATTGCTGTATTAGTTTGCATGCATAGTGTTCCTTAGCAGCTCATCATCGCCATGGCACAAAGCAAGTAGGAATCATGACAAAGGCAAGTATTGTGTGATTGTGAATTTATTTCCAAACATGTGTAAGGATGGTGAACGGAATTTGCAGTGCTGTACAATGTGATGGTAATCCAGAGTTCACAGGTGAATTGGTAGTCTTGGTAGTTGAAATGTCCAGAGTAGAGTCCACAGTCATTTGGTGCATTGTCCCAACTTTGACCCTCCATCTCAAGTGGGTGATTTGGATGTAGGTCGACAAGGTCAACAAAAGGACGTTAACAGGAGCAGGTGTTGGGTGCCTGGGGGATATGCATGGCCATCAGCATCTCAATTGCCCTTCTTCAAGCGACCCCTCTTCTTTCTTGGGGGACCCTCATGTGCTGGCTGCTGCGGTGCTGAGGACTCTCCGCCAGAGTCCTCCTCCCTCCCTGTGGCTGTTGCAGATGTTGTGGCAACAGATGTTGTGGGCGCACAGGGAGGTGTGGTCAGGTTGGTGCTGATCTGACGGAGGCATGTCAGTATGTCCCTATGCACCGCTGTTAGTTCATCCAATTTGTCCCACTTGGACTCCACCCGGGCCATGTGGGAGTCCAAGCGGGCATGATGGGCAGCCTGCTGTTCTTTGAGTTCCTTGAGGATCCCCACGACCTGTCCAAACCCTCCGGTGCTTTCCTGGTACGCATCTATGATGCGTTCCAGGTGTGGCTCATCATGCAGTCCAGCCCCCTCGGCAGGCCGTGTCCTCTGCCTGCCCACCCTCCCACCGTCCGACCCATACAGGCAGGACCTGCCGTGGCTGGCCCAGCCGACACTGGGCCCCCTTGAGTGTTTGCGCCGGTGGTGTTGTCCCTTGCTTCCGGGGGGCCCTATGTACCTGTTCCGTTGTTGTTCTGGGGCCTGGGGCTGTCCGTGTCGGCATGGGGACTCTGTCTCGTGTCCGATGTTGCAGGAGTGGTTGAGGGGGGTGCTGATGTTACTGCTGCTAGAGCTGCACGATGGCTCACGCCGGAGGTGTCAGGTCGGTCAAGGTCGTCGTCCGAAGAGGACGGAGAGTGATACACGCCGGGGAGCTCAGGGTCTGCCAGAGTCTGGGACTGGGACTGTTCCTCAGGACCTGCTGTGTCCCCAGCATCCCCTGTGTTTGGAGGAGACACACAATGTATGTTATGTTTCTATAGACCTCAATTATTCACACAGATGACATTTTGACACTGAACATCATTATAAGAGTCAGTACATTGCATTGTCCTAAGTTGTGATGGACAGATGTTGATATTGTTGGAGCACTTTGTAATGGCAACCTGGAGCATTTCGATGTGCACGTCAGCTCATGTATTGATCAATTGTCTGTCGATGCCCATTGCCACTCAGGTTCCATCACATGCCTGACACTGCTGTATTATCCCTGTCCACATTTGTGCTTTAACAATGACATAAGTACACTTGGGGTATGTGGCGAGCTTGGGGCATGTGTTGTGTGATTCTTTTCTTTCCTCTGTGCGTCACATTGGTGTGTCTATGCAACATGGTTGCAGTACGGTATGCCTGATATCCAATGTGAGATACTAATTTGTTGTCTGGGTTCCTAGTTCACATCTCTTTTCATACAAGTCATGGTGTTAGCATGGCTGATGAAGTTGGTGCTGACTTTTGTATGTGCTAACGCCTTCTATCTTGTCAAATTCCTCCACAATGAGAGGGATTGGGCACAGAAGCTCTTTTGCTTTTCAATGCTCATTACAGTGATGGGAAGAGGTGTGTGAATTACAGTTCAGCTGCTGTGAGTTGCATGCCTCCTCAGATGCAGTCCAGGTTAGTCATTGTGTTTGGGGTGTCCATGACAGTGAATGATGTGCTGTATGAATGAAGCGTACAACGCAGACCGATGTGGGATTGAAATGCAGCTCACAACTGCACATTTTGTGAATGACACCATGCTACAGTGTCATCTATGTGTGTGTCCCTTCTAGTCACTGTCAGGTGTCCACTGTCAATGATGTGTAGGTGACATTGTGTGTGCTTGTTGCTATGTACTATGTCTACATCTCCCCAATTGTCATCTACAAGACACACCTTCACAGCCAGGTCAGGGGACACCACAGGGACACCGCATCTCCAGAGAGTAGGAGGATACCTACAGTTCCAATGGCTGTGAGTGTAGATGTGTTTGAGTTGGCCAGTGCATAGGTCTGACTTGCAGTCAATTCATACATCATGACCATGTGTCATCCATCTTGCCAAGGCATTTACTTTTGGAGTGACTGGTCCCAAGGGTGCACTGTTCTGGCTGAGAAGGTGTGCTATGAGACGGCAATGATTGCATTTGAAGTCATTGCAGGACCTCCTTCACCCACAGAGGCCAGCGAATCCCCCATGTGTCATGCTTCCATTGCAGGGAGTCACAATTTACGTTCAAGATGTCTGGCATTGGTGTCCTGTTGTCAGTTAGAGGCCAAGGCCCAGCATGGCCTTGTGCTCCCCACAGCAAGGCCTAGTGTCAGCCATCTTGACAGTACTTTTGCACTCCCTGTGAGGTGAGCATGGTTCAGTGTGAGCTTGAAGAGACATGTGGGAGGGGGACTGGTGGCTGCGACTGCAACTCCCATCATGATTTTGGCCCCACCCACCTTCCCACAATACCTGAGCTTCCTTCCTGTGAATCTTTTTCCCTATGTGGTGGTGTGCCTGTGCTGACAGTTTGGCAGGCAGTGGTGTCCTGGTGTTTGTTTACACTCACGTCCTGAAAAGCCCATGTCCTTCACACAGCAGAACCCAGTGTGGTCAATCTTTGTGGGATATTCAAATGGATTCTGAGGGGATGCATTAGACTAGGTGGGTTGGGTGTAGTTTGTGTTACGGGGTGTGTGTGTGTGTGTGTGTGTGTGCAAGTGCCTGCTGGTAATTGTAGTCAGAGCTGGCAGTCCTCCTCCCCTAGTCCAGACCTCCCACCATGCAGCATGCTTCCATTGCAGGAAGTAGTGGTCACCTTTCAGGATGTCTGGCATTGGTGTCCTGTTGTCAGTTAGAGGCCAAGGCCCAGCATGGCCTTGTGCTCCCCACAGCAGGGCCTAGTGTCAGCCATCTTGGCAGTACTTTTGCACTTCCTGTGAGGTGAGCATGGTTCAGTGCGAGCTTGCAGGGACATGTGGGTGGGGGACTGGTGGATGCGACTGCAACTCCTATCTTGGTTTTGGCTCTACCCACCATCCCACAATATCTGAGCTTCTTTCCTGTGAATCTTTTTCCCTATGTGGTGGTGGGCCTGTGCTGACAGTTTGGCAGGCAGTGGTGTCCTGGTGTTTGCACTCAAGTCCTGAAAAGCCCATGTCCTTCACACAGCAGAACCCAGTGTGGTCAATCTTTGTGGGATATTCAAATGGATTCTGAGGGGATGCATTAGACCAGGTGGGTTGGGTGTAGTTTGTGTTACGGGGTGTGTATGTGTGTGTGTGCAAGTGCCTGCTGCTAGTTGTAGTCAGAGCTGGCAGTCCTCCTCCCCCAGTCCAGACCTCCCACCATGCAGCATGCTTCCATTGCAGGAAATAGTGGTCACCTTTCAGGATGTCTGGCATTGGTGTCCTGTTGTCAGTTAGAGGCCAAAGCCCAGCATGGCCTTGTGCTCCCCACAGCAGGGCCTAGTGTCAGACATCTAGGCAGTACTTTTGCACTCCCTGTGAGGTGAGCATGGTTCAGTATGAGCTTGCAGGGACATGTGGGTGGGGAACTGGTGGCTGTGACTGCAACTCCCATCATGCTTTCTGCTACATGCACATTCCCAGCAGCCCAACCTTCCTTCATATTGACTCAGCTTTCCTGTGAGGTGGTGTGACAGTGGTGGCATAATGTATGACAGTGTTTGTTGGTTATTTATGGTCTTGCCTTACAGTATTGGTCTTTAGGTTTGTACATGTTAGGACGTAGTTCCATATTACTGTGGGATGGCAGATATTGTGTTTGTGTAACTGATATACACATCACAGGATACTTGCCTTTCCGTTGCTATGGCTTTGCTGGCAGTAATTTGTTTCACAGTTCCCTTGACAGTGCTATATGTGTGTTGCCACACAATTTTGAGTGAATTGGTTGTGTACTCACCAGGCTCTGGTATTCCTGTTAATCCATGTATGCTCTCCGGTGGTAGGATGGCCCGCACCTTCTCCTCCCAGGGCCTGAAGTGCGTTGGTTTGGCAGGAGGGCCACCACCAGTCTGCCTGCTCAGGTTGTATTCCCTGTCGATGAGCTTCTTGACCCTCCTGCGCACATCATAATACCTGTTCTGTATATCGTCCTTTGTGCTCAAACAAGGTGCTTGTGCGTTGACCTTGTCGACAATCCTCTCCGACATCTTGGTTTTCTGTGACATAGGGGTCTGTTGGACCAATGTGCCAAACAACTGTGGCTCTACCCTGAGTATTTCGTCAATCATGACTTCCAACTCACTATCTGTGAACTTTGGATTCTTCTTGGGGGGCATGGTGCTGGGTGGTTATGGGGATTGATGGGGGGGTGTATGTGAGTGTGGTGGGTGTGAGTTTGTCAGTGAATATGTGATTTAGTTTTTAAGTGGTGCAAATGGTGTAGTTGTTGTGTGTTGTGTGAGTTGTGGTGTGTCTCTGCAATGTGGTGGTGGTGTCTGCTGTCCTATGCCTGTAGTTTGCAAAGGGTCATGTAGGGCTTTCTTGCCATTATATAGGTGGAGTTGTGGGTGTGTCTTTGTTCCTTTTTTTTTTGGCTTTGTCATTTGTTTTTTTGGCTTTTTTTGTGACTTTTCCTTTGCTTTTGTTGTGCATGATGGAGACGTTCGTTTAACCGTGTCGGACGCTGCCAGTGGCTCGCACGAGGTTACCCGAGTCTGTCACACTGATATTCTGCTGTTTTCGACGTTGTTGTACGTGTCGAACGCACAGGGGTCTGTTGTTTGCTAGTCACTATTTGCTGTGCGTCTCGGTTTTCATAATCGTGCACCATGCGAGTCGGTCTCAATTCACACGTTTTGCATTGTACTGCGCGGCTCGTGCATCACGGGTACGTTTCGGTCGCGTCAATTCCTGGTGCTTGTTGGTCGGGAGAATTCCCGGTCATTTTACCGGTGAATCACTGATTGTCGTACGGGTCGGTCGTTCGGCCCGTGCTCCGTGCGAGTGGGTTGTAATTCACACGCGTTGCATCGTACTGTGCGGGTCGTATGGCGCCAGTCCATCTCGGTCGGTCTCCGTTCCCGGTCCGTGTCGGTCGGTACGTTTTACGGACGGAATCGGAATCGACCCCTAGGTGTAAGAACATCATAAAAAGCAAATATAACTGGGGTATATGTAACTCCAGCAACAGAACATTTAAAGAGTCAGGGTGAATTTCAAGAACTACAGCACATGACGAGGACAGCTTAATCATTATTGCCTTCTATGGTTAATATGCCTAGGAGGTGGATCCTTAAGTTTAGGTGTCAGGCTGAAAGCTCAAATGTTATTGCGCCAGACCCTCACAACCCAAATACAGTCAAACAGGGGACTTGCCCAGTGGAGTCACTTTTGGCCTCATGTGCAGTTTAACAGAGATCCCCATTCTCATCAATTGGGCAAAGTGTTGTTTGAGATGAGTTCGGATACTGGCAAGGCAGTCTTACATCTTTCCATTCTGGAACCTGAGTACCATTATTTTAGCACATGAGCAAGCCCTAAATAAAAACAAAGTGTAAGTGTTACATGAACGTTGTTCAGAGTAAAATCAATCAATCAATCAAGCAAATCTTTATTGAACCTATTTAGGTCATAAAAGAAATCACAAAATAAATGCATAAAACAAGTAAATGAGCAACGTATAAGATACACGAATAACAGGATATGCACTAAAAAGAGAGAGAATTACAGTATATATAAAACTCTTCTTTTAAAACGGAATGAAACCACAAGTCATCAGGGCAGGTGAGTGCTTGTCATGGGGATAGAACTGCCCAGTTTTGAAATTGTATTTGTGTGCCATTTCCTAATTTTCGTTACACAAAGGGGTTGGCCCTAAAACATGCAGCTAGATTGGGCCAGTAATATTTCAAAATTTTCAGCATTCTAGCCTCTTGCCTCAACCACAAGCTAGCGTTCTCATCTATTCCTACAACAATGTCCTAGAGTGCCAGCATCTTACCTTTACTTGTGCTGGTTCTAATATCTTGCAACACAAACAAATGATGGACGGAATGCTGAATAAATCATACATTCACCCCCAGTCAAGAGATCTGGGTTAAATCCATCGTTCTTTTGCTCACCATGCCACGCCAGTTTAAACCTAGCCATATGCAAATCATTCTTGACCCAGTGCCTCAAAGGAACAGTCCAGACAAAACTTCCAAGCCAGGTCCACCCTGGACCGGAAACAAGCAATCAGGGATGGAAAGAATGCTTACATTAGTGCCCACTAAGTTCCATCTAATGCAGCCTAAGCATGGGCCTCTGATTGGGTGCTAAAGATTGATTTGCCTCTAGAATCCCATGAGAGTGCTCAAAGTGTCAACGCCTGTAGAGTGGGCCTACATTTTATCACCGTACGACAGTGATTATGGTTTAATATTCTTGTTGTACAAGACTTCCGTTGGACGTGATTGACATAAATTCTGTATGCAAAATCCAGTTATTCATTGCTTTACTATTACATCACCTCAGTAGAAAAGCAAAAGTCATATTTTTCTCTCTGATGGCATGCATCTGGTTGCACTCGCTTCCTCTGTCTTTCCTATATCTTGCTTGGGTCTCTAGAGAGTGGCAAAAGCAGTGAAAAGAGACTAAGAAGCCCAGTTGTTGACTGACTTTACCATAATCATGAAAATATTTTTAATTTACTTTTGCTACATGAAAGAATCCTGCGTACATTGTCAATTGACATTATAAAATCCAAGCATTGAAACTAATGCAGTTCATCTTACAAGAAAAGTGGGGTGCCTTTGATGTATATCTGTGGTAGGGAATGTTTTTAATTTTTGATGAGTAATAGCCGAATGACATTCCTGACTTGAAGTATTGCCACATCGCTACTTGGGGGTGTCTGAAACCACTGCTGAGGATAATGCTGGTGATCAATGTTCGGATTCTTGGCATTCTCCTTACTCGCAATCCTTGTTGAAGAGGAAATATCTTCAACTATAAATGCTAATTGTACACCCGGATCTTGGGTAGAGTTGTTATACTGTGAAGTGCGCTAACAGGCAAGGATTTGAGCATTACTTTATAAGAACCTTAAATAAGTAATTAAATAAATGCTGAAAAGGTTGAAGCTATCAATTTTCAAAGCATGAATTTTTATAAGGTCTGCATGTGAAACAGAAAAACAATCAGGATATTTGTAAATTTGCATTTGCATCATCGTTTTTTAAAGGTAGAGCCTCTGATAAATAAGTTCCACTTTATAACTTTTTGCAAGGGCTTGTCAGTTGCACACTGCAATTAGGCCAATCGGTCCTTTATCTTTGCTCTACCATGCTTACATTTTTGTAATTTAATTTACAAATTGAAACTACCCATCAGAATCATGGAAACGTAAATTAAATGTATAAATATTAAGCCTAAATGCCATCTTAGAATGTTTTGTTCTCTTGGAAAACTCCAGTTCAAAATAGCTAACCATGTATGTGCTTGCATCATGATTCACCAGTGGCCATATTGAAACAGGTTTTTCCCATACTTTCCAATATGGCCGCTGTTGTATCTATATCCACATCAGTGTGTTGTGACTCAACGTTGGCCATTGTGACATTTTGCCTATGGTTTGCAAACAGGCATTGGCAAAGTCAGCAGCACAGCGCCCACAACACCCACAACACCACTTTTCAAACATATTCTGAAGTTATAGAAATGAGAACATTGTCTTGCTCAGATTAACTTTGCCTTGGGTACTCAGTACTGAGCAGGAACATCTTTATATTATTGTGTCTCTAACACTATCCGTCTTAATCATTATGCTTTCAATCTGAAGGAGATTTGCTTATATCAAATGGTCCTATTACATTGTATTTATCTTAACGCTACCCTGGAGAAGAGGGATCATTCTGTTGGATTTTCTCTATATGATTTTTACTGTGCTGAATCTGTACTTCTTGTGTTCGTGCTGGTATCTGAGGACGCTGATTGATCACCATTTTGCTGCTTATAATTGAAACCACAGGGCGCTCAAACGTATGATTTCTTCTCTTATGAGTTTCTCTTGAGTTCTGTCTTCTGGCTTTATATGATGCAGTAGGACATTTGCATACCTTGATGACACAGCTATGGAGCTTTTACTGATCCTTATCACTGAAAACACATCTATACTAGAAATAACAAACATAAAGAGCACAGAAACTAAGGTGGGATCAAGTCAAAATTCTCCAATCGGAATCCAAGAAGCAAGTACGACTGAGCAAACTGGGGAGGTAGCGGACACAGAATCAACACAGCCCCAGTCAAAAGGAAACAGCACTGCAAACCAATTTAACAATACTGCAGTAGAAGCAATGACAAGAACCCAATTGCCGGATCTAAACCGAGACCATATGCTATTTGGAAATCCTCAAATATCAACTACAAACGGTCAAGCCACTGAGGGAAGAAAGGTAAACATGGGAAATTTGGAAAATCGGAAAATCAAATGCATGTTTCAAAGGGAAGCGAAGAACACAAGGATCAGCCATTTTCTCCATAACGGCATGACTGATACACAAACATCACCCTCTATAAACACTGAGTACCACCAGGGGCAGTATCTTGAGGCGTCCCCAGAACACAACAGAATTAGCCAGGGATCAAATCGGCAAGGAAATGCAGGACGTTTGCCAGGAGCAGAACAAAATGCACAATTGAAAAGCGCAGAAGGGAACCTGCTGGAAACAGGACGACTACACAATGATGCCGCTTTTCCATTAACAAGAAATCAAAACATTGACTCTTAAGGGACAAGTGGGATGGAAACAAGTGACTTATGGTTTATACCAGAATATACCTCCAAAGGAAGGCATGACACCATGAATCGGGGTAATATACTGCGTCTGCTGTCCTACATACCATCCTTGACAGAGATAAAGATGACGGACTTAGACTCGATAGAATTAATCAAATGCAAGGACTCCATGGCGGGAGAAAAAACGAAAGCAACATAGATTTAATCATTAATTGCACAAAAAATATTCTTAGAAAGTAATATTTTTACGACCTGGGGATAACCATAATCTCATACATCAAGCCAGGATACCCTGATCTGTTAAAGCCAGCGCACACAAGGGAAAATTAGGTGATTGCAAACAGACCTTTCATCTGTGCTGAGCGGAGCTGTGGGGCACTGTCAAACTAATAGGGAGCCCCCATCAGCAGGACCTGGAAACCGATATGAACCTATTACGCTGCAGAACTGGGAATCTGATATAAGACGGATCTTGTGAACAATAAATAATAAATAGATTTACAACATCTTTGCCCATTGCAAAGGACCAGCACAAAAGGGTTGGTACGGATATGCTCATGGAATGTGAATGGACTTGCAAACAAACTATCGGATCTAGATTTTGTCACCTATATCAGGGCGTTAGACATTGTGGCATTACAAGAGACTTGGCTAATTGATCCTCCTCATTTGCAGGGTTTTCTGCGTTTCTTTACAAGTGCACTCATAGGGGCAAAGTATGGACACCTGCAAGGAGGACTGGTCATATATGTTGCGAACACAATCACTCTCATTGCCCGTGAATTTGGTCCTACATCATCAGCAACCTTAGCAGTAAACTTATCTTCCCCTTCATCATCACACATGTAAGGAATACCAACATGATGATAATAAATGCTTATATTCAACCAAAACGAAAAACCAAGGTAGCAAAGGATGTAACTTTGTAGAAACATGTATAATAGAAGGGCCCACAACCGACCTCATTCTCACCGGGGACCAACATTTCATTCTAATGGGTCCCTCCTTGGATGAAGAAGTGTTACTACAAAACACAATTTGGAATATCCCACAGCAAGGGAAACCACAATTATGCAAACAAACTAAGGCAGGACAGTTGGTCCTGGAGGAACTGGAACATCTTAATTTAAGAGCAATAAACGGTAGATCAGCTGGAGATGACGTTCCTGTAACAACATACAGCTCAACAAGAACAAATACAATACTGGTCTACACCTTTGTATCCCTAGATCTGTTTCATCAAATGATTTCATTCCAGCTGGGTGATAAAGGGGAGAGTGACCACCGGTCTCCAGAAATTGAGCTCCGAACAATAGTTCCTATGTTTGAGCGTTGCTGGGCTCCTCAAGGATCAGATTTCACTATTGGCCTTAAAAGAATCAAGTTCAGGATAGCTGCAGACTGCATGATTCTGGCAATTGCAAAAGAACACTTTGAATTGAGGGCTGGACAAGGTGAAGTTGGGAAATGGGAAAACTTTACTACAACTATGGCAGTATATGCAACCAAGAAGTTTAAACTCCTGAGGCGGAAGCCGGGAGGATTGCTGCTACTTTTTAGAAATGTGCTTGTATTTTAAACGTGTGACTGTTATTACTTTGCTTTTACTCACCATTCCCTTCCGGCATCCGAGCTGGTGACAGGGCATTTTCAAGGATACCCCGTGCAGCGGAGGTTAGCGCTGACGCGGGGCTCAATTCTTTGTTGCCGCCATCTCCCCGGGACACGCACTAGCCACGCCCACTACCGCTAGGCCACGCCCCTTTGTAACTCTTATTAGCCGCGCTGTTTACGAACGCGCCAGAGAAGTTTAAACTCCTGAGGCGGAAGCCGGGAGGATTGCTGCTACTTTTTAGAAATTTGCTTGTATTTTAAACGTGTGACTGTTATTACTTTGCTTTTACTCACCATTCCCTTCCGGCATCCGAGCTGGTGACAGGGCATTTTCAAGGATCCCCCGTGCAGCGGAGGTTAGCGCTGACGCTCAATTCTTTGTTGCCGCCATCTCCCCGGGACACGCACTAGCCACGCCCACTACCGCTAGGCCACGCCCCCATTTTCCCTCATAACTATGTGCCTTGCAAGGACGTGCAGCGGGCGTGCCGGCAGCGCGCCGAAGGTGCGCCTAAGGCAAGCCCGTCTGCGCCCGTCCGCGCCTGGTCGGGCCCAGGGACTAGACAGAATGGAGAAATATACAGTTACACTTCTTCTGAACTCCTGTCCCTGCAGCACTCTGGTACCCCCGATTTTGACCCTACCATACTCACCCGCTTAAAGGATAATAACATCCATCCTCTCTCCTATCTAACAAAGGAGAACCTGCATACCATACCTCAAAGTTTCCCCTCCACTAGCCTTACCCCAAGCCTAAATGCCTTGACCCTTCACTGTTTATATCTTAACACCAGATCTCTGGTGAAACACCAACTGGATATTTTTCTATTACTTAAATCCAACACACCAGATATACTACTTATATCTGAAACTTGGCTCACGGAGGACTCTTTACCAGATATCCTCACAGCTCTTCCGGCAGATTATTACATCCTATTGGCTAATAGAAAATCAGGAAAATCTGGGGGCGGCGTGGCCGCAATCATTCATAAAAATCATACGTTTACCACCCTACCCCCCTTGGACCTACCAGACACTGAAAACCTCGTAATTAAATCTGATTCAGACAAAGGAACTATGGTGCTGGTATTGATTTATCGGCCACCCAAAACCATGATTACTTTCCCAGTCTCGCTGTCTGAGCAAATGGCCAGTCTAATCGTTAATTACGATAAAGTCATGTTGATTGGAGATCTAAATTATTGGTACAATAACCCAGAAGCAGGACCTCAGGGTACAGAACTTTTTGAGCTTCTCTCCCACATGAACTTTTCTCAATCAGTTCTGATTCCAACTCATAAAAGGGGACATATCCTGGGCCAGATTTGGTCTCGTAATGTCCCACTATCCACTCCAACGATAACGCCCTGCATATGGTCGGATCATCACCAATTGCAATTCTCAATCACCTTTTACGGCCATCTAAAGGCTCCTGCCTCTGCGGGGGGGCTAGTAAGGAAATGGAGCTCATTAAATAAACAAGATTTCCTGTCCACTTTGGCCAACTCTCTTCCAGCATTTTCCCCAGACATTAATCTCATGGATAAAGATCTTACAGAATGGCTCCTGGCTGCCAGTAACAAGCAAGTTTCTTTAACTAAGTTCTCACGTGCTCGCCGCATGGATGCCCATAGGTGGTTTACTGCAGACCTAAAAAATCAAAAATTAGAGCTGCGTCAATCGGAGAGAAAATGGAGACATGGGTACTCTGATGAAGATAGATCTTTATTTACAGCTGCCCGTAGGAAGTATAAAAATTCTATCTTATCGGCTAAGGCAGCTTTCTTCTCCGAAAAACTCTCTAACGCCCAAAACAAATCCAGACAAATCTTCAGGGTCGTAAATGACCTATGTAATGATGTCAGAACCTCCCCCTCTCAAGCTCCAACTCAATTGATGTGCAATCAGCTTAATGATTTTTTTAAGGATAAGATCGCCATCATAAAAGAGAGCATTCAGTCTAGCTTGACCACCGCGGAAAGAGTGGATATTTGCAGAAATCCCTATGAACTCGAGGTGATCCCTCCTATAGATCCATCAAGGTTAGCAGAATTGATGGACAGAGTAACATCCGGGTCTCCCAATGACCCTTGTCCCCCGCACATATTGAAGGAAGTTTACTCTACATTATCTCAAGGAATACTTCCCCTTCTGAACGAGTCCCTAATACAAGGAATAGTCCCTAACTCTTTCAAGAACGCCATGTTGGTTCCATTAATTAAAAAACCTGGCGCTGACCCTTCTAATCTATCAAACTACCGGCCTATATCACTCCTCCCTTTCGGTGCAAAGATTCTAGAAGCCCATGTGGCCAGCTGTATCTCTAGTTTTATAGAGACATCTGATTTTCTAGAGCCCAATCAAGCCGGCTTTCGCCAGGCGCACTCTACCGAGACAGTGATCCTAGCTGTCTTGGACACAATGAGGTCTAATGCCGATAAGGGCATGGATGTATGACGTTACAACGCACACTTTTACAACGCATGCACTTACAACGCATTTTTTACAACGCATAATCCATTACAACGCATGACATTACAACGCATGACACTACAACGCATTTTTAAAAAATACCTTTACAACGCACTACCATTACAACGCATACTACCTTTACAACGCATACCATTACAACGCATAATATTAAATTACATTTAAGGTAAGTATTAGATAGTATAGGGGTAAAAATTACTATTCTAACTCCAGAGGGTGCAACAGTAGGGTAAGTGTTGGATAGTATAGGGGTAAAAATTACTATTCTAACTCCAGGGGGTGCAACAGTAGGGTAAGTGTTGGATAGTATAGGGGTAAAAATTACTATTCTAACTCCAGGGGGTGCAACAGTAGGGTAAGTGTTGGATAGTATAGGGGTAAAAATTACTATTCTAACTCCAGGGGGTGCAACAGTAGGGTAAGTGTTGGATAGTATAGGGGTAAAAATTACTATTCTAACTCCAGGGGGTGCAACAGTAGGGTAAGTGTTGGATAGTATAGGGGTAAAAATTACTATTCTAACTCCAGGGGGTGCAACAGTAGGGTAAGTGTTGGATAGTATAGGGGTAAAAATTACTATTCTAACTCCAGGGGGTGCAACAGTGGGGTAAGTGTTGGATAGTATAGGGGTAAAAATTACTATTCTAACTCCAGGGGGTGCAACAGTAGGGTAAGTGTTGGATAGTATAGGGGTAAAAATTACTATTCTAACTCCAGGGGGTGCATCAGTAGGGTAAGTGTTGGATAGTATAGGGGTAAAAATTACTATTCTAACTCCAGGGGGTGCAACAGTAGGGTAAGTGTTGGACAGTATAGGGGTAAAAATTACTATTCTAACTCCAGGGGGTGCATCAGTAGGGTAAGTGTTGGATAGTATAGGGGTAAAAATTACTATTCTAACTACAGGGGGTGCATCAGTAGGGTAAGTGTTGGATAGTATAGGGGTAAAAATTACTATTCTAACTCCAGGGGGTGCATCAGTAGGGTAAGTGTTGGATAGTATAGTGTAATATTATGCGTTGTAATGGTATGCGTTGTAATGGTAGTATGCGTTGTAATGGAATGCGTTGTAAAGGTAGTTTTTAAAAATGCGTTGTAGTGTCATGCGTTGTAATGTCATGCGTTGTAATGGATTATGCGTTGTAAAAAATGCGTTGTAATGGTAGTGCGTTGTAAAAGTTGCGTTGTAAAGGTTGTTCCCCTAAGGGCATACATCAGGCCTTGGTGCTTTTGGACTTGTCCGCAGCGTTCGACACGGTGGATCATACCATCTTATTACACCGTGTCGAACAGGCCGGCCTACGTGGTACGGCTCTCGGATGGGTCAAGTCCTTTCTGAATGACCGATTCCAGGCTGTCAAGCTTCAGAACTTTACGGCGCCCAAACTCTCTACCACCTGCGGCGTCCCACAGGGCTCGTCATTGTCCCCCCTCCTGTTCAATTTATATCTCAAACCTTTGTTGTACTCCTTGAAAAATAGGAAGGTTACCATATACAACTATGCAGACGGCCTGCAGCTCATATTCCCGTTAAACTCCACAGACTCCGTGGAGGAATTTCAGGCCACTATGTTGCACATTCAAGGTTGGATGGAGATGAACCACCTAAAACTCAATCCTGGAAAGACCAAACTGGTTCTCCCGGGTAAAAGTGCGACCAGCTGGGGCCCTCATTTCTGGCCGCCCGAAATGGGATCTTCCCCGTCTCCCTCTCCATCAGTAAAAAGCCTTGGGATCACCCTTAACACCGATCTGTCTTTAAAAAGTCAGGTGGGAACTGTGATCTCTTCATGCTTCTTCCAGCTACGGAAGATTAAGAAGATCGCTCATCTGCTCACGCACTCTGCCCTCATCCAGGTGGTAATTGCCTTGGTCCTCTCCCGCTTGGATCTCTCTAACTCCATCTATCTAGGCATCCCCCTGGCTCTCTTGAATCGTTTACAGATTGTGCAAAATCAAGCGGCCAGACTAATATTTAAATGCAATGGTAGGAGCTCCGCGAAACCACTTCTAGCTACCCTTCACTGGCTACCTTTAGCCCAACGGGTAACCTTCAAAATAGGCTGCTTGGCCTTTAAGGCCCTTCATGGAAAAAGCCCCAAGTTTATAAACCATCTCATAAAGAAACACGAACCGGTTCGTAATCTTCGCTCTGCCCACCTGTCCCTCCTTACCACGCCCCTTTTCAATAAGAAACGCCTCGGTGGATGCCGATTTGCCTACTGGGCCCCAAGGATCTGGAATTCGCTCCCCTTATCTCTTCGGAGCTGCACTAATCTAATGGATTTTAGGGGCACTTTGAAGACCTGGTTGTTCAAACAAGCACACGGCTAGGATACTGCTTACCATCCTCACTCTTCTCTAGCGCCATGAAACCTCTGGGTGCCCGTGCGCTTTACAAATTGCGAATAACATAACATCAAACCACAAACCCAGCAGAGATTTAGCGCTGTGAAGCCCATATCACAAACCGCGAAGCAAGAAATTAAGCTCACTAAAAATTCCATCTATCACTTACTGAGATAACTTTGTCGCAAGCCAAACGATACAATACAACTACAATTACTACGAAAGCAAAAGGCACTATTGAAAAAACAAAAAAGGGAAGCAAATAGAGATGTGGAGAACGACCTCTGGGCAAAATTACATGCTGACATTAAACAAAATAACAGTGCCAGCTTCTGGAGCCCCATAAATCAATTTACTTGGCCTAACCACAATGGGATCCCTTCGAAACATTTCAGAGGAAGTATGGGTAAAATACCTAAGGTCTCACTTCCACCAAGATACTGATCTCAGGGTAAGGGGACAAGAATCTCAGAATGCAACAGAAGGCCAAAAAACCATCACTGCCTGGGCTGCAAGTAACCATACCGTACTTGGGAAATTGGAAGGAGATTTATTAACAGAGGATCTGCCAACGAGCCAAATTAGTATCATCAAACTGCAAATAGATAAGGGAAAGAGAGAAGGAGCACCCGGCTCAAATGGAATACCACTGGTACTTTATAAACAAGAGACAACTTTTTGGGCAGAAGCTCAAGAACCACTCTTCAGAGAAATAAGGATGTCAAACACTTTGCCGAGCTCTTGGAGAGGATCAATTATCTAACCAATTTACAAGCCAGGTGAAAAGTCAAAACTCTCGGCTAGTGGCTCTAATGGACAATGAGGCAAAATTCTATGCTGGTATGCTACTAGAGGAGCTTCAGGCATGGGCTAAAGAGAAATCCGCAATTCCACTAAACCAGACTGGATTTGCAAAATCAGTTGGGACAATCACAAACATACTAACTATGGTAATGCTTTTGGATAAGGCTGAATCTGCAAGGATGCCCCTCTATCTATGTTTTATTAATTATCAGGCATCCTTCCACCACGTCAATCGCAACAGACTATGGTCCAAATTGCACAGTTGTGGGGCTGCCACAGTCCCTATTAAACTTGCTGATAAACCTGCACACTGATACATGGGTTCAGAAAAGGCTGGGCGGTGGGTCATTCTTGTCAAGACTCATACCAACGGATAGAGGGCTTAAACAAGGATGTGTTTTAGCACCTACACTCTTTAACTTGTTTATAGCTGACCACGTTCTGCTACTAAATGCTTGCAATTCACACGCCCCAAAATTAGGAGACATTTTTTTGCCATGTCTCCTATATGCGGACGACATAGTCCTGATCAGCCAAACAAAAGTAGGCTTACAACACCTTCTAAATGCCACACAGGACTTTTCTAAAGCAAATGGTCTAACGATAAATCTGGACAAAACAAGAACCATGACGGTCAGTAAAAAAAGGGAAAATTCAGCTGCTTGGCTCTGGGGGAGACCCGCATTGAGGATGCATTGGAATACAAATATCTTGACGTGAAACTAGACAAAGGTGGCCAATTTCTGGCACAGAAAAATAGCATCTGGCATAAAGGCCTTGCCCTGGCAACTTCTTTAAAAACATTAAACTCTAAACTAAACGGGCCATCGATTTTGCCTCTTGTACAGGTGGTTCGTGCAAAGCTACTGCCAATAATTACCTACGGCTGTGAGGCGCAGAAAGTAAGAGATGCTAAAGTGCTTGACACTACAGTAACAACTACATACAGGGTCATATTCGGGCTGCCCAAATATACATCGCCTGCACAAATCAGACTCAAGTTTGGTATACAGAAGCAATCTCTTGCAAGACAAGGGGTATACATCATCACCTGGGACAAAGTGCGGAAGCCCCTCAGGGAACTCTAAATGAACAGCTATAGAAAGAGCTACAACAACATACCGCTTCACCTACAGTGAATTATCTTAAAAGTAGATTACTTAATATGGGGCTGAATCAGCTTTGGGAAACACCAACAACCACTAACCCGTTCAAAAAACTGGTTTGGAAGACAGTCAAACATCTTTCATGGTTGGAGGACAAGGCATCTCTTTCAGAAAGGGCTCATGGATGCATGACTCCGAATATCTACACGGAGCCAGCTACTCAAAATTACTTTAACTTGGGCTATGCCAAAAATACAAAAATTAGTTTCTTGTAGTATAGACTTGATCTGTTACCCTGCATACAGCATCTCCCACCCTGGCTAAAGGAGAAAGCGGGCATAACTTGCCACCCATGCGACTCAGCACCAGAAGATCTGCTGCATTTACTATGCTCTTGTAAAGAACTTTTACAAGAACGGAAAGAACTATTAAAACGTATATTTAATCAGCAAGGGGTTTGAACCAGGAAACAAGCAGTTCTGGAATTTTTTACATCTAACGACCCACAATTGAATTGCTCCTTGGTAAAGTTCCTGAGGCTATGCGAAAAGAAAATGCCAGCAACATTTATTAAACAACATAATCGTATAAAAAACCTACTCGTATGGAACAAATGCGGGCTCATGAGGAGGCTCCCTGTCAGGCACTAATGAACCTTACTTAAGCCAAAAGTACCTTATTTGCACATATTGAATTCTGTTATAATCAATGAAGAAAAGCACAGACTTGAATAAAGTACTTTGACCTATAAATGATATGTGCAAAGTCGGAAACAATGAGGCTAGGAAATTTGTCCCCTTATTTGTTTAATGATAGCACACTATATAGAAGAATTTTTAAACACAAGATATATGAAGTATGGAGTTTTATTTGTATATATTGATTTTAAATGAAGTATTTTTGTATTGCAATGGTTTCAACGAACTATGCAAATAAACTTGACTTGACATTATCCTTATCACTGGTCTCTGATTTCACATTTTGCTTTCCACGTGACTATGGGAATATGACTGATGTAGCATCATACCGATCCCTGGTGTCTATTTTTTATTTAAATCTGTGAAACTTCTATTTTAATGTATGTAGTGTTTCCTTGTGATTATGAGAGCAGGACATGGATGGCACTACTGCTCTGTGTAAGGTGCTGTAGTGGGGGAGCGTGGAGGTTTGATTCCCATGTGCGGCAGTTTTGTTTTGAATGAACTTATGCCCTGCTGTGCTAACTATAAGCCTATGGGGACGGAATTGGTGCAACTTAATGGGATTATACAGTGGTACTTTTCGACTTAAATCTTTGTTTTTTCTTGTTCTGAGTTTATCTTTTTTGTTTTGTGATCCTGGGAAGGATGTGGTTTAGCACAATGATTTGGTATACAATACTGATGAACCGAGCTATGTGACGGGTACGATTTGCACCATTAGCAGTGTGTTTGATCTCTTGATTTTGGATATATCCTGTACCTTCACTGGTTTATGTTTATATTTTCAATTATAGGATTTCGTGGTTACATTATAGGATTTTATAACTTAGGTAGCTAGTTTTGGTTTGTTTCTCATGTGACTTAATTGTAGAAACTTTCATTCTTGCACTTTGATCTTTTTCATGACTATTTTTTACTATCTAACTACCATATGACTAGGAGAACGGAGTTGGCTTAACACAATTACTTGGAACAGTAGCAAATAGGTGGGGCCATGTGGAAGTTGGATTCTTTCTTCATACAAGTTGTTCTCATTTAGAGAACTTTTGATTGTTTTCAGAGTTCCCAAATGTCAGCTTTGGAGGGCCAGATCCATGTCATATTTTTAGCATATCCACATTTAGATAAATGTAGTTATCTTAAAAATCTGGCATGGATCCAGTGCTCCAGGACCGACATTGGAGAACCCTGAATGGACAAGCTTAATTTTTTTTGGCTCAGTTTATATTTAGTACGTTCATGGGCTCTAATTTGGATTGTTTTGTAATTCTTTGGACTTTGGAAGATAAGTTCCTAATTTGAATTTAACCATGGCTTGTGCGATGCTTTTCTCCCTTTCAATTTTATTTAGATGAATTCATAGTATCTACTAGTTATGTCTTTTATATACGTGACAGGTTACTTTTATTTGTATATCTACTGCGGACCGGGTTTTCCTGAAATGCGCTATGCGGATTGGTAAATTTCAAATTCACGTAGACGAATGCTGTGCCACTGTTCCAGGTGGCTGGAGTAATTCGAGATTGTGAGGATTATTTAACAAGCCTTTTAGTGCCCAGGTGCCTTTGGTTTGTTTGATAGCGAGGTGTATGCGGGAACACGCCATTTCACTGTGAGTTGTACTGTACGGGGCCGTTTCAGCCTCATGAACATTTGGTTTAGTTTTAACTGTGGTTGGATATCTTTTTAGCTTTATCTGTCAATTCTTTTTCTTTTTTCTCCTTTCCTGTCATTTACAGATATTTGCTGCAGTGAAAACATCACGTTAAATGTAAGTATATGTATCTCTATTGCTTTTAGTTGGACAACGGTTGCATAACACGGGAGGGCTATTTCCACTTAACTTTTGTATCTTTCTTGTATCCATTTTCATGAGTTATATTTTCCAGTTACCTTCTCTTGGTTTTCTCACTATGAATCATGCTGTTATACCTGCACAACTCTAAAATAAATTTTGGTAAGGAAGTAGTCAGGAACTTATTCAGTATTGTCACTCTCTACATACATTGAGTTTGCGACATATGGACCGAATATTGAGTGCGTTGATATTTATATTTATATCAGTTTATGCTTTGGAATACTTTGTGTCATTATGAGGAATGGGATATTTCAATGGTAACTTAGATACACTTGAGTTCAAATTGAATCATTTTTTTTTAATGAACGTTTTTTAATCTGCTTTTATTTGCGTATGAACTTTGCTTCCAGGAGCAGATTTATATTTGTTTCTTTTTTTTTTTAATTAACATTTTTATTAAAGTTTGGACTTGCAGCAATAACAGGTACAGCGTAGCATGTCTGCGAAATAACAGTTTCCATCATTGTACATTCAATACAGAAGCGTATCGCACATTTACTATACAATGTTACAGTCGTGGTGAATGGTGAACTTTTATTACACGTCATCTTCTGAGTGTGAGTGTATTACCGGAGGTGCACATATGTTTCCCCTGAAGGCATTCCACTTTCAATTCCATTTTTTGGGGCACCCTCTGTGAGCGTACGTAGCCTTTTCCGCTGCCATGGCCATATCCACATCTTTTCACCAGTCTTCCAGGGTTGGGATCGTCGCCACCCCCCAGTGTTTGGCAACATTTTGTATCGCTATTGTCATCCCCAAAGTTGCCCAAGCCTGCGCTGCATGATTCATGTCTGTTGGTTCCCAAATGTTTAGGAGACATCGTTTGGGTTCTGGCGGAACAGGGTTGGTGATGACCTGTGTTATAGTGTTCATTACTGCAGTCCAATATACTGCATTTACAGGGCAGTCCCAGAGTGAGTGATAAAAGGTGCTAGAGCCCCCGCACTGGTGTCGACAGGACCGATCTGTAATCCTTCCCATCTTATATACCGTTACTCTAGTAAAATACGTCCTGTGTAGCACCTTGAGCAGCACCAGACGCACCCTACAGGGTATTGCCACCTCCCTAGGGGATTCTAGCGCCTACTGCCAGTCCATGTCATCTAGTTCGCCAATATCAGTTTGCCATTTTTTCCTCAGCGATTGCACAGGGTCTAGCAGATTGTTAATGATCTTCCCGTATGTGAGTGAGATCGCTTTTTTATCTAAATATTCCATCAAGAGTCTGTCCTCTAATGGGGATGCTTCCGGGAGGGTCATATCTTGTGGAACGGCTGCTTCAAGTGCGTGCTTAATCTGTAAGTAACGGAACATTTCAGTGGGCGCCATTTCGTAGTGTTCTTGTAAATGGGCAAATGTGACGACTCCACCCCCTCTCCGGGGGTCGCCTAGACGTGAGATCCCTATAGCGTCCCATTGTTGAAACCCCTTGTTTTTGCCCAGTTTGCCTAGCTTACCTGTATGCCATAATGGGGTGTACTGTGTTAGTCTCCCACTCCAGCCCAGATATCGTGTCACTGTATGCCATGTGTTAACGGTATGCATGGTCGGTCCTACCAGGTCTGATTTCCCCTTTTTATTATAGAGTGCACGATTGATCCCTCCCGGTCCTAGGGTATATCTGTCCAGTTGGTTGGCCGGGTCAGTGTGAGATATGTGAAACCACCGATTAATCACAGCTAACTGTGAGGCCCAGTAGTATGCCTGCACATTAGGGAGTGGGATACCGCCATCATACCAGCTCTTGACCAGTTTTGCTGCGGCGATCCAGGCGGGTTTCCCATCCCATAAGAGGTTATTCACTTCTGAATCCATTGCTTTGAAGTAGGATGCGTGGATACAAAATGGAGTATTGTGTAGGGCATAGAGAAATCTGAGGAGCGCAATCATCTAAAAAAGTGCTGCTCTACCCAGTATGGTGAGAGGTAGCGATCTCAAGTGTTTTGTGTCTCGCCAAAATCTCTGTAGTGGTTCCTGGAGGTTCCTCTCCATAAAATCATCAGGGTCGGACGTGATATAAATCCCCAGGCATTTGAAGTTGTCCATAATTATGTGCACTATGCACCCTTTTGGTAACATTGGGGGGGTGCCTGTGCAGTAGGTAGAATACCGACTTTCCCCATTTAATAGTGTATCCTGACACTGTTCCGTACACATATATTTAGGAGTCTATGAAGTGAGCGTTTGGGGGATGATATATATACTAAAATGTCGTCTGCATAGAGGGATATGCGGTCTTCCCATCCCTCCGTCCAGCGCAGACTGCGAATAATTGGGTCTTTCCTTATCCAGGCTGCCAACGGTTCTAACACCAGGGTAAAAAGAAGTGGTGACAGGGGGCATCCCTGTCGCATTCCGCGTATCTTTATTTTTTTTTAAATTATGGATGTAAAATAGGAGAATAGTTCAGATTATCATTGTCTACCCATTGGGTTTTTGATAGTGTCTTTTGTTATAATAAGACTGAAGTGGCACCAATGTGGTGACAATTTTCATGTGATATTTGGCTATTATGCTTTTAGGATTGGATGCTCACATTCCTCCCACCATTTTGAATACCCTCACTGGGCAGAATCTGACTGAATTGGGAGGGTGGGTCTTATGCTTTATTTTATCTTTACTGCGGACTTTGGTAAGTTTGAGCATATTTTCATTTCTCTCTTGCCTCATATATCATCTCTTTTGAGAACTTTCACTATTGGGAGTTTGAACCACAGAATGGTTGTTAATAGTCTTCTTTTCACATGGACCTATGACCCTTCATTTTATAGATTGCAATTTACGAGAGAGTATTCAGTAACCTTGTTTTTTGCTGCTGCTCTACCTTCTCGATTTTGATTTTTGACTTTCTGTTTTACTTTTTCTTTCAATTCTTTCCCATTTTTAAGTTTAGCCATGAAGAAGCGGAGACAAGATTCCACGAAACACATTTCGGCTACTTCAGTGCTACAATGGCTACTGATTACTTTAGTACATCAAAACTGTCTTGGCTATTTTGAGCCTTTATTTGTGTCAACATGTAGGCCAGTCTATTGTCTCTGTTTGATTGTGTGCAAGTAAATTGATTTTTGACACAATGTTATTAATTGTTTGTGCAAGCAACCTAATACAAAAAGATATACAATCTATCTTTATGGTGTATATTTTCTTTGTACTATTTGGACTCCCCACTACCCTTATTGTATTCAATTAACTTTTGTCAGTTGGATTAACTGACATTATTGGGAGAGAATGATGGGCCATTACTCAGTTTATCCAGTCTTCATTATTTCTGAGAGGGAAGTGTTACCTAATTCACTGGAAAGAAGTCTATAGCTAGAACATTATCCTGTTGGGCTAATGTCCTTTAAACGTTGTCAATTTGACCATCCTAGTTGTACATAAAAAGTGCAAAAGTCAAAGAAAACTTAAAGTCAACAGAGCCGTAGATCATGACCTTGCAACTCAAAGGTTCAAAAGAGCTGGGTGAAATTTAAAAACACTTTACATCTGGTTTTCATGACTTTTTTATGCAAATCTGATGCAAAGTATTATGGTGAGATTTACAATTCAACACAATTGTAACCTAAAGTAACAGAAAGCTGCTCAATGCTTTTGATGCAAATCGTTATCTCAAAGAATTGTAGGCAGAGATGTGTGCCAAAATCCTGCACACCCGCTGGGCAGGCGTAATGGGAAAAAAAAAATTCATTTCTCGTTTTTCCATTTTGGCATGTGTGCTGCATTGTACAGCACACATATATAGTGGGAAACACCGGCCCAGCAAAGTTTTTGTAGTGGAAGGGACCCCTTCCAGCACAAACCCCTTGGTTGCCACAACGCAGTTACCCTTGCGCTATTGCGCAAGTGTGTCTGCGTTTGCGCATGGTAGTCAAAAGTGGACCACCACGGGAGAACACTGGCACTTTTTAGTAGATATGGCACTGTTCTGCTCTCTCGTTCGTTCATGCAATACAGCCCAGCAGCTTTACTTGCTGCCCTGCGTTGTATGCATTCTCTGCAAATCTTGACCCTGGTGCTTTGTTTCTCAACATGCATGGGTCGATGTGACTCCATCCGGTGTATGGCATCTACTGACGGGGAAACTGGCTTTGTATTTGAAACCCCAAAGCCAACTTGGACTTATTTCTTTTATATGTCATGTGAAGATCGTTTCAGCAAGCCATCAATTCGTAGATTGCTGCTTTTAGTCTGTAGAAAGAGTTGCTTCTTTTTATCTTTAATATTCATACTTTTTATCCATTCATGTGTTTTACCTTCTATATTTCCCTCTCTGTCAAAAGCTGGTTTGTTTTTATGTATTTTTTAAATTTTTTGTGTGCTTTGATAATTTTTGTTATCGAAATAAAGAATTTGTATAGCATAGCTTCTCAACATGCAGGCTATCCCTGGAGACACTAAACAAGGAGTGCAATTGCTTTCTGTCAGGGCATATGCAAAACAATATAATTTAACTGAAGACAAAAGTGCTGACAGGAAACGAGCATTACAAACATGCCACTCGAAGTGGATGTAACACAAGAAAAGTTGCTGAGTAACTACTTTTCCCAGACTTATCCCATTACCTTTGTGGGAGCCCAACCAAAGCTTAAAGCAAGAGTGAGACCAGACCCTCACATTAGTTATCAATTCAGTTTCCTCTTCACCCAACTTATAACAGCTAACAAAAAGCTGAACCATGCTTTACAGCTACTTATAAATAACCTAAATTCGAACACACGGAGTGAGACCCTCCCAAAGCTGAGATTATTCAAATAAAGCCAAATGGGAGTCAGCTAAATCTGAGGTTGACCTGAACTGGTGCAAAATTCTCTCAGTCACCAGAAGAAATGATACTAGAGAGTTTTGCGGTTGGTGAATCATGCTACAGGCCCGCGGATGTCTCACTCAACCTCGAACATATTGGAAGCCTCCTAGTTAACTTATCTACAGGAGATGCATGGGGGTTCAGAATTATCACAGGGAGCTAAAAAACTAGAGTCTTCAAAACTGGAGGGGTAGGTTCATTTAGTGCTGTGTTGACTGGAGAAGTGGAGAAAATAATCACCATGACTTGCAATGATGGTGCCCCTGGTCCCAACGGCTTACCACAGGTGATCTTTAAGCAAAATCCCCACTTTTGTGCCAAACATCTGGTCACCTTATACAATCAGGTCCTTATTAACCAGGAAATCTCAGATAGCTGGTGCAGGTCTATCCTGGCCCCAATCTTTAAAGCAAGTAAAACTACACTACCTTCCATTTGCATGTTGATTGCTTTAATGGACAGGGAGGCAAAATACTCCGCAAAATTTCTTGTTGCTGAGTTGTCAGACTGGGCCGACACAAGTTCATTGGTGCAGATGAATCAGACTGAGTTCATTAAGGGAATTGGCACAACCACCAGCACCCACATGTTGGCCTTACTAATCGAACAGGCATGGTGCCGCTCTTTAAATCTGCATCTATGCTATGTGGACTTTTGTTCAACCTTTGATGGGGTACAGAGAAACATCTTGTGGTCCAAGTTGCAAAGCTGCAGAATTTCTCCTCTCCGCCTAAGAGCCATTCAATTGCTGTACAGATACTGGGACAAGGGTAAGGCTTGGAAAAGGTATGATGGTTTTAAACAAAATTCCAACAACAAATGGCCTAAAACAAGGCTGTGTAATGGTTCTGTTTCTATTTAACGTGTAACATGTAGAGATGACAACAGCTCTGAATAGTTTCAATTCTCATTTGCCTATGGTGGCTGGCTTTAATGCTTCACATATATTGTACGCCGACAATGTCGTCCTGATTAGATGAACCAAGGTCGGCCTTCAGCATTTGATCAACACAAGCACTCAGTACTCAGTGAAACATGGGTTAAGAGCCAATCTTAATAAAAGAAAAACAATGTTAGTGACAAAGAGAAGATCTTCACCACCCACATTCTATATAGATGGGTCAGCTTTGGACACTGTGATGGAGTATAAGTATTTGGGTTGATTTTTGATTCACAAGGTGCATTAAAAATCAGTGTAGTGCAATACAAAGAAGAAATAAAAGACACCTGTCACCTCTTAGAACAACTCTTAATGCAGCCGCTAAACTCCTCACAGGTGCTAAATGATTTGACCGCATCTCACCTGCTCTCAAGAGTCTCAATTGGCTCCCAATAGAAGGAAGATGCACCCTCAAGATAGCCTGTATCACCCACAAAGCCCTCCACACAGCAAACCTTAAATATTTAGAAAACAAACTATAAGAGCGTGCAAAATTCGGACTCTAAGAAGTTCTGACTCACTTCTTCTCATCCCTTCCAAATTAAAAAGGAAAATAATTTCAGAAATGCTCTTTCTCAGGTAACGTTGCAACGATTTGGAACTCTCTTCCTAAAGATCATTGCTGCAACCCTTGCTATACCTGCTTTAAACGGAATATCAAAACTCTACTACTGAATGAATACTTCAACCCGACCCCTGAGTTTGCTACCCCAACAAGACCAGTCAATACGGTCGCCCAATTCAGCATCTATGCTTCAGACCGACAATTCTGGATTATCTTTTACTCGTTGAGATACGTAGTTTATGTTACACTGTTTTTATCCCCTCTTGTTATACTATGTCAACTGTGAGTCCTTTTATTAATGCTATGTGTTGCAAAGCATTCTGATACTCTCGGGTCTAGCCAGTGCTATATAAAACTCTTAAATAATAATAAGAATAGTAATAAATAACAGAGTCATAATTTCATCTGGGGAAAAAGATCTCATTCCTATTGGACAAAGCTGTGCTGTCTAAAAGATCTCATACATGGATGGTAATAGGTTCATATGGCACGCTTAAATTTCAAATGCACTTAGGGGGTTTGTATGGTCTAAAGTTCAAGCTCAAGCTGCTAAGTCTTCGATTAGGTGATTTTCAAACACTTATTAATTCCTCTGTTTGGAGGAGATTGACTGTTGAGACTTCATGTCGGCTTTGTAGCTATCCAAAGGAAGACATTTGCCATATCGTCTGTACCTGCCCAGAACTAATGACGGAATGGAAAGGGCTGTTGAGACAATCCTTTATTAGAAACTCCATATGTACATGTTGGCAAGCAGTAATAGCCCGTCTTCAAGGGGAGGATGCGATCTTCTATGGGAAATTTCTTACGTTTATGTACATTGCAAGTTCACAACTAGCAAAGTTTGAGTCATAAAGGAAATTCTATCTGCAGCATTTGTAATATGTTGGAGATGCTTCACGAACAATCATCTACTGCGGGTCATATTATGGGAGAATTAAAGTAAAACAATTAAGCATTATTCTCCTATATCAAAAGTACTAGGATTGCAGATATGTTTATTCCTGCAGTTTTATTTTTCATATTGTAGTGGTTTTAGTACGTAGAGTTGAAATCTAGGACAGTAACTTAGCTCTTTTCTTTGTGTATTTTGTACTGACTAACTATTTATATTGCAAACGGCTGTCTCTAGTTTAATCAGAGCGATGACCTTCTAAACCAGGCCAAAATAATGTTAACCTGTTCTTTTTCAAAGGATTTGTATCAGTGATTAAACTAGGTATGATTTATATCGTTCACTCCTTTTAAATTTTAACGCACAAAGTCCTTCTACTCAGTATTCTCATCTACGTAAAGCTTGTGTGTTTTATATCCTGTGGTTTGGTAGTCTAAAGAACTGTTTTATTACAGTTATGAAATCTAAGGCAAGCACATAGCACTTTTTTCGGTGTATTTTGCACTAACTAGATATTTTATGGTAATACTGCTGTTTCTTGTTGTGTTATTTTGTTGTTAATCTGTATCTGCGATTATATCATATATGAATTATGGGCCAGATGCATCAAAGGGTTTTACTCATTCTGTGTCTATGGGAAAATGTGTTCATGCATATGGCCCTATATTGCTTATTTCTCGCAAATTCTTGAATGCACAAAGCACTTCTATGTAGTATTCTCGATCAGGTAAAATTAGTATGCTCATAATTCATAGTTGGTAGTTTTAAGATCTGGATAAAAAGCTAAGCACTAAGCGCTTTATTGAAAGTCCTTTTTTTAAAATTAGGCTATCTGGTCTCTTAGAGTATTCATCTTTGCAATGCAATTGTGTAAGATCTAACTCGTATATTTCTTTTTAATATCTTTGACTCGATTCTGATTTATGGATTACCCAAGTATTTGATTTAGAAATGTTAGCAAGTGGTTCATGATTTATGTTAATATGTCACCTTTTTTCCTGGGGTACTGGCTTGGATGCTTAAGCGAGTCAAAAACTTGCATAACAAAAGAATGATGACAGTATTTTTATATGTAAATTATGGTTTCTATTGAATGATGTTTTATCTTGTGATTTTATTTTGATAATATTGTAAGTTTTAATAAAACTGAACAATAAAGCGTATATTCACTCCTTCAATTTCCTACTATTGCCTTGGAAGTCATTATTTACGTTTTCTTTTTTCCATTAACAAAGGAATAGTAATTGCTTGTTTCAGTGGCAGTGGGTCGACGTGTAGTTAAAATGAATTATTGATTATGTTTTGAATATTCAGCGGAAAGATCAGAGAATAAGATGAAAATGACCAGTCAGAAGCTCTGTCAGGACTGTAATCATTGGATTTGTTTTTAAAAGGCAGTGGTAAATTCATCAGCACATACTGTTTTTAAGGACATGGTCAGATCATCAATTAGAACCAAGGCAGAGGTCACAGATCAAGGTAATGGTGGTTGTTTACAAAGAACATATAGTATCCAAATGCAACTGGGCGATATGTACATTTTTCATCAATAGTACATGTTGATCGAATATGAGTTTACCTTGAAAAGACAACAGAAGATTTGGCGAAACAGCAACAGTTGGTTTAATTGAACACTTCAGCCAGGAGCACAGTTACAGAAACGGTCTGAGGACTGTCTCAAAGTACAATCAATCTGAGTGAGGTTTTATACAATTTTGGTTGTCATAAAAATACGCCCAGCGAATCTTGTTTGGTAAAAGAATGCAGACCTTGTCTGTGGAGTCGTAAATAAGGCCCCTGATAACAAATGCAGGTGGGACTCGACCTTGTGTGGACACAATGTGGGCCAGTGGGTAACGCGTCCAGATGTCCGGCTTGAGGGGCGCATGAGCACTGTGTGTGCTTCGTCCTGATTGGCTATGTGTTAAGAACTTCATGTGACATTTGACATTATTATGTTTTGGGAATGCGAGCAACCCTCCCGCCATGTGTGCTTTATTGGAGTCTGTTAGAAATCGGTCTCTAGTTGGCCGTGGTTTGCACCCTGTCCAAGTAGGGACCCTCGCTCTAGACACGGTAAGGGAGTCACACAGCTAAGATAACCCCTGCTCACCCCCTTGGTAGCTTGGCACGAGCAGTCAGTCTTATTTCAGAGGCAATGTGTAAATAAAACATTTGTACACACACATACACAGTTACACAGTGAAAACACTACAAAATGAGTCCACACCAGTCTAGAAAAGTAGCCAATATTTAGCTAAATAAAACAAAATGACAAAAATCCAATATGCATAAATCAAGATATCACTTTTAAAATCTTATAAATCAATGGATGTGTTCATTTTAGCACAAAGTACCTTAGAGGTGTCAAAAACCTAAGATGGCTACACAGGGGATGCATTGGTTTCTTACTGTCAGGGGAGGTGATGCATCGGTTCCTTACTTGCAGGGGAGGAGATGCGCTGATTCCTGGATGACCGGCCTCAGTTCGTTGGTGCTTTGCAGTGTCGATGAAGAATTGCCACCCAGGGATGATGCGTCGAAAATCCAGACGTGCAGTGTCGACACAACAGTGGCAATGCAGGTGCTTCGTCGATTCCTCAGCCGCGAAGCAGGCGCTTCTTCGTCTGTCTTTTGCAGAGATGCATCGATAAAACAGACATTGGGAGTTGATGCATGGATTTTCTCCTTGAAATCACCAGGTTACACTTGTAAGGGCCCAGGAACTTGATTTGTCATCACTTGGCAAGTTATGAGTCTCAGCAGAAGAGTGTCCGCTCCTCCGGGGACAGCCCTATTCAGGTATCAGTGACAAGTCCTCCCACTATTCTAGCTGAGGAAGGCCCATCAGCCTGGTGATGGTCCATCAGGATATGCAAGGCACACCTCAGCTCCCTATGTGTTAATTCACAAGAGCCCAACTGTCAGCCAACCCAGGTGTGTATTCTACAGACAGGCAGAGGCAGAGAATGGTTAAGCAACAAATATTTCCACATTCTAAACACGCAATTTGAAAAACCAACTGCACTAAAATATGTGTTTTTAAATTGTGAGTTCAGAGACCACAAACCCCAAATCTTTATCATGCTCCCAATAAGTTATTACACTTAAAAGATATTTCAAGGCAATCCCTATGTTACCCTATAGGAGAGATAGTCCTTGCAATAGCGAAAAATGAAAATAGCAGTATTTCACTATTGCACCCTGTCATTGGGGCTGCCTTGGGCCTACCTTAGAGGTGACTTACATGTAGTAAAAGGGAAGGCTAGGGCCTGGCAAGTGGGTGCATTCGCAAGGTCGAAATGGCAGTTCAAAACTGCACTCACAGACACTGCATTGGCAGGCCTGAGACACGTTTGCAGGGCTATTCATGTGGGTGGCACAATTAGTGCTGCAGGCTCACTAGTAGTGTTTGCTTTACAGGCCCTGGGCATCCCTGGTGCACTGTGCTAGAGACTTACTAGTAAATCAAATGTGCCAATCATGGATAAACCAATCACCAATACAATGTATGCAGGAAGCACTTGCACTTTGGCACTGGTAAACATTGGTAAAGTTCCCAGAGTCCTAAATCCAGCAAAAACGAAATGCAGCACAGTCAAAAACTAGAGGTCAAAAGCAAAAAGACAGGGAAATCATACCAAAAGATGCCAGGTCACGTGTCTCCCCAGCTGAAAGTGGGGAGAACTACCCAACCTCATGGGAGTTCTCTTCAAAAGGCGGAAGAACATGGGCAGACTGTTATTGTTGGTGTGCTCTGTACCAGGGCGGTGTTCCACTGTAAAGTCTATTCCCTGAAGAGAGATGCCCCACCTCAACAGTTTTGGGTTCTCACCCCTCATCTGTATTAAACATCAAAGGGGTCTGTGGTCTGTCTGAACCCGGAGGTGAGTACCAAACAAGTAGGGTCTTAGCTTCTTCAGCGCCTAGACCACAGCAAAAGCTTCTCTTTCAATTGTGCTCCACCTCTGTTCCTAGTGAAGTAACCTTCTACTAATGAAGATTCCGGGTTGATCTTCGTTCAGCTGTGAAAGCAGGGCTTCCACTCCATGCTCTGAGACATCAGTCTGCACCACAAACTCCTGGGATGCCATGCACATGGCCTCCTTCAGGGTATCAAAAGTGGTCTGACATGCCTCAGTCCTGATCACCTCTCATGGCAGCTTCTTTGAAGTTAGCTCTGTCCAGGGGGCAACAATAGTGGCATACCCTTTGAGAAATCTGCTGTAGTACCCAGTGAGGCCTAAGAAGGCTCTCACTTCTGTCTGGGTCTTGGGGGTGCCCAAGCCAGAATGGTGTCAATCTTGGGTTGTAGGGGCACCACCTTTCTGCTTCCTACCTGGTGTCCCAAGTACACCACTGACCCCTGCCCTATCTGCCACTTACTGACCTTGATAGTGAAGCCTGTGCACTACAGGGCCTTCAACACCTCCGGAAGATGATACAAATGGTCCTTCCAGCTGGAGCTGAAGACTGCAATGTTTTCAAGATAGGCGGCACTGACGTTCTGCAAATCAGCCAGGACCTGATTGATCAACCTTTGGAAGGTGGCAGAGGCATTCTTCAACCCAAAAGGCATAACCCAGAACTGGTAGTGCCCTTCTGGTGTTGGGAATGCTGACCTCTCTTGTGCCCCCTCAGTGAAGGCAATCTGCTAGTACCCAAATGATAAGTCAAACATACTGAGGAACTTCGCAGCTCCCAGCCAATCAATGAGCTCATCAGCTCAGGGATGGGGTGCGTGTCTGTCTTGGTGACAGCATTGAGTCCGTGGTGGTCCACGCAGAACTGCAGATCAGGAGCAACACTGGGTAGAGCAGCCTTTGGAACCAAAATCACTGGGCTGGACCAAGGTCTGCTGGAGGGCTCAAACACCCCTAGGGTTAACATCTTGGAAACCTCTTCCTGAATTCTAGCCTTCACTCTGTCAGTCAGCACGTAATTCTTGTGTTTCACATGTGTACTATCCCCAGTATTGATGTAATGAATGCACCAATTTGTGACTCCTGAGGTGAGTGAAAATAGAGTTGCAAACCGTCCCAGCAACTGGCGAAAGTCTCTCTGCTGCTTAAGGGTCAATGTAGGGGAGAGGATCACCTACCACTGACCCATTCTGCTCCAGGGGAGACAGGAGGTCAAGACAGGTTCCCTCTCCTCTTACACCCCAACATCAGTAGCCAAAAGCATGGTCAACTCAGTCCTCTCAAAGTGGGGTTTGAGGCGGTTCATGTGCAGGACCCTCAAGGGGATCCAAGGAGTCTGCAAGTCCACCAGGTAGGTGAAACTCTTCTTCACCTCAAATGGGCCATATCATTTATCTTGTAGAGCTCGGGGCTCTACTGGCTTCATCACCCGCACCTTTTGACCAGAGTGAAACTTGAACAGAGTGATATTCTGGTCATACCAATGTTGCATGTCCTCCTGTCTAGCTTCTAAGTTCTCTTGGGCAGGTTTCCTGAAACGTGCTGTCTGGTTCTGGAAGGCCAGCATGTAACCGAATACAACCTGGGGTGGCTTCCTAGGAGCTTGCTCCCTGCCCTCCTTTACCAAACTAAGAGGTCCTCTCACAGGGTGCCCATGCAGAAGCTCAAAAGGGCTGAACTCAACCCCCTTCTGCGGAACCTCCCTGTAGGCAAATAGAAGGCATGGTAAGAGGAGGTCCTATTTACACCTCATGAGTACCGACAGGCCCCCAATCATGCCTTTCAGGGTGTGATTGAACCTTTCAACCAACTGATTGCTCTGTGGGTGGTTAAGGATGGTAAATTTGTAGTTGACTCCATACTCCTTCCACATGGCCTTCATGCACAGCGACATAAAGTTGGTTTCTCGATCAGATACCACCTCCCTGGGGAAACCCATGCTGGTAAAGATCCCCATCAGTGCCCGGGCCACAACTGGTGCCATCACTGACCACAGAGGGATAGCTATCGGGTACCAGGTGGCATGGTCCACCAAGACCAGGATGAACCTGTTGCCCATGGCTGTCTTGGGATCCAGAGGCCCCACAATGGCAATGCCCACCTGCTCAAAAGGGGTGCTCATGACAGGAAATGGTTGCAGGGGAGCTTTACATATTCCTGCACTCTTGCCACTTGCTCGGCAAGTCTGACAGAACCTACAGAATGCATCTGAGATTTTTCTAATTTTGAGCCAGTAAATGTGGGTTGGGTGACAAGCCTGTCAAAGGTCTTGCCCTGTCCCAAACCCAGTAGGAAGTCTCTGAAGTGCAGGGGTACCACCAGCACATGGGTTTCCCAAGGCTCAGCAGCCTTAGGCTCAATGTATAGGAGACAATGACGCTAAATGCATTTAAGGGAAATGAATAAGGAATTTAGCAAGCCTATTGATCACAATACATATATTAAGTTTATATCAGCCAGCTATTAAGTTCTAGTTTATTTCCTTGTTTAAAATGTATGCTTAAAATCATATGACAATATATTTTTATTCAGAAAGTGATATGTAACTAAATAATAAGCAATGCACACAGATTTAAAGAAGCTATTTGTGAACAGGTCAGTAGGAATTGCTGGGTAGATGTCATGCATCAATTTTAATTAACACAAAGTATTTTTATTGAGAACATGATACAAATTATTACTCTTACACTTCACAGAGTGTGAAGTGTTGGAGGGAATCATATAAAGAAGTGGGAAGTCCTGGTTTCTGATTGGACAAACCATGTTAAATCATGGAAAATGCAATATAAATTGATGAGGAAGTCAACATTTTTATGTTGATGTCAGGAAGTGAAAAAGTTTGCAGACTCAGCAATGTTGGAAAACATTTTTTCACAGACCTTTGCAAAAGTTGCAAAAAAAAGCTTCTTGTGCATCCTTACAGTGGCTCCACTTTTATTCATTTTAGTGCAATTCAAAGATGTTAAATCAGCGCCCTCTTAGCAGTTTAAGTAAAGGCTGATAGTGTCTTTCAGGTTCAAAGGCCGAAGATGGGAACACAATGAAAAAACTGGACAATAGAATATAACAAGAACCAAGCTTTCAGATTTGTAGTTGCAAAAGTTGCTAGATGCACAAAGATCAGGATAGCGATTTCCTGATTGCGATTTCCTGCGAATTGCAATTAGGAAATCGCCTGTCCTTATGTATGAATCTAATTGAGTTTCATTTAGCGATTCGAAGTGGGTCGCAAATAGACCTACCTCATGCATGTTAAGGAGGTGGTTGCAATTTACGACCTACTACGATTTGTTGCCACCACGCTGATGGTGGCCTGCTGGGGTCAGCAGACCACCAATTCTGTGATTGCTTTTATATAAACCAATCTTTTTTGCGTTTTTAACACAGCTCATTTTCCTTAAAGGAAAAATGTGTGCGATTAAAAAGAAAAAAATATAACTTCAAAGTTTCATGTTTTTTAAATAGACAGCTGTTCATTGCAAATGGGTTACTATCATTTTTCAAATGGCATAAATTGTGAATGCTTTGCAACTGCATTTCAGTCGCAAAACATTTGTACATTCCATTTAAATTCGGTATTAGGAAGGGACATTCTCAACACGCCCCTTCCAAATAAACAGATGGTCTGACCGTGACCATTGACATGGTGTACGATATAATTTTGGCCGATCGAGCAGAGGATGCAGGTATACAAAGAGTTGTCCCAGACTGGATGAGATCTTTTCGTAAGGATCGCACCCAGTCAATCCGCCTTTCCCCTTACAGCTCAGCTAAAGTTCATTAAAGCTGTGTAGTACCACAGAGTCCTCACTGTCCCCTCATCTCTTTAACCTCTATATTCACCCATTAGTCCACATCCTCTGGCAAAAGAAGGTAAAGATCTCTAATATGGAACTGATATTCACTATTAATGATATAGCAGAGTCAAGGGAAAATTTCCATAATACCCTGCTTTACATTAGAAACTGATTGAATGACAACCAACTAAAACTTAACTCTGATAAATCAGAGATTATCGTCATCAATCATAAACTCAACCACTGGAGCCCATTGTACTGGCCGAGGAAGATGGGTTCTCCCCCATACCAAACAAAACAGTAAAAAGTCTGGGCATTCAAATTGACGAAAATATTTCCATGATGTCACAAATAGCAGCAGTGACGTCCTCATGCTTTCTTCAACTTAGGCGAATCAGAAAGGTCAGGAAATACTTCTCCATGGAGGCAATCATCCAAATAGTCATCGCATTAATTTTATCTAAAATCGAATATGCAAATGCCCTTTACATGGGACCCCCAATAGGCCTTAGTTATAGACTTCAAATGATTTAAACCAGGTAGCTAGACTGGTCTTTCAATGACCAAGGCACTGTCACATCAAATCTTTGATGAAGAAATTGCACTGGCTTCCGGTGGACCAACAAGCCATCTTTAAAACACAATGCATCATCCATAAATCACTACACAACAAAAGCCCGAAGTTTATATCCTCAAGAATTCAGAGTTAAAACCCTACACGCAATCTCAGATCATGCCACCTAAACCTCCTTATGGTACCGAGATATAAGTAGAAAAGGATGGGAAGGGTGAGGTTCTCAGTGATAGGACCCCAGGTATGGAACTCGCTCCCAGTTGAAATTAGACTAGAAGCAAACATATGAACTTCAGGAAGCATTTGAAAATGTGGCTTTTCATACAAGCTTACAGCCAATAATCTGTGCCGTTGCTGCTTCCTTTACCCTAGCGCCAAGAAGCCTATGGTGAACGTGCGCTCTATAAGTTGGTTATAGCATAAAATAAAGATTCACAAAACCCAAATTGAGATTAGATAGCAGGTTACCAAATTGCAATTTAGGCTGTGTACATTCCAAAAAGCATTTTTGCAGTCACAAACAGCATGATTCTGTGTATCGGGCCATTTCCCACCACAAAATTGCTTCATACTTCTAGCCCTTTGTCTCTTTTATTTCCATGATTCTGAAACATTTCCTAGAACAAGCAAGCAAGAGCGAAAACAGAGATATTTTATTTTCAAGTCCCAAAATATAACAAATGTATGGTATGCCAGGGACTGGACAGAGCACTAACTAGATAACACCAAACTGCTATGAGGCCTTTATTCAAATGTCATTTACTGATGATCTATGAATGGTGGCTGCTTTTTAAAATGTTGTGAATATAGACTCAGTAAATATAGACAGGTGTCCTGTGGGATTCATTTAAAAAGTTCACATGCATTTATTATGCCTATGTGAATGAATCACTTGCCCTTTGGTGTACAATTCCATTAGCGACATTAGATGAATGAACGAATGCATTTAAGGCCACTCTTAAAAAAATGCTTGTTGTATTCATATTCATTGATATTGGTAAAGAATCAAATAATCAAAGTGCAGAGGGCGCATTGCTCAGGGTGATAAAAATATTTACAATTTTCATCAAGTCACAAGAACTTTGTTGAATTGTGGATTATGTACTAGACCTTCGTTCCAGGATGGCAGAGTACATGAAGAAGGCAAACAAGAATTTGGAAGCTAGCCAGGAGCATGTGAAGCACTTGTATTGCCAGAGGACCTCAGTGGTTGATTAGCCACCAGGACAGTTGGTGTGGATTTTAGAGCCTGTATTACCTAAGGCCCTGCCATTTTGGAAAAGAAGGGGGGTGTCACCTATCTGGTGGACATAGGCACCTTAAGAAACCCTCACAGGGTGATTCATGTCAACAGGCTAAAACTCAAGCATGACAGAGCAGACATGGCTATGCTCACAATGACAGATGGAGGTGAAGAAGAGGAAAGTGAACCTCTCCATGACCTACTGTCAAGCAATGTTAAAGATGATTCAGTGGTTTGAGTAGCCCTTTCTTCCACTTTAGTAGACAAGCAGCAAAAACATTTTCACAGACTCCTGCAAACGTTTGCTGGTCTGTTCTCATTGACACCAGGTTTGGAAACCTGTTGTACCTATGATGTGGCCACAGGTGACACCTTGACTGTCAAAATAAATATTTAAAGGTTACCAGACCAGGTCAAAACTAGCATCAAAGCTGAGGTTGATAAGATGCTAGAGTTGGGGGCGATTGAACTTTCAAGTAGTCCATGGGTCAGCCCAATGGTACTGGTTCCCAATCTAAACCCCAAAGAAGATAAATCCTATGTGAGGTACTGTGTGGACTAAAGAGGCCTAAATACAGTCACCAAGACTCATGTTCACCCCATACACAGAGCAGATGAGCTCACAGATAAGTTGGGGCTGCCAAGTACCTAAGCACATTTGACCTGACTTCAGGTTACTGGCAGATAGTCCTCACCCAAGAGGCCAAGGAGAGGTCTGCTGTTCCATCTCCTGAAGACCACTTTCAGTTTAAAATGATGGCCTTTGGATTGAAAAAGGTACCTGCCACCTTGCAGCGCTCGTGAACAGAGGTCTTTCAGGCCTGGAAAGTTTCAATGCATTATATCTAGATGACATTTGCTGTATTTAGTTACACCTGGGAGGAGCACATTGTCCACCAGAGGGAAGTGCTTCTGGCCTTGCAACAAGCATTACTGACTATCAAGGCAAGTAAGTGCCAAAAAGGGGAAGGCTCAGTAGTGTATTTGGGCAACAGCGTAAATGGAGGCCATGTACAACCTCTCCAGCCCAAGATCCAGAACATTCTGGCTTGGGAAGCTCCTAAGACCCAGGCCTTTGTCAGAGACGTTTTAGGTCTGACTGGATACTATAAGAGGGTTGTAAGCATTTATGGTACCATTGTGGCACCAATGACACAACTAACATGTAAGATGCAATCCAGAAAGGCTATCTGCAAAGAACAGTGTCAAAGGGCCTTTGACACCTTCAATTAAGATTTATGCTTAACACCTGTCCTAAAGGCACCTGATTTCACTAAAGAATGTCCAGACAGAAGCTTCTGAATGAGGCATTGTTGGCACAGGTAAATGATGAGGGCCAAGATCAACTAGTTGCCTTTATTATTTGGTGACTCCTCCCCAGAGAGCAGCATTAAAGTCCCATTGTGGGGGAATCCTTTGCTGATTAACCATGCCAATACCACTTAGGGGATTAGAACTACCAAGGTGTAGGTTAGGTGCTTATCAGCTTTTGTCGGGAGAGGGGCCAAGAAAAGAAATGCCTCTTTTTGCATGATCACCCTGGGGGCCAGATTTATCAAGATTTGATGGAGCACAATGCACCAAGACAACGTGCTGCACTGCGTCAAATGGACAGGGCAGGAATGAGACATATTTACTAACATATGGCACATTCCTGCTCTCTCTCTCTCTGTCTCTCTCTCTAACTGTCTCTCTCTCCACTCGTGCACTTGTGGCTGCCAAGCACCAACACAGGCACACTTTCACCATTGTGCAAGAGTGTCAGCGTTACAACCAGGATTGTTTTTGTGCAGGAAGGCACACTTTCCTGCAGAAAAAGAATCCTTAGAGTGCAGCACACTTAGAAAGAGGAAAGAACTGAAGAGAAGTAAATACATTTCTTCATGTTGCTTCTCTCCTGGGAAGGAGTAGCATTTTGATGCATTCGCAGGTTTACTAGTGCTAGTAAATCTGGAAATGTGCCAAAATGAATGGGTGGATGCATGGAAACACCCACTCTCCACCCATGTAATGTCTTCCTGGAGCAGAGTAATGCAAGTCAGCAACATGCACTGCCTTGCTTTACCCCAGATTTACTCTGCCACCCAGAGCCACGCAAGGTAGCTCTGCATGGGATAGTAAATTGCACTGTGCTGCAAGGGCAGCGAAAGCCCTAGATAAATCTTGCCATCAAAGGTTTGGACTGATGCTGCTGGCTTTTCGTCTCTGACCCTGCTTTGAGGCTTGCTAAGCAGAACTCAGTGCCAGCCCTCTGACCCTCAAAAGTGTATATTTAATTGTCCTATACCCAATTGGCATAAGTTAATTTACCCATAAGTCCCTAGTATATACTGAGGGTATCCAGGGCCTGTAAGTTAGAGTGCGCCTCATGTGCTGCAGTACTTATTCTGCCATCCTGTGTGACAAAGCAAAACATGACACCCAGCCTGCCATTGCAGATGGTTGAGTAGCTTTAAACTGAAAACCTCGACTTTGCCATTTAAACTAATGATAACGTCCAAACCTTCTTTTTTGATATATATGTTACCCCTAGGAGGGTATGTTGAGCCCTAAGGCAATGTGGTGTATATTAAAAAGTAGCCAATTTTTATATGTCCTAACAATAAAAAACCCAAATTGTCATTTTTACTGTAGAAAGGCTAGTAGCCCCATTGGTGAGTGCAGGGTTACACGCTGACAACTTGGTTGTGTTAACTTCTGAATTGGACTACTAAAGAACGTACTTTAAAATTTAATTACAATTATGAGTTAAAGGCAACTTTTTGAAATTTGCCCCTTTGTTGCCCAAGCATTAAAGTGGCCATTTACAGTTGCTGGCCACAAGATGGCATTTTGTCCTCTTGGGGAGAGGTGTGACCGACTCCCATGAAAGGAGACAGTAGGGGCTTTCCATTGGAAGAGTTGTTAACTCTCACTAGCTGAAAGCCACACAGGTTTGAGCCCAAAAGTCGATCTTCAAAGGGGATGCTGCTTTTGAAGGGCAAATGGGGGGGGGCACACATGAGAGGGGCTGCTCTTTTGTTCTGGCAGACAGGCTGGCATCAGGGACAGAGAGGGGAAACGGTTGCCAAACCAGTTTTTCCGTAGGAATGTAGCTCTCAGGCAGCCGCACCTCTAGGGTGCGATACCAAGTTCCACACGCCGAGAGAGGGGTCCTACTATTTTAGGAGTTAGCAGAATATTGAACTCTGGGATAGCTGGATGCCGCACTGTGCCGCACTTTGCAGGAAGTCATCATCAGACGGGAGGGGACCTGGTAGCCTATTGACTAGTAGTCACTGCATCTCCTGAGGGCAAGTTGTGGGTATCAAAGTGGCATCCGGGCCTGAGATCCCATCTATACTAGAGAGAGGACTGAAGAAGGACTGTCCTGGGGTTCTCTGGACCTGCCAAATAGAGCCTGCATCAAAGACTGGACTTCACCTGCTGCTCCTGGGCAAGCAAAGCGGACTGTGCCTGTGGTGCCCTGTTGGAGGAAAAGTCATCCCAAGCCTCAGACAAAAGAGATGAACACTAAGAGTCAATTGGCACACTTCCTGTTACTGCTCCATGGCCACAAAAGCTGAACAAGCCACCTTGGTGAGTTGCTAGCCACAAGCGCTTGATCACCACTTCAACTGAAGTGGTGAGGCGAGTGAAGTGCCCCACTGCCTCCCAAACACATTAACCCCTTGAGTGCCCCGCCCTTTCCCCCTCCTGTGCCGGCCCTTTCATTAGCGGGCGGGGTCCATGACGAGATAGTCTCGTCATGGGCTCAGCGCAACCGCGCTCCATGACGAGACTATCTCGTCATGGGCACAGAAGGGGTTAATATTAAACAATACAAAATAAAAGCACCCTCATGCATTACAATTATATTAAAAATAAAATAAATGCACACACCTGGGCTGCGTCCCCTGTGTGCTTCCAATCTATGGCTCTGACGGGCACCAGTTTGAGAGGAGTCAGAGCTGTTTTAGGAAGGCAGCTTGTACTGCACGTCCACCAGCAAGGTGTAAGAACAAACATTTGTACAATGGTCCTGAAGTCTGCAGGTAGAATGGAAGTTTAAGGTTTTTGAAGTATGGAGCTCGAATGAGAATGTTTTAGTTGAATTCGAAGGTTTGTGACATAAGAGATATTTTGGTCCATGGTGAATCTGCTTTGTTTATGGGGGGACCATGTTGGGAAAGACATGCATTCTATAAGACTTGCTAGCTGTTTATGGACTGCAGGCTGTTGACAGTGAGGGTAGAGGTGGAGGAATTCATTTTTAGAGGTATTTCATTTAAAAGACAATGAGATCATCCATTCTGTAAGATTTTATAGCAAAACCTATGTTTAAATTACATAGCACCCTGCCCTCTGGGCTGTCGAGGGCGTACCCTAGAGGTGACTTGTATGTATTAAAAAGGAAGGTTTGAGCCTGGCAAAAGGTTTACTTGGCCATTTAGTTTAGACTGAACACACAGGCTTTGCAATGGAAGGCCTGAGACATGTTTAAAGGGCAACTTAAGTGGGTGGCACATTCAGTGCTGCAGGCCCACTTGTAGCATTTACTTTGCAGGCCCTGAGTACATGTAGTACTACTTACCAGCCACTTATAAGTAAATTAAATATGCCAATTCGGTAAAGGCTGAAAACACCGTGGTTAGAGGAGAGAGCACACGCACATCAGCACTGGTCCTAAAGCCAGCCAAAACGAGTTAAAAAAATGGAGGAAGACAAAAAAGTTGGGGGGAAGATCACCACAAGGCTGACATATCTAACACTTATTGATTACAATGCATTGGAAAAAGTCTGAGGGGCATATTCATAAGACCCTTGTGCCACTTTTGCATCACTTTTCCCGTGTTCAAAGTGACGCAAAAGTGGCGCAAGGGGCTTGTAAATCTTCCCCTGAAAATCCAGCAATATTCCTAATATAGTGAAAATGCCTTAAATTACACTAAGGGAATCCCAGTAGTACCTCCAAACTATGTACCATTAACAAGAGCCCCCACAGATTAATTCATCCAAGAGATATCAGACTGTGTTATTTCTGATCATACATGTGTATATCAAATAAAACATTTAATTTCACGAAATACAAAATTCAGTTATTGAACCCCTGAGATAAATTGTTTATTTACTTCGTTCATCTATCCTCCCCAATGATTTTCGAATGTGCTCATTAAACACTGCAGCATCAAACATGCGCTGCCATTTAAAAACCTATCGTATTCCCATAATTCCCAGTTGTTCCATATTTATTAGGACATTCCTTTTCCTCCTATCTAGATGGTTAAAGCAGCATCTGCAATGCGCATCATTGTTCCTGACGTAACTATTCATCAGTTTCATTAGCACTGATCTAAAACAAAATGTGAAATGTGTGTAAAAAACGTGCAAAGTTACATATCGAAAACTGGTACAGCTGGCACTTATGGGCATCATGCGTGGTTGTATCAAAGCAGCTTTGGGTTATTTACTCTTGATGACAGCATCGTAGTACAATGATGGATTTGGAACACTGCTGCACTGGAAGTCTGTCCTGAACGTTTCAGATAATGTCAGTCTCCTGGATCTGTCCTGTATGATAAAACGTACCTTTTACTTCAAACTCCACAGTGAAGAGTCTTTGCTGCTATTGTATTATTGACAGCATACCGATGTGCTTGATCACATCCCACATCAGAAGGAAATATTTGGAACAGAAAGAGGGGCATATTTACAATGAAATGTTGGAGCGTAGAGCTGCGCCAAATTTGGCAGTGCTGCACTCCGACATTTACAAACTGCATGGATGCGCCGTATTTACAATACGGCGCACCCTTGTATTTTCCCTAGGGCTCGCGCTAAAATTATGGGGCAGATTTACAAGAAAGTGACGGATCTCTTGAGATGCGTCACTTTTCTTGCGCCACCCGGAAAAATGCTTGCGCCACCATGGATGCGCCGTATTTACAATACGGCGCACCATAGCGGAAGAATTGACAGATGCATCAGAAATTCTCACGCTTCTGTTGGGGCAAAAGTCACGCATTGCTGGAGTGATGTGCCAAGCACGACGCAACTCCAGCAATGCATTTTGTGGCCTATTCCTATTACACTGCGTCACTCCTTATGCCTGCTTCAAGCAGGTATAATGTGACGCAGGGTTTTACAACGTGACGCATCTCCCTAGATGCGCCACGTTGTAAATAGGGCGCATTGTTTGCGCCCCGGTTGAGTCAAAAAAAGTGACGCAATGGCGGCGCAAAGAGGCACAAGGGGCTTGTAAATCTGCCCCTAACTGTCTAGCACCAACGCTGGCACCCTTGCACCATAGTGCAAGGGAGCCTGCGTTGCAGGGAATGATTGTTTATGTGCAGGAAGGTGTCCCTTCCTGCACATAAGCAATCAATTATGACGACTATGCAGAACGCAGCACACATAGAAGTAGCAAATCTTCATTTTGTGATGATTGTTTATGTGCAGGAGGAGACACCTTCCTGATCATAAACAATCATTCATGACGTTTTGCTCCTTCCATGTGTGCTGCACAATGCAGTACACATAGTAAAAGCAAAAACAAGGCGAAATAAAAGTATTTCTCGTCGTTGCGCCATTCTAATGCTTGCTACTGCATGGTGTTAGTTTTTGGCGTGGCCTCAGATTACCAGATCCTTGAAAATCTGGGGCAGCATAAAAAAGCAATGGGTGCTGCGGTGGAACACTCAAAGCAACACCCATTACACTCCCCTTTCACGCAGATACCTGTGTATATTTACAGCTTAACACCACTTTGTAAAAATGGAGCAGGGCATTGCGCCACAGGAACATTGGTAAAAGTGATGTTCCAGTGACATAATGCCCTTGTAAATATGCCCCCGAGTTTCCTTAATGTGCTTCAATCGGACTTGTTCAGGGCCACTGGGAAAAAAACATTTGAATGGATGCAGTATTTTCTATGTGAAATGTGAATTTGCCACACTTGCCCCATAAGCCATCACTTGGTGCATAATTTGCATATACAAGACATCTAGTTTATATGGGTCAAAAGCTAATAAAAAATCGGTATATGCAGAGAGCAACTCTGTGCCTGACACTTTGTAAAAGAGTAATCCGGTCATCTTTCAAGTGCCGATCACTGCATTCAAACATTTAAACGTAATAATTTTGCTAGTATCGTGTTAAGATCCCTACATGATAGACTAGCGAAGAACATTTGGGAACAAAAGGCAGAGGTGGAATATATGATTCCTTCTTTTTCATGGATGTGTGCTTTTAAGTATTCACTTAAATTCCTGTTTACATTACAGAAACTGTTTTCAAAGCAGCAGATATTTCAAGGGAAACTCTCACAATTCGGAAGAAGCACAAATTTCTGCATCCCTTTATGGTTCAATGTTCAATGTGTGATTGTAAATGTGCCACCTAGCGACTACTTATATAATAAATATGACATACACTTTATTGTTCTGCGTGCTGTTAGAGAAAGAGTAGTTTCTAGTGACAGAGTTGAAAAGGAGGTAAATATGAAATAGAAGAAAGGTTTTTGAATATAGCTGACAGTAAAAGGTACAGAAAGTATTCAATGTGGTGTACATCTTCCTAACAGAAATGATTAACAGAATAAAACAAAATGGCCGACAGGTGATGAGCTCCAGCCGGGAGCTCCCCGGCCAGGGATTGCCTTTTTAGCCATAATCCCTTGAATTCACCCCCTCCTTGGACCCTCTTAGCTCACCTGGGATTTTATGGACTGCTGTCCTCGTCTCTCCAACTCTCGCGACTGAATTTCGAGTTCTTCCTGAGAAACCGCGATTGAAGTCCTGACCGCGGAGTCCGATCAACATGGCCGATGACCGGTGGAGCTGCTTGTTAGCTATAGAGGAGATCGGCTCGGGTTCTTTCCCTCGGCCGTCACCTACCCAGCCGAACATGGGGCACAGTTGTCGTTGTCTCTCCGTTGTTGTCTCCTTCCTCCCCCTCCTACAGACAAATCGCAGAGGATCTGCTGACGACGGAGCCAGTCACAGCGTGGCCAATGCCCGATCAATATCTCCAGATGGATGTCGAATGAGCTGGGCTGAGGTTCATCCCTTCTTACATCCCCTTGCCTTCCGGGTTGGACCGCTGCTGCTTGCCCTGCTGCTAGACCTCTTGCTTCACCTCCTGTAATATCACTGGGCCATGCAAGACTTGTTTTCCCATGATGGGGTTGCAGCGGCGTTGAGTACCACTACACCGCAGCACAGTGCCCCCGAGCTTGTGTTCACCTTTCCGAGCTTTGGGAGGCGCGCCTGCCTGGTCCTCGCTGCTGCATCCATTTCCTCTGGGGGCTGCTGCCTTGGCGCCTGAGCAGACTTCTCCTTGACTTTGCGGCTTACGGAACGACAGCACTGCTACCCCCGTAGCCCCTAATCCTGTGCACGTAGATGTCCAGTCTGTTTTCGGCAATCTCCAGCCCTCCTCCCTCCTTGAATCTTGTGGCTGCATCCCCCTTCCAGCCCTACTCCATGGATTCTACTCCCTTGTTTTTTTCATTGGTTTTTGATTTGTCGGTATCTCGCCATTTTGGGATTATTACCTTTGGTGCCCATGACATGGGTCCTCTATCTTGGAGGCTTCGACCGTTTTCTCTTTGCCACTGTTCATCCGACTATTCCTTTTTCTCAAGCTGATTCCTCCCCCTGGGTCTACTACACTCCTCTTGTCTTTTGTAGTCTCCGAGTCCTTTGATATTGAAATTGCTCGTCCCCAATTCCGGTTTGCGTATTTCCTTCTCTGACTATTTTTCTTCCCGGAAGTTCTTCCCCTCTTGATGGTCTTCTTGGCTCGATCTGCATTCCTTATCCCTTCTTACTTTTCCACCCTCACCTTCCTTGCCCCACAGGACATCTCTGTTTCTGTTATGGTATGTTCTTGTAATTCATTATCACCGTGTAACACTGCTCTCTATGTGTGTTTGTTGTTGCTATTCTCTATTTGCTGTGTAATCACAGTGTAACTATTGTGATTTTGTAACTTTGTAACTTGCTGATCCTTATGTAAAGCTGTCTGATACCTCCGGGTCTAGCCAGTGCTATATAAAACTCGGCAAATAAATAATCACTGTAATATTCCTTTCTTGATTACACTTTCACAAAGAATGTAATAGGTTAGGATCCCCAAGACTGTGAAGACAAGTTGTATTTATATTGTCTTATGTGATCGTAGGATACTTACCTAAAAATCTATAGGGCCCATGCATCAAGCATTTTATAGGCCTGGGCGGTGAACTTCGCTCCGTGGGAGGAGTTTTCTGCACTCCACAATCCGCGGAGCTCGCGGGGTGCAGAAAACTCTGCTTCACGATGTGCAGGGGAGTGTTTTCCCCGCTTGCAATCACGAATGGTAAGTTCGCAATCGCGAACAGTAAGTTCACGAACGCGAGCTGCCGCTCGGGTAGAATTTCTACCCGAGCGGCAGAAATACTAGCACAAACTGCAGTTCGCACTGCACTCCGCCACTCGCGGAACTTCGCAGAGTTTTTTTGTAACTTTGCGGAGTTCCGCGTAGCAAAACGCCACAAACTACATCCAGGGTTATCATTTTACTGGTCGCAAATGGGCCGATTCACAGAATCGACCCATTTGCGACTGGAAAAATGCTTTTTCCGATGCATGTACCTTTTTTCATTCACAATATAGGTAATCACAATTTTTCGCGGTTACCTAAATTGTGAATGCATTTAGGGAATCGCAATTTGCGATTCCCTATTTGAGATGCATGTAGCATTTCCTAAATGCGACTGTGCATTTAGGAAACGCTAATTACCATCAACTTCAAGTTGATGGTAATTTGTGCATGCATTGGTAAATGCGAACCCCCCGATTTTTTTCAATGTGCTATGTAGCGCACCTGTGTGCGACACATGTGCATACTTACCTTTTTTGGGGGTTGCCTCAGGGGGGTCTTAGACCCCCAGGTACCCTTGGATTTGCATTCGCAAATTGAGATTACCAATTTGGTGTTCGCAAATTGCGAATGCATTCCCTTTCATTCCAATGCATTCCCTAATAGCGATTCGCAAAATATTATGGAATGTTAAGGTTTTGCAAGATTAATTGCGAATCCTTCATGCAAAGGCATTTACGATTACCAATTAGCGAATCCTCAAACTTCGCTATTTGGTAATCGCAAATGATTACCTTGATGCATGTGCCCCTATATTTTCAAAGCGGTCTTCACACTGCACTGGTACTAGATGCTGATTGTATTTATCTTCTCTACATGTTGTCTAAAATGTTTCCTGTTTAATGTACGACACGGCAATACCTTCAATCTCAGATTACATCCACTGACAATGTTTAATAGTCAAGTCATTCTTAAAAGTCTACCACACCAAAGGAACTTCTTTGTGCTTGAATCTCCTACTCTTCATCTCACATATCTCTGATATTCAATAACACTGGGTGGATTGTAGAGGTTTGGAGAAGTGGATGGTAAAGGTTTGAAGAAGCACACAAAGGGGCACATTTATCAAGGGTTTGTGCCTGCCTTGCATCACGTAGTGTGTCGCAAGGCTGACACAAGCAGTAGGTCATATATAAAAAACTACGCATTTACTGAAGTGCGTAGTTTGTTTTTAAAGTAATGCATGGTGCAAAAGCTGCACCAAGTCCTGCTGCAGCACACAGGAAATAATATATGCCACATAGGCGTTCTATCTCTAAATCCAACACTATACCAACACAATGGTATTCATAAGTGTACCACTGCATCACTTATTGTGTACAATCGCAGCGGAGAGCTAGAAATTCCCCAAAATTGCTGTGCATCAACAACCCAGGCACAGTGGCTGTAATATAAATGCCCCACCTTTACAAGACATTTTAGCAAGCTCAACTATGCCATGGAAGTCATTATATTGCGACTGAGAGTAGCTTGGAGACATCAACGTAGACAGCGAAAGAGGGAGGAACGCATTTTCTGCCAACACATATCCCACATTGACCTCAGGGTGGAGGAGGTCACACAGTTTTACAGATTGAAGAGGGAGCCCATTATGAAATTGCTGGTGAAGATATGGCCACGTTTTCAAACAGCAAAAACAAGGATTTATGACATTTCAGCACATGTTAAATTGATGGCTGTGCTACACATGTTGGCATCAGGATCCTTCCAAAGCACAGTGGCCAGATTGGCAGGCATCTCACAGGGAGCATTTTCTTCTTTTCTCCCATCTGTGCTGGATGCCATCATAAAACTCACACCCCAGTAGCTTCTCTTCCCAAAAACTACCCAACAACAACAGGATACCAAATAAGGCTTCTACACCATTGATGGATTCCTCAACTTGCTTGGTGGCATTGAATACACACATGTGCAATTTGTGCCCCCTGCAGCAACAACACCTGTACCAAAACAGCAAGCATAAACACTCCATCAATGTGCAGGCAATAGTGGACAATCAGGAAATGTTCATGAATGTTCTGGCAAACTTCTTAGGAAGTGCACATGATGCATAAATCTTCCACCACAGTACCATCAACTAGCTGTTTCAAAATGGCAGATATGAGAATGGCTTACTCATTGGTAAGTAAAGCACAAATATACTTAAAACTAACTAAGAAGTAGTAACGTATGACATGATAGCTACCTCTATCTTTGTGTCATGTATCATGTGCACATAGTGGGAAGAACTTACTCCAACGTGTTGTCAAGAGGTTCTATTGTGTCATTTCCTCACTAATCCTGTAATGGAAGTAGGGGAAATCCCACAGAGGGAAGTATTGTGTAATCTCACACTGTGTAAGTGGACAGAACCACATTTTATGCAATGTAAAGCAAATCAACCCACAAATCATGTGGTCCATGATGAAGTTTTATATGAGTAAAAATGGGTACATCTTTGCTAAGTATGAGACGTGTCTATGTGCAAAAGTGTTTTAAGTGTGGATCATTAGTTAGAGGTCCACCAAAATAGCGTTTGTGGAATAAATCATGTGTCCCAAAGCAAATATGTCATACATGGGAGCTAATTTGTAGGGCGACCAAAGTATCAGGAGCACAGATGGAATAACAACTCCTAAATTCCATCTATGACATGTACTGAAAGTGTAGCACCAATTGTTGTGTAAATGTCAACTCTAGGTACATACATGTTACCAAAAGTACAAAGCACACCTATTTTTCAGTCATTCCAACATTCTAAGTCCAAATATACACATAGAAAATAAGACACATTGATAGGCCATATCAATGTGATAGATGACTAATTTAGTGCCGCGAGATGCCTATATTTCCTGCATCTCAGTACATCAATGCCAAACTGACACAGTCATTAAACAGGCTGTGAAAAATGTCATACACTAGGATATAACCTAGGTGAAATGCAACCAAGGTATGGTATCACAGTGTACTTATGATCTAAAGATGAACCCTCTCATGCCAAATTAATGATAAATGAATCAAAGCTGATATCTAGAGAATCACCTACAAGGCAAAATAACATACAAACATGTAAATACAGAAAGTGTAGTGTATAGGTCTGTAGTATAAAGTAACATGATCTACATCATGTTGTCCCATATGAAAAAGGCCTACATTGCCATACCTATGTGTCAATCTACATTCGGCAAGACAAATTCTCATACACAAAGTATTATCTGATGTATTAAAAAACAAATTGAAATATTCATGTCACATATTGAAAATTGGTGACACATACTAAGCAAATAGCCATGCTAAAATAAGTAAACAAATAAATGGCTGTGGAAATGTCATGTAGGCAAGCAAGAACATCATAGGTGATAAAAGGACACATGTATGTGTGAGTTTGAAACATGTTGTGATAGTCACTACCTATATAGGGCTAAATGTATGCATGATAATCTGATCATAATTTTGATACTTTCCATGCGTATTGAGTGCAAATCTCATACAACTGTTTACAACTTTCTATAGTAGTTATCATAGTCATTTACTGTCTAACATGAACATTACACATCCCTGAACTCAGGGGCAAAAATCTATTGTGTGGATTGTAGAAAAAAAACTGCACAGTACATCACTGTTAACAAGTGGCACTATGCATTGCACTAACTTCAAATCATTAAACAGTGGTTTTGCCTACACTTACTCAGCAAAAACTGAAACTGTTACCTTTATTATTATACCTACTAATACATGTAAACCACACTAACATTTTGGAGATCCTTTTGAAAACATTACCCCAGCATAATGTCTAAAATGATGAAGATCCATGTAGACAAAATAAAATACATAACTTTTCTTTTTACCAGAAATAGTATGTAGAAGTTTGGTTTAGGTAACAAAAGGGGACAATTTTGTAGTTTGAAAGGCAGTTTTGGTTTCAGTTTAATGTTCCTGTGATTGCATTGTGCCCATCCAGTTTCAATCTTTAATTAGTCAATGTAGTATTAAGATATTATATTGACTCCTTTGTAGAATAAAAGCACTCTTGAATTTTGTAGAACTTTTTAAAGACATCACCCCTGATAGGCTAAATGATGTCTAAAATACTGACGATCCATGTAGAAGAAACACAGTGCATTACTTTATTCCCCGAAATACTCCTTAACAAAACATAAGAATTTCTTAGTTTAAAAGGCAGTTTTGGTTTTAAGTGAAGGTTGCTGTCATTGTATTCAGTTCATCTAGTTTCATTCTTTAAACAGTGTAGTGTCTAGATGTTATATTAACTCCTTCATGAAAGATGATAGCCATAGTAGCATATGTTCTTCCAACTAGCCTGCTTAAGCACCTAGACTCTGCCATCTGTCAGTCTGCGCTGCCAAGTGGTGCCACTCCAGCAGAAGCCACATTTCTTCGGTAGATCTGGCACCTCACTCCTGTTGTGCGGGGTAAAACTTGCGCATTGCCCCTATTGCATGGGTCAGAACTGGTGCATCGCTCCTGTTGGTTGGGCCAGAACTACCGCATCACCCGTGTTGCACGGGTTGAAAACTGTGCATCACCACCATTGTGTGGGCCTTAGTGGTGCTGCATAAGTGTACTGTGTAGTGCATTGCGCAATGTACACTTGCATGACAATGCATCAGAAAAAGCAACACAAATGTCGAAAACATACTGGTTACATCCTGAGAACGATGCAATGGATATGGCAGGCTGCACACTACGAAGTGTGAGAGTTACTTTCACTTTCTTTTAGTGTCTGTTGTTTGGAGCTGGTTGTTGTGGAGAAAGAGTTTTGTTGAGATATATTGCTGTTTGGGGTGTTTTCTGTGTCTGGTCTGTCCCTGTTTTCTCTACACTGAGTACTTTTTGTGTCGTAATTTTATTTGTCGTTGTATTGTTGGGTGTTTGTCCTATTTGGCGTTTGTGTAATTTAGGGATAGTTTGTTGTTTAAGGGATTTTATTTGTTTGTTTAGCGTGTTAAGGAGGGGGAATAGGGTCATGTCTGGGAAAGGTAGAGGCAAACATTATTCTGAGGGAGAGGTTGGAGGACTGATATGGCTGGGGATGCACTACCTGCCACAGATGGTGGCTTCTGGGGTAGGGTGAACCAAAGCTACCCCTAAAGGATCGAAAGGACCGATGTGAAAGGGTGCAATGGCACATGTCCCCGGAGTTTGGAGAAGACTGGACTTTTCGTAGCTCAAGCACAGTTGGGCAGATGTGATAGTCTGTTAGGCAAATGTGGTGGACCTGCTGGCTTTGAAGGTTGGAGGCCCCAGAGGTATGTATTTGTGTACCATCATCATGTAGTAAAGTTGCTATATCAGTCATGCAAAAATTAAAACACGGAAAGAAGCTGCACTGTGTGGATGCCTTGTGACACACAAGGCAAGAGAGAGTGACACCACGTAGCAGAAGTATCAAAGGGTCACACTAAGCAGCAAACCTATCATAAAATCTGTCTTGTGTTATATGGAGCAAGCACTAATGGGCCCAGGTAATGGCAAGCAGCACTTTTCCCAATTGAGGGTCACTATTGACCAATAACCTTCCCTGCTGAATGTTTTGGCATGTCAATGTAATGGTATACATGATGTATTGCTGTTTTGGCTCACTGAGCTGGTGCTGATACTCCACACTATGTCAGACAAACAGCCCCTATGGCTAAATTCACTTTACATATCACCATCCACACTGCACATGGTATACAGTATGTCTGTGTGGCAATGCTAGTATGTATGTACCAAGTTTCATATTTATTATTATTATGCACAGCACGGCAGAGCAAGGCGTCAAAGTGAAAGGGACTAAGTGAAAGAGCAGGAATGCATCATCTTTAAACTTTATGGTGCATTCCTGTCCTTTCCCATTGCAGGAACACATCTGTGTGCCTTTGGCTAGTGCCAATGGTTGATTATTTCTTTGCCACACTACACTGACCTCACTTGGGTCAGTTTGGTATTTTTTATTAGGGGTGGGCGGAATTTGCTAAATTAACTTTCGCAAATTATCGTGAAAATTTTTAAAATTATCGCAAAGCGGAAATATCGCGAAGATGCGGAAGTTTTTTTCCGGCATGTTCGCGAGATTTTCTGCATGGTTGCGGGTCGCCAACTTACCCATGTGGTTGCTTGCGGGCACGGCCATCTTGTTTTGAGTTGTCTCGCGGTGCATGATCGCGAGAAGAAAGACGTGATCGCGCGACGCATGACGTCACTGCGGGCGCGAACTGTCGCGAGACAGCGCAAATGGCTAAAAACAATACAACATCTCATGGAGAACGCGACCGGATCAAGAAAACTTGTCAGCGAACGCAGGGATTCAGGTAAGGCGATCGCGCGCGCGCGAGAATGTATTATTTTACAGCGCGAGCAAGAAACAAATTATCGCCAAGCTGCGGAAACCGGAATTTTTGACATTTTTGCGCTCTCCGCGGAACGCGAAAATGTCAAATTATCGCAACTTCTGCGAACGGAACGAAATTTTCGCCCAGGCCTATTTTTTATTAGGAGATGTCATTGTACATTGTACTGAAGGTATATTGTACATATATATATTCACTTAAAAAACCATAGGTTTCACACATGTTATAGTTAGCTGGACATTTCACTCATAAAAAACCAATGAAATTCCCCCGTTATAGTTAGTGCAGGCAACTATAACTCACGCGACCGCAATCCTCTGCTGATGACTTCAGATATTACATCACTGATGACATATGTGTCTTTATGAAAAATAAATATTTGTAATATATGTATAGCTAAAGATTAATGGAAGAAGACATGGGTAAATAAGTGTCTAAATACAGTGATGTAATATCTGACGTCATCAGTAGAGGATTGCGGTCGCGTGAGTTATAGTTGCCTGCACTAACTATAACGGGGGAATTTCATTGGTTTTTTACGAGTGAAATGTCCAGCTAACTATAACATGTGTGAAACCTATGGTTTTTTAAGTGAATTTGCAAGGTTTTTTAAATGCTAATTCGTAACTATAACGTGTGTGAAACCTATGGTTTTTTCAGTGAATATATAAACATATAAATATAATCTGCATATCTATATAAATATAAATTCATGCAAACATATACATATATGCATACATATGCATGGTATGTATATGAAAGTTTGAAAAACTCTAATACAAGCAAAGCTAAAAAGCCACCTAATTACAAACAGAATTGCTTTAACTTAAACGAGGGCGAGAACTATTGCAGTTTCAATGCTTGTTTACGTTGATTCCATCAAGAAGGCATTCAGATGTGTCCCACATTTTCCATAAATTCTGAATGGTAGCACTCTAGTTGCTCATAAGATCACTGTAGTAAAGCTACTGCTCACCAGGGAAGTCTGCTGCTGGTATTGAAAGTGCATGTTTCAGTCTGCATGTCAGAATTGTTTAATGAAATAGAAGAGGATTTGATAAGCCACTCAAAATGTGCCCTAATTTTTCTTTTTTCCTCACTAATCATAATTTCTATGGCAAAATGAACCTCCTCATTGTGTTCCTTTTAAATTAAACTACTCACTCTCTACTACTCACTCGCTACTACTTTCTACTACTCACTCTCTACTACTCACTTTCTACTACTCTCTACTACTCTACTACTCTCTACTACTCACCCTCTTCTACTCACTCTCTACTACTCTCTACTACTCTCTACCACTCACTCTCTACTACTCTACTACTCACTCTCTACTACTCTCTACTACTCTCTCTCTACTACTATCTCTCTCTACTACTCCCTCTCTACTACTCTCTCTACTACTCACTCTCTACTACTCACTCTCTACTACTCTCTACTACTCTCTACTACTCACTCTCAACTGCTCACTCTACTACTCTCTCTACTACTCACTCTACTACTCACTCTACTACTCTCTACCACTCACTCTCTACTACTCTCTCTCTCTACTACTCACTCACTACTACTCACTCTACTACTCTCTACTACTCTCTCTGCTACTCACTTTCTACTACTCTCTACTACTCACTCTCTACTACTCACTCCCTATTACTCACTCTCTACTACTCTACTACTCTCTACTACTCTCTCTACTACTCACTCTCTACTACTCACCCTCTACTACTCTCTACTACTCTCTCTCTACTACACACTCTCTACTACTTGCTCTCTACTACTCACTCTACTACTCACTCTACTACTCACTCTCTACTACTCTCTACTACTCACTCTCTACTTCTCCACTACTCTCTACTAATCACTCTCTACTACTCACTCTGTACTACTCTCTACTACTCACTCTCTCTACTACTCTCTCTCTACTACTCACTCTCTACTACTCACTATCTACTACTCTCTCTCTACTACTCTCTACTACTCTCTACTACTCACTCTCTACTACTCTCTACTACTCACTCTACTACTCATTCTCTACTACTCATTCTCTACTACTCTCTCTCTGCTACTCAGTCTCCACTACTCACTCTCTACTACTCTCTACTACTAACTCTCTAATACTCACTCTCTACTACTCCCTCTACTACTCACTCTCTACTACTCTCTACTACTCCCTCTACTACTCACTCTCTACTACTCTCTACTACTCTCTACTTCTCACTCGCTACTACTCTCTACTACTCACTCTCTACTACTCACTACTACTTTCTCCTACTCACTCTCTGCTACTCTCTCTACTACTCTCTACTACTCTCTCTACTACTCTCTCTCTACTCTCTACTCTCTATTACTCATCCTCTACTCTCTACCTCTCTACCTTTCTCTACCTCTCTCTCTACTACTCTCTACCTCTCTACCTCTACCTCTCTACCTCTACCTCTACCTCTCTACCTCTACCTCTCTACCTCTACGTCTCTACCTCTACATCTCTACCTCTCTCTACCTCTCTCTACACGCACACATATGCACATATATGCATTTATATATATGTATGTGTATATATATGTATATGCATACATATATAAACATATATATAATCTGCATATCTATATAAATACAAATATAAATGCATGCATACATATACAGATATGCATCTTATTTACATGAAATTTTGAAAAACACTAATAAAAGCAAAGCTAAAAAGCCACCTAATTACAAACAGAATTGCTTTAACTTAAACGAGGGCGAGACCTATTGCATTTTCAATGCTTGTTTACTTTGGTTCCATCAAGAAGGCATTCAGATGTGACACATTTGCCATAAATTCTGAATGGTGGCACTCTAGTTCCTCATTAGATCACTGTAGTAAAGCTACTGCTCACCAGGGAAGTCTGCTGCTGGTATTCAAAGTGCATGTTTCAGTCTGCATGTCAGAACTTTTTAATGAAATAAAAGAGGATTTGAGAAGTCAAAATGTGCCCTAAGTTTTCTTTCTGCAGCACTAGTCATAATTTCTATAGCAAAATGAACCCCCTCATTTTGTTCCTTTGCAAATTAAATGTTTTAAATGTTACCACTTTATTCCAATCAAGATGGCTGCTGGTGTGCCATACTTTTGTCATAAGTAAGACTGTTAGCGCTCTAGTTGTTCTTTAAAACACTCTGGGATTTCTGTCATTGGGCCATACTTGGGCTACATCTCGGTGATATTTGTGCTACATTTGGGCTCTTTTGTCTCTGGTGGCCATCTTGGGAGACTTGTTATGAAGTTTCCTAATTTCCTCATTTACTGCAGTCTCCTCAGTAGGCAAACTGTCAGTTTTTTACTTTGATTCAATGAAGAAGGCATTCAGATGTGTCACACATTTGCCATAAATTCAGAATGTTAGCACTCTAGTTGCTCATTAGATCACTGTAGGACAGCTACTGCTCACCAGGGAAGTCTGCTGCTGGTATTGAAAGTGCATGTTTCAGTCTGCATGTCAGAATTCTTTAAGGAAATAGAAGAGGATTTGAGAAGTCACTCAAAATGTGCCCTAATTTTTCTTTCTGCAGCACTAATCATACATTATATGGCAAAATGAACCCTCTCATTTTGTTCCTTTTAAAATTAAATGTTTTAAATGTTACCACTTTATTCCAATCAAGATGGCTTCAGGTGTGCCATACCTTTGTCATAAGTAAGACTGTTAGCGCTCTAGTTGTTCTTTGGAACACTCTGGGAAGCTGCAGTAGAACACAAAGGAATCAACTGACAGTCTCTGCCCTTGTTGGATGTACATGTTTTACTGAGAATGTCAGACTTCATTCTCACATGACTGAGAAAGATAATGTGAATTTACAGAAAATATGCTCTCAGTTTAGCTTATAGATCACCTTCCAAACCTCTGTGGGAAAGCATGTGAAAATAGTTTTCTCTCAAACATGATTCATGATATCCCAGCAGAAGGCTTTTTCACATGGTAAAATCACCTTAGAACATACTACAATTCCTAAAATGAGTATGGTGCCATCAACAAATGATTTATAATGTAACTAAGGTCTTAAAACCTTCTATTAACTGCAATGCGTTTTAATGAGGTGCTATCATGTATATTGATCCCAAGATGGCTGACAGCCAATCAGATCTCACAATGAGATGTGTGGTTAGGCTCCGCCCAGATATGTATATGATTTTACTTTTGATTTTCTCAGGAACTACTGAACGGATTTACACCATATATGCAAAAGACACATGCCTGACCTGAGGACTACCTCTTTGCCAAATTTCAAGTAATTCTGTTCAGCCGTTCTGGCTGTAGCTGTGTCTAAAGGTCCTATGGAAAAATGCATGGGGAAAACGCGTTTTGGGACCCCCCTTTTTTCTCGGCCCCCGCTTGACGAATCACCCCGAGACTTTCAGGGTAGGAGCTGAACGGAGCGCCCCATTAGTTTTGAAAATTTCGCGAGGATTCGTCAACCGGCGCCAAAGTTATTCAAAATAGAATTTTGAGATTTCCTATGGAAACTAGGTTGTAACTATAACTATCTACTGGCGACCGCCAGTAGATAATATATATATATATCAAGATTTGGTGTAGATGTGCACTGTCACTTATGATTGCATGTCAGTGCCATACAAATTATGGTAAATGTCTCATACAATTGCAACTTGAGCTACTATGTGTTTACATTTATTCCATAGATAACATGACAGCAGACTTGGCCAAGACCTTTGAGCTTCATTGGGCACACTATGCCCATATCTGTAAGGTTGCCCATGGCTATCGTAAAATGGGTAGCATATATGAAAAGGCAAAGGCAAATGGCATATGGGGATCAGGAACCAGGTCCGGCCCACAGAAGATCCCTGCAGCAAAATATCCTCAAGGTGGCATGCAGCAGCAGGGCAGCATACAGCCCGTACCGGGACCCTCAAGTGGATCGACCAGGCAAAAAAAGGGGCAGATGTGCTGCACTCTCCAGTTTCAAACTCTCCATGGTGAAAATAATGCAGCGAATGGGCAGGAGGATGTCTCGCATTGAGAATGAGCAGGGAAATGCTATTGATGTGCCGGGAGGCACTGGAGCAGATAGCAACACAGACCTCACATTCTTCCTCAGAATATTTCCTTCTTAGTTATTTTTATTGCTGATAGTTTTCTAATTTTGGTAGTCATAGTGATGTCAGGGTTTAGTGTAGGTGTAGGTTTAGATAAGTTTTAGATATGTAAGGAGTAGCTAGCAGTTTCTTAGTGTGTTCTTAGTATGGTACTCTTGTTTGTGGGTGGGGGTTAATGTTTTTGTGTAGAATAATAAAAAAATTGAAATATAAAAAATATATATATATTTATGTAGACTTCTATGTATAGTTAGTATACATTTAGAATGTAGATTATGTTTGTATTGTACTGTGCTATGTGTATTAAAGGGTCTGGGGAGTTGATGTTTGACTTGTCATGTGTGAATAGTGGGTACGATAGGTTAAGATTTAGATACGTTAGCACAGAATAGTGTTAAGGATAGTTAGTGTAGGATAGTTAGGGTTAGTTAGTTTTTGTAGAAAACACTTTAATAAATGTATCATTGTTCTCTATTTGGATGTTATTTATTTGTCAAGAGTGGGTACTATTGTGTCAGGTGAGTAGAGTGCATGATGGACAAAACATCCTTAGTTCTTTGTTGGTATATGTTGCTTTGTCAGAGGCCTCTGGAGAATTGTAAGTCTTCCTCAGATTTGAGTTCTGTATGGAACAATTTCTATACTTTAGACACTGAAAGTAGGGCTTAGAAAGTGAGGTTACACACACAGCACAAGACATGTATTCTCCTACTGTAGCACCCTGTGTGATATGGAGTGGGTAGGTAAGTGTTTAAGTGTACTTTTTATTGCAGAATGGTGCTCCCTGCCTGCATGGTGACCTAAACTGATACATAGCACTAACATTAACACCCTTGCAGCATTGTACAAGGAGGTCTGCATTGTGGTATAGATTTTTGTTGTGCAGGAAGTCACTCCTGCCTGGACAACATCAATCATTATTTAAATGTTCTTCTTGCTTAGTGTGGCACATTATGCAATCCTTCTGTGGCACACGTACTATGCTACTCCATGAGGAGCATGGGCATGGATATCTGGCTAGTATTTGTACAACCATGCAGAGTGTTGTATTGTTGATCATCCTTTGCGTGAGCAGAAATGTTTAACATTTGGAAATTATGTTGTAAACTTTACATTGCAAGACTGATGTTGGCATTTGTCACAGTGTTTTGATCTCACATGCCTCACACATCCCATTTATTGGTGATACGTTTGTGTGTACTTTGTCATAACCTTCTCACTGTATGGCATCTTGTTGATACACTCTGACATGACATTGATAAGGTATGCATTGCTCATCATACCATTGCAACATATGTAATTGGTGTATGTGTGCATACAAAGGCAGCATGTGCAATCAAGATGAGCTGTTTCTTCCTCAGCTGCAAGAAAATGGTAAGGTTAAACGTACACTTTATATATAGACTTTTCAGAAACAAGCATTCAAAACTCATTATGGTTTTCATAAAAATAAATGTTATTTCTGAAGTATGGATCCGCACATTAAAACATGTGAGTAGATGATTTCATATTGCGATCAACATGTATCCTAAATTGTTAGTTTTTTTTGCATAAAATGAATTTTTGGACACATGTCAAATGACATTTACATGTGACAAGTATGTTCAGTGAGAAGGAACAAATTGTCATTAGTAAAGGTAAGCTTTTCATTTGAACCACAAGTGGACAAGATAAACAACTGCACAAACACCTAGTACTGTACTTGGTTCCAAAGATGGTGACATGATGTTCTACAAGGACAGTTAGAAAAGCTGGCCAGGGGGCACTCACAAATGTTTATCTGGAAGTTCTTCTATGGAAACTGGGGAACTCCACATCTTCCTCCTCTGATGTATATTCTGCCTCCCCTGGAATTGGTTGTGTTTAAATGTGAGGCAGTTGAGTACTTTCATTACCCTCAGGCACACACACACACATCAGAGGCAGAAGATATGACTCCCCTGTTCCCAACAGCATTTGTGAGTGCCAGTAAGGCAGCATAGTAATCCCTGGCAAGGATCTGCTGCTTTGCCAACAAAGCAGCAACCTTGCTATTGAGGGCAGCCTTTGCTGCAATGAAGGAGTCAATCTTGTTCTACAGGAACTGCATGGTATTATGTATGGCCACCAGCTGCCTGAAAATGTCACTGTTGCACAATGTGGAAGACTAGTGTTGTTCCTTCTACATCATGACACCAGCGATGTCAGTTAGGGACACATCAATCCCATGGAGCCAAGAGTAGGTATCTGTGATGGCCTTTGTTAACACCTTATCAGGGTTAAGACACCTACGGACTCATTCAAGCGTGCCTGCTATGGTTTATGTCCCCCGACCGGATCTCATCAACCATTCGCTGCTGGACTCTTACCACTCGCAATAGAAAAACAACTTGGGGGTCCTCAGAGTCCTCAGCTGTGATGGTAAAACTGGATGGTCCATGTCCAGTGTATGCCTGGACATCGTCTTCCCTTGCCAAGACCATAGGAAAAGTATCAAAAGTGTCTAGGAGCTGTTGGAAGGTGCATCACAGACAGGCTGATCTTCAGGAGGTGTTGCTTGTCCCTCTGGTAAGAAATGTAAATAAGTTACGAAGAACCCATGATTGAATTTGACGTAAGTGATTGCTGTAACATTCTGACAGCTTATTTCATCATTTACATTTACACAGGGATATGCCAAACCTATGCTTCTATGAGTAAATAGGGCCTTGGTACACTATTTCGCTTTTCATGTGGCAATACTGTAGATTGTTCACGCAACCTCAGTATTAACTAGGGGCCCAATTTGAGTAGTTATGGACAACACAACACAGCTAGGCAGCTTGCTGGTGTAGCCTGGCCTGTCTTAAAGAGTGAGTGCAGGAACAGGCCACATTTTACATATTACAGTGCATTTCTGCTTTCTGCCTACACAGATGAAAAGTGTGCTTCTCAGCAACAGTGCTGAGACCATTTCACCATGTAGCAAGGGTGCCTGCATTTACTTTAGCCATCAGTTGGCACCCATGCACTAGCCAAGATGAGTCATACCTTGCTATCTCTCTCTCTCACAAACTTGCACTCTTTTATCACGCAGCACAACACATCAAGCTGCCTTGTTGTACTCTCTTTCATGCAATCTGTGCAATATCATGCCCTAGGGGTCATATTTCAAACACATCCACACAACTCAACACAGCAAGCAACCTTTCTGCATCACATGAAAGTGGAAAGGCATTTATATGCCGTAATTTTGTCAGGGGTATTCTGTAGTTTCCTAGCACACACACAGTTATCTCAAGACTCTGCAACAGGAGAACTGAGAACCATCTCTTATGTCGATAGCCACCATCGAACTTAGAAGTATGCAAAAGCTCAAGCTCTCTACATTTTCTCAGATCCCAAGGAGCTCATGTGCAGAGTTCCCCAAATCTCTTTACTCAGCCCCACTCTCTTAAATTTGTACATGACTCCTGTGGCAATCATCATTTAAATCCAGGGACTCGATATCATCTCTTACAATGATGGCATCCAGATTATGCATTTACTCTCAGGAGACACCAAGACCACCAACGGTTGTTACATTATGCAATTGAGCAACATGGCTTAGTCTATGTGAGATGAGTTGCTCATACTCAATGCAAAAAGATAGAAGTGATAATATTCTGTACTATGAACTCATCCTGGTTGCCCATTTGACCAGACCCCAAACCCTCACTCTCCAACCATGCCAGAAACCTGTCCATAATCCTGTACATGTGCCTCACCATCAGTCTTGAAACTGCCACTGTCATCTCCACCTGCTTTCACATATTTTGCATGGCCAGACATTTCTTCATATGGCTCCCCCCTGATACCTGTAAGACAATCACCCAGGCCCACATCATATATAGACTTTACTACACCAATACTCTTTACTTTGGTATCTCTGCACAGCTGCTACACAAGAGTCAAACTACCCAACACACCACAGCCAGACTATTACTCAGCCTGCCTTGTGGCAAACACATCACACCTCACCTCATCTCAGTAAACTACAATGCCTCCCTATTCAGGTACATTGGTAGTTCAAGATGCTCAGCCACACCTACAAAGCACTACACTACCTGGGACCCACCTAGCTCACACACTATCTACACTTCCATCAAACAATCATGGGCCTCCACACTGCATCATTTTCACTCACCCCCAGCCCTAATATCCATATGAACAAGACCGGAGTGTGAGAAGAAACGAGGGTTTGAACAGAAATCCATCATGGCCGACACCCTGAACCATACCCAAGAGACCGGTAGCGCTCCACTGTTTCCTGGAAAGGAGGCAGACGAGTGGTCACACCCCTTGGGAATTCAAAGGGAGATTTAGGAGAACAGTACAGCGTCACACGAATCGCACCGAAGCCAGGACGCCTCAGAATCCAGCCCAATTGACAAGGGAAATGAACAGGAAGAAATCAACAAGGGAGAAACGACGGTCCGAACCCCGGAGTGAAGACAGCTCCATGGAAAGACGGAGAGACGGGTGATTTCCTCACGCCATAAAATGCGTCTCAGGACCAGATTGGCAGAAGGAAGCAGTAACCTTCCCGAGAAAGGTCGGAGGGGAAATTCTGGATGGACCTGCACTGCTGTATACAGCCATCCAGCCAGGCAGCCACTAGAGTGACATATATACACCTGGTCCCAACGCCATGGCCCAGGATACAGGTTGTGGCCAGAGGCAAGTGTCAGGGACTGCATGATCCTTTTGGTGGGGATGGTGGGGTACGAAAAGAGTCTGAAAGCACACTTAAAAAAGGTGAGGAAAAGCATGAGGATGCACCAGAGTGACTGCATCCTCCTCACCCTCTGCGCATAGCCATATCCTGATTGGTGGAGGTGGCACTGTGGTTGGACGACCATTTAGGAGACATCATTTTCTAATAGTCTGTTTTGTTTTTTTTCTCTTGTTTTGTTCCGAGGGACATGTTGCTTCCGGAACACTTGGGAAGAGAACCCGACCCCATAGTTTGAAGTTCCTCAGAGAGCACCATGACCCTTCGACCGGACTGTGATTCTAACAAACTTGACTTTTATATTAATCTCAAATACAATCTATTGTTTTAACGAGACCACTCAGTTCATATCTCATCTCCTTACACTACTACAAGGAGGTTGGGTGTTCGCTTACATAGCAGGCTACATTTGTTAAAATCTCACCCAGCAAATCAGGACAGCTGCATCAATATGGATTTGTGCTAGTAACTGTACACCTGGCTCTTCAAGTGATCCTACTTGCAGAGCATGCACATAGTCAGCACATGCACACTCTCTCGGGTGACAAGTTGACCCTCTACAAAGTTTACATTACACTTTTGGCTGCATAGCCCCCAACAGAGGCACACTTGCATCATAGTGCATGCGGGCTTGAATTTGCACTGACATATCTGCCATGTTTCCTAGGCCCATGCATGATGTGCTGCTCTAGTCCAGGTTTTCTACTTTGTATTCTCTGTAACTTATAGTCCTATTTTGTGAAGGGATAAATGACACTAGAAGTCCCAGTATTGTATGGCAATACCTTGACTGGGGTAGCATATCAGGCATGGAGCTGGGAGACTTGGCATAACTAGACTGGGCTGGTAAAATTGGTACTACCCAAGGAAAGGACAGTTATGTGAAGGATGAGTTAACATGTGAGACATTCCTGCTCTTTCACACACTGCAGCGCAGCAAAGTGTGTTGCTGCGTTGCCCTGCATGACAGTTTGCCAATATATGGTCCCTTGTTTCACTCACCCTGTAGTTCTTGGTGGTCTTCTATTTCAGCACTGCCCTGCTCTTCTACTCCAGCTACCAACTCTTTTGGGATGGGGGTTGCCACTTGCTCCAACAGTGGTTCTAACTCACCCCAAACATCAGATCGTCATCCGGTTCTCATGGCTGTCCTAAGGTTCCTCAACAGTTTTTCTTTGGTCCTGCGCTTCCAATCGTGCCACCTGATCTTGCACTCCAGAACTGTACTATTTGTTTGTGCTACACCATTGACTTAGTCCACGTTGGTTTGCCAAATGGCCTCCTTCATCCCTAATGGCAATTTTTGGGGTGACAAATAGTGGATGTTCATTTTTCGTCACCTCACGTATTAGTATCTGAATCCCCTCCTCGCTGAAGTTAGAAATCCTCTTCCCCAGGGCTGCTGTGGAGTCGTCTTTGTTGGGGTTGGTACCCTTCTGGCTCCCTGAGGCTCCTTCCATTGTTCGCAGTATTGTGTAGTATTGCTGCGTGGATTGCATTGCTTTTTAAAATGTTCCCCCTGCACTGCTGATTCAAGGCTTGTAGATGTGCTGTACAACACGCAAATCAGCTGTGCATCACACAAGGTGCAGTTGCGTCTTCGGCACCTTGCACCATTCCCGACACCATGCGTCTGAATTTGTGGTGCATCTTCGGTCCTTGTGCCATGATGCGGCGTACAATAAATATGGCACCTCCATTGGGCAAGGATATGCCTCAACACAGCGCAGATTTGTCTGACACAATGCCACGTTGCACAGAATTGCGTCAGTGTTGAAAAATATGGCCCAAAATGTCATTTTGTCGTCCATCAGTTTGTCCATCAGAATGTTAGTTTGTTTAGCCCATTCTCACTTGTTTAAAAAATGACCACAGTAATCATGTCATCCTTGTATAATGAGTAAGTTTCATTTTAGGTCTCCTTTTCACCATCACATACTAAATATGCACCATCCTATGATATTTAGATTGTGAGCCGAAATGGTTTTCTGTCTAACTCAAAACTACAGAAAATGTGTTATAACATTATCTAGCAGTCAATGTACTGCTTACCACCTTAGCTATCATGACTGTTGGTATTACTTTCCTCACGTGCCAAGGTTAGGCAATAGTCTCATTATACATGACATCTCAGCTACATTTGACACCATGGCCACGAATCCTTCTCTAAAGACTGGCAACAGTTGCTGACATTGTTGGCACTGCTTTCAACTTGTTCAATCCCCTCCTCCTCAATAGTGCCCACCAAGACAAACTGGGCTCCTTTACCTTTATCTTACTCATAAAAGACCTACATATACATGGAATTGACAAGGTTAATAGCTATATTACTTCCCCCATCCTAAGATTCTAGATTCCCACAATATCACATACCAAATTGATGTCAATGATCCTTCTAACTGTGACCCTCTGCTTATCCGAAATCCAGCTCTGGATGCAGAAAAACTGATTGTGCTTGAATAGTGAAAAGACTGAGATTCTACTCTTGGGCATTTAAACGCCTATAGAACATGCCCAAACCAGAGTGAGCCTACATTCCTTCCTAAATGTTATTGTCAAATTTACATTTAACCACGTATGACTTATAAGAATTCTGCTGCCTGCAACCCAAACAGAAAACTGCTCTCATCCTTGCACATATCAATGCCTGCCTGAACTACTGGACTGCTGCATTTGCACAGAGCATCCTGCGACAACCCTAAATAAATTACATTGAGTGCAGAATGGTGTGGTTCGGCTGAAATTCAGCCGGAAACGACAAGATGACATCTGTTACTAAAGCCTCATCATTGGCTACCAACAAAAGAAAGAACTCAATTTAAAACTCTGCCTCATCCATAAAGCTTCACATGGTCAATGTCCAGACTTTCCTACTAAGCCATTCATTCTATATCAACCAAGGAGAATCCTGAAAAGAGCCAATCACAACCTTAGCATTATCAATCAAGCTAAATACAAGTAATATGGAAGTAGATTCACAAGGTGCCACCTTGTGGAATGCTCTCCCCCCACAATTGAGACCAGAAAATAACTTAGGAAATCTTTGAAAACTCCTTATTGTCACTGTGTGTGTGTGCCCTGTTAATTTTTGTTATCATACGAACCACAGTCCTCATACTGCCAGCTGGGCAGACACAAAGGCCTGTTGATAAAACATCTAAAAACTATGGGGCTTATTTACAAGCCCTTTGCGCCGCAGGTGCGTCACTTTTCATCACATAAAAAGTGACGCGCAAGGTGCTTGTAAATAAGCACCTATTTTTCTTTGTTGAGTTTTTATACTTTAAGGCTTCGACATCAATTACTGAACAACAAGGAATAATGTTCTTTTCATAACCTTTTTTATCTAAATACCGGTACTATTGGAATGTGTTGATTTTTCTACTCCCTGTTTCTTATTCCTTGGAGAGTATACTGGTGGCCTGCAATGTCTTACAAAAACTACACACATAATAATATCAAAGTAAGTCTATGTAATAGGAAGGCAGGAGAATTGTCTTATTTGGGGTTGAGCAGCACTGAAGCATTCACCAAAATTTAGTGGATGCCCTGATAGCCACCTTATTTAGAAGAGAGGGAGCCTCTGTTGGGTTTGCTTTTAGAAACATCTCACACCCTTTCATCTACTTCAAGATTGGCATTAGAAAGTCGTCTCTTTTTAGGGTGTCTCTCAGAAATCAATCCTGTCAACCTTTTCATGCCCAGGGTCAGCAGGCACACCATTGCAGTCCTAGGCCTGACAAATGCTCAAATGTTCTGCGTGTGCTGCGAGTAGTGTCCCAGAACATCGAGATCATAGTGTTCTGTTTATGAAGGCTTTGAGGTTTGTGTTTGAAAGTTAAAGCCAACTATCAATCTGTTTGTTTCCCCAGAAAATCATCTTGACATTCCTCAATTTAGTTGTTCTCACTTTTAGTTTTTCTGATCATATGCAGAACAAAGTCAATATTTTATACAACCACCCTAGTACTGTGGTATTGGTGAATGGGGCCTCTTCATCTGCTTTTTTGCTTGTGTTTCTTTCCTCTTCTGACAGGGTTAAATGCTACCGTTCATTCCCATAGTTATGGTACTTACTAACTATGCCCCAGACATAAAACACATCGGGGCACTGCCAGCGAGAACATGCTGACAAATAGAACAGGTGGACAAAGGTTGATATTCTTACTATCTACACATACCAATTCCACACCCCCTTTAAAAATACTTCACTGACTTCCAGTGCAGTAACACATACAATTTAAGTTGTCCTGCATGATGATTAAAAGTATGAATGGAATAGCTCCTAAATTTGAGTCAGAAAAAAGTAAGAAATATATTCCTGCATGCAATCTGATGTCAACACACCCAAATGGTCTCATGATTCCCAAATTTGACAAGTGCAGGTCAAGCAGTTGCAGTTTTTCACTAATGGCCCCATCATTTGGAACTTACTGCCAGATAAGACCCATCATGAAATGGTATTTAACTATTTCACACATTTTTTAAAACTTGACTGTTTAAATGGCTTATAAGAGCATTCAGTGCCACAGTGCAAGTGCTCCCTATGTTAAATTGATGTACTGGATTAGTGACTCCATGATTGGCTTATTTGATTTACTTGTCAGACCTTAGTATAGTGCACCATGTGTGCCCAGGGCCTGTAAATCAAATACTGCTGGTGGGCTTGCAGCACTGATTGTGCCACCCACAGAAGCAGCCTGTAAAGTGTGTCTGAGGCCTGCCATTGCAGAGCCTGTGTGCAGTCTTGAACTGCCATACTGACTTTTCTTCATATCAAACACCCCTAAGGTAGGCCCAAAGGCAGGGTGCATTGTAAGTATAAGGTAGGACATGCCCTGGTGTGTGTGGCATGTCCTAATAGTGAATTACAGCCAATTTTGTTTTTCACTATTGCAAAGCTACCAGTCCCCCTAGGCCAAAATGGGCAGTTTGATTATAACACCTTATAATCCTAACTGACCCAGGGAACATGGTAGGAATTCAAGTTTAGTATGCCTGAACTCAGAATGATAAAATACATCTTTTAGTGAAGTTGGTTTTAGCATTCTGTGTTTGAAAATACCACTTTTAGAAAGTAGGTATTTTCTTACCTAACCACCCAGCCTGCCTCTGTTAGCTTGTGTATTGGGTGTCTGGTTTTGTGAGTGACAGGGGCTGGGGGATTCCAGGAGACAGGGTGAGTCAGCACAGGGATGAATAGACCTACCGGCATGTAAGGTGGTGGGAGGAGTAGCACCTGCTGGGTCTGAATAGGGCTGTGCCTGCCATCCACAATGCTAGCTCCACCTCCTGTGGTGCGTCTGATGTCGCTGGCCCACCCTGCCAAAGGAAAGAAGGAGTCCTGTAAACAAAGTGCTCCAGGACTGCACAGAACTGGTTTGGACTAGGTACAGGCCCCTCTGCCTTCAGAGGACAAAGGATTTAGTAGTATAAATATGGGGATTAAGACCCCAAGACTTTAGATCGCTTCTGGCATAACAAGACAAACCTCTGCCAAGGAGAAGAACCAAGGACGTTGTAGGAGTTGGTCTGCCCCCCTTCTAGTGTGCTGCATTGCTGGGTTGGCCTACAGTGGGGTCTTCAGTGCCAAGGAGAGGAGAAGGAACTTTTAAAGAACTTTCATCATCTTGCAGAATATTACTCCAAGGGCTTGAACTTGTGCTTGCCTCCTGCTGAAGTCTAAGGGAAAAAAGACATCACCACCAGCTCCCCTCTGAATTTCCTTGCTGGGAATTCTGTCTGCAGAAGCCTGCATGTCGCTGGGAGCTGGAAACGGGACTCAATGAGAAGAAGTGTGTCGCAGGCGCAGCTGTTGCCATCGCATCGCCGGAGAAGCGTGTCGCCACTGCAGATGTCGCCTCCGCATCATCAGAGAAGCGTGCCTTCGTCAAAGCTGTTTACCGAAGCATCACCAGAGAAGTGTGTCGACGCCGCAGAGGTCGCCGTCGCATCACTGGAGAAGCGTGTTGCAGGGCCTGTCGCGGTTCCAAAGTTACAGAGTTCGCTGCACGGCCGCCGGTCGTGCACGCATCGTCTCCACGTCGTCGCATCAAGGGCGCCATCTTATCGCATCGCCCCGGATTGTCGCATCGCATGGAGGCGCCATTTTGTCGCATCGTAACCGGAACGCAGTACGAGAATCAACGCATCACTTCCCCTCCGGTAAGGACCAAGACGCATCCCCTACTCTGCAAAAGCATTGAGGCGCAACGCATTGTCTCCCCCGAAGCAAGGAACCGACGCAACTCCACCCCTGTGAACCTTTTGTTTGTTTTGTGTTACGCATCCAGGTACTTTTGTGAGAACTGTGTCGCATTCATAAACAACTTGAACTAAGTGACTTCTACCATCTTTAAGTCTATTTTAAGGTGGCTTGGCGCCCGCAGGTGATGGCGGCGTTCCAGTGAAGCTCCGAGGCAGCGGAGAGAGACTAGCCGGTTCCCGTTCGACTATCCTGGGGACGACTGGCCGAAGGAGTGTCGGAAGATGTCCTGACATCCCCAATGTTCGGTGGAAGCATTTTTGAAGTCCCGCGGCGCTGCAACTCCTGTCGTAAGTTCTGACAGGACTCACTCGGGTGCGGCCGCCATTTTGGATCCGCCGAGTGACGCGCATTATGTTGCGGTTCTTCACCGTTAACCTAGCGCTCTTCATGCCTAACTCCACACATCTTTAATTGACTTTCATTTCGCCTGTTTTGTTATTTCCTCTTATTTACTTGGAGCCATTGCATTACTGGAACACATGTTTTTCCTGAAGGGCGCACGGAAGTCGTTTTCACATGAACTGCTCCCGCTCCATACTACTGTTTCTGTGCTGTCTGTTCAGTCATGACCTCATCGTTGCTGGTATGGATCCCTCTCTGACGTTTTACTAGTGACATGTTGCGGTATTGAAGCATACCAGGTGCGCTCAGCTCCATCGTTCGCAGTGGACTCTTGTGTGGCGGGCGAAAGGTATTTTCTCCTCACCAATTTTTCTGGCCTCATTTTTGGTCACTCAGTGAGTGGGTGCCATAGCCCTACCATATAGTATCATATAATCACTGCTTTTTTTCCTTTCACAGCTCTCTTGAACGGCTGTGAAGTTGGCTGTATTCCTTTCACAAATTATTCAGATACCGTCGCACTTATGTCATGTTAGTGTAGCCTTCGTCTTCACTTCCTGTGTCCTCTACTGAGTTAGCCATTTTAAGGCTTTGTTATATGGGCAGATTTAAGTCAATGTCACGCTTGCCCCGCTCCGCCAAGCCCCAGATTGTGAAGAACTCCAAGGTTTTTTCTGCTTTTTCACAATTGGAAGATTCTTTTAACTCGTCTGGCTCTGATACGCCAATGGATCCTCCCAGAAACCCACAAGACAATTCTAAATCTAACATGAAGAGACTTAAGTCAAATTCTCTTTCTCCTCCAAAACATTCGGGGCCAGTATCCATGGAGCTGTTGTTAGAGGAGATAAGATCCTTGCGCCCATTCATGGAAGAGACCAATATTAAACTCCAGGTTCTTACAGATAATTGGTCGCAAATGGAAACAAGAGTAACTTCAATTGAAAAGTCTGTTCAGTCCTTCCAAGAGACATCCTCTGCGGTCTCTACTCTGAAGTCTCAAGTCTCAGATCTCCAACAGCAAGTGGAGCAGCTGGAGAACAGAAATCGGCGCAATAACCTTCGCATTTATGGCCTGGTTGAAGGTCTTGAGGGATCCGATCCAATCTCCTTTTTCAAGTCGTTCCTCCCCAAGCTCTTGCATCTATCACAGGATAAGGTCCTCAACATTCAGCGTGCTCACAGGCTGGGTCGACCACCTTCTTCTACTTCTTCCTCTCAGAGACCCAGAGGGGTTATCATCTACTTTCTGGAGTACACCGACCTTCTGATGGTTTTAGCGGCAGCCAAATCTTCTCCAAATTTAACCTGGTCTGGTTCTTCCCTGTTCTTCGCACAGGATTACGCTAAGGCTACTGCTGCTCGGTGAAAGGCTTTCCTGAACTCTAGAGCGGATCTGCGGGCAATGGGGGCGCGATATGGCCTTTACCACCCATGTCTATTCAAAGTTACCTACAACAACAAGACTACCACTTACGAAGATCCAGTGCGCCTACAGAGTTTTATTAATGCGCACAGGTCATCTGCTATGGATGCTTCCGGTCCTTCATCTTCTGCTCATGGCTGACATTTACTTGTATATTTCCCATATGGCTATTGCATTTTCTTCTAGTTCATCTGCATTTTTCTGATTTTTCGACTACCCACTGTGTTAACTATTTATTACTTATGTATGATGGTTGTTCCTTGTTCTCCCTGTTAGTCATGGTTCCAACAGGCTCCCCTGACATGTTTTAATCCTTTGTTTCTCCTTTTTCCGTATCACAGGTTTTTGTTCCCGTATTTGATGATGTCTCTCGATCCCTGCCTCGTCGTTCCTGGATGTGCTACCCCACCCATGTGGCTCCTTCCTCCCTCCACCCTCTCTCGTATTTCTCCTTCGTAGGTATGTTTTTTCCCTATTCCCTCCCTTGTCTTCCTATTGCATCTGTTGGTCTTTCCCCCTCTTTTTCCCTTCTCCCTCTTCCCTTGTTCATGTTTTTGTTCATATGTTTATATTGTGATTTAATATCTTTGACCAGACCTTCTTGCCTATATAAGGGTTACATTTCTTGTTCTTCTCAGCTTACCTATTTTACAATTTTCTTCCTCTCTCTGGTTTTCTATTCTTGTGTCTATAATGTTTCCCTATATTCTCTTTTTCGTGCTAGTGCTCTTGCTCTTACTTTGATGTGAGTTGTACTCTTTGCCGTTTTTGCTACTCTTCTATCTCCACTTCTTCCTTACTTCTGGCTTTCTGTGTTATCTTCGACGCTGTTGCATTTTCTTCTTCTTTTCATGCTATGGCCTGCGTTCTTGATCGCTTGCTTCCTTTCTTTTATTTCAGCGTGTTTATACTGGTTTTTCCTTTATCTTTCTGTCTCCTTTCCTCTTCATGGGTGTTCCTTTTACTAGCTATAATGTTCACATGTTTTGCAGATAAGTTACTGTTATGTCGTTGAATATACTATCATGGAATGTGAGGGGTATTAACTCTCCGATTAAGCGTCAGCGGATTTTATCGCACCTTGCCAAACTAAATGTTGATATTGCATTCCTCCAAGAAACGCATTTAACTGAGGTAGAATCTGCTAAGCTTAGACGTGGTTGGGTTGGTGAATTGTTTTATTCGCAGGGTGATGGCAAACGCAATGGTGTGGCAATCCTCTGTCGTAAGTCTCTTCCCTTCCAGGTCCTGGCCCATGAATCGGATGATTCTGGTCGGTGGGCTTACGTCAAGCTATCACTCAGAGGTGTTCCAATTTCTCTCCTCAATGTCTACGGTCCTACCATGGGTGAACCTTCTTTTTGGGCTGATTTTTCCCCACTTTTAACTAAATTTGTGGATCATAATTTTATTCTAGCGGGGGATTGCAATCATCCTCTCGACCCTTTTATCGATAGGAAGTCCATGGCCCCTTATATTCCCAACAAACCTCACAAGCTGTTTTGCCATGCTATCTCGCAACATAAGTTAGTAGATTCCTGGCGCCTTTGCAATCCAGGGTTGCGGGAGTATACTTTCTACTCTCCCTGCCACCAATCCCAATCACGACTTGATTACATATTTGTTTCACACAACCTCACTTAATCACTCTTACACTCCGAGATTGGCCCGATATTACTTTCTGATCATGCCCCTGTTCTTACAAGCGTCGATGTATTCCCTAAAAATGCTGGCCCTAGGAGATGGCGTTTTAATAACTCCCTCCTTCTCGATCCCAAGTTTACGTCCACCTTTACTTCCTTTTTTGAGGAATTCTTTCTGATTAACGATGATGCTACTCTCCCTGACCACACTATTTGGGATGCTTTTAAGGCAGCAGCACGTGACTTTATTATTAGTTACGTTGCGGACAAACGCAGGAATGCACGTAGACTCACTAAAATTCTCCTTTCTGACATCAAGAAACTGGAACATGTGTATTTTACCTCTCACTCTGCTGATAGCTTGACAGCCCTTGTTGCAGCAAAAATGAAATTCAATGAGAAATCTACGGAGGATGCCTCCTTGTACTTATTGAAATCTACTGCTAAATTTTATGGGGGTCGGAACTAAGCGGGAAAGCTCTTGGCTAATTATTTGAAGGTTAAACATAATAAGTTAAATATTGAATCCATTTATGACTCTGATGACACTCTAAAACACATGGATGCTGACATTCTCGCTGAATTTTCACATTTTTATGAGACTCTGTATACATCTGAAACCCACTCTTCTCCTAGCTCCCTTGCTAGTTTTTTCTCAACTATTCGCGCACCACCTAACTTCCCCATTGATCTCTCTTCTTTAGAATCTGATGTCACACAAAAAGAATTACTCAATGCATTGCAACATCTCAAACCTAACAAAGCCCCTGGCCCTGATGGTTTTACCGTCGAATTTTACCTTCACTTTTCCAAATTGCTGATTCCACGATTGCATTCCCTTCTCCACAACTTTATTACCCTTGGTGCTTCCTCAGGGACATTTTCGGACGCCCATATCTGCCTCATACCTAAGCCTGGGAAGGACGCACAGTACTGCAAAAACTACAGGCCCATATCCTTAGTCAATATTGACTATAAACTTTTCGCTAAAGCGCTGGCGATCCGCTTAGATCACCTTCTTCCTGATCTCCTAGGCGAGGAGCAATCTGGGTTTGTCAAAGGCCGTTATATCACGGATAATACTAGACTCTTATTCAACATCTTGTCAAAGTCTTCCCACTGTCAATACCCACTTGCTGCGATTGCCCTTGACGCCGAAAAGGCTTTCGACCGGGTTGAATGGCGCTATCTCTTTCATACTCTCACTTGGTTCGGTTTTGGCCCTAGATTCATTTCTGTAGTATCCCTATTATACTCTCATCCTAGAGCGGCGGTCTTTGCGAATGGTCAAATTTCCTCTTATTTTGATCTCGGCAGAGGCGTCCGCCAGGGTTGCCCTTTGTCTCCCTTTCTCTTTAACCTCACTTTAGAGCCTTTTCTGTCCAGGCTGCGTCAGAATCCTGCCATTCATGGTTTCCAATTTGCAGACACTCATATTAAACTTGCTGCTTATGCAGATGATATTTTACTTTTTCTTTCCAACCCTACAGAATCCGTTCCTGCTTTTATGGATGAAGTTCGGCATTTTTCCTCTATCTCTGGGTACAAGCTTAATCATGACAAATGAGAGATTCTTCCCCTGACCAAATTTACATTTAAACAAGATTTCAGTGACTCTCGGTTTACTTGGTGTCCTTCACATATTAAGTATCTTGGTCTACACATTACCCCCTCCATTTCAGACACTGTTTCTCTATGTATGTCCAAATGCACACAAAAGATTGCAGATCTCACTGCTAGATGGCATCCCATATACCTTTCTTGGTGGGGTCGTCTCGATACTATTAAAATGATGATCTCTCCTATTGTTCTCTATACGCTTTCCAATATCCCAGTGTCTATCCCAGCGAAATTCTTTACAAAAATCAACTCAACGTTATCCTCGTTTTTATGGAACTCCAAAAAACCTAGAATGTCCCTTTCCAGGCTCATTCGTCCTGCATCGGAGGGTGGTGTCAATTTTCCTGACTTTCCTGCATATCAGAAGGCCTTTTTATTACGTCAAGCCTCCCTCTGGTTACTTGACCCCACTTCTCCCTGCCCTCTATGGGTTAGGGTCGAACGTACTCTCCTATCTCCATTTTCTTTTGCTGAATATCTTGCTTTCTCCCGTAAGCCCTCTTTGATTCCTACTTCTATTCACAAATACACTCTTAAGCTTTTATTGTCTGTCACTCCTGATTCCCCAATGACCACTGCTGACCTCCTCTCCTCCCCCATCTGGCATAATAAATATCTCTTAATTGGTGGTAAGCCCTTCTACTGGAAATCTTGGAGAGTCCGAGGTTTGATCTGGATTTCGCAGCTCTTCTCTGGTCTTACCTTTATCTCTTTCCCTGATATCTGTTCTTCCTATGGCCTACCTTTGTCCTTTCTCTCTAAATATCTTTTACTTAAAGCTGCTGTATTGGAGATTTTCGAGCGACTCTCGGTTCTTCCCTCTCCCCCTGTTTTACGCACTCCTACCTTTCAACTTCATTCTTTCCTTCGTAATACTCCCAAAGCATCTCTTATCTATAAGTACCTCCACTCACATGAGTCTGTTAGACCTAAATCCAAAAATGAGCTTCAATGGGAAGCTGACTTCGGATTGGAATGGCCGACATCTCTATGGGACAAAATCTGGGTAAAGCTACGTAAAACTTCTAGAGCGGCTTCCCTGACACAATCGCTATTTTTTATTTACAATAGATTACTTCTTACTCCTTCCACACTACATAACCGATTCCCCACTACCCCAGACAAATGTTGGTCGTGTGATTCTCCCAATGCCACCCTATTTCACATGTTATTTCTTTGCAGGCACGTACATGCTTTTTGGTTACAGATATGGGCTCAAGTCAATGTTATTTTTCACACTTGTATTCCTCTTTCCCCAACCCACCTTTTCTTAGGCAGTTTGTCCCCTGATTGGGACAACGTTGATATGTGTGTTCGCATTGTTGATTTATTACTGGCTGTTGCCTTTCAACAGATTACTGTTAATTGGAAAAACGCTTCCAATATTTCCTTTAAGGCATGGTGGTATAATGTCTGTCATAACCATAGACTTGATAATGCCTTTGTCTTTCCTATTCAATTAGCAACTAGACGTGCCGACCTATGGCTCCCCATTACGTTATATCTAGACAATTGTGTTGCTCGTTCCTTCTCTTCATCACCTGCTCAACAAGAAGTTCCTAAGCCTCCATGATACCCTTCTCACATTCAGAATTTGTCAACATGCTGTTTTATTTTCATGCTCTTTGCTTATACTTGTTTTTTAATGGTTGATGTAATTTCCCTGTTTCTTTTTTAATACCTATGACTATTGTTTTACTGTCTCTGATGAACATTCTCTTATACGCATTGTATTTTCCAATCCCCTCCCCTCCCTCTTCACCCTTTCCCTCTCCTTCCCCCCTCCCTCTCCTATTGATATTTTGTATTGCATTTTTCTTTTCTGCTGCTTAATAAAATTCTTTTAAACTTAAAAAGTCTATTTTAAATATAGTATTGTGGATTTTTGTCGTTTGTGGTCTTGTATTAAGTCGATATAAAGAATAATTATTTTTATAAAACCTGTGTGGTGTCCATCTGTAATGTTTTCACTGTATTACTGTATGTGTTCACACATGCTTAACACACTGCCTCTGAGATAAGCCTGTCTGCTCGTGCCAAGCTACCAAGGGGGTGAGCAGGGATTATCCAGTAGTGTAATCCCCTTTCCCTGATTTAGAAGCAAGGGTCCCTATTTGGTCAAAGGTACCTACCTCTGCCAACTAGAGACCCCCAGTTCTAACACCCACCTATATTTAAATGTTTGTGTAGTGTATGTTCCTGCCCAGATGTTCAGAAAATCTAGTCGCATATCTTTGATCTCAAAATGAATGTTAAAAGAAAAAGAGGTACAGTAAAACTCATCACATATATTTTTAGAATCACAGTTCCAAGTTTGCTTTGTAATTCATTATTCAGTCCCGTGTAGTACCTTGCATAGATTATGGTACTCTGTGATTCATAGGTCTTTAAAATCCGTATCCAGAAATTGTTGACCATGTTCAAAAGAGTTACAGCTTTGGGTGTTCTGGCCATGTTGCATAGATGCTCTTTGTGGTTCGTGAGCACATTGGTTGATTTGCTTCCTCATGTGTAATGCTGCACTAAATCTATAATACAAATCCTAGCGCAGTGGTATTTTGCTTTCTTGGTGGCATATGGATACAGTAGATACAAAAACGGATAACCAATTGAGTTAAGTGCTGCCTGCTCTGAAATTTGTATGCTTTGCATGTTTGAAACTTGACAAGTTCAATTCATTCTTTCGTCATTATGTGGTTAACAAAAGGAGTAAAATACAAATTGACCTAACAACATACGAATGTTTTATCGAATATGCCCTGGCTCAAATTTCTCTATACATTTTTAAAAAGTTGAATGTGACAAATAATATATTATCTCAAGATACCAAGGCGACTTTTTTTATCACGCTGAGAAGGACTTCTCCAAGGCAACTAATTTTAAATGTGGAATCATGCCAATGCGTTAGTATTCTCAAAGCCTTTTCACTATCCCTGGAGCCAAAATATGTGTGAACGAATAATTGATTCCAGTCTTTCAGATATCTAGGGGGCCCAAGCAGAGCCAACCTTATTGCCAGTGCTGTTTGCACTCGTTATCCAGCCACTGAAAAAAATAAATAAAGAAAACAAGACACGCACAGGGTGTGGAACTAGGCAGCAACTGATTGTAGCATTAAGGGTTGGTTTTTACCCAATTGATCATGGTAAGGTATTTCCGAAAGACAACATAGTTTACACATCTGAGTGGCACAATTTCATATTGTACACTTAATATTAAGGGTCATATTTAACATGTGTGCCTCTTGCTCTGTATGTACAGATAACTTTTTGACCAGGGGTTATTGATGTCAGGGTTAATGATTTGGGATTGTATTTAGTTTTAACACTCTGAGAACCATATTTATAATATAATTTCTGAAGCCTTGTGATGTTTCTGGTTGGTGAATTTTTAAAGTTGCCATCATTTTCGATTTTGGTATTGCCAAAATAATGACAATGTTTTCTTCTCTGTTTACCATGCCTCCTTTCTTTGCTGACCAAATGGGCATTTTTTAGCCATTGTGTGTATGTGTTTGCAATAGGCCACCATTTTGTCTTTGTTCATCATGCCATGTGGCAGGGTGGCCATTTTGTTTTGTGTAGTGAGTGTGCTTTTTGCCATGGGCTTGCATGGTTGTCCATGCCTTTGCCCTTGGTGGCCATGTGGCTGGCAGCCATTTTGTACTCATTGTGCTTTGCTTTTACCATAGGCCTGCATGTGTTCTTTGTGGTCCATGCCTCCCCCGTTTGTGGCCATATTGTATTCAGTGTGCTTTGCTTTTGCCATAGACCTGTATGTGTTCTTTGTTGTCCATGCTATCACCCTTGGTGGCCATGTGGCGGGCAGCCATTTTGTAGTTAGTATGCTTTTGCATGTGTATTTGCTGTTCATGCCTTTGCCCTTGGTGGTCATGTCTTAGGGTGGCCATTTGGTACAACAAGTGTGTTTCTTATCTTACACTTTTCAAAGCCAGTTTCTAGGGACATTGATAGAAGAGCCCCATGCCTTTTTGTTTTAGATTATTTTTTTATTTTTTCCCTGGTGTGAGTTTAATGTGCTTGAGTATGATTGTAGTATTAGGTACATAGGTTTTTTATGTATTTTGTCAATTTCCCCCATGCCTCATTGCCTTACATAGGATTTCCCATAATCCCTAGGGGGACACTAGCAACCATTTTCTTTCAATTATTAGATTTTCCCTGCACCCCCTGCCTGTAATAGGCGCACATTATCAATATACGTTTTTAAGATTAGTCCATTTCCCCTCTGCACCCCTTGCCTGCAAAAGGTGTATCATAGTCACACACCAGGAATATTTTTTTTAAAGGATTATTCCACCTGCCTGCTATAGGGCATAGTCACACACCAGCACTCGTGTTTTTTTAAGGATTATGCCATTTTCCCCTTCACTCCTAGCCTACCATAGGCCAGAGGGGCACACCAGCAATAATTGTTTATGGATTACTCCATTTTCTCCCTGCACCCCCTGCCTGCCATAGGTGTCTCATAGGCACTCAATAGCAATAATTGTTCAAGGATTGCTCCATTTTCTCCCTGCAACCCCTGCCTGCCATAGGCCTCTCATATTCACACACCATTAACAACAGTTTTAAGGATTATTCCATTTTCTCTTGCACCCCTTGCCTTCCACAGGCGTCTCATAGGCCAAAGAGGAACATAAAGTAAACTTTTCAATATGTATATTATTGAAATAGTATTTTATGGATTGGGATAGATACAATTTTGTTAATTATTTGTGCTGTGACCTCACTAAATTATATTGTCTGTAGATTCAAACTGAAAATGCCATGTTTCACTGAATGTTTTTCTTGTTTATTTGCTTTTAGGTACACAAGAGACATCATCTCACACACAGTACAGCCAGACAGAAGGCCGGCAGTGATGCACACCACCTGATTCCGTCTCTGCTTCTGCAGCTAAGCGGCAACTGCCAGAGGTAAAAAGAACTTGAATATGGCCCCAAAGCAGGGTGTTTCTACCAAGTGAGTGGCAAATATAGAGAAGAAGGAGGATATTGCCACCACTAGTGTGCTGCCCTCCACCTTTTTCAGGAAACATGGTATACCTGCTGCATCCTCCTCTGGGCAGCAATAGGCTGGGAGCAACACTCTCGGATCATCAACAGCACCACTCCAACCCAAACCCGAGGCCATGTCTCTCACAGATGCAGCCACTGCAGTCATGGTGACGAGCAGTGAGTCTGAACTGGATTTGTCTCAAGTGCAAAGTACCCAATTGTTGCAAGAAAGTGGACAACAGGAGCCACCGACAGCAACAGTTCTTCCTAAAGTAGGTGCAGAACAGGAGTTTGAGCTTCTTGCTGAGGAAGATGTTGCTCTACAATCATTGATTCACGATCTCCAACAAGAAAAAGAAAGGTACTCCATCTTCTTCTCCAAGCCCTCCTTATGATGATCTGTTCATAGATTGGACCCCGACCGACTCTGAGATTTGCCCGAGAGACAAGGGAAAAGGCAAGTTCCTGAAAGCTTTAGAATTATAGAAAGTGAGAGTGATGACGATGAGTCAGTAATTGTCAGTATGGAGGACGACTTAAAGATGACCTCTCCTAGTTAACCTGCTCAGAGGGATGTGCTTCCACCAGAACCACCACTGGCTTCCCTATTTGTAAGACCCCTGACACCTGAATCCATCACTATCACAGTCAAAGTGTGTCTTACAAAGAGGCACAGCTACCTACTTCCAGTTTTTCAAGCATTGGCAGTGGTACACTAAATAAGTTCTCCTCCCCAGTTTAGATCTTCTTTATGATTAGCTGTCAGGAGGATAACATTGCAATATCCTCCATTTGCCAAGTGAGTGTATGTCAAGGTAAGCCAGGTTTGCATTAAGGAACTGGAGGCCAAGCATCTCATCTGAGAAAACATCGCTCAATCCAGTGAGAGGAGCACCTTAAAAAGATAGGTGGGGATGTTGGTGGTGATGAGAGAGGGGAAGGAGCTGAGTGCAGAGTGATAGAAGTAGAAGGTGGTCATGCGGAAGAAGAGATGACAGCATTATACAAAGCAGTCCTGTCCCCTGTTGTGTGCCAGCATCATATGCATCAGCAATCTCTAAATGACACGAGGCTGAGATGCAGACAAATATTCGACACATATGGTGTTTCCCCCAACGTGCAATTTGAGTCCACTAACTCGTGCTAATCTCCAGAAGTCGAGGTGTTAGTGGCACCACAAAAGAAAAAATTCCAACCTGCTATTATGGGTATGTTTAGGCAGAAGGGGCCCTATGAAAGCAACCACCCAAAGGCACATTTGTATAACAGGAAGTTAGCTAAAATATTAGTGCTGGACCACCTAACTTAATCTTTTGTAGAAGGAGTAGCACTTTTAAAATGTGTGGCGTCGATCTGCCAAAAATGGAAGTTTCCCAGCAGGACCTAGTTTGCCAGAGTTGTTGTTCCAGTGCTCCATCATGATGTGCTGCAGTTGTTTGACCAGGCTAAGCAGCAGAGAGCTGTTAACACTATCCACCTTACAACAGACACGTGGGCCAGTTGCCAAGCAACTGATTACATGTGTATCACTGCCCACTGAATCTCTTTGGTAGGGGTTAGGCAACAGCTATCTGCAGGTCTCACAGCTGAAGAAAGTTTTAAGGGTGTTCGGTGGCAAGCAACAGTAGCAATGTTTGCCATTGAGAAGTCCCATACATCTGCAAACATCTTGGAAAAGTTTAACAGTAGGGTGTTTGAATGTTCTCAGCCCAGAGGTCTCAGAATTAGATCTGTTGCAATGGACAATGTCAGTAATATAGTCAAGGTCATGGCAGATGGTGGCTATTTTAGGGTTTTGTGTTTAGCGCATTGCATCGACCTGATTGTTCAGGGCTTTCTCAAAAAAGAAGACATGGTCAGCAACATACCGGCCACCTGCCAAAGAATCTGCACTTATTTCAATCATCCTTTTAAAGCTTGGCAACAGTTGGGGGTCATTCAGAGTGCTAATTGGGTACCAGTTAAAGCCCTCATAGAGCAGGTGCCAACACGTTGGAACTCGGCCTGCTACATGGTGCAATGTCTGTTTGAGCAGGACAGACCAATCACAGACTATGTCTTTCGAAGAGGATAGGATGCAACTGTGAATATCATGACAATGGAAGTGGACAAATGGGTGCTAGTCAAGTGCCTGACACAAATGCTACTTCCTTTTGAAGTTTTCATATGGGTACTCAGCAAGGAGGACAGTACGATGAGCCACGCAATCCAGTTGTTGAATATGCTACAGAACTAGAAGGTGTCACAGAGGGTTACTGGTGTGACCGGAGAAGTGTAAGAGTTGGTTCAGAGCTTAATCCTTCTTTTGGCTCTTAAACCAAGGCTGCAAAGAGAGACTGTTTCCTCCGAAGAGTACATATATGCCACAATACCTGATCCATGGTACAAAAAATATCCCACTTTCATTCCTTTCTCGGAAGGGGATTTTTTACTTTACAAGGCTTGGATTGTTATTCAGGTGAGAGATGTGGAAGAAGAACGGCTGTTAGTTAGAGGCCCAGGTAGAAGTTCTGGCATGTAGCCTTCAAACTCTAGAGAGGGCAGTGTTGTAGACATACAGCCAACACCATCATCACCAGCAACACTAACAACAGAAGAATCAGACCCCACCTCTCCAATGGCTTAATTCCAAGTGGCATGGCTTAAATCAAGCGCAAAGGGGAAGGCAACTGAGGTCGAACATGTGGCAGCACCAATGACCATTCAGAGGATGTTCCAAGACTATCTGGATAACCCAAAAGCGGTCTCTCTGGATCAAAACCTATTGGTCTTTTGGTATGGGATGATGTGACAATGGCCAGAACTCAGCAGAATGGCAATAAAGTATCTGGCTTGTCTGATAGCCATTGTGTTTTCTGAGCACGTGTTCAGTGAAGCTGCTGCAGTTGTCACAGTCAGAAAGACCAGTCTCTCTTGACTCAAAAGCAGAGAAAATTTACCATGATAAAAATGAACCAACACTTCATACCACAAGATTACATTGTTTCTGAAACAATACAAGAAAAGGTTGAGGTTGATTGTTCAGACTCAAGTGTGTTAGCAGATCAACTTCTGGGTGAACCCCCTAAGGACAAACTCAACCTCCCTGACTAAGGATACCATAAAAGAACTTTCATACATTATTGTTAAGCTGCTTTGCATAAAAATAAAAAAGCAAAAAAAGGAATGTAGAACAATATTTATATATTTGGTGTTTGACTTATGCAGCCCCATTTATTAACATGTATGGAGTGGAGCTGGACCAGCTTCCACAGAAAAAGCCTCCCCATTCACTTAAAGGACGTGAAGATAATGCCTCCCATCCCTATCCTTCTTTTTTATTCCCTAGCTGGGCTGCCAGTAAAGATCACTAATCATTCAAGATTGCCATTATTTGTTGCTTCTATGGGAAAAGAGATACAATAGACAAATGTGTAGGGGTGGGCGGAATTTGCATAATCGCGTTACGCAAATCTCCGCGAAACGGTAAAAAATCTCCGCGAACACGCAGAAATTCCGCGAACACGCGGAATTACTTGTTCGCGATGCTTTTTTCCTGTTCACAATCGCTGTTTGCGTGTTCGGGGAGAAATATCTCGCGAACACGCATTTTGAGAACGCGAACAAGCAAAGATTTCGCGAAGTCGCAGAAAGCAGAATTTTGGGCAATTTCGCGTTCTCCGCAGAACGCGAAATTACCCAAATTCCGCAAATTCCGCGAACGGAACGGAATTTGCCACCCAGGCCTACAAATGTGTACCATATTTGTAATAGGTAACTTTTGTACCAATATGTGATATATTGAGTGATGGATGATTTGTGGGGTAACTGGTAGGGTATTTGTTGAACCAATTTGTAAATTTGATTTATAATATTTGGGGCCCAGTGGATGATTGTGCCTGAATGATTGCCTTGCTTTCACTCTTCACTATAATTACTTACATGGGCCACTCCTTTCCTGTACTTCTTTTTTCAGGGTCTTCAAAGACCAGTGAGTTTAGTTAACAAAACTACGCAAAATGTCCAAATTATTTTGCTCTACTTGTTTATCAACACTACAAGTCTATATCAATCTCATTTGGGTCGAGACTCTGAGTCAGTATGGGACTACCCCAAAAGCCAGAAGAAGGAAGTTATGGCCAATGTCTATATACTTCGATAGGAAACTACATGACACAAGAGACCTACTTATTCCTGTGGACTTGAGAGAAATGCGTTGATTTGGCAAATGCCAAGTAGGGTGCTGGCTCAAATGTCAAACACCTCTAATTAAGTGGTTGTAGTTTGGAGGAATGTCACTGGAAACATGTCACATGATGGACTCACACAGCTAAATGTTATGGCAACTGACATTTGTGAGATTGATCATCCAGGTACAAGCAGCTACTTGTATGGCACTGGTGATAAAAGATTGTTCTAACTGCTCAGTAAATCGCACATGACTGCACCAGCCTATGCTCTGCCCTCATGATCCTCTTCCACCACAAAGCTTACCTTCTCCTTGACTTTAAAATATTGACATTAACCCTTTTGCATTCAACAGACTTCTCTTCTTGTGCACAAAAGCTCTATAACAACTACTGCTTACTGAACCCAAAGCAGACATTCCAAGAAGAAGAATGCAGCTGCATTGTCCATTTTAGCATTTATATACACTATAATTTTTCTTTTCTTGACAAATAACAATTTGCTGAATGTTGTGGGTACTTCCTATTGTACATCTTTCAAACCTAGGTAAAAGAAGACTTAGCTGACAAATAGATAACTTTGGACTCCGGGGTTCAAGGGCTGTTTGCATTTAGAAACTGAACTGTGTCATTCCTTAATTTCCTTCCGCAACAGATGTAATTATGATGTGCTGCTCATTGACTTGATGAATATTGTGCTTGTCTTTGTCTCACCTCTCCCTAACTCCCTGTTCATTCATAAAACCCGTAACTGCCTTCCCCTAGGTTGTGTGATCTATTGAGGTATGACTTAATAATTTACACCATAAATGGATCACACACTTGGCAGAGCAGATGTGGTGAAGTGCCGCCAAATCACTGTTATGGGTTCTTCATAACTAAACAATAGCCCACGCCAGCACTACTACCCTCCCAGACATAAAGAGACATCATCATCATACCGCAGAGTCTTAGTTAGAATAATGTCTGTCCGAGGACAGGTAGTGTAGTTCTAGTGTGCATTATGTGATCTGATACACAAACATTAAGGGGGTGATTATGATGGCAGGCGTATTGCCACCACCGGGCCGGCAGTGGCGATCCACCCACCATCTCAACCTGATTTACCCCCGCCATATTATTATGGTGGGGGGTATCGCGGTGGACGCAAAGTGCATCCGCCGCTAGCTTTTCCACCGGTCGGCAATTGTTCCGATTGCCGGCCGGGCGGAGCTGGGGCACAATATGGTGGCGGTGCCTAGAAGGCACCGCATTCCATATTAGGATGCATGTTCTCAAAGGCCTTTCCATGGCGGCATCGGCTGGCGGGGATGTGCTCATTCCCATGCACAAGGTGGCAGGCACCGTGCGGTGCCTGCCACGTTGTGCATGGGAATACACAACATGTTTATTTGGCATTGCGGCGGGTGCTGCTGTAAGCAGCACCCGTCGCTATGTCAAATATGCGGAATGCGACCGCCAGGGTGGCGGTTGCATCCTAATTAGCGGTGCAGGACCGCGGCACATCTGGCGGCCGGTCCCAGCACCGCGAGGATTTCCAGCGGACTTCCTAATAGGCCCCTATGTTACACTTTTTGTTGTAAGATTACTCTTGCATTGTAACTGTACTGCCAGTGACTTTATCAGTAGATACTTTACAAGTAGTAACTAACTAGTAGTAATGGTAGCTCCTTTTAAAGTGATAGGAGTTACTTAATACTCACAAAGTTCCTACTCGCAAATTTATTGATGGAAAAGTTACTAGTTGTAAATATACATTGCAAGAATTAAGTAACACCAAAGTGTAACTTACTTTACCTTTGTTGATCAGGCCTTGGAATGCTAACAAATTCTATGCAACATGGAATTTCCTTCTCCTTAGTCGTGACTCTTGACTCAACATTTTTGTAAATTAGTTTTTAAATGTTTTAAATAAATAAAATACTTACTAGCTACCCAGATTGCTTATAAGTTACTACTGATAATTTTTGTTTGTAATATGACTTTTATTACCAACTAACTCTTTCTTTTCTTTCAGTCTAGTAGCCTGTGATGGATAATCCATCTGTATAATCTTACAATTGGAGTTCACCTTACAAGCAGCATTCAGAGTAGGTGGGAGTAGGACCATGCTTTATGATGTCTTCTCTGTTAGCAGAAGCCCACTCTTACCACCAACAATAAGAAGACCGTTTGGGATACCCTGCAATGAGGTTTGGGAAGATTAAGAGAGGCAGCAGACATTGTATAATATATTCAGATAAGAACTAGTTAAACGTTTAGGGCCATATATATGACTCCATTTACGTCGCTCTTGCACCAACCATGCAAAAGCAGTGCAAACCTTAAGTTATATTTTTGAAGCCACACAAAGCCACTTTGCATTGCTCCAAAAATATGGAGTAACGCAATGCATTGCTTTACTCTGCCCTGGGTAGGTGTTCAATTGGGCGTTACGTGGATATTCCTACACAACTACCATTGTTTTTGATGCATTCCCAGATTTGCAAGACCTTGTAGACCTGGGAATGCACCAAAAAGATATGCCTCCCCAGGGGAAGCGAAACAAGGAGAAATATGTTTATTTCTCCTCGTGTTTTCCGCATTCTATGTGTGCTGCATTCTGCAGCAAACATAGAAAGAGGAAAAAGACTCTCAGGATTGTTTTTGCGCAGAAAGGTTCCCCTTCCTGCACAAAAAAGATCCCACCAACAACACAGTAACCCTTGCCCCATGGTGCAAGGGTGCCTGCATTGGTGGTAGGCTGCCAAAACGGTGTCAGTGTAAGGGAAAAGGAAAGGAATGCACTGTATTGGATAAATACAGCACATTCCTGCCCTTGCCCAGTGATGTAGGGCAGTGCAGCAAGGTAACTTGCCATACTGATCTGTGCCACAAAACTCTTAAATACACCCCTTGCCATATTTACGAGTTTTGCGGCACAGCACAGCAACTTCCTTTCCCAGCTTCTCAACCCACAACAGGCCCTCTCACCCAAAGAAATGTTCAATAAAAAGGGCTTTGAGGACACCCTGTTCATTTTTTATGTCTACCACCTCCCAGTCAAGGTTCTGTGGCTTGCGCCTGAACAGTGCCAGCTTGTATAGGGCATGGTGGAGGAGGCAGTCAGATGATGATGTGGAGGGGGGTTGCTGGTGGTGTTCCAGGCGACAGTGCACCCTAGCTGCTAGTGATGCCGGCACTGGCATTGGCAAGGCCAAGTTGGAAGCAGGCCTGGTTGCAGCCCAAGGAACTAGAGGCCTATGCCTCTTCTTCTTCCTCCTCTAAGGCCACCAGTCTGCAATTTTCAGCTGCCACAGTCTACAAAGTTTGGCACCACAGCCAGGCGGCTATCTCCTGCCAGGGTGGTTGCTGGCCAGCTCCAGCAGAAGGTCGTAGCTATATCAAGAAAGTAACAACAAAACACAAATTGGGATGCTTAGCACAAACACGTCCCCTAGGGCCATTAGAATTGTATTTGAATCTGATTATTAGTCACAGGGCCAAGTTTTTCACACAGATGCATCACATAATGCAATAGTTCTGACTGCAAGGAATTAAGTCAGAACACCAACATAATCAAAAAGTGATTTTAGTTCAAAGGATTTTGTAGTGAAACTGAACAGTCACTTTATGTGTGTTAATCAATGAATTAGCTGCCATTAATGAGTAAGGTATAAGTATATTTTCTGCATAATTTATAATTGCCTATATGTGCAACATTAAAGGAGTCATACTGGGGGATCTGCTACTCTGCAGCATGTTTTTGGGGCAGCTGTATTAGCATGTTATGTTATTAAGTCATTATAATGAATTCCAATGGCCCCGGTATTCTTCGACTCCCTCTTCAATTCTACCCTGAGTCCAAACTTAGGGGCTGATGGAGTCTGGCAGATCAGATACTCCATCACACAGGAGGCAGATAATGGTTATCCTGTCTGCCGTATTCCAAGAGACAGTGCATAGAAAATAAATTATGCACTGGAGTACAACAAACTGGATACAGTTTGTTCTTCATGTATGTCACAGAGTATCCCATCCACCAAACTTGGGGCCATATTTCTGGCAGGGTTGCATTATGTTTGCACCATGCAACATGATACATGTGTGACACAAACCTGTAAGTCAGATTTGTAAGCCACACAAAGCACTTTGTGTGGCCTTGAGTGGCTCCAAAAATCAGAAGTAACACAATGCAGAGCAAATTGCTGCATTACTCTTCCCTAGGAAGACGTTCAATGGGTGTTGCGGGGCGGCGTTCCCACACAACACCCAGGGTTTTTGATGCATTCCCAGATTTGCAAGACCTTGTAAACCTGGGAATGTGCCAAAAAGATATGCCTTCTCAAGAGAGGCGTAACAAAGAGAAATATGTTTATTTCTCCTTAATACTTCCTATTTCTATGTGTTCTGCATTTTACAGCAAACATAGAATGAGGAATATGCCTCTCGGGATTATTTTTGTGCAGGAATTACCTGCACAAAAACAATCCTGCATGCAATGCAAGCACCCTTGTACCATGGTGCAAGCGTGCCTGCGTTGGCGCTAGGTAGTACATTGTGCACCAATGCAAGGTGGAAAGGTCAGGAATGAGGCGTATGCCTTAAATACGGCACATTCAAAACCTTTCCCAGAGATGCAGTGCAGTGCAGCAAGGTGACTCACTGCGCCATGCCACTTGTTCATGAATTTGCCGCCAAGTTCACATTAGCACTCTGGCCTCCACCACAAATCATTTTCAACAAATACCTTCAGTTGGCCTGCAGGGAAAGTTAGTCTACAGGAAGGTAAGTTATGGGAATTGGACTAGGTAGAGGTTTAGCTCTGGAATGGTGGAGTGTCACTGATCACATACTACACTTTTGCTTAGTCACATTGGTTAATGGAAGGAAAAAATTGGAACTGTAAATCCGTAATGGAAGCCATTAAATATAAGTTGCTTGGGCAGACAAATGTGGCACATGCCGAGATAGAATTAACATTTTATTGTAGGTTGGGACAGAAAGAAAGAACGATGCAGTAAATTACTAGTACATGACAGAGGGGCTGATTTAGATCTTGGCCAGACTCCCATAGTCCCACCGCAGCAGAGTATCCAAGTACTCCGCCAAGCTCATGGTATCCCATCTGCCATATTTAGATGTGTGCTGGCTGAACCACCGTCCACATCGACAGACTGTTTCAACATCAGCTGCGCACCATCGTCGAGGCAGTGGACTCCTCTGCTGGCTTACAATACTCCGTCGCCGTCAGGTCGATGGGTTTGCGCCAAGCCAATTTAGATGTTCCTGCTGTGCTGGCATTGTCTTAGCGGTGGTTTGCAGATGGCGTGAGTCCCTGGTGGAGTGGAGAATGGCATGTACTAGTGACTGATTTGTCAATACACATATATGTTGTGTTTGCTTCTAAAATATATGTAGGTAATTTGTTATACCCCTTTTTTACATACTGCATAGCACACTACCAACACTCACACACTATTGAATGCACACCCACAGGTACCACAAGCACAACTTCCACAACTGTCACAGCAACATACATTTGTCAATACAGGTGTGTACATTTTACCTTGATAAGTTGTAAATGCATTACACATAAGAAAATGCATGTAAGAGCAATGTAAAAATACACAAGACTAAAGCATTGTCAACACACTATTCATAGTAAGACAGGTGTAAAAGAAGCTTATCTTAGATCCTGGAGACAAAGGAGTTGATTAGCATCGTGGTCATGTAGTAGCAGCAAAGGGAGAACTTTGACAATGAGGTTAAAGATGGAAATGGAAGTGGAAGGCAGAAAAAGGTAGGTTTCAACCGCATTTACTTTGATTCCACCAACTCAAAGAAGGAGGTATCCATGCCACAGTTTTGACAGAAAGGCACATTGTGATTGGCCTGGCGGTAATCTTGGCTGAACTTTGGAGGGATAAGGCTGCAAAAGTATAAGAGTGAAACGAAATGAAGGGTTGAAGGGAATGTATACTAGTGGGAATACAAACTAAGAAATAATAATAAACATGACTTACGGGGCCAGCAGAACCATCTGCCAAGGCCACGGCGCTGGTGGTGGTGGTCGTCCCATCTGCCACGGTGATGGTGGCAGCTGCATGCCCAGGTGTCTTCTTGCCCTTGGATACTTATGAAAGGAATAAAGAAGATATAAAACAATGTTTGGAGGTACTATCTACAAAAAACATGTTGACAGGCACAGCATTGTACCTTTTAAATCAGACAACCTATTCATAGTTTCCTAACCAGAAATTACATTTTGAACTATTCCTGCACTCCAACGAATGATCTTTGCTTCTTTGCAACCTTTTGATGGGTCAAGTCGGTCTACCTTTGCATGCTGAGCATAAGGGAGATTGGGAATATAATGAGCTACATAAGGCCACAGAAAAGAATGCTAACACCTATGATATACTACTATTGTAAGAGTGAGCAACATAAGTTGACATCATTTAAATCAGCCCAAGTGAGTACCTTGCTAGCTCACACTGGAACAGAGTTCTGGTAGTATGATTCACTTGACGTCCATCCCTCTCCTACGAGCCTACACTCTCCTGTCAGGCTTTCACCATTCACCACAACTCTTTGTGGTTAACATGCCTCTAAGGATTGTTTTTGTGCATGGAGGTGTCCCTTCGGGGGACGTGGTGCTACTCCCATTAAATTAGTGTGCCCACCTCTGTCTCACTGTGTCATCGGCAAGGGGTGTGGGTGGCGCTGCCTGCTCCTGCCTTGATGGAATGGGGGGAGTTGGACTGGGATGCAAAAGGAATGGAAGCAGGCAGACAGAGAGGACAGATCAGGAAAGGAAAACAAAAACAAAGTACAAAAAACACAAACAGAAATGTAAATAAACACAGTGAAAGTCACACAGCAAAACACATAAGAAAGGAACATGTGAGATTGGGAAGTGGGTGATAAAATGGGGTGGATATGGTTGGATTGGCATTGGAAAACAAAAGCAGCAGTTATAAAAGCAGACAGGAGTAGGCAAAAAAAAATGGCTGCCATTTGCGATGAGTTTTTTCAGCACGGAATGCACTACAGGTGCTTAATTGCAGGGCAAGTATAATTCTCTGCCTGTTCGCAGAACTCTGCAGAATCTCGTGGAGTGTACATCCGCAAGTTCCACCCACTCTTAGGTGAGACCTGCTAAAGGCAGGGGGTGCAAATTGAACAAAAGGAGGACTAGAGTTAATCTTGGAAGAACACAGAAACTTACCAGATGAGGAATGGTGTTCTGGTTTGTGTGTGATTGTTCAGAAGTAAAGTAATCCCTTATAACAGTGTCCAGATGTTCCTAGATCATTTAGACATTGTAGGAGGGAGACGTAACTTATAAATCGCAAATAGTTAGGAGAACAAAGCTACAAAAATCAGTTACCACCAAAACATAAATGAAGACTGAAACCATGAGAAGTTTATGCACATTTTAACATAGGGAACACCTTGTGCCAGAAATACCATGCACACAAAAGGCCCCTTGGCAAGCATATACCCAGTCTCAGCTTAATGGCCATACAAAGGTATATACATCTGGTTATTTTACATGTGATATGTGTATATTTTAAATGATTTATTAATGTCTTATTTTTTTAATTACTATTTAACTTCAGTTTTCTTTACCCAAATAGATGTTTTATTGGAAGAATAGGATGGGTAGTATTTTATAAAAGGTATGTGTCAATCTTTGTAATAATGTAGTTAAAAAAATTCAACATATTTTTATTTATTTTGGTTTTTAAATTATATTTAAATGTTTCCAAAATGTAACTGTGACATAAAAATATATTTTAAAAATGAAATGCCATGAAGATATACTTTTTAATTTGAGTTGATATAATTTAAATAAAATATTGAATATATTTTAGTTACTTTATACATTTATGAAAATTAAATAAACACTTTAAGTATTATTAATAATAAGGTACATTAATTCTGTAAATATTTAATGAAAATATTCAAATGTGACACAATTAAATCTGGAAATGTATATTAAGGTGGCGATTCTGATCCGGTAAAAAGGCCCTACGAATCGTCGAACGGAGCGTTTTCTCCGTACGACTCGTACCCGGTAAACTGTCCGTACAACCTAGGAAGTACGATTCGTACAGAAAGCCTATTTCCGTACGAATCGTACAAAAGACCGTACGGGTAAAAAAAACGTCCGAATCAGATCTGGAACAGCCTGTAGGCGCCGTCCGTAAGTATGTAAGCAGCATTTTACGGCCCAGCAAGTACGATCCGTTCCCACGGCACTCCGTACGGCTCTTTTTGTACGGGAGTCAAAAACAGCCGTAAAAGCTGATTCCCCAGGGGTACGAGTTGTACAGGCCCCCCCAACACCCCCGTATGTACACACCGTACCCCCACCCCCGTATGTATGGACCATACCCCCACCACCCCCGTATGTATGCACCGTACCCCCACCCCCGTATGTATGCACCATACCCCCACCACCCCCGTATGTACGCACCGTACCCCCACCACCCCCTGTATATGCTGGGGGTACAGTGCGTACATACGGAGGTGGGGGTAGGGTGCATACATACGGGGGTGGTGGGGGTACGGTGCGTACATACGGGGGGTGGGGGTACGGTGCGTACATACGGGGGGTGGGGGTACGGTGCATACATACTGGGGGTGGTGGGGGTACGGTGCGTACATACGGGGAGGTGGTGGGGGGCCAGTACGACACGTACCCCGGGAACAACTTTTCCCGGGCTACGAGTCGTACAAACTTCGCTTCGTAGCGGGTAGAGTCATTCCCCGTGTACGGGCAGTTTACCATAAGATTCGTAAATGGGATAGCCGGTCCGGATCGTACTTGTACGCTCGGACTGTCATTTTACGAATCGTACGGAAAAGTGTCCGGGTACGTCTCGTGCAACTTTTCCCGCTACGATTCGTACGTAGTGGGCCGATCCGTACGTACTTTTTCCCGTACTCATCGTACTTCACGGGTCGGACGTGACTTGTACGATTCGTACAGAAAAAAATACAGATTCGAGTCGTACGGAAATATTTTTTAACGGATCGGAATCGGCATCTAAATCTTGAATATATAAGTACATTATTTAATATGTTACTGGAATGAATTTAATACTAACAATATAAATAACTAAAATAAATTAATGTTAAAATTTCAAATGTAATTGTTTACATATTTAGATGGACTCATTTATACATAGCATTAGAATATGAACACTATTAAAATATATCTGTTTTTAAGAATGTACTTGATTTTAATAAATTAGGAAAAATAATATAACTTCAAATAATTACACTTTTTCCAGTGTTACTGGAGTTGAAGACACATTAGTAAATAGATTTCTTCCTAAAATGTATAGATATGAAAAAAAGGGTTTTAGGGCAGAAGTTATAATATTGTATCTGACACGGTCAAATGCTATGCACTTAACCCAATGTTAGTGAGACTGAAATTGGAATATTAAATTTGGCAACAGAAATTGTGTGCACTTTTCACCATTTTTTTCATGTCAGAAGTTAGAACAGAAAGTCTGCCCTGCTCCTAAACTCAAATCTATGCACTTTCCTCAATTTATGTGGGGGTGGGGCATGAATAGAAAACCTGTCACCCCTAGATTTATTTGCTGTTCTCTTTTTAGTGGGTCTGGACTTACACTAGTAAATCGACCTCCTCAATTGTATATACGTTCCCCAATGTTTGTGGGTCTGACATTAGAATACTAAATTTGACCTCCTCAACTGTATGCACTTTCCCAAATGTTTGTGCAGCCGGAGTTAGAATATTAAATCTGACACCCTTGCTTTTAGGTTCTTTTCCCAATGTTAATCTCCTGGAGTTAGAATAGCAATTCTGAACCACCTCAAAAATCTTTAAAAAAGGCCTGGAGGTGTCACAACCTTGAGATCCAGTGGCCTAAAAAAGATATACAAAAAGAGCTCCACCATGGAGCCCGGTACTATACATCCCACTCAACCTGGAGCATGACTAGATAATGAAGCATCCCACCTAGGTGGGCGAGACTCCTAGTACCTGGAAGTTGGTGACTTAAGGAAATATCCCCATTAAGTATAGTATACGGAATGTCCCACTATTTGAATTGAATTTAATCAATTTCGGAGGATGTGTGATAGACCATAAAAAGCCTTTCCCTTTCCTTTTTAGGTCTCGACCTTGCTATCGCGTAAGCGATCGCAAAGCGAGACTATAGAGAGCGGGTTTGAAAAGTGCTCCCAAAAAGCGGATTGCATGGCTAGCACGCGCACAATCACGCGCATCGTGCCGCCATGCAATCCGCCTTTTGGGAGCACTTCAAAGGGTCCGCTCCTCCGCCCCCAAGCGCGCGCGCGTCACGCTCCGCCGGTTTGTCTTTTTTTTTTTTATTTAACTTTAAACGCGAGGCGCGCGTGCGGCCAATGCTTGTTTAAGCAGTAATGGCAAACTGTTTCCATCGCCGGCTCAGAGATACCTCGTCGATTCTGTAATCCAAGGGTCGGATTGAATTGTGGATTCCCACACGCTGGAAATGTTGAATTCACTAAACCATAGACATGATCCACTCATTCTGTCTGGGCTGTGCAGTCTGGCGAGGGAACGCTGGTGCTTTAAATGCGTCCCTGACCACGCCCATTGGACGGCAGCCTTTACAAACCCAGAGTTTTGGGCACCACTGACAGCAGAACATTAGAGGCAATTACATTCTTGTTTGTGTACATCTAATAATTGTGTGTGCTTGCTGTGTGTGACACCATTAGCCACGAAAGGAATTAAGCCGGATTGTCTTTCATAAAGTGGCTTGTACACTGGTGTAGGTATGAAACATTGGAGGCTCGAATACAGCAGGAAATGATGCTTCGTTCATTTGATGGGTGCAATATTTGTATATTCCAGTTTTATTCAGACCAAAGTAATTCAATATTTTCCACACCTTTGTGTGCTTGACTGTGCTCCACCCGGAGTAAGCGCTATGCCCGCTCGGCTTTCCTTTTGACATCCCTGCGAACGTAAACAGTTTGAGACCTCTGCTTGAATCTAGAGAGCTGAAGTTGGCGCAGCGAGTTCATTGTGCATCGCGGAGCCTTGTGTGTCACGAGTGTCCGTCCAGCAGGGCGCTGACCCGGCCCCCAGGCTACTGCAGTACCCTTAGAACTGGCGATGCCAACACCTCTGGTGCCCAGTGCTTGTGAATGGCAGAACTGACAATGACTGTTTTGAAAAGCTCGTTTTCAGTAAAGCACCCTGTGTGGTAGGGAGAGAGCAGTGCACAGGCTCGGGTTGTCTGCGGTGACGTCTTGTGCTATCTTGGGGGGGTGATCTCCCGGGCATGCTGGGAATGGCTGCTTGTTTTTTATTTATTGTCGGTGTAGTTTTGTGACTTTATGTATTAGGCCGGTCACACGTCCATACATTCTCCCTTATAGTGGCTGTTGTCATTTCACTATTCGCGTCATTACTTTTTATGACCTGTGGACAGAAACGGGATCTCGGAAGTGCTGCTTAAACACCGCCAGAAGTAGATCATTCAGAGTAGCGGAGGTCACTTGTGGAAATTCATATGCTTCCGTTCATCCCAAAACTAATCTCAGTCGCCTTCAAGAACCTCATTTAAACGGTGTTGGTGAAACAGATCTCGCCCCCTGGGACCCGGATACGGACATAAACCTTCCTTCTCCACCAGATTCCAGCTGAAAGACATTCCTGTTTGTTACACTTTATCCTCGGAGTCTCCTGGGTGATACCACCTTTATTTAGCTGTATTTATTGTTGAATGCCAGTAATTATTGATAAAGTGTACTTTGTCATTTGCCGTTGATGAGGTTAAATAGATGGTTGGTAACATGAGAGGTGCCGGATGGGGCGCTGTAGTGCCAAACCAGTGTATAGAAGTAGTCCATGTAGCAAAATAATGTACATTTTACTCAGTTGTATCGGACTGCTTGGAATTGGAGATGTGGCACCTGGAACCACAAGTGAACACGGTCTGGAAAGTGGCTTTGGGTGGCATGCGCCGTTCAAAGCTCCAGTGCAAGCAGGCGAGGAATGGTGCCCGGGGGGGAGGGGGGGGGGGTTCTCACTGATGGCTGAGAGGGGGCGATTTAACCTTGGTGAGGGCACCCAGTGCCTGTGTTGATATGATATATATCCTTATGGAAGGCTTGGTGATGGCGTGTGTCCTGTGGTCTCTGTGCATTGCGCTCTGTGGTGTGTGGGCCTCTAGCTGTTGTACAGATTCATCTGCCAGCTGTTACCATGGGGTTATTTATAAACCGACCTGCCTGCCTTGTAGTACCCCCCTCTTCAAACAGCGGTCAAGCTTTGCAAGCACGCACACACTCCTGCTATCTTTGTGATCATAATGTGCTGTTCCCGAAACTCACCCTGCCCACACCACATGCACAGCTCTACCTCTCCAGATTCGGACTTGGTAGGATGCAGTTCCCAAAATAAAAGGCCGCACTCCGCTCTGCGACTGCACACTCAGCTCTGATGCTGTTGTATTTGGGAACTTCAGCCCGCGTCCAGACTTCCAAACAGCTCTCCCCCTTCACGCTCAGACTTTTGAAACTTAAAGGTTCTTAAAATTCACGCACCATCCCAGCCACTCGCGCCCCCACCCCCCGCTCAGTTTTGGCATGGTGTAGTGTCACTTAACTCCAGACCTTTCCGCACGCATCTATATGTCTCTCTCTTCCTGCACACTCGGCTGTGTGATGCTGCAGTATTTTTGAACACCAGCCCCATGTGCAGACATCCACACGGCTCTCTCCCTGCACACTCAGCTGTGTGATGCTGTTTGAGGTCCAGCCCCATGCGCAGGCGTCTTACACAACTTTCTCCCTGCACACTTGTCTGTGTGATGCTGCATTGTTCTGGAACTCCAGCCCAAGCCACACTGCTCTTTGACACTGCTATAGGTGTTACATTTGCAACAGTTAAAACTATTGACATTGTACATGAGGGAGCTAGTAATTTCAATATTTTCAATACCAACACATAAATAAAAAATTAGTCAATTTACAATACAAAAAGCTCAAACTTTCCTAATGCGAGACCTATTGCATTGCAAATGCTTGTTATTATAGATTTATATTCCACCTCTCAAAATGGAATCTCAGTTGGTGTCTGTGTTCCAATGTGTGCAGATGTACAATGCAGGTATCCTCAAAGTAGTATATGACTGGCGTTAGTATGTCCTAATTATTATTTTTATATGCTGAATCTAAAAGAAACTCATAGGACCCCATTAAAAAATTAACACATCTGCACCCTCAGATTTACTTCCACAAGCAGGTGCAGCTTTGCTACTTTTTGACTTTACCAACTGCTCAAGGAATGTGTAAGGAACTCTACACCAGGCTCATTTTTACATGCAGATTCCTCAGGTAATCATGTGATATTCATTGTGAAAATCCTTGCCCTGTGTACGTAGCACTCCCCGCAAGGGCATAATTCCTCTACCCAAATGCATTTCTTTTCTTCTTTGCATGGAAAACAAATCCATTGAGAAACCTGTTCCATCGCACTCCCACCATAAATTAGGAGCGGAGTTATGTTAGCCTTGTGATGGAGTAAATCTCTAACCAATTCTAGAGTGGAAGGGGTTTGATTGTAGTTTTGGAATGCTGACAAGCAATTTGTTGGGTGTTATCAAACTTTCAAGGCAAGCAATGTCTTAAATTCCCCACTTCCCACCTCTTGAGTGAGCTGTATGGCTGCAGAGGTAGCCACCCCATAAAAGGGCTTACATCTGCCTTAAATAGCTATGTGAATTCATGGCAGATATACAAAAGTCAAATTAGGTAATAAAGTTAAGCTTACAGCCATGTTTATTTTTTTAATTGAGACCATCATGTCTAGTGGTGACAGGGGATGGGGTCAAAGAGTTTCTCTTACTTTAAATTGGAATTCACTGTTGGATGAAAACTTAACACTAAGGCGCCGATTACGATGGTGGACAGACTGGAGTCTGTCTGCCATCATGGTGGTGACCCTGACCATCCGCAATACATGCGGCGGTCACACACACCCAATTAGGAAGCGACCACCACCATGGTGGTCGCATTTTGCATTTTAACATTGCGGAGGGTGCTGCTGACAGCAGCACCCGCAGCACTGTTAAAATAACATGTTGTGCCTTTCACTGCACTATGTGGCAGGCACCACACTGTGCCCGCCACTTGGTACAGTGCCCCCCCAGTGCACCCATACCTCTCCCTAACACAAGGGGGGCCGCAATTGGCCCCCGAAACCAATCTCCAACAGCCTTTCAATGGCGGTTTACATGCCATGGCAAGGCTGGCTGGAGACAGCATCGTAATTTGGCGGCCGGTGCCTGCTAGGCATTGCCGCCATTTCATGGATGCAGACTGCTCCACGTAACGATTACCTGTGGCGGTTCCGTGGTGGACCGGTGCAGTCCGAAAGCAATTCCCCCCAACCATCGTAATGTGGCGGGGGGAAATTGCAGTCTTATGGCGGAAGGACGGCCATCGCATGGCTGGTGGTGGCAGACCTTGTGCAATCGTAATCAGCCCTTAAGTGTAGACTTTTTGAGAAGATGTCAGATAGCTCAATTGTACTGAACGTAACATCCTTGGATATATGTATTTAGGAAAACCTTTCTAATGGCATATGTCATAGCATGTGCAAATGTAACGATTATTTTTGATGATGAATAGTTTTTCACTTCTATGCTGGATCATATGCAGGTATGTATATGATATTTCTACACCTAAAACCTAGCCAAAAGGTAGTGGTGCACTGTATATGGTCAAAGAAAAGTATACAGTCAATAAGTAACAGGAAATGGAGTTGCTGAGTATTCAACTCTTTCCAAAATTGGAACAGCGTTGAGGCTATCCTTATGAATTCAGGTACATTGTTCCAAACCCTGGCTGCATAAATGGAAAAGGCCTGTTGCCTTGTTTCTTTTCTTTTTTACACTTCTTAGTCATCAGTCTGAGTGTGTCTTGTCTGCAGGTGTGCAGAGATCCATCAGAATGGTGCGCTTGTCTGCAAGATAAATAGGGGTGTTAGTCCGGATAGCCGTGTAAGTGTCGCAGCTGGTTTTGAAGATGGTGTGGAATGGCAAGGGGAGCCAATGAAGATCTATCAAGATGGGGGTAATGTGTTCATATATTTTCCAGCCCTGGAAAATATGTACTGCAGCATGTAGGATGTCCCTAAGGGATACCAGTATGCTGTCAGGGCAGTACAGGAGTAGGGCATTACCACATCCAGATTCAAGAGTATGAGGGCTTGAACAGCAGCTCTGAAGTCGCTTTATGAAAGAAATGGTTTGACTTTATTTGAAAGAGAGAGCTGGTACCAGATCATCTTTGTTTCTTTTGGCAATGTATTCCTTGAGAGTGAGATTGGTGCAAAAGTGGAATCCGAGTGACTTGACGTTTGGTAAAAGATGGGGTTTAGGCTTGTACTTATTATTGTTTATTATTATTATCATATAATAGGAATTAGGTCTCAGTTGGGTTGAGCCCCAGGAAGGCACTAGACTTCCATCCAGGTTTGGATTGTGTGTTACAATATTTGATATGTTGGATGTTTGAAGCAGAAGAGACTTTCAAGTAGAATCCTGATGCTGTTATCTGTGAAAAGAACACAAGCGGTTCTATGTATAGGATGAAGATGACAGGAAAGAGTGTGGAGCACTGGGGGCTCCAAGGAGATAGGGATCTTTTGTGATCTGGACATGTCAATGTGAAAAAGATGGTGTCGGTTGTTAATGTAGGAGGAGAACCAGTGAAAGACACTACTGGTGAATCTCATTTGAGATTCTAGAGTGCGTATGGGGGTGGGGTGGTCGACTGTGTCAAAGGCAGCTGGGAGGTCCAGCAGTATTAGGAGGCAGGGGTCTTCATCTGTGGTAAAGGGCATTGTCCATTGTGTGTAAGAAAGTGATTTCCATGCTGTAGTGTGATCTGAGGTTAGACTGGTAGTCTAGGAGGAGGTGGTTAGCATTGATGTGATCTTAGAGTTCAATGATTTTGCTGATGAATGGTAGGTGAGTGATGGACCAGTAGTTGGCAAGGTCATCAGGGTCGAGTTTAGGTTTCTTTAGGAGTATCTGGAGGATATGGCCTGTCTTAAGGTCGCCTGGGAAGATGTCTTGAGTGAGGGAGGCATGAGGATGGTAAGACATTATCTTTATTATAAGTGGCTTTGAAAGAGTTGAGTATGTCAGCAAGATGTGGAACAGTTAGGGCTTTGAAAGCTAACTATTGCAGAATTCTATGGAAGGGGATGGTGTAAGAATTGAAGCATGCTTGGTGTCAGATCCTCTGTATTTTTTCTACAGAAGAAGAGGTTGATGACTGCACTTTTCTTTGGAGTGAAGAATAGGTGTGTGTGGCAAAAATTGATGAAGTATGTTATTGTCTTCTTGAACAGCATTCCTATTTTTTGCTTGGCTGCTTCATTGAAAGTTTTGGTATAGTGCTTTACTTTGGCTGATGTGATTAGCTGTCTGTGTGTTTAGTGGAGGGACTTCAGTATCAAGAGGCCCTCGTGCATTCTGGTTTTCATCCATTTTCTTTCTTGTCTGATGATGGATTGTTTACTTTCGGCAAGGTCTTTAGAGAAGCAGGGTGGCGAAGGCTTTATCTAGCTCTTGCATGTTATAATTGTTTTTTTTAAAAAAAAGATGTTTAGAAGAGTGTTGCCACTGGATGTGAAGTTGATAGGGTGAGAGATGAGTTCAAGCATAAAGTTGTCTATGGAGAAATCTTTGAAAGAACTGAAGGTTTAGCCTTCTCTTTTGTGTTGAGCTTGGATTGTTGATAGGATGCTAAAAATTGAGCAAGGGGTCAGTCCAGTCCATGGTTAAATGTTGGTGATGTTGAAAAGACAAGGTCAAAGATATGGTATTTGGGTTGTTGGTTGTGTGACTTACTGTACCATGTTGAGTGTAGCAGTGAAGTTGAAGAGGGTGTCTTATGTTTTTTTGAGGTTGTCCAGGAGTTTGAAGTCAACCAAGAGGGTGGTGTGGGCCTTTGCAGGTGGATGAGGTGTTGAGTAACCCTGGGCGTAGTTCGCAAGTAGCGCTACGCGAAGCTACGCAAATTGCACTTCGCACTACGCGAGCTAGGCGTAGCACTTTGCGAACTGCGTAGTACCCTGTTCGCACTGTGCAAGATGCTGTTTTCAATGATTGCACAGTGCGGACAAGCATCCGGCACTGTGCAATCATTGAAAACGGCATCTTGCACAGTGCGAGCTGTAGTTTTCTTCCGCTCGAGTAGATGTTTACTCGAGCGGCATCTTTCTCAACGTTGGCTGGTAGTTTCTCATCACGAGCGGTTGCAAACATACGCCACCACTCGCGATGAGAAACCTGACCTTCCCGCGTTGAGATTCTCGCCGGGAGGTTTATTTTCCACGCTCGCGATCGGCAACTTGATGTTGCTGATCGCGAACGAAGAAAAAGTCTCGCCGGGATGTCATTTTGCTTGCTCGCGGTCGCCAACTTGCACGCGTGTTTGCACTGTGCTACGTGCAATTCGCGTTGTGCGAATTAGCGCAAACTTCGCAAACTACGCGAGCGTAGCGTAGTGCTTTGCCCAGGCTTAGTTTTGAAAAGATCTGAGCATTCGTTAATGCAGTCCTTGTTCTGCCCAGTAGGCCAATAGATGAGACAGAAGGTGGTGGTCTGAGTTGCAGAGAATGAGAGAAATGGCATGCTGAATGAAATTGAGTGTTCTTGCTTGCCTAGGGTGTAGAACCAGGGGGACACATGGAGTCTAGTTAATAGTTAATTGTAGGTAGTGCTTTGTTTGTTGGGTAGTAATGCTAATATGAGGGGGATGTCATTATTTTGGTATTGGCCATGTAAAGTACCAAATGTGATATAAAGGTGATGGCCAGGTTATGTAACCAGCATTCATCATCCAGATGGCTGACTAGGTCATATTTAATCGGTTTTGGGCTTTAGCAAAAATAATAATTTTAAAAAATTTACATTATCACAAAAAATTAACTCTTCTTTAGTATGGTGGGTGCAAGGTGATGGGAATTGTCTATTTCTGAAAAGGACTTTGGCACAGGGTTTGATACCTTTCCTGTGTTTATTTTTAGTAGTTGTACCGACACATTTTTGTCTCTGTATTTTATTTAAAAGGAGTGAAAAATGTCTTAGTTATATATAAAATTTAAATTTAAAAGTTTTCTGACTTTTGGTTATGTTACATGAAATTTATAGGTATTGTTAAATTTTTAAACCTGCTTTTTCACTTTCACATTTTTGGTGTAAAAGCTTTCTCGTATAGCTGTACTTTTTCTTAGTAACATATGTTGGTTAATTTCTGTTGTTGAAACATAAAATAGGAGACAAAACATATGTTTAGTTAGTTATTTATTTTGTAATGATGATTTTAAAATATTTTCAGTACTTTTAGCAGTATTTAATTTGCAACACTTACTTTGTTCCAGCTGAAATCCATTCTTTTTGGACACCATGACAGACTTGAATATTTCATGGTCAGGTTGGAAACATATCAAATGATGATGTCTCATTTATTTATAGTACCTTAGTAACTGATTTTGTGTTCTGATGTGTTAGCCACTTTTACTTTTGAATTTGGCTTATTTTCTTGTTTGGGTTTGAATTTTTTGTGCTTTTCCTTATAGGATAAGCTATTATTTATGTGTAGTCTGAGCAATTTTTTTTTTGATATACATATTTATTTTTTTATATTGGTGGAAAGACTGTAGATATTATGTAAATTCAGACTTTGATTTACATGAGTTTATTGATATTACACGCTATGATATTTTAATTTTCAATATTTTCGTTAGATTTCATTATGTTGCTTAAATGTAAACGCAGTTATTGATTATATTTTGTAATTTCACAGTTTGTCATTTTTTTACTATTCATTGCAAAATTCTTTTTAACAATTTTTTATTTTACATAGCCAGTATTAGAAGTTGATACTTGGTTCTTTTTGGACACAATATTTTGGTATGGCAATATTTTAGAGGTAGAAATTCTCACAACACATGACAGGGTGTCCTGGGTCACACTAACAGTGTGTGTACAAGACCAATAATGGCCTCCTTCATGAAGAGGGACTGGTCCACAAAATGGCATATATGGCTCCATTATGATGTTGGTGGGAGTTGCCTCCGACCGACACCGTTGTGGTCTCGGGACCGACTGACCGAACTCCGGTCGTTGGTCCTGACACCACAATCACAATGCGACTGCGCATGGTGCTGCGCATACTCCCATTTCTCAATGGGAGCTTGTGCTGCCGCCATAAACCGGCAATAGCACACACTCCCATTAAGAAAAGGGGATTCTGTTAATCCCTGCACTGCGTGGTAGGCAAGTCAAGGTGCCTGCCATACAGTGCAGGGAATAACAGGCCCTAAATGGAGGCCACAGGGAGAAGGGACCCTGAAACTCGCTGTCGGACAGGCTTTCCATGTTGGATAGCCCAGCATGGAAAGCCTGGCAGAAACCGAGCACAGTCATCCCAACGGCGGAAACGCCATCCATTGGGATTACGCGCTCGTCTCTGACTAGCCGGAATGACCGGCCAGTTTCAGTTTCAGCCACTTGCATTGTAATGCAGCGGTCAGAATGGAAACCGCAACGAGCCTCGTAAAGCCTCTGACCTATGGTCGGAGACTTTACTAGCCTCATCGTAAGAAGGCCTTAAGTCTTGGATGAATACTTTACTGGGGAAGTTGATCTTTGATCCCCTTCCAGAGGCCTCTAAAGATGGACTGGAGGTTTCGCTAAATGTATGCCATGATCTAGGTGGCAGATTTGCAAGATTTTCCACAAAGCATTTTCATTTGTGCATACTTCTGTAATAAAAGCATGTGGTTTGGTTAAAGATGTTGCCTCATTTTTTGTGGAGACATGTTCTCATGAAAAAGAGAGAATGGCCACAATTGTTTTTTGAAGTGTGAATATATTTATATTTATTATGATCTGGCTGATAATCTTTTGGACATTTTATCGTTAGGGGGTTCACCATTTTCATGTTGATACTTGGAGGAAAAGCATTTGGGCACAAATAAGTGTGCAAAACATTAGGGATGTTTTTGCATCTGGTTAAATTGTTTTTTTTTAAACTCTTTTTATTAAAATGCTCATCACATAATACAAGAGTTGGCAATACATTGCAGCTACATAAATGCGCTGCAAGGTAGTTATTTCAGCTAGGAAAGTCTTTGCTTCACTTAGAGAATGCCCACAATTGCATGCACATCCACAGGAAGAGCAGATATGCATTCAGTATTAGGAAAGGGTCTTATTGCACCTTCTTTAATACAAAAGTGATTCCCATGCAGGGATAACTGCACCATGTCCCATTTACAGCGGGCCACACGTTTGTTACTGCAGCCCTTAGGGGCCAATTACGATGTCGCACAGAAAGCATTCTGACCGAATTGGTCTCGGAATGGTTTCTGACCGAATCGGATCCGGGGAGTCTGACCGACTGATTACGATGTTTCCAGACACCATTTGGTCGGACTTCAACGGGAGCCTGTGTTCCCATTGAAGAAAGGGGTGGTTGGGGGAAATCGGGCACCCTGTGGCGGGCACCCGTTGGTACCTGCCACATAGTGCATGGTTGAAAGGAGGGGCCCATGGGTACCCCCAGGGACCCAATTCGGAAGGCCTTAGTTAAAGGGGGGCATCCTACAGGCCCCCAAAGTCAGATTCTGACAGCCGATCCAAGTCAAGGCAACCGATTCAGAAAGGCTGTCCGAATCCGACATCGTAATTTGTCATTCGGGAAGCTTCCGAGTCACTTGGAAATGTGGCTCATAGACAAATACTATTCTGACTTTCCAAATGCCGTCCGGTTTGGATTCGGAAACGTAGTCGGAAAGTCCAAATGCTTTCCGAACATTGTAATCGGTCGTTCGGGAACCTTTCTGAATCGATCAGAAAGATGGGTTCCGAATCTGATTCGGAGCCTTTCAGAAGAACCTTTCCGAACGACATCGTAATCGACCCCTTGGTGTCTTAACCTGACCTGCAGACCATGTGAAATACAACAAAGATATTTTACATTCCACAAAGTCAATGCAAATCTTGGCTGTAAAAGATCTGATGCATGAGGGGCATTGGAAGTTTGTGCTAAGTAGATCTGCATGGCTGAACCAGTAGCAGTCACACTGCATCTTTGTTGTAAGAGAGTGAAATCAGGAACTCAGGGATTCAGTCAGAATAGAATGGCTTTATTGGTTTAGAAACAATAAATGCAGGGCCCATATTGCCACTACCCTGCACTAATGGCACGTGTAAGGGTCAAGGACCATGCATCAAATCCCTTTGTTATTGGCAGGAGTAATGGACTGGTTTGCTTTTATGTCAGATCTATTTTTTTCAGTGTTTGCAGAGAATTTTCATGAACTGGGGAAGAAAATCCACAGAGACAAAGGACTTGTATGTAAATTCACCCAGAACATGTCTTAAATAACTTTGCCAAACACAACACATTTGCAACATTAGCGATGTCCCTTTTGGCCAGTAGACTATGGTTTAAAATGGTCACTTTGTCCCACACTGTTTTATTCAAACGAGCTACAGGTGAATCGTGCAAATGACTCTGGCAAATAGTTGTTGCACGTACAGTTCTGAGTATATTTTATTCTACAGAAGTTTATTTTGTGACCCACACTAGTGTTCATAAATGAAAGTTTGGGTTTTTTGGAGTTGAAAATTGTTTTATTGGGCACATCGTTCTCCCAGATGTATGTGCAGAATGCAGCACACATACAAAGAGTAAGTAACAAAGAGAAATAAAGGAATTTCTCCTCATTACGCCTTCCTTTGGAAGGCATAAGATTTTGGCCCATTCCCAGGTTTACAAGTTCTTCTAAATCTGAGAATGTGTTAAAATCCATTCGGAGTTGCATGGGAACACCCACTGCAATGCCCATGGAATGCCTACCCAGGGCAATGTAGCACAAGGTGGCGATTTGCGCTGTGTTGCACTACTCCAGATCTATGAAACCACTCAGAACCACGCAAAGTGGCTTTCATGGGTTCATAAATCTGTCATAGAGGTTTGTGTCGTGCATAGTCCACATTGCTTGATGCAAAAGCAGCACAAACCTCTCGCATATATGCCCCAAAATCTATTAATTATTTTGTAGCTGATGCCTTGGTGTGGTTAGAACAGTGAGTGATGGGAAGACAATCTTTAAACACCTCTTGTGTTTGGTGTTGAGCCTCTCCACACCTTCCCTCCAGTTAAAACGTTACTTAGATATAGAATCAATTTCCATAGCATGGAAATAAGAGGGCGCACCAAAGTCACCAGTGGTGGTAGTCAGAGAATTTGTAAAAATGAAAGGACATATGAGGGAGGAGAGCATGTCTCTACTTATTCCAGTTGGGTTTCCTGGAACAGAAAATAGTTTTCTTGGGCACATCGTTTTCCCAGATTTATCTGCAGAATCAGCAGGAGCTACTTCCCCTGAAATATTTTAGCTGGTGTTTCAACAGAGAGTATGATCTGTGACATTAACCAAATAACAGAAAGGGGCATATTTACAAGCCCCTATCGCCACCACAATGTCACTTTTCTCGATGTTATAGTGGCGATCGGGGCGTCGCCTTATTAACAAGGTGGCGTAACGCCTTTTAACGTGGCTTAACGCTGCCTTGTGAATAAGGCACCCTTTCATGCTATATTTAGTTTGAAAGGGGTAGGCTAGGGTGTTGTGGTTCCACCGCAATACCCATTCAATTTGAGTCTGCCCCATATTTACAAGGGTGGACTAAATATGGGACAGCACTATAAATACACCAGGGAAAACCTGGTCTTACCCTGGCGCATCGAGGAGAAATGTTTAATTTCTCCTTGCGTTTGCTGTTTCAATTTGTGCTGCGTTGTGCAGCACACATAGAAACTGCAAAACGACATTGATTGTTTATGTGCAGGAAGGTATCCCTTTCTGCACATAAACAATCATTAAAAAAAATTACATTTTGCAACTTCTATGTGTGCTGCATTAGGCAGCACACATAGAAGTTTCGAAACGCAGTTTCAGATTGTTTTTGTGCAGGAAGGTATACCTTCTTGTTTATAAACAATCATTCCCCTCAATGCAGGCAACCTTGCACTATGGTGCAAGGGTGCCTGCGTTGGCGCTAGCTAGCTAAATTAGCGCCAGGGCAGGGAGAAATGCAAGGCTGCAACATATTCTTGTAAATATGGTGCTGCATTGCATTACAGAATTTGCGCATTGCGGTGCTAAGCCAAGGAGGCTTATGCCGCGCTCCACAACTTCCTTGTAAATATGCTCCAGAGAGAGAAAGAAAGAGAGAGAGAGAGAGAGAGAGAGATAGGGAAAGAGATAGAGAGAGGGAGAGGGAGAGAAAGTGGTGCCAGACTGAAGTGATGAAGTGAAGTATTTGCAGCTAAAATGGTCTATTCTGTATTAATGCCATTTACTATAGGATCTGCCTATCCTTCCTATCTGGGGCTTTGACTGCTCAGTGACATAAATAAAGGAGATATCATGAGGCACGCAAAGTCTTTCAATGACCTTGAGCTGACTGAAGCTGATAGAGCTATGGCATGGAATGTAGAGATAATGCACCTTGAATGAGTAGTCAGGCTAAGGTATAGATAATCTGTTAATCTTCACTAAGTGGTTCTCTGGATACATTTGCCTCACAAATTCAGAAAAATCTGTGGCCTAGAACAGACTTTCTACAATTTAGGATGATACACTGCTTTACGGGCTTGCTAAGAACAAATTATGTATCCCATGCTTATACTCTTTGGGCCATCATTCTGTAGGGGTTGCATCACTTTTGTTCCATGTAACGTAACCCTAAAATGTGATTTATCAAGCCACACACTTTGCGTGACCCCGAGTGGCTTGATAAATCCAGAGTAACGTAGTGCAAATCGTTGCCTTGTGTTACTCTGCCCCAGGGAGGCGTTCCATGGGCGTTGCGTGGGTGTTCCCACACAACCCCCTTGGATTGTGATGCATTTCCAGATTTTACCATTATTAGTAGACCTGAGAATGTGCAAAATGCTACTTCTTCCCAGGGGAGGTGTAACAAGGAGAAATATCTTTATTTAATTTTGGTTGCGGGATGCTTGGTTTATTGGGATATAGGGAGAGAAGTTAATTATGTAATAATTAGTTTAGAATTCATTATTAATTAATTATTTCATTTATTTTAAACATGTAAGTTATGGAATAGTGATTTTTTTAGTTATATTTTAGGTACGGGTGGCTAGGTTTGTATGGGTACAGGGTGGGAAGTTGATTAATAATTGCAACAAAAAAAAATATTAATTGATCATTCAATTTTTATAGAACTGTAATTATGTAAATTGATTTATTTAATTCATATCTATATATTTGTTAATTAATAATATTTTTCATTAAGTTTTATATTTTTCCACACTCATGGAGTTACTCAATATGTAATGTGTTTGAATTGAAGGAATAGTAAAATCAGCTGCTTTGCAGTTCAACACTTTCCCACACAAAAGTACATTTCACCCCTCCAAAATCTGATTCTTTGCCTACTGTTGCAGCGACTGGAGTGGGAATAATAAATGTTACCTCTTCAAAGTTCAACACTTTCCCCACTGTTGCACTGACTGGAGTGAGAAGAGTAAATTTCACCCGTCCAAAATCCAATGCTTTCCCTACTGGGGCAGAGACTGGAGTGGGAATAATACATTTTACCTCTGTGAAGTCCAACACTTTCACTACCGTTGTGCTGACTGGAGTGGGAATAGTAAATTTCACCCCTCCAAAGTTCAACACTTTCCCTACTACTGCACAGGTTAGAGCGGGAATAGTAAACGTTATCCCTCCGAGATCCAATACTTTCCCTACTATTGTGTAGACTGGAGTGGTAATAGTAAATTTTACGTCTCCGAGTCCACCACTTTCCCTATTATTGCGGTGACTGGAATAGAAATAGTAAATCTAACTCCTCAGAAGAACATCATTTTCCCTTCTGTTTCACAGAGTGGGAATAGTATATTTGATAAACTTAGGCTACATTAGTTTTCAAAATATTGCTTGAATACATTTTATAGCATTACCTGTTTTTTTCTTATATATTACATTATTTGTATTAATGCTAGAACTTATTATAATTTTTATAGTAATTTTGTAAATGTTTTATATATATATTCATATATATAGGAAAACGTCCTCTGTGTATAAACTGCCTCCTCCACAACGGAAGTCGCTTCGTTACGGGAGGACCCCACAGAAGCGGGTCCTATTAAATTTCAGCAATTCCTTCTAGGTCCTTAGGAGGAAAAACGAAGCCGTGTGTGGTCCTTCAAATTCTTTATTCAGCCACTTCTGCCAAACGCGTTTCGAGTGCGACGCACTCTTGTTCATTGACAAATAAAATCAAAGTGAGCGGCCATTTTTACATTGTTTACCACGTGATTAAACTAAACTACAAAAAAAGTGCATTAGAAAACAGACTTGTAGTTTTTTGTTGTTATACTGTTACATGTTGGCAGCACGCGATAGTTAACACTAACGCATTTGTTAAGATTCATTTGATATTGAATAAAACATGCGTAAAAACAAACTGTATAAAATATACAAGCTTTTTCTTACAATACCAATATATCCACTGAGAATTAAATATTAAATATTTATAAATATGTTCAGACCATCCGGTTGTTTGGAATTGAGTTCAACAATATAACGTGACTCCAATTTTCTCAAAGTTCTTCTTTCCCTGTTCCCTCCTCTTATGTTCTTTGGCACCGCATCAATTACAAAGTATGATAATCCTTTAACATCTTTCTTGTGAAACTTCTCAAAGTGTCTGGCGACTGGATCCAATCCAACGCAAAAAACAACCTGTATCAATACAAGTATCCCCCAGAAAGAATGATTGCAAGTGGGAGACTTTGATCTGATGTTGGAACTTAAAGATATAGATATGGACAACGTAGAAACAGTCGAAATGAGAGCTGAGACAATTGCACAAGAAGAAAGTATATCTATTACGCAAGAAGCACCTACAAAATTTAGACCAGCTTCACGCTTCATTCCTAAGACGGCTAGAGATGGGATAGATGTGTTTTGTGACATTGTAACAAATGAATTGAAAAAATTGAGCACACAGGTGAACATGAGTGGAGGGACAAATAAATATAACACCGTTAGTAGATAGTTATAGTTAGGACCGTGTTTCCATAGGAAATCCGCAACATTCTATTTGGAATAACTTTGGCGCCGATTGCCGAATCCTCGCGAAATTTTCAAAATAGGTGGGGCGCTCCGCTCCGCTCCTTCCCTGAAAGTCTCGGGGGGATTCGTCAAGCGGGGGCTGAGAGAAAGGGGGGTCCCAAAACGCATTTTCCCCATGCATTTTTCCTTAGGACCTTTAGTCCAAGCTACAGCCCGAACGGCTGAACAGAATTACTTGAAATTTGGCAGAGAGGTAGTCCTCAGGTCAGGGATGTGCCTTTTGCAGGTCTGGTGTAAATCTGTTCAGTATTTCCTGAGAAAATAGCATTTAAATCAATATATTTATCTATAAGCGCGCACCGTGCGCGTACGGTAAAACTTACCGTACGCGCACGCTGCCGTGCGCGAGCGCGATACTGATTGGTTGTTAGATCTCAGTAAACATTCGAATCGGTCGAAACCAGGAAGTGTCGGCCGCCATTTTGTCTCTCGCAGTCTGAGGGGGTGAAAAACAAAGGTGGAGAACGTAAAAAGGGGGCATGGTGGACAGTTCCTGACCCCTAGCCTTTGTCAGGGGGTCCCAGAAGGACCCCCAAGGGCCAAAATTTCCTTTCATTTTTTTGCGAAAATTCACAGAGTATGCGTAGCGTGCGCGTACGGTAGAAACGGAAACATTCCGCGAACTGCATAACGTGGGTGCGCGGTGCGCGAAGCGCACCGCTCGCCCAGAGCGCGCGCATGGTGTGCGAAGCGCACCGTGCGCGTACGGTGCGCTTACTGCGCAACATATGCGCAACATAACTTGCATTTAAAAAAACGTACAAATTCACTGAAAAACCATAGGTTTCACACACGTTATAGTTAGGAATTAGCATTTAAAAAACCTTGCAAATTCACTTAAAAAACCATAGGTTTCACGCATGTTATAGTTAGCTGAACATTTCACTCGTGAAAAACCATTGAAATTCCCCCGTTATAGTTCGGCAACTATAACTCACGCGACCGCAATCATCTGCTGATGACGTCAGATATTACATCACTGATGACATATGTGCCTTTCTGAACAATAAATATTTGTAATATATGTATCGCTAAAGATTAATGGAAGAAGACATGGGTAAATAAGTGTCTAAATACAGTGATGTAATATCTGACGTCATCAGCAGAGGATTGCGGTCGCGTGAGTTATAGTTGCCTGCACTAACTATAACGGGGGAATTTCAATGGTTTTTCACGAGTGAAATGTCCAGCTAACTATAACATGTGTGAAACCTATGGTTTTTTAAGTGAATATATATATATATACACACACACACACACACACTGTGTTGCATAATTAATACAAACATTCATTTTACATTGAATTACATTAAATGAATTTGTATTAATAGTCTAAACGTATTAATACAAATACATATACATTTGCATATATATCATCTTAATATATTTGAAATTTTACAGAACATAAATATAATATATAATAAACATTTTTTAATAATTATATCATATAGATAGTGTCATAGTAATAACTACAAAGTATAGAACATTTTGGTGCCGATTCCGATCCGTTCAAAAAAAATTGCGTACGTCTCGTATCCGTATATTTTTACGTACGATTCGCACAAGTGCCCTACAACCGGCGAAGTACGATTCGTACGTTAAAAATACATACGAATAGCGTTGGGAAAAGTGTACGAGAGGGAGCCGGACTTTTTTTACGTGCAAATCGTAAAACAGAAGTCCGAGCGCGCAAGTATGATCCGTACTGCCCATCCGAATACACAACCGCATGTAAAAGGCCCCATACGGAGCGAACGCTGTAGCACACATGTACACGGGTAAACTTGTGCCCGGATACGAGTCGTACAGCCCACCCTCCCCCCGCATATGTCAGCACCGTACCCCCATATGTCAGCACCCTACCCCCCTCCGCACCGTACCCCAGCCCAGCACCTGTACGCGCCACACCCCAGGCCCGTCTCCCAGCCCCGCACCTGTACGCACCATACCCCAGGCCCATACCCCAGCCCCCCACCTGTACGTGCCGCACCCCAGGCGCGTACCCCAGCCCTGTACCTGTACGCACCGTACCCCAGGACCGTACCCCAGCCCGCACCTGTACGCGCCGCACCCCAGGCCCATCTCTTAGCCCCGTACCTGTACGCACCGTACCCCAGGCCCGTACCCCAGCCCCCCACCTGTACGTGCCACACCCCAGGGGCGTACCCCAGCCCCGTACCTGTACGCACCGTACCCCAGGACCGTAGTGCCTGTATGCGCCGCACCCCAGGCCCACACCCCAGCCCCCCACCTGTACGCACCGTACCCCAGGCCTGTATCCTAGCCCCCCACCTGTACGTGCTGCACCCCAGGTGCATACCCCAGCCCCGTACCTGTACGCACCATACCCCAGGACCGTAGTGCCTGTACGCGCCGCACCCCAGGCCCGTACCCCAGCCCCATACCTGTACGCACTGTACCCCAGGACCGTACCCCAGCCTCGCACCTGTACGCGCCGCACCCCAGGCCCATCTCCCAGCCCCGTACCTGTATGCACCATACCCCAGGACCGTAGAGCCTGTACGCGCCGCACCCCAGGCCCGAACCCCAGCCCCGTACCTGTACGTGCCGTACCCCAGGCCCATACCCCAGCCCCCCACCTGTACGCGCGGCACCCTAGGCGCGTACCCCAGCCCCGTACCTGTATGCACCGTACCCCAGGACCGTACCCCAGCCCCGCACCTGTACGCACCGTACCCCAGGCCCGTACCCCAGCCCCCCACCTGTACGCGCCGCACCCCAGGCCAGTCTCCCAGCCACGTACCTGTACGCACCATACCCCAGGCCGGTACCCCAGCCCCCCACCTGTACGCGCCGCACCCCAGGCGCGTACCCCAGCCCCGTACCTGTACACACCATACCCCAGGACCGTAGTGCCTGTACGCGCCGCACCCCAGGCCCATACCCCAGCCCCGTACCTGTATGCACCGTACCCCAGGACCGTACCCCAGCCCCGCACCTGTACGCGCCGCACCACAGGCCCGTCTCCCAGCTCCGTACCTGTATGCACCATACCCCAGGCCCGTACCCCAGCCCCCCACCTGTACGTGCCGCACCCCAGGCGCGTACCCCAGCCCCGTACCTGTACGCACCGTACCCCAGGACTGTAGTGCCTGTACCCCAGCCCCGTACCTGTACGCACCATACCCCAGGACCGTACCCCAGCCCCACACCTGTACGCGCCGCACCCCAGGCCCGTACCCCAGCCCCGTACCTGTACGCACCGTACCCCAACACTGTACCCCAGCCCTGCACCTGTACGTACCGTACCCCAACACCGTACCCCAGCCCCCCACCTGTACGTGCTGCACCCGAGGCCCGTACCCCAGCCCCGTACCTGTACGCACCGTACCCCAACACCGTACCCCAGCACCCTCACCCAGCATCGCGTATGTACGGACCTTACCTACGCGAAAAAGACTCGTACAGAACCAGGACATTGTAAAACAGCACAAGGAGGGTCAATTCGACTCGCACAACACCACAAAACACGTCTACATGACAAAATACATCTCAATGACTGACCTGGCACATCCAAACAGGCAAACAGAGGCCCTAAATCACAACCACCTCTTATAACACACCCACCACAAATTCAAACCCAGCCACACCCACAAATGGACCAATAAAAAGGGCCCACACACACAACCCATGAGCCTTTGCAACAGACCCACTGCTGCCAGACCCCACAGACAAACAACTGCACCTTACTTACACCTTAACTACACCTCAACTTACACACCTTCACACTACCTCCTTCACAAACACCCCTTCTTCACATTCACTCACACACCGTCACATTCACACCCACACACCCACAACCATCCACACCCACACCCCACACCATGCCCACAGACAAGAATCCAAAGTTCACAAGGGTGGAGCTGGACCTCCTTGTCAACGAAGTCATCAGAGTCGAGCCACAGCTGTTTGGAACATTGGTCAGACAGACCAGCATAGCCCAAAAAACTAGCCTGTGGCAGAGGATCGTCGATAAGGTGAATGCTGTTGTGCCCATCTGAAGGACCAGGCATGAATGCCAAGCCAGGTGGTACGATCTGCGGAGGGCAGTCAAGTGAAAAATGAACGAGGAATACGCCCAGAGCAACATCACTGGAGGTGGGCTGCCCCGCAGACCCGTACATTACCATCCCTGGGAGGAGAAGGTGATGGCCCTGCTTCCGTCAGTGGGAGTACACGGAGTCGAAGGAGTTCGAGAGCCTGGTGAGTACACAAACTACTTACGTAACATGGGGGCAATGGCATCCACATCCCAAATACACCAAATGCAAGAAACTAGCGCCAAGCCCTCACCGGACACAACCACACTCAAAAACCACGCTCATGCCACTAACATGTCCATGCCCCATTCACTAAGCAAGGCCATGCCATGTCCCAGACTACACGAACTACAAACCCAAGACTGGATGTCCGGGATGCTGGGAGGGTGGGCCTCACAAAACACATCGTGACACTCAGAAGCAGACACCAATGCCCTCAGCCCATATGGCCTAGGTACATACCCATGCACCATGCCCAAGGCACAGGGACTGGCAAAGTACTGACAAGGTAGCTGACACTTGGCCCCGCTGTATGCAGCACAAGGCCCTCCTGTGACCACTGTACACTCAAACACCAACTCCACTAGCTCAGATATCTAGCACAGGTACTCACACTCACTGTCATGCCAGAATGCACCATGAGGGGATATACACATCACCTGGGAGACCCAATGACAAATCACACTACACACAACAGCAGGCCCGGTCACAACCCCCCCCTTACACAAGCACACACACCTGGGGCAGGCAACGGATTCATCCACTCTCACAATGGACATGTGACACAACAAGATCAATCCATAGCCAAATAAGTATTCTAGCCACAATTCTACAGGTAAAAAACTCAGGAGAACATATCAATCTGTCCCCCGCAACATACCCATCCACAAGTGGACATTGAGAGGAATGCTAGGCACATCCAACTACCTGGAGGAACTGTGCCAACTTGAATATGTATGAAACATGGATGTCGCATGAAACAGCATTGACATTGTCTCTCTCTCACACACAGGGCAACGTCATGGATCTCCCCCCAACAATGGGGGGGAACAATCACAGTCCCAGGCTCGGCGTGAAGATGATCCCACCGGCAGCGATGACTCTCACCACTCCGTGGATGACCCTGACCAAACTGGACCCTCTGGTGCCCAAGCCCCTGCAGCACCTGCTTCAGGTACATCTGTGCCAACCACCACCCCCATTCCTGCCACATCCCAGGAGACACCCAGGAGCCCTGCTCGCACTGAACAACACAGCCAGTCTGACCAGGAGGGACAAGGTTCTCCGGGCACCCAGGAGGAGGCAGGCAACCCCGCAAATGCCATCCCTCAGGGGTCCCGTACACCCGATGTGCCCACAACGGCAGGCCAGGCTTGTGTGGGCAGGGGTGGTGGGAGTGGAGGCAGGCGGAGGCGCGAACCTGACCAGCCAGCTGAGGGAACTGGTATGTCACAGATACGCCACATCCTGGACACATACCGGCGTGACACCAGGGGCATCAGCCAGGTAGTGGGGAGCCTCACAGAGATGAAGGGGACCCTCGACGAGATGAAGAACCTGCAGGCCAAGCAACACGCCAGTCAACAACAACACCAAGAACGGATGGAGGCAAGACTGGGTGAGCTCCTGGCGGTGCAAAGGGACATAAGCCATTCACTCCGTCGGATCGCCGACAACATGGGCAACCCTCCCTGTGACACCAGGCGCAGACCAGCACCAGCCACAGGGAGGGAGGAGGAGGAGGAGGAGGAGGAGGATTCGTCCGACGGAGCGTCCCAAACATCGTCAAGGCCTGCATCTGAGGGTCCCCGGAGGAAGGTGGGTCGTCCACGGAAAAGACCGCGAGAGGCAGCGGACCATCCACATCTCCCAGGTCACCTGGCCTGGCACCTGGCCCTCTGGCGCAACAGCAGCACCACATCCAATGACATTCTCTGCCACATGGACTTGCTGGTCACAGTCTGACCAATGATTACCAACACTGTGGTCCGGACTCTGATGACTTCTAATGCCAAGGATACCATCTCCCCCTGTGAACTTTGGATTCCATGCACCCGGTAGAGCACCTCATTTTATCTACCAAAACACGTACCCCACCGCAAATAAAAAGATTTATTTTGTATCATGAGATGTTGCAGTCATTTAGCATTAGCCCACAACATATGTGTGTGTAAATGTCAAACTATGCCTCAGTGTTGAACTAATTCCACCCATCCATACCCTTGGATCTAAAGTCTGGTACAGGACACACATGGGTCACAATGTATCATTCAATGCATACATGGAGCACAATACTCACCTGTGATGGCCTCAAGCTGCTGAGGGGGAGCTTGCAATACTGTGCTGACAGACCTATTTGGAAGAGTATCATTAAGGCTTAGAGGTCATGCCTCATTTGGAGGTTCCCGGGGAGGGAGTCCCAGGTATGTTTTCCCAGGTGGGAGAACTATGTCCTGCATGCTGGAGTATGGTGGATGTGAAGAATGGTGGCCAGGGCAAGGTTGGATGCACGGAGATGGCACAACGGGGTCTCGGATGACAGTGGTACAAGGTTGGTTTTGGGTCGGGGTTGTGGCCTGCCTCCTGAGTGTGGGTGGGGAGTCTGAAGGTCATTCTGCAGCACACAGTGATCCATTGCAGCTATCTCTGCTGGACGGTGATGTGGCTGGGGCACCGGATGTTGAAGCAGAGGTGTGCAGATGCACCCTGGATGTGTACTAGTTTCCAGGGAGTGTGGATGTACTAGCTCCGTAGAGGGCAGGGCAGTATTTGACACGGATGGTGTCGTGGACCTGGGGGATGGTCTGTCTTTCCTTGGAGTGGATCTATCTGTGGATCATGTGCATAATGCAGAGGGTGTTGCAGCCTGAGGTACAGATGCTGGTGATTACCATGGCAAATGTGAGCGAGCAATACATGATGCACACCATCTTGTGTGCGTGCCCACTGGGTGCCTGTGCAGGGCTCTTGCGGGTGGGACACAAGCAGTTGACCCAGCTGTAAGGGGACAATCCGCAGATGATTACCTCAGTCCTGTACAAGTCCAGCCTCAGGTGGCTGATGTTCAGCCATCCATCAATGGATCTCATGCATTCTTGATTATTTGAACTGGCAATGTCGGCGTCTTTGGTGAGGGTGAGGAGCACCTGGCTGTCAATGGCATATGAGCTGATGATGAGGTGCTGTGTGCATGTGATGGTGGTGAGGGGGTCCTGGACACATTGTAGATTGACACGCTGAGAGATGATACCTGTTCCATGTGCCAGATGACGACACCATACTACATGCAGAAGCCTTGAGTCCCACGCACATGGCCTTGCTGGGGTACAGAGCCGGTGGGGAGTAGGAGAGACATGACCTGGTTGGTGTAACAGGGCCTGGAAGGCGTGGCAGTGCTGTGTAGGCAGTCGGAGTTGCACACTCATCATGCAAAGGTGTTGTGTGTGCGCTTAGTGTATGCCTGAGAGCAGCCGGTAGATATGCGGATGGACATTGCCTGGAGGGTGGCTGCAACATCAGACTGTAGTGTGATGTGGGTGATGCAAGGACATGAGGGTCGTGCAATGTGCACGTTGCATGTGCAGACGGTCCAGCCTTTGGCACCGCGTGGCTGCAACAGTGGCACAGACAAGCTGATGCCAGCCAAATTAATGGGTGGAGGGAGGAAGGGAGGAGCATCCTTGAGGCATGTATGTTGCCACATCCGGAAACTCTGTGTGCCCCAGGCAGCATGTCCTGGAAAATATGCCACAAGCTGCACACAAAGACAAGGATGTAAGAAAGCCCAACTGCAACAGGTGTATGTAAAGGAAGGAGTGTCCAGTTTTCAATGGCACACCCAGAGACAAAGGATGCACAATCACCAAAGATGACTGACACCGGATCATGAAACTGAAGGCCGAGCTGCGCACAGGAAACACACCCTCAGCAGGTGTTGAGGGCCCGTTATGGGGACCAACATGGCCAAATACATACACAACCATGGACTTCATGCACAATAGAGATTCAAATCCATGAAGAACACCATGCATGTTGCTCATCTACACATAGACTCATATGCACCATCTTTGACAACTATGCCAGAGATGCCGCATGCACAGTGGCAAGAGACCTGCATTGACAGAGATGAGGCACCTTGGAGGGTGAGGAACACCTTTATTACTCAGGCCAACAGTAAGGGAAATGCATCAATATGAACAGACTCACAGGTCATTTGGCTGAACATGTGGGACCTACACCGGACACCCCCTTCACATCACAGATGCTGTAAATCCATTGAACTGGCACACAAGTGAAGGGGGTGACCCAAACAACCCCTGCTGCATACGGAGAGGCTGCAATTCCCCATTGAGCCTCTTATGGGGATGTCCCACAGTATGTCCACCTGTAGCCTCCCGTATGTTTCAGAGGGAAGTTTCACACACATTGATGCCTTACTCACAATCCACAATCCCATTACAGATGACTGCCACATAGGGTAACTATCAAGTCATGGGAGTCATGCTACATGTCAGGTGCCCCATGGCGAGTCGACATGTATGCATAGTAACAAAACATGCACATGAGCAGTGCCCACACATTCCAAACAACTACCACACCCAAAATGCCTTGTTGCAATCCTACCCAAAGAAGAATTTTCGCCATGTCCGTGCATGTAACGCTGATTCAGCACACGTTGCAATACTCATGAGGAATAGCAGGAGCCCAATGATGCCACGAGCAGACAGCATGCGTAAATACCTGGGGATGACAGACACACAAGAAGTCACTGAAAAGATACTCAACCGCATGCATGGTCATTGATTCTACAGGAATAAGGTTGTCACCATGCTAGTTTTAAATTTACTGTCTCAGCCACAATGTGTGAAATGACATCATCACTCAAGTGACACATCAGAACACACCTCTAAGTAACTTAGCATACAGTCAGCTGGACACACACATTGCAACACATGCCACACAAGGCTAAAAGCGTGCACACTCAGACCCAGGGACTCACCATTATGAGAAGAGGTTGCGTATGAGCTGACTCCGGATGTCCTCCTCCTCATCCTCCTCCTCCTCACTTGCTTCGTGACCAAGCCCTTCAACCTCCACGGGTGGATGTTCCTGCTCATCCGGATCCAGGATGAGTGGCACAGCTTTCTCCACTGCCATGTTGTGCAGCATGCAGCACACAATGAAGATTTTGCAGACCTTGACCGGTGCATGTGGGAGGGATCCGCCTGTCTTATGAAGGCACCGGAATCGGCTCTTCAGGAGGCCAAACGTCCTCTCAATCACTCGCCTGGTCTGCCCATGGGTGTTGTTGTAACGGTGATCTGCAGCTGTTCTGGGGTTGCGTAGAGGCGTCATCAGCCATGGCAATGTTGGGATAGCCAGAGTCCCCTACATGGAAACATCATGTACAGAAGTGGGTCAGGAGATGCTGTAAGATACAAAGATACCGCTAAATACAGGACTAACAGAGTATACCCACCAACAAGACATGCTCGTTCGTTGTGCAGCCGCAGCATCATTTCTGGCACCCTGCTACGCCTCATGATGTAGGCATCGTGTGCTGATCCTGGAAAACGTGCACAGACATGGGAAATCAGCATGTTAGGTAGACACACCACAAGGGCATTAATGGAGTGATAATGTTTTCGGTTTCGATAGACTACCTCCTGTGCCTGTGGTGGCACCAAAGCCACATGTGTCCCATCAATGGACCCAATTACATGGGGCATCCCTCCCAGGGCATAGAACTCACCCTTAACACCCGTCAACTGCTCACGAGTCGGATAATGGATGAATTCATCCAGGTACTCCAACATGGCTTCTAAAACATCATGCAGGACACGGCTGAACATGGTCTAGGACATGCCACCCACATCAGCTATGGTGAATTGAAACTTACCTGTGGCAAAACAATGTAGGGCTGCCATCACCTTCATCTTGGGGGTCAGCGGAGTAGGATAACTGTGTCGCGGTTGGAGGTGTGGTGCCAGCCTATTTGTCAGGTCCTCAATTAACTGTTGGGTGAATCTGTAATGGCGTATGCAGTCACGTTCCCTCATGGCACCCAAGTCTGGCATTGGTCGGGGGAGAGGCGGTGCCCTGCAGAAATTTGGAAGGAATAATGAAGAGTGAGTACATCACAACACCAATGTCAATAAACTGAGCACATGTTCAACTGCTAATACACATCTGCGAAATACAGAGTCTGGTCTGTGCAATACATCCAGGACACGTATGCCAGCCAGATGAGACTCCTACGAAGAGCCAGCTACAACCATTGATTGTCAAGTTCTACATTACATGCCCTGAAACAAGCTGTGGGCCAGTGTAAGTGAACAGCCAGAGACATCACAGGAGTGACATACAACCACATATCTGCATTTGAAGGATGTCATCTCATACAGACAGCTGGCGGCAAGCTAGACGCACAGGGCACATGTCATTACAAATTAACAGCTCACACACATTGCGATGAAGGGGTACACGTGAAAAAAGAAAACACAGACATGGAGACGACGCAGATATGTCCTCATGTCAAAAGAACATGTTCGAAGCATCCAGACACACGTAACGTGTGAATCCACATGTGGCATGGTGTGCGTATATGTGTGCCATGGCCATCTACGCACAGACACATGTTGGATGCAGCAACAGCAGATGCGTTTGACGGAACACCAACAGCAAACTCATGGGAACACATGACACACACAACATAGTCACATCGGGCCACGCTGGTAGTGAGATGTAAGGTGTCAGTGTCCCTGTCCCTGGCCTCAGGGGACAGTTGCGGGTGTTGGTGACTGTGCCATACCAGTGATGCAGTGCTTGACACGTTTGTACTACATGCACACATGTGCAAAATGTGAAGGGGAAGTGTGCCACATAGTGCCCCATCACACATGCCATCTGTCCACAGGTCATCACACATCTATTGTGCAAAAACATGAGGAGAAAAGTGCCATATCACTGCCTGACACACATAGGCCCTGCACAAGAAGGACTGCACTGACAATGACTTGATATTCAGCCTTGTGCGAGGGTGAGACCTCCATTCCTGTCCTGTGCTCCTCCTATCACCAGTGGAAGATGTGAAACGCACCGTACACACGCTCTGAGGGCGTGTGTATGGTGCGTATCACTATATTGGTGTTGGCGTAGGAGTACGTGTGTGTGTAAGGACCGTACACACGTACGTGTTAGACCAGTGTGTACACATACGTGTCCGACCAGTGTGTACACGGACGTGTACTACGGTAGTACACGTACGTGTACACACTGATCGGACACGTGCGTGTACACACTGGTCGTACACATACGTGTGTACGGTCCTTACACACACACGTACTCCTACGCCAACACCAATATAGTGATACGCACCATACACACGCCCTCAGAGCGTGTGTACGGTGCGTTTCACATCTTCCAGTGTGTGCACGTACGTGTCAAACGCACTTTGCAACTGGTGCCGTAGGGGTACGTGTCAAACGCACCGTACCTATGTGTGGATTGTAAAATTACATAGGGGACGCATGAGGGACAAGTATTATGGCCTAAATGCATGCTGGTTGTCATGGAGACCGAGTTTCCAGTTCACATTTTTTCATCAGGTGGCCAGCAAAAGTCGGTTGGAGACAATATACAATGTTGCAAAGTGGTTGTTGACTTGACATGATGCTCAATTTTTGAACCATGCAAAGGCACTCACTGGTGTATGTTTAAAGGGATTGGAGGAAACGTAGGATGCAAATGAGTCTGACCAATCACTCTGTACTCCTGTAAATGAAACAGCCCAGCAAGGCAGATATAAGGCAGCCAGAACCCATGAGAGGGCACTTGCCTGCACAACACGTCATTGGACACCACTGCTGCTGTCATTGCTTCCTCTGTCACCATGTCCAGGTCTGTGGAGAGGGCCCAGCCATTCACCCAGGAGGAGAATGAGGCGTTGCTGGACGTCATCCTCCCACAGTACCCCATCCTGTATGGGAGACCAGGGGAGCAGGTGAGTGCTGACTCCACTAGCTTTGACTGTGCCCCTTTTTTGTGACTGTCACTTCTGGCATTGTGTCCAGGTGTGACAGACATGCAATGTTGTTTAGAGTGGGTCCTGGGGGGGTGGGGAATGCCTTATGTCTCCCATGCAGAGCATGATGTAGTTCATGTCTGCACTCCTCACTTGCATTGTGCTTACTGTGACAATCACTGCATGGTGCATGGCACATTCAGCCTGGCTAATCCTTTTGGGCATTTTTGTTCTATAGTCCTGATGTGATTCTGTGGTCCCCCCGGTGTGACAGGTGACTGTATCCACAGATGTGTGTGAGTTGAGTGGAGCTGTGGTGAGAGTGTCCAAATGATGTGTACGCCCCTGGACATTGATGTGTGTGAATGTTCCTTGTCATGTGGGTGAGTGTCTATGTGGAGTGTTGCACCACAGCTGCATGGATGAAGCATATGCTCTACCCATCTGATGTGAGAAGGAAGACGTGCTGTGTGTCTGATGTGCTGAGCTAGCCCCACACCTGTGACACCCCCCAGGCAAGTGGCACATGTGCAGAGTGAGGTTTGTATCCGCTGTTGCCAATGGCAGGTGATTGATCTGTGCCTGTGTATGTCTGTCTACTCTGCTGAGGTTGCGTCAGTGGCCTGGGGCATGTGACTGCTTTGAGGTGCTGTCCATCATCCTTGTGTTGCTTGTGATGCACTGTGTGAGCCATGATCAGTGAGTGTGTTGCACCCCCACCTGTGTACTTTCAATGCCATGTAGTGCATTTGGGTTTCCCTAGAGGCTAATGTCCCTATGACAAAGGTGCTATTAGTTGGCTGCATACTATGCCCTGTTCAAAAAAGCAAAGATGTTCAAATGTGTGTCTCTGTGACATGGAGCAGGTGTAGTGATGTTGTCTCACTTTGTCATCCTCACAGGTAACCGACTACGAGAAGGGGAGAATTTGGAAGCGGACCATCTGGGCTGTGATGTCAGCGGATGGTCAGTGTCGGCGCCCACCCCAAGTGAGGAAACGCTGGCAGAACATCCGGTGCTGGACTAGGAGGATCGCCTGGGTCCTGCTGGGGGACTCACCTCCACGCCCCCACGGCGGGCGTCGACGACTGACCCACCAGATGAAGCGTGCCTGGCGGTGGTCTCCCCTGACATGGATAGTCGGTTACAGGAGAGACAGCAGCAAGGAGGGGGTAGGTACATATGTGTTTGTTGTGTGTCACCAGCTTTTGGAAGTGCTCAGTCGCCTGGATACACTGCCAGGGTTTATATGTGCAGTGCATATCCTGTTCCCCCAAGTCAACCGGTGCTGTTCTTCCTCCCTTACCCTCCTTGACATGTGTTCCCTGGTCTGTGTGTAATCACTCTTGCACATGGTCATCTAGGCTGCCAGTTATTCCAAGTGCACGATGCTTGCTGCATCATGTGTGGGGGTGGTCTGTGACATGTGTTGGTACCTTGCCTGTGCCCTGTCCTGTTCAGTCATTTGGGGGTCCATAATTGTTGGCACTGATGCTGAGTCTCAACATAGGAGTGTGAGGCTTCAAATGAACAGACTTGCAGCATGCATGACCGATGTTGTGGCCTCAGACATGATGTGCATGAGTGGGAGATATGCATAGTGCCAGGACGGTTGCTCCTGTTGCAGTCAGATCATTCCAGGACCACGGAACAGTGTGCCCACTACAGTCCCCTGAGACACCTTTTCCTAGGAATCATGTGTGTCATCCAACACTGTGGACATTCTATGTGTGTTCCAGCATAGGTTGGCCTCGGTGGCATTGTTCCCTGGCCTCATTTGTATTTACGTAAAGTGTGCTACATGTGTCCACTGTACAGGGTGACCCCATTTGGCTTGTGCATACTCACACTGGTCAGTGCCTGTGTGTCTATGTACAACTATCTGATGATGGTTGTTTTTCACTAATATGTGTGGTCAGCCTCACGAGGTGATGTTGAATACATTTAGGAGTTCTTGATGCACATTTTAGTAAACCCAGATTAAGAGGTGTAAGTACTTGCTCTGTCTCAATCACATTGTCTCAGGTAGGGGGGGTTTGTGCGGGCAAGGCCTACATGTCCAAACCTTATGTCTCCTTGCCAGGTCTGACCTGTGTGTGATAATTGTCTGGACAGACACTCAACATGCAGTGACCCAGTCATGTTGTGCAGGGTTTAATGTTTGTGCTTTGCAGCATGTGTCAAAAGTTAAAAGACATGGTTCCTTGCTCATCCATTTTTGGCAACGGTGTGTGGTCCAGATGCTACGTAGTTTGGTCTGTGTGTGCTGACATCTGTGTGGACAATCTTGGTTCCCATGAGGGTGTCTCCTCAGTGCAGGTGCTCCTTGTTCCGACACAATTGCAGGGCCATTAGCTAATGCATTTGGACATGTGTGCCATTCCACATGACAGGTAGTGGGTCAGATGTGTTGCCAAATGTGTCATGATGTTACGGATGGCCATGTGACAGGTGGCATGATTCAAGTTGTTAGTCAAGCAGTCTTGGACATTGGCACTCACTACACTTGTCAACATGTCTCAATAGTTGATATGCATGACTTTGATGTTTTGTGGTGAATGACAATAATGTGCCTGCATGACAGATGTCTCCCAAGGAAGTGCACAAGACACCACCTTTACACTTTTCTTGGACACGCTGGCACATTAAAAACGAAGGCACAGTTTAGAAAAATATTTGTTTAGAGATTATACATATATAGATGTTCCCACTGTGTGGTTGCATTTTGGTAAGTCCTTGGTTGTTGATGATACCAACTTACGAGTGTCAAGTCATCCAGACCACCATGGTGCTATTTATATGTACCCCATTTCTTCTTTACAGTGGCTTATTTGATTTGGGCTGCCAGCTCATACAATGACTGTGTAAATGTAGTTTTCTGAGCACCTCCTTGTGTGACTTCTGTTATAAAGGCACATGTGTGTTCTGATCAAAAAGTGGCAAATTCACACATTCAAAACACGTCGATTGTGTAAAGTGTTGTGATTCCCAAGGGTTCACAATGTATTTATTTAGGCTTTCCTAATTACTCACAGGTCTCTGAGTGTGGGGACACCTTCAGCATTGGCATCAGTTATTTGCCCTTGGGTGCACCAATACTGTTTCTTTCACAGTGAACAAGAGGTGGCATGCCTTCATAGTCTGGCTGTGCTCAACAATTCCCAGACACCATATCCTCTGTCTAATTGGATATCGAGTTATTAGCTGTTGTGTCCTGATTTTCATTGTTTCCAAGGGGCATGATGGGTCAACCAACTGGGGAGTGCAGGGCTTACATATGTGCGGAGTATTGTAGATGTTACTCATGATGCTTTTCATGATATGCACTGTGACCTATTTTGTTTGGACAAATGTGTCATATGTATACAGGTGTCTGATTATTTCCTGTCTCTTCACCTTGCCCACAGCATCGTCGGGGGACACCGAGGGAGACACCTGCACGGACTTGGAGGAGGGATCCAGCACCGGTGCCACCAGTGCTGGCGAGTCTGGCGCAGCAAGTGGCACGGAGGGTGAGGGGAGTCAGGCGGAGGACCTGTCTAGTACCAACACCGACTACGACGCTGACGGGTCCGAGGCTGAACTCCCAGAGGGGCGGAGGCTGCTCCAACAGCTGGCAGCAGCACTACATCTATCACCGCCCCCTCCATTCCCATCACCGCCCTCCCAGTTGCTCCAGTCCCTTCTGTCCGTGTAGGGCAACAACATGTCTCCTTCGTGCCAGGCACCGCACCCCCTGCCTCTGTCTCCCCTGCTGCCCTCACTGCCGAGTCTGTGGACATTCAGCGGCAGTTGCAGGTTGGACAGACATCACTGCTGAGTGTCCTCCATGGCCACACCAGACTGCTGACACAGATGGTGTCGTACATGGAGGGCATGTCATCAGCGATGTCTGACCAACGGATGTTGCTGAGGTCCATGGACTCGTCACTGATGGCAGCAGTGAGTCTCCTGCAGCGCTTCGTCCCCCCTACCCCTGCACCATCCACACTTCCCACTCCCATGCCTGTCCCAAGTACACCCAGACGTTCCCAGGCATGCACCCCACCAGACACAGGCAGCACACCAACATGGAAGGGCAAGCGCACACCTCCTGTCACGCACACTCAGGGGGAAGAAGGCACACCCACTGGGTCTGGGGCACACAGGCAGACACGCAGCCACAGTCGGAGTCCGCATTCCTCACTCCCCAGTCCCTCCAATGTCACTCCCCTCGGCTCCCCTGCCCCACAATCTGAGAAGGAGACCTACTTGGCTGTGCTGGCCCTCAGTCCCACTGGTTCACCAGCCCGCAAACGGGCAAGGCACTCCACGGGTAGGGGAGTTGAGTCCCCCCCTGTCCACCACCTCCCCCAGTAGCGCTGCAACCCATCCCTCCGACACCCCCCCCTCCATGGAGCCTGTGCTTTCTTCGGGTGCAGGGGAGACGCTGGACGAGCTTGCAGAAGTGTGCAGCGCCCTGCTAACCACCACCTTTGGCACTGCCCCACCCCCTGTGGTGGAGTCGTCTGTCCCTGCACCCACAATACCTACCCTTCCCCTCCTGTCCCTGCGGTGCCTGGTCCTTCCCCACATGATCCCCCCCCCCAGTGGATGAACATGAAGTGTCTAATGTGCAGGCAAGCTAGGGGAGACGTGTGGCCATGTGTCCCCCCCCCCCAGGACTTCGCATCTGGACTGGCCTATGGCCTTTGTAAATAGTGTCCTTTTATACAATTTAATTTAATGCTGAATAAAGCATTTTGTTTTTCCTTTGCACACTATTACTTTTCTGGTATTGATGTTGGTGCTGATGCTCCCTGAGTTGGGGTGGTGATAATGTGTTAGGTGTCTGGGAAATGTTGTAGTCTGCTGCTCATGGGGTGGACCCTGGTATCTGCGTGCCATCACAAGGTCTCTGCAAAGAATCTTTGGTCGTGTATGCTCTTTGTGTTTGGAGACATTGTCCCAAGGTGTGTTCCTTCCTCTGTGGCACCTGACGTCTTCCCTGCAGGGAGTTGCACAATTGTTGTGCTGACCTGTGTCTACATTTCCTTGGTGGGTGACGGATCCCTTCAACTATGGCCATGCCTGCTGAGCAATGTCTCCGCCTGCATCGTCTCTGTGCCATCCTTGGTAGTCACTGTACTTGTGTATAGAGTATGTTGCCATGCCTTCATGTAGAAATTGTCCCTTTTACGCACTATGCATGTGTGTACTCCCAGCATAGCACACATATGTTACTTGTTCTGCAGGGTATTTGGGCACCTGACTCACAATTGTGGGCATTGTATCTGTGGGAACTCCACCCTATTCCTTCCATGGGAGACAACAACTTGGTGGCTGTCCCAGCACCTGTACAGTCCTATCAGTCCTGGAATGTGCGTGACAGTGTGCGTTCCCTTTGGTTCTCTTAGTTTAGTAGGCTTTAACATGACTATACAGTCTTGTGGCATGATCTCAGTGTGTGTATTGTGCTGCATCCGCCAGGGGTGGGTATGCATGTGTCATTTGTCATCACACACACATGTGGTGTGTCATGCAGTGGGGGAAGGACATCCATCCTCATGGGAGTGGGACACTGCTGTCAGTGATGTGTTGTTATGGCACTCTCAACATAGTCTCACATTGTGGATGCGTTCATACACCCATGGAGTTGTGGTCATCTGAGGATGATGTACACACCCCCATGTCTCTGTCCACTGCTGGGAGTGATAGGCACCCACCCCTCATATGTCTGGGCACTGCTGGGAGTGATAGGCACCCACCCCTCATATGTCTGGGCACTGCTGGGAGTGATATGCACCCACCCCTCATATGTCTGTCCACTGCTGGGAGTGATATGCACCCACCCCTCATATGTCCGGGCACTGCTGGGAGTGATAGGCACCCACCCCTCATATGTCTGGGCACTGCTGGGAGTGATAGGCACCCACCCCTCATATGTCTGGGCACTGCTGGGAGTGATATGCACCCACCCCTCATATGTCTCTGTCCACTGCAGGTATTCCTCTGCACCCACCCCCATGTCTCTGTCCACTGCTGGGAGTGATAGGCACCCACCCCTCATATGTCTGGGCACTGCTGGAAGTGATAGGCACCCACCTCTCACATATCTCTGTCCACTGCTGGGAGTGATATGCACCCACCCCTCATATGTCTGGGCACTGCTGGGAGTGATAGGCACCCCCCCCCTCATATGTCTGGGCACTGCTGGGAGTGATAGTCACCCACCCCTCACATATATCTGTCCACTGCTGGGAGTGATATGCACCTTCCCCTCATATGTCTGGGCAATGCTAGGAGTGATAGGCACCCACCCCTCATGTGTCTGGGCACTGCTGGGAGTGATAGGCACCCACCCCTCATATGTCTGGGCACTGCTGGGAGTGATATGCACCCACCCCTCATATTTCTGGGAACTGCTGGGAGTGATATGCACCCACCCCTCATATGTCTCTGTCCACTGCAGGTATTCCTCTGCACCCACCCCCATGTCTCTGTCCACTGATGTGAATCCTAGGCAGACACCCACCCACCCGCCTGCACCCTTGGTGCAGTACACTGCTCTCCTGGGCATACACACCCCCCAATATCCTGGTTAGATGCTGCACCAGGCCCTATGACAACATTTGTGGTGTGTGTACGCCTTGTATCACTGATGTACTGGTGCCCTAGGGGTACGCGTGATGTGGTCCGTACCCACGCTCTGAGAGCGTGTGTACGGTCCGTACCCCTACATCACCACAACTATGGTGGTACAGGCCGTACCCACGCTCTGAGGGCGTGTGTACGGCCCGTACCACTATTGTTGGGGTGACGTAGGGGTACGGCCCGTACCCACGCTCTCAGAGCATGTGTACGGTCCGTACCCCTACATCACCACAACTATGGTGGTGCGGGCCGTACCCACGCTCTGAGGGCATGTGTACGGCCCGTTCCACTATTGTTGGGGTGACGTAGGGGTACGGCCCGTACCCACGCCCTCAGAGCGTGTGTACGGGTCGTACCACCATAGTTGTGGTGACGTAGGGGTACGGCCCGTACCCATGCTCTGAGGGCGTGGGTACGGGCCGTACCACCATTGTTGGTGTGACGTAGGGTTACGGCCCGTACCCACGCTCTGAGGGCGTGGGTATGGGCCGTACCACCATTGTTGGGGTGACGTAGGGATACGGCCCGTACCCACACTCTGAGGGCGTGGGTATGGGTCGTACCACGCGTACCCCTACGTCACCCCAACAATGGTGGTACGGGCTGCACCCACGCCCCCAGAGCGTGGGTACGGGCCGTACCACCATTGTTGGGGTGACGTAGGGGTACGCGTGGTACGATCCGCACCCACGCTCTGAGGGCGTAGGTACGGCCCGTACTACCATTGTTGTGGTGACGGGACCGTCCATGTCCACTTCCGTTGTGGCGGGACGCAGGCCTTGGTTGACACGCCCCCCCGAAGTGACCAGACCATGGAGGTACTGTATGTACATGATATATGTGGTATAATTTGGGTAGGGGTTAAGTTGCATGCCCCTCGCCCCCCCCCCCTTGACCATGGGTGTTGTTCTGACCTTCTGCGTCGTCCTCAATTTCCCAGGAGTTTTTGGCTGCCGTAAAATATTTGCCGTGCGGAGTGACGTAGGCATGAATCGTACTTGCTGATCCGTAAAACGCTGCCTGACTCCGTCCGGACGTTACGTACGCGATGTCCCGGATCGGAATTGTGGGTATTTTTTAGCCGCACGTAGTTTTGTACGAATCATACGGAAATGGTATTTCTGTATGAATCGTACTTGCTGATTTGTAAGGAGGATTTCCCGGGTACGAGTCGTAGGGAGAAAACACTCCGTACGACCATTCGTACCCGGGTTTTACCGGATCGGAATCGGCACCATAATGTAAAATAAATATTTTTATTAATTATGTCACAACATATATATACATAAATATTTTACATATAAATACAAATACATATATATGTGTGTGTGCTTATATAAGCACATCTTTATCTATAGTATTAAATAGTGGAATATATTTCATCCACATTATATCCAATTTATATATTAAAATATATAATATTTGCTACTTTAGTCTACATATATTAAAAAAATCAATATTTTTGGATGATATTTTTGGGAACAATATTTGTTTTCGAATATTTTTGTACTTACCAATATAGGTCTAGGAGCACGATATTGTAGTAAAAAAAAATTGTACTCAATCTTTTTGTTACCAATATTGTTTATCATATTGTGTCAGTCATTCCCGTTTGAGAAAGTCGAGTCTGAACGGAACCAGAGATATATGGCAGAGAACCAAAGAGACTGTGGGCCCTTTTTAGAATTTTTCAGAGCAGAAAATCTTTCCAAAAGTGGTCGATGCTCCATCCTCCGTATTTAGAGTGCTTTTGACATGAATGAACTACTAATGCGATGGACAGGATATCCATCTGGTTTTTGGTGGATGTCAAACATCCACCCCACTGTAAATAAGGCTGTTTGCTTTAATTTAGTTCCCGGATGCAGTAAAGGAACTTTGTATATGTGTAGTACTGTTGTCTCTGTTATATTACTGCAACATTGCTGGATCAGGAAGTTTAATGTGAATTGTAAATGTACTCCGACTGTTCAAAACTGTAGACTTCCTTTCACAAGAGTAAATTATAAATTTAATTGAACCTTATGGATCTTTTTGGGAGAACATGAACTACAAAATATTTTCAATCAATTTCTAATGTTTTATTAATTACATGTTGAGAACTTCAATAAATGTACATTGAAAAAGGTTATTTCTCAGGTAGACTGAAAAGCAAACAAAATCACACAGTTAAGGCATTTCATTTTCTCTGACCAGCAATGAAAGCACCCTTTTGTCCATAATTTGTCATACTATATTTGTAAACGTAGCTCTGTTAACCTTGATCGTGAACAACAAACAAGCCAACAACATGATGGATAAATATTTGTTGCATCTCAGTGGCAAATCACTGCGAAAAGCCTGTGCTCTGAAAATGTGATAAGTACCTCACTTTGTTAACAGAATTGACCACAGAGTGACCTGCTGCTGCCTGATCTGCTACTAAGTTTCTGAATCCGGAGCACATTCATGTGGGGTGAATAGGATTGTCAAATAGAACTAATGGCAGCTTAGGAACCCAATGTACAGAGGACAATACCACTTCTTCTTTCAAGCACCTTCAAATCGACCTTCGAAACGCTTTTAAAAATATTTCATTTAGCGCTTAAAAAAAAACTCCCATTATGAAACATTTTATTTAAAAGCATTTAACTACAGTAACCCTAAAGTTCTCCAAGCCATCTCTAAAAAGAGGGATTTTATAAGTTGACAGAAAATCTAGGACTGGAAAATCACTCTATTATTGAGATAATCAATTCTGTTTTAACCAGGGGGGTGCAAAATTTGTGTAGTCTGCATTCATGTAATTATGTGAATTAAAATAAATATGCAAAAATACTCTTAATTATGCCAAATGCATATGCAGGGCCTTGCATCAAAAAGTGACTCATTTACTTAAAAAATAACTTGAAATAGCAAGCCGTGCTATGCAAGCATCCAGCAATTTTGTTTACTCCAGCTTGCTCCAGATTGACTGTACCTTATGTTTCCCTGCTACCTAGGCCTATCCACCTCCATCCCCCCATTCCTTTCCACCTCTTTCCTTTTTTCTACTTTATTTTTGCTATTTCCTACTGCCATGTGCATTTATATTTCATTCTCTAGGTTTAACCCTTCCCTTTTCCTTTAGTTATCCATATCCCTAGCTATGGCAGGGACTTCCGGACCCACTGTGGGTCATTGGAAAGGGAGGGGGTAATGCCCAACCACATTTTCTTTGAGGCAGAAGTGGTAGTGTTAATAATTTTTGTGCAGTGCCACCTTCTCCTCATGTTGGTAGCAGGTGAAATGTCAGGAAAATTGTACAGTCTGGTGGAGAACCAGCTGCCTTAAGAGAGAATGTAGAGCAGCATGCACCGCCGCACCAGGGTTTCCCATCTAGTGGCTGGTGACACACTACTGGACTGACCTAATTGACAAGGACCTGCTTGATCTGTATGACGCAGAGGTTGCGGGGCTAAGCAGGCGATGTTTAAATTGATTTTTACCTTTTTTGTATTTATTAATGTTCAAGAAGCATTAATTACGTTACAGATACGTTTATGTGATTTATTTTAAATGTTTACATATATATATAATATATATGTATAAACACTCATTTTATATGTATATGAATAAATGTTTAAAATATATATATATTCACTGAAAAAACAAAGGTTACAGTGACGTTATAGTTAGGAATTAGCATTTTAAAAACCTTAGAAATTTACTGAAAAAAACAAAGTTTACAGGCGGTGTTATAGTTAGTAAACAGAATTAAAAAAACTTCGAAATTCACTGCAAAAACCAAAGGTTACAGGGACATTATAGTAAGGCTGACATTTCACTCACACAAAACCAGAGAAATTCAGCCGTTATATTTAGCTAAACTAACTGTAATTCATGCCCAAGCAATCCACTGCTCATGACCTCACATCACTCAGGACATGGTCAGTGACAACACTGATGACATCTCAAATAACATTACTGATGACTAGGGGTGGGCGGTATTTGCGAAGTTGCCTTTTGCAAAATTCCGTGAAACGGCAAAAAATCTCCGCGAACACGCGGAATTTCGCGCGCGCGCGCAGATTTCGGGGGCGGGGCTTCTTTGTTTTATTTCTGAAAGTGCTTCCTGCTGAGGTTTAATTTTTGTGACAGGAGCATCATGCCAGAATGAATCCTGCCCTGCATATTTACCCGAGAAGATGCCACCATTTTGTGCAATACCTCTACTCAACTGGAGTACTTCTACTGGCTAATCAGTAAGTGCTACCTCGTTGGGTAAATGTATAGTGCTTTTCCTACACTACAGCTGCGTAAAGGGCCAGAAGAGTTGTCTCCCGTGACCATGTGTGTCTGTAACTTTGCCACTGCGCCGAAAGGCGCCGGGGTCCCTTGAGTGAGCTGTCCATCATAGTGGGGAAAGGGCAGGAAGCCGTTGCATACCGCTAGTGTATGTGGGGCAGGGCCAAACGGGCGGGGCTTCTATGTGAGTTCACATGCCTCTTAGCTCTCGAGTGTCTCAATTTGTGACAGTTTGTAAATGGATCACATTATGATCCATGATCCGGGTAACTCCATTTGAGATTCGGCGCCTGCCTTGGTATATGACCTGCATAGCCAAGGAATGCCCTGCTGTGCAATTGCACAGTCTTACCTCATTATACAAGGGGACACTGATAGCCATGAAGGCAGAAGTACAAAGAAGGATGGGAGGACGATCCTGCTGTGGATGCCATCCTTCAGCTGCAGTTGACTTTAACATCAAGTTAAAGGAGGAAAAAAATGAAACCGGTCCTCGTGCACATTGGCGTCACGCGCTCACTTAAAGTGGCAGCACGGTGTCAAATCATCGAGAACGCTTGTCAGCTACAGGGGCGCCGTCCATCCATCTTCTGCTAGTGCAGCAAGTGTCTTTTTCATTTAAAACAATCCATTCCTGTCTTTAGTGATGCCTTTGCATGTCTGCAGAGCGAAGAACATCTCCGCTAGCATCAACAGTCTAAATTTTGCTTCCAATTGAATGTTTTATGGAAGCTTTGGCATGGAGCGCAATGGGGCTTTGTTCCCATGGGGTAGCTTAGTCAGTGAGATTTGGGAGGCGTCTTGTTTATAAAGGTTCAGAGACCAATCAGAGCAGCAGATGAGGAGAAAGAAATTCCTGATTACAGGAACTAAACGGGGATTGCTCTCGAGAAAGTCATGGATGCACAGAGCTCCATCAAGGATCACAGCTAATTTTTGACGGTAGATATGGGGAGAAAAGCACACCTGCCCAGCCTCAACCTAGCTCACGAATTTTTTGGGCTGATTAATGCGTTACTGAATTTGAGCTTCAACTCGGGCACCTACTTTATTTATATCTGTAAGTGCTTCCTGTTGAGGTTTCATTTTTGTGACAGGAGCATAGTGCCAGAATGAATCCTGCCCTGCATATTTCCGTTCCGCCGCGGATCGCGAAAGTTTCGACATTTTCACGTTCCGCGAAAAAGACGAAATTTCACAAGTTCCGCGAGCGGAACGGAATTTGCCGCCCACCCTTTCTGATGACATCATCCTGTGATTGTGAGTGTTTTTAAAATGTTTATGAGTGTATTGATGAATCAGTGGGTGTATGAGTACCTGTAATAATGATTCGGTAGGTATGTGATTGTGAGTGATTAGGTGTCTCAGTGAATCTATGAGTGACTGACTAGGTTGTCTGAATGTCTGTATCAGTCTGTCAGATGGTGTCTAAGTGGCTGTATGGGTTGGTGAGTGGGTACATGAGTGGCTGCATGTGTGATTGATTGGTTGACTGAGTACCTGTATGGGTGTATGAGCATCTGTGTGGGTGGGTGAGAGGGTATGTGCATGGATGAGTGAGTGGGTGAGTCAATGGGTATATGGGCTAGTGAGTGTGTAAGAGAAGGGCTGTATAAGTGACTGAGTGTGTGTATGGCTGTGTTGGTGAGTGAATGAATGTGTCAATGTTACATGGGTGAGTAAGTGGATATGTGAAAGGCAGCATAGGTGAGTGTTGGAGTATATGAGTGACTGTATGTCAGAGTGAATGATTGTAATAGTGGCTGCATGGGTTAGTGAGTGCGTGTGTGAGTATGTGTTAGTATCTGTATGAAAAAGGGAGTGGGTTGCTTATTCTAATTAATATCATATTAAATTGTGACATTAAGGAGCTGGTCACCAATAGCCCAGATATCCTTGGGATTAGGCTAAATAGTGTAAAGGGCACGTCCATTGATGTACGCCAGAAGCACTAGAGAAAGTAGCTCCCCAACTCTCCATGCCCTGGACAACTTATTGGAAGCTAGGCACGATGGCCACTCCCTATTAATCGGTGCTGACTTTAATGTTACATAAGAGCCACTCGAGTGGGTTGATTCTTATGATGTGAGAGAGGAGGATAAAGTGTGGATGGTACCGCCTCTGGAACTCACCCCTATCAAAAAATGGTCGCAAGCAGCACTGCAGCTGAATGCTTTATTACTGGAATATAGGCTAAGGGCTACCAATGGGAGAATTAGCTCCGATAAAGGAGGAAGGATGACCTTTAGTGGACTGAATGGGTCAAGTAGGATAGACTACTTACTTGTGGATCTCACCCTATGGCACAGTTCTTCAAACTGTAGGGCACACCCCCCGGGGGCGCGACACCATCTCAGGGGGGCCGCGCACTCCACCCTAGCATCTCATTGTTCCTTAATTTCCCAATTGATGGGGCACGACCTGCCCATACTTTTGTCATTTTGAAAGCCAACAGTGAAAGCAATCCGCTTTCGGTTTCACAGCACAGGAGACTCCCTGCCTCCCACGGCAGCTGATGCTTTTTAGCTCTCGGAATGAACCGCCCCGGGAAGGTTAGTTCTTCACAGGAAGGAGGCAAAGTTTCTCTTTAAATTACTTTAGTATGGGCATGAAAATTCTTCATACATTGTAGAATGCGGACCTAATTGACTGTGTCAAAAACTTTCAGCTGGCTTTCCCTGCAGTTTCAATTATGCAACGATTGTACACATTGTACACATTTATCATTAGTTTGAGTTTTAAAGCAATTTTGTTTCTGTGTCAATGATTATGTTTTTTAAACAAAACATTTGGTGAGGAGAAATGTTTGCATGTTTATATTTTTTATGGGTTTGAGAAGGGGCACGTAATGCAGTATCATATTTTGTTTAGTTTCATGTCATGTAGGATGATTCAAATACTCTGGGGACACTCACGGTCGTTTAATAGTACATTAGCAGTTCTGTGTTTGGCAAGATGGTGCGCGAATATGGCTCAAGCAGTGCTTAATTTGAACCAGTGGTTTCCAGTACTCAGCACTGGCACTTATTTCACAGGGCCGGGGCTATGATTTCTTACCCTGCAGGTGGTTGTCTCAATATTAATTGCCCAACTTCAAAATAAGAAGAACAACATACCTTGCATGGTGACGGGCTGGTATGTTTTCATAGGCAGGCGAAGGTCTGTCCAGGCAGGCATGATTGTGTATCACCACGTTAGTGATGATGTCATCACGTCTGTCATGAAGCCAAGAAGTCATCATCAATGAATGGCTTGCATTCTATTCTCCGAGCCTGTTGCACCCTGCCACTGCCTGAGCCTAAGCCTCCCATTGGATAATTGTAGCTGGGGGTTGGCTTATGACTGTGTTAAGGCAAGGAAGCTGCAAGAGTGCATTTTGAACTTGGGAGTGAGGGCTCATGAGGAAGAATAAACAAAAGTAAGTGTGAACTTTCCACTTTCTGCGTGGCCAGAGTAGTATAGCCTGCAGCCGTGCATTGCTACTATCCTCAATGTGCTCGATGCAGCTGTGGCCACCGCATCTTTTGTGCGCTACCTCCCAGCATGCTAATTGCTGAGTGTGCGTGAGCTCTGTAGTCGCAACAGCCATACTCACATCTCACAGGCATTGGCAGCATTACAGCTGGAGACAGTGCTTGTGCTGTAGCAGGCAGGGTGACAGAAATTGCCGGATATGGCCTGGGATATGCAAATGGCGGTCAATTATGTAGTGTACCAGTGGAGAAGTGTGGCTCAATGGTTATAGCGGCAGACCCTGATGCAGACGTCAGGCCCGGGACCGGGGTTCAATTACCGCCTCGGCGTCTCTTGGATTCAATTTCCCCGGACCTGATAATTCTCGCCTCGGTGCCTATTCTAATCATGGGTCCCACTGTGCAACTCTGGGCAATAGCTTGCTTAATCTCCACAACGGCCCCCCCAGCGCTAGGATGCCTGGCTTCACCTTGGGGTTGCCCAGGAGTGGACATCTCACAGGAAAACCAGGCAGGGTTCCACAGCGGTATGAATACAGCGCTACGAGACCTCTGGGTAGAAGTGCGCTATATAAGTACAAATACATTTACATATATAAGTACAAATACATTCCAGAAATTTCTGTCAGGTTGTGGTGGGGCCCGACATCTAAAACAAATTGAGCTGGGGTGGCTCAATCTAAAAAAGTTTGAAAACCTCTGCCCTATGGCCTTTAGTGCAGGACATGGTCACTATCCCGTTCTATGATAGTGACCACAATCCCCTTAGCCTGACTGTTGATCATCCATGGGGCGAAAAGGGGAGGGTCTCTCCTATCTCATTGAGCACTAAGGAGGTAATCTCTACAAATGATAAACGCCGGCTCAAATGGCCCGCTATTCTGTACGAATCTAAGATTAAGTTAATCAAATATGACCTAGAAAAGCATTTGGAAATGCTGTCAATTGCGACCGATGACCCAACTACACAGATAAGCTGCAGCATTCTGCATAGGGACTTCTTCGATCACCTGGCCAGAACTTTTTATGTTCACGTTCTCAAGACTAGGCCAAAGCAGGGGAGATCAATAGGAACACATTTGTGGTCCAATAAGGAGTGTAGGGTGTTGAGAGGGATACTGTCTGTAGCCATCAGAAACAGGGATGCATCCAGGATACGTGAAGTCAGGAAGTAATATAAACAGGCACAAGTTAAAGCCAAGAGAGAATGGGACGAAAGGAGATGGGAAGATCTAAACGTTCAGGCAAAGATTATTTTTAGCTGTGTTCTTTTGACATTGATTCAAACAGGATAGTCTCCTCAAAGTATTTTTTGTTAATTTTAATTGCAGCATTGTTCTCTGATGAAGGGCTGAATGCCCGAAATGCATTGGAACAGTATTTGTGAATTATGCAAAACAACAATGTGCAGAGAATCTGCATTGTTTAAGGAGTGATGAACAAAAACAGATATTGTGAAATAAGAATTTGAATTCACCTAAGGAATTCCTTAATTTACCAATTCTTTGAATACAAGGTTAAAACCCAAGGAGCAACGTACAAACCCAACACAGGGTGAGAGTAGTGCCCAGGGGGATGCTTCCTACACAGAAAGCGCAACCACATTACCAAGATCTAGGGGAGGCCATTCTGCACCCAGATAGAAGGATGTTTTGATCCTTTTTGTCCAAGGGCAATTTTGAAATATCACCCCCGCCTGGCCAACAGAATCCCAGCTGCAGAGTGGCATGAGCATTTTAGTGATCTCTATTCCATTATCAACACCCATGACAGACCCCAGATGTCTAATGACATAGGCCACCGAGTACATAGCCTCTCATTTTCTAGAGAGGAAATTCTGTCTTACTTGGATGCAATCATACCTGCAAAAGCCCCAGGGCTGGATGGCATCCCTGCCAACCTTTTTCGCTCAGACAGGGACAACTGGAAAATATATTTTACGACATTGGCCAATGACATAGCTGGTGGGGGGAGGATACCAGACTCGTGAAAAGGGGCTGAAGTAATACCCATCTTTAAGAAAGGGATATGTTGAAACCCTCCAACCACCGTCTGATCAGCCTGAGCGATTGTGCCCAAAAGGTCTTCTGCCGTTATCTCCTAGTTAAGATCCAAGACTGGATGGATGAGAATAACATCCTCTCTCTACTCCAAGCTGGTTTTCGCCAGAAGACCGGCACTATGGATCAAGTATTTCGTCTCGTCATGCTGTTTTGGAAGGTAGTTGTGTTGGGCAAGGGTAGTCTATACGTTGCCTTTATAGATTTAAAAACAGCCTTCAACCTTGTGCCCAGAGATTCACTTTGGCGGGTGCTTAGGGATATGGGAATGCCCCTGGCAATCCTAGAACTTGTAATCAGGTTGCACACAGAATATTTTGCCCGTGTGAGATGGGGAAACCAGGGACAAACCACCGAGCCTATTATGATCCAGCGGGGTGTCCTTCATGGATGTGTTTTAGCCCCAACTCTTTTCTTCTTGTATGTTAATCAAGTAGCTGATCTCTTGTGCTTCATTCCAGCTGATGCTCCATCTTTGGCGAACCACAAAATCACCACACTTCTATTCGCTGGTTATACTCTCCTGGTTTCAAAAACCCCCATGTGCCTCTAAAAATTATTGAATCATTTTAAGGATTTCTGTGATGAGAGGGGCTTGGTTATTAAAACCACTAAAACCAAGCTAATGATGCAGAACCCTCACAAATCCTTCCAGGGATATCTGCTCCTGGACAATGTTCCGCTCGAGAGTGTCAGCTCATTTGACAACATGGGTATCAAGACGTCTGGAGAAGGCATCTTTGAAATTCTCCCAGCTAACTGGGGCTCTGAGGCAGCAGCATCTCCTATCATTTAGCAAGCCAGTAGCACCTGCTATTAAATTGTACAGCTGTAAGGCTGTAAGCAGTGCTCTTTATGGGACAGAGTTGTGGGGCACAGTAAATATAAATGATCTCTCAGCAAAGTACTCCTCTCCTTCCTCTGTAACTTGATCTGGGCATTAAGTCCATTAATGATCTTGCGAGGCTTCTTCCATTGCTGTTTTGGTATAGACTGGCCACTTCTCCTGATCTGGCACCATATGCTGCAGCTTTTAGCAAGGTCTCTGTTTTGGATACTAACAAAAAGATTGGCTGGATTAAACATGTAGATATTCTTCAGTCATGGATTGGCTTGCCAAAATAGGTTACCGGTCATTCACTATCCTATACTAGAGGCCAATTAAAGCTATTGTACTGGGCATGGGTTGAGCAGAATAATCTTCTGATAATCCAACATGTAAGCCTAACAGATGCTTCCATAGACTTGAAAACCAATTGTCATTAAGAAAGCTATTTTTATATCATTAAGGTGCCAGCCGATAGGAAATTGTATATACAGTTCAGGCATGGTAGTTTACCACTAAACGCCTTTACCAACTCCTGGCTGATAAATAAATCTAAACCCAAGGGTTGTCCTTCTTGTTCATGCCCACATGAATCAATAGGCCATGTCTTTTTGCCTGCACAGCCTATGCAAAACCAAGGAGCAAATGGTTAGCTCCCGTGTGCAGACAATTAGGGACTCGAAACTCTAAAGATGCCTTGCGCATTTTAAAGTCAGACGCTAGACCCTTATTTGTTTGCGCAACTGCGAAATTCTTAGGCCCTTTTTGGGCGATTAGAAGGAGTGCGTTGCTAACACCGTTGTCAGGCCCTGATTGACAAAATGGAAACTGTAATGACCAGTCAAGTGAGGTTTAATTCCCAATGTTGTTATTTTATATTGTAAAAAGCTGTTTTTATGGCAATATTTTATGTATTTTAATCTTGTTTTTTGTTGATCTAGAGCAAGGGCTCTACCAAGGGATTCAGGGCAATTATAACTTGTTGTTTTATGCGTGGGCCATAAATCTTGGTAACCGTTTCACATAATACTTGTTAATGTACTAGCACTTTAGTTTTGTGGCTCTATTGCCCTGCCTTGTACTGCCGGAGACAACTCAACTATGAACTATTTGGGAATTGTAACATCCATGCCCCCGTCCACGTTGGCTTACTATCCAGAGCAATTTTTTATCTTTCAATTGCTCATTTGCCTTTTGAACACTCCTTTTAGCTTACTATGTCTTAATCATGACTTGTGTGGCTGTATTTTGTTTTTGGTTTTTATCAACCGAAATAAAGAGAATTTGATGATGATGAATACGTGAGTGGATATGTGTATAACTGTATAGGTGAGTAAATGGCTGCCTGATTAACTCTATATGTGAGTAAGCAGGTTTGTGAGTAGCTCAGTGTGTGAGTGGCTGTATGGATGTATGAATGGATATATCAGTGGCTTTATTAGTGAGTGAGTTGGTGTAAGTGTGGCTGTATGGGTGACTGAGTGGATGTGTGTGTAGACCTATGAATCAATGAGCAAGTGTGTAAGTAAGGGTATAGTGCCTCAATGGATTTGAGAATGGCAGTGTGTAAGTTAGAGTGGGTGTATGAAAGCTATATTGGGATGTGAGTGGGTGTGTCAGAGATTCAGTGGATGACATAAACAGTGATGTCATCAGTGATGCCATTTGAGATGTCATCAGTGATGTCACTGACCATGTAATGAGTGATGTAATATGTGAGGTCATAAGCAGTGCATTGTGGGGACGCGAATTATAATTAGCTCAGCTAACTATAACTGATGAATTTTTCTGGTTTTGTACAAGTAAAAAGTCAGCCTAACTATAATGTTCCTGTAACCTTTGATTTTTTTCAGTGAATTTCTAACGTTTTTTTAAATGCGAATTCCTAACTATAACGTCCCTGTAACCTTTGTTTTTTTCAGTGAATTTCTAAGTTGTTTTTTTAATTCTATTTCTTAATTGTAACGTCTATTTTTTTAAGTGAGCCTCTAAGATTTTCATTTTTCTTTCTATAAAATAATATTGTATGTTATACTTATATTATATATCGCTCATTTTTTGATTTGGTTTTGTGTTTATCAGAAAGTACATTTGTTACAGTTTTTATTTTATGAATGTTTTGAGTCGGCACAACATTGTCGCATTTACTGTGGAGAATCTGTGATCAGCAAATGTATTTCACATACTAAAAAATACACTTAAAGAAATGTTTCTAACAAATTTTAAGTCTAAATATTTAGTAAGATATTTGTTTAACATTTGTTTCTGTGATCAATTTAGGAGAAAACCACCTTTACAAAAAAATGTTTTATTCTCGACTACCGACGTCATCGCAGTGACGTCAGTAGTCACAAAGAGCGCATGATTTGTACAAAGTGTAAAACATATATATAGACACATTCTACAAATATTTTAACAGTAGAGCTTTATTAGTGTACTTTTCAAACTCATATTTTTGTAGTTATATTCCAGAAAACTAGTCTTCAAAGACTATTTTCCATTTTCGCTGTGATGCTGGGCATCCCAATGACATCGGTAGTCGCGGACATAGCCTGTTGTTCAGAAACTCTAAAACACACATATACAAATATTTTAATTGATGTTTGACACCAGTTGTTTACGGATCTCTTATTGTCTGCCTATAATAATTTTTTACCAAAATCACTTTTATGTTGCGTTTCCCGTGTTAGTAGCGATGACATCGTACCGCCTGTTTTACAGAAATTCGAAAACACATATATACACCTATTATAATTGATATTTAACACTAGTTGTTTACTGCTCTCTTGTTTAAAAGTGTCTGCCTATAGTAATTTTATAACCAATTTTTTTTTATTTAGTTCCCGTGTTCGCGAAAACAGGGAAAGTCACGATATCTTCGGTAATCACGGTTACCTTGTGTTTTTCAACAACTTTGAAACATATATAGAGATATTGTGAAGAAGTTTCAGTATTGCTGTTAACTATTATAGAATAGAAAGTTCTCTTTTGATTCCATTTTTAAAGAAAACAACTTTAAACTTGGCTTTTGAATTTACGCTTTTGCGCAGTAACCGAGAATAACCACAAGTATGTCGGTCACCGCGAATATCACATGACTGAGAAAGCAAGGAATATCATTGGATAATATACTTTTCAGCAAAAGAAGTACACCCCCACTCCTCCTTCTTGAATCTTCTTTTCAAGAACTTTATTGTAAGCAGGTGGTTGATTTTGCCTGGAGACTTTCTTGGGACTTTCTTTGCACCAAAAATGGCAAAAGTGCAAGGAAATGCGGATCAGGTAGCAGAAGCAGGAAGTGAAGGAGGTCAACGGAGAAGATGTTGAAGATGAGGAGCCTCCCCAGAAGAGAGCAAGTGTGGCTTGGGATTTTTTTTAAATCCCATCGGGGAATCAAAAACTGTTGCAAAACGAGTGCAATGCGCAATCTGTCAGAGGACTGTCTCTAGAGGGATAAACAGAAAATATTCATGTGGGACCACGTCTGTGTTGTATTATCCTAAAATCTATCATGGAAAACATCTGCGACTGGCAATCAAGCAGAGAGAAGCTGGAGGTCCATCTACATCAGTTGCAGCAGCAACAATTTCCGGCCAGAAAGGACCTTCAGAGGTGCATGGACTATGATGTTGTTATAATGGCTGGTGAGCAGTGCGTTGCAGCTATTCGCAATGCTGCAAAAAATCATACATGCTGATATTTTCCCCCATTATATTTTTTGCACATTTCTCAGGGCACATTTTTCGAGTTTCTCCTGTCCCAGTTGCCATTTTTGCTACCATAAAAAAGAACATTTTTTTACAAAACTTTACAAAACAACTAAAATAAAAAAGAAAATTTAAAAAAGGTGTTTGTTTTAACCGCCTTTTACAGTTAAAAAAAGATTAAGGGGCCGATTAGGATCTTGTCCGGAAAGCATTCTGACTGAATAGGTTCTAAAATGCTTTCTGAAAGACTTGGATCGGGGGAGTACGACCGAGCGATTTGGATGCATCCAGATGCTTCCGGATATGATTCAGTTGGACTCCAATTGACTTCAATGGGAACTTTTGTTCTGAACACGGGCTCCCATTGAAGAAAGGGTTGGTTGGGGAAAACCTTGCACCCTGTGGCAGGCACCCCATGGTGCCTGCCACACTGTGCATGGTTGGGAAGACAAGAACCGAACCGGAGGGCCCCAGGTGAAGGGGAGACTGCTGTGGGCCCCCCAAAACAGCCATTTTGTTCCAGGCAAACCGAATCGGAACATCTGTCTGTGGTGTCCTCAACCTTCTTGTTGTTCACATTCTCCATGTTCTGGAATGTGGGGAACGTTGCCAGGCACTGGTATTGAAACTGCTGGTGTTGACAGTTAGCCTGGATCTGTCACTGGATGGGGTCTTTGCATCTTCGTGTCCCAATAAAGCATCTTTACCTCGGAACTGCTTCTTCTGTCGTACTTGGGGAAGGGATTCACCTTTCCATTTTGGTGATGAGGATGAGATGCAATAAAGGAAAGAATGCACTAAAGACTAGTGACCGTGGTAATTGATAGAGGTGCTAAACCTAAAGCATTCTCAGCTCAAAAGTTGTCCAACCCGAATATCTTTCAAGGGAGGTGCTTCAGATGTGGTAATCCTGGACACATGGCTAATTTCAAAGACTATCCAGGGTGGAAAGCTATATGCAAAACCTATGGGAGGAAGGGGCATGTTTCTAAATGCTGTCCGTCAGGCAAGGAACACAAAAAGATCAGAGAAGTTGAACTTTTTTAAGAGGATGTGGAGAAAATTGAGATTCTCCAAGTTGCAGGAAATGCAAGTGACAGCCCAAAAGAACTCGTGTTGGTTAATGATGCCCCTGTCAACATGCTCTTTGACTCTGGTGCCAAGGTTACGCTTGTTCCCAAGGTTTTCTATGAAAGTAATTTGTTGGGTAAAGTCACTCTTTTGAAGCCAGACATTAGACCGAAGGGGTATGGTGGAGTAAATATACAGTTGCTTGGTTATTTTTGGGGCACAATTGATTTCAAAGGAAGGGTCATTCCTGGGAAGATCTATGTCTCGATGAGGGTGATTCACTCATTAGTTGGTTTCATCAGAGAGACCTGCATGTGTTTCTTGATCCCAATGAGGGCCCCACACTGTGTTTGAAAGAGCTACCTCCTGTCAGGGTGGTTGATGATACCAATCGAGACTGGATCAAATAATTTCCTTCAGTTTTTAGAGCTGACCTAGGGTAACTTGACACCATTTGGCATCTTTAGGATTCTGAGAATGCCCTTTGGTCTCATTTCTGCTGCAACGGTTTTTCAGAGGGTGATGGAGGGCATTCTTAAAGGCCTTCAAGGTGTCAAAGTGTACCAAAATGATGTACTCATCTTTGGGGTTGATCTGAAACAACATGATGCGAGGCTTAAATCTGTGTTGAAGAAGTTGCATGATGCTGGTCTCACTCTTAGAGTGGACAAGTGTAAATTTGATGTCAAGGAGATAGAGTACCTTGGTCATTCTCTGTCTGCTACAGGCATCAAGCCCAAGGCATCTTTGGTAAGCGCTATCAACAATTTGCATGCCCCGTCAAATAAGGAGGAGCTAGTCAAATTCCTGGGCATGGCAGAGTTTTATCACAAATTTGTCCCAACTTTGCAGGGACGACCTTGTGTCTAAGATCTCTGCTAAAGAAGGATACTGAAAAATGGTCCAAGGGCTAGGAGGAGGACTTTATTTGCACCAAGAAACACCTTAATGATGCACCTTGTCAAGGTAGCTATGACCCCACAAAGATTTCTTACCTTATGACAGATGCGAGTTCAAGTGGCTTGGGAGCAGTTCTCTTGCAGAAGGTTAATGGAGAGGAGAAAACAGTTTTGTTTATTTCCAGACCGTTGAGGGGTACTGAATGTAATTATTCAGTGGTAGAGAAGGAGACTCTGGGGGTGTTTTGGGCAGTGCGCAATCTGAGGAAATTTTGTGGAGAAAGAGGTTCAAGATACTTACTCACCACAAACCTCTTAAGTATGCATTTTCAAAGAAGGGCATAGATTTTGTCTCTCACCACAAACAGATATGGGTGGTGGCCCTGCAGGAACTTGATTTTGACATCTCATATTTACCTGGTTCAAATAACATCCTAGCAGACTGTCTTTCAAGAACCAGCTGTGAAGATAGTGATTCGGTTAATGATGTTGAGTGGTTTGGGGGTGTGGAGCTAGGAGAAGAAGTCAATGTGTGTCTGATCAGTGAAGGACTCATTTCTGAGAGTAAATGGAGGGAAAACCTTGTGTGCGATGTTGTCTTACAGAAGGTCATCTCCATGGTCTCGGGTGGTTAGTTTGAAAAGAAGGACTGTGAGGAGTAGCTCAGAGGGTGTTGGCATGTTAGTGAAGATCTCGCTGTGGTAGATGGTCTCCTCATGCGTGGTAGCAAGCTTATTCTGCCATTTGTGTAACGTGTGCTAGCTTTTAGAAAACTCACCACAGCACCCTGCAACTGCTAAACAATCGAGCACTTTACCCAGCTCACGTAGCGGACTCTAACGCTGCCAGCTGACTCCTAAATTGCTCCACTCCTCGGACGCTCGCAGCGCGAGGACTCAGGCCACGCCCACTTGTTTGGCCACGCCCCCCGAGACGACTACTTAAACGCTGAATAAAAGCGCCAGGTAGCCATTGATCACACTCCTGAGGCGAAAGCCGGGAGAGCGCGCAGCGCATTGCTTTTGCTTTTAAAATTTAAAAACTGTCCCTGAATAACGTGTGCTAGCTTTTAGAAAACTCACCACAGCACCCTGCAACTGCTAAACAATCGAGCACTTTACCCAGCTCACGTAGCGGACTCTAACGCTGCCAGCTGACTCCTAAATTGCTCCACTCCTCGGATGCTCGCAGCGCGAGGACTCAGGCCACGCCCACTTGTTTGGCCACACCCCCCCCTCTCCCCTCCCTCAATCAACCTCCATAAAATGTGCCTATGGCGGAAGCGCAGCGGACGAGCGCAGCGGGAGCGCCGTTTGCGCGCCGAAGGCGCGCCTAAGGCAAGCCCGTCTGCGCCCGTCTGCGCCAGACCGAGCCTAGAGCCCACACCCCTGGCCGGTTCTGATGCGCCCCGAATCAAATACTCACAAGAAACTCTGTACCAACTCAGAGATCCATTAAACACTAGATGTAACGGACTTATTACCCCGGAACAGGAGCTTCTTAGATGCCCTATCTGCGCCTACAGGGCTACGCCCTTATCCCACGCCGAACCTGCCTGCCTGGAGTTGGCCCTGCTGAATTGCAGGTCACTCCCTAAACACCACATTGAAATTAACCTACTATTAACAGAGTCAAACTTGGACGCTCTGTTTTTAACAGAAACTTGGCTGTCCGAGAGCTCCGACCCGGACATCATCCAAGCACTACCTCCTGGGTACCTCATTAAAACCCTCAATAGACCGACAGGAACGGGAGGGGGCATCGCGATTATCTATTGTGACAACCTCGCATGTCAATTCAAAGACAGCCCCATTCTCGACAGTGAAAATGTCCTCTTCTCTTTACACCTGCCACCTTCTACTACACTAACTGGGGTGTTAATCTACCGTCCGCCAGGACAGGTAGGGAGTTTCATAAACTCACTCATTGATGCCACCTCCTCCCTGGCGTGCGGGACGCCAAACTTTACAATCCTCGGGGACTTAAATCTCCACTTCGATGATCAAGGCAATAAACTTGCCACAGACTTAAAAACTGATCTAAATTCCCTGAATCTACAACTACTCAGTAATGATCCCACCCACATGAAAGGACACCTATTGGATCCCATCTTCTCTAACCTCTCCAAACTCTCTGTTCAAACTCCTCTCCCTCTCCCCTGGTCTGACCACTTCTTCGTTCCTCGCAAATTCCAACTTCCAGGGAAGATCTCGGATACTCCTCGCCCCCGGGCCCCGTCACGCCCACGGAAAAAACTAGACACTAGCCTATGGGAACGCTCTCTGTCCTCTACTCTACCCACAATCGACCCCGACCCCTCCAAAGCCGAAATTCAATTACATAATTGGATTAGCGACTCTCTCAATACAGTCCTGCCACTCAAAGCCCTCCCTCCCAACAGGAAATCCTCCAAACTACCGTGGTTCACTGAGGAACTACGTGAATTAAGACGGAAAGGCAAAAGGCTTGAACGCCAATGGAGAAAGCACTGGAACACAGAAGACAGAAGTGGATACAAAGCCCACATTAGGCTCTACAAAAATGCATTAAAAGCGGCACAGGCCGCCTACTTTGAGGATCAAATAGCAGCCGCGACCAACTCCGCAAAAGAGACCTATCGGATAGTCAAACTCCTCTCCAAAATACAGGAACCCTCTCCACCGCCAGACCTGGATGGCACAAAATGCAACCAGATGGCCGAATTCTTTTCGAAAAAAATCAAAAAAATCCTCAACTCCCTCCCGGCGGCGCCAACTGCACTAAGAGGCCCTTACCACCCGGCCTCCCAAGACACCCCGAGGTTGCTCTCCTTTCCCCAAATCACCACCGAAACGTTTCTCAACGTCCTGCACAAAGTCAAAAGCGGCGCCCCGTCAGATCCAGCTCCGATCAGTAAATTGAAGCAAGTTGCTTCCACTATAGCCCCTCCTCTCACCAACCTGATCAACGCCTCTTTCGAACATGGCACAGTCCCAGCAAACTGGAAAAAAGCCACTGTGAAGGCTCTCATAAAAAAACGCATCTTGACCCCACAGACCCATCAAACTTTAGACCGATCTCACTGCTACCGGCGATGAGTAAAATCGCCGAGAGAGTAGCGAATCAACACCTTTCTGAGTTCCTAGAGACCAACCATCTCCTCCGCCAAACCCAGACAGGTTTCAGACCAGGACAAGGGACGGATACCGCATTGTTAGCCGTGGTCGAAGAAGCTAGGGGCATACTAGACATAGGAGGATCAGTGGCAGTGATCCTCCTCGACCTGAGTGCCGCCTTCGACACGGTGGACCACGCAACCCTTGTTCACCGTCTTGAACTGATAGGAGTGGCGGATTCCGCTTTAGCCTGGATCTCATCCTTCCTTGAAGACAGGTCTTTTCAAGTGACAGATGGGCACTCCATCTCCAAGGCTCAGGCACTCAAGTGTGGGGTGCCCCAGGGGTCCTCCCTGAGCCCCACACTTTTTAACGTGTACATGGCACCCCTCGAGGATGTTGTCAAACCTTTTGGGATTAAATCAATAATTTACGCCGATGACACTCAGCTCGTCGTTTCCCTCAACCAATCAGACAACGCCCTCACCAATTTATTTAGCTGTCTGGAAAAAGTGCACCAATGGATGTGCGAGTTCCGGTTGAAACTGAACGGGGAAAAATCAGAAATACTCCTCCTAGGAAACCCAAATAAAATCCCCACACCTCTTCCCTGGCCTCCATGCATGGGATCTCCACCATCCCCAAAATCCGAAGTAAAAAGCCTAGGGATATGGCTGGACCAGGATCTCAGTTTTAAAACACAAGCGAGGAAAACTGCGGGAACGTGCTTCGGCCTTATGAAGATGGCACGAAAGATCCTCCATCTACTCCCCCCTCAATCCAGGAAGCTCTTGATGCAGGGGCTGGTGAACTCCAGATTGGACTATGGGAATGTCCTATATCTGGGGGCCCCAGTCTCTGTAGTCCACAGACTTCAATGCGCACAAAATGCGGCGGCAAGAATACTCACAGGAACCGCAGCAAGGAACTCGGCCAAGCCAGCCCTCAGAAGTCTGCACTGGCTGCCAGTCAAGGAACGGGTCAACTTCAAGACCCTGTGCATTGCCCATAGAATACTGCACAATGAAGGCCCTCCCATCCTCAGGCCTCTTGTGTCCCATCAACAATCAAGCAGACAACTTAGATCCAACTCCCTCTCCCTGGCAAAAGTCCCCAGAATTAGGAAGGCCAGAACAGGTGGTCGCCTGTTTTCGTACAATGCCCCCAGACGATGGAATGCCCTCCCACTCTCCCTGAGGCAGGAACAAAACCACCTCAGATTTAGGAAAAGACTGAAGACCCTACTCTTCCCCTGAGCACTCCCCAACATGACTTCCCACCCTACAGGACTGTGTTCACTAGCGCCGGGATGCCTAAGGGTAGCTGTGCGCTCTACAAAACCCAAAATCAAATCAAATCAATCAAATCATTTGCCCTGAAGGACAAGTTGGTTGAAAGTGCTCATGCGTCACAGATGGGCATTGCAAAGACCAAGGAAAGGATCATGGAAACATATTGGTGGCCAGTCATGGATGTATATGTGGAAAGGTTGGTGCGTGAATGTGCAGAGTGTGTATGTTCTGACAGGGTTCTGAAATACAGGACCGAGTTCATGGTCATTAGAAAGCAAGCTGCTGGTCCGTGGACGGACATTTCAATAGACATTTTGGGACCTGTAAAACTTAGGATTAAGGATCGCTATGTCATTGTGTGCATAGATATGTTCTCTCGGTGGCCTGACATCAAGGTGGTTAATTCGTTGAGTCTAGTGTGGTGATTAAGTTTCTGGAAGAACTCTTTGAACGTGAGGGTTTCCCACTGACGCTGTTGTCTGACAACGGTGTCCAATTCCCGTCGTGGGTCATGGAGGAATTTCTGGCCTCTAGGGGAATTAAGCACAAGAAGGCTGTTCTTTATCATCCACAGAGTAATGGCATTGTGCAGAAGTTTATCAAGGTGCTCAAGGAGACTATGCAACAAGCCGTTGCCCGTAGTGAAAGTTGGGAGTTCGCCGTCAGGAAAAAGTCTTTAAAGTAGATTCACATCCCATTCCTCCACTGGTGAGGCCCCCTTTTGTTTGTTTAAAGGAAGGGTCACCAATATGGAAGTTGCCCCGTTGTGGGTAACCTCCAAGAGGTGGCTGGTAGATAGTGGAGTAGGCAGCACAGAGGGCTGGAAAGAAAGAGAGAGCTAGGTGATGAGGAAAAGGAAGGTTTGGTATGATGAAGGAAATGCTGTGAAGAATATGGTGGTCAATGTTGGTGACTGGGTTAAGATTAGGTCTGCCAGGAAAGGTGGGGGTAGTTTCAAATTCAGTGAGCCCTTTGAGGTAATTAAGGTCTTATAAAATGCAATAAAGACCGGTGACCATAGAATCTGGAACTTGGGTACACTGGTGAAATGGCAGGCTAGATCTGCTTGTGTTTCTGCCTCTAATGCTCATGCGACTGCCCTGAGATAGGATCCAAAGGAGCCCGTTGTAAAAGAAGGGGGGAGGCCTTGTCACTTGAGGCGCATATCTCGCCACTTGCAAGATTATGTTCGTTCGAATTTCTTCAAGCTGCACTGTTTCATTTTGCCTTTACGCTGCACTGTTTCATTTTCTTTTACTGTTTTCTTTAAAGTATTTTTTTCTTTTCTTGGAGTTTTTGTTGGTTATATTGTAAAAGGTTTGTAGCTGTCTTTCTGGTTGTAAGGGGGGAGGAAGTGTGGTGTCCTGAACCTTGTTGTCATCCACATTCTCCATGTTCTGGAATGTGGCGAAGGTTGCCAGGCACTGGGATTGGAACTGCTGGTGTTGGCAGTTAGCCTGGCATGTCACTGGATGGGGTCTTTGCATCGTTGTGTCCTGATAAAGCATCTTTACCTCTGAAACTTGTCTCCTGAAGTACTTGCTGAAGGGATTCACCTTTACCCTGTACAAAAAGGTCAAGTAATCGCTCCCTCAGAAACCTAGTCCATGGAGCTGTACGATTCGGCTCCGAAAGGCTTGACCTGTCTGAATGCCTTGCGGAACTGATTCTGACAGCACGAACGTTTTTTGTGAATTGTAATCAGTCATTTAGAACTGGTTACGATCCGGTCAGCAAAAAAAAGGGTTCCGAATCGGATTTGGCAAACCCGAATCTGATTTGGAGCCCTTCTGAACGAGATCGTAATAGGCCCTAAAGTATGCATGTATGTTGGAATGACTGCATGACTGCTGCATATATCTTGAAATGAGTGCAAGAGTGGTGCCTGGGTGATTCTATGTGTGCATGGGTAGTGTCTGGGTAAATGTATGACTGCATGGGTTGTACCTGGATGATTGGATGAGTGCATAGAAACTGCCTGGGTAAATTGCGGAATGCATGGGTAGTGCCTGAATGATTGGATGAGGTTATGGGTAGTGCCAGGGTGATTGGATTACTGCATGGGTAGTGCTTGTGTGATTATATGAGTGCATGGGCAGTGCCTGGGGCATAGTTTGAGTACATGAGTAGTGCCTGGGTAATTGCATACGTGCATCTGTAATGCCTGGGTGATTGGATTACTGCATGGGTAGTGCTTGTGTGATTGTATGAGTACATGGGTAGTGCCTTGGTGATTGTTTGAGTGCATGAGTAGTGCCTGGGTAATTGCATGAGTGCATGGGAGGTACCTGGGTGATTGGATGAGTGCATGTGTAGTACTTGGGTGATTGGATGAGTGCATAACTAGTGCCTAAGTGATTCAATGAGTGCAAGAGTAGTGCCTAGGTGATTGGATGAATTTATGGGCAGTGTCTGGGTGACTGTATGAGTGTATGAGTAGTGCCTAAGTGATTATATGAGTGCACGTGTAGTGGCTGGTTGATTGCATGAGTGCATGTGTTTTGCCTGGGTGATTGGATTACTGTATTGGTAGTGCCAGGGTGATTGAATAAGTCAATGGGTAGTGTTTGTGTGATTGGATAACTGCATAGGTAGAGCCTGGGTGATTGAATGAGTGCATGGGTAGTGCCTGAGTGTTTGAGTGAGTATATGGTAGTGCCTTGTTGTATGCATAAGTGCGTGAGAAGTGCCTGGGAGATTGGATGAGTGCATCAATACTGTGGGAGTGATGGTATGAGTGCAGTTGCAGTGCATGGATGATTGTGACTGCAAGTGCAGTGCCTGGATCATTTGATGAGTTCAAGTGCAGTGCTTGGGGTGAAAGGATAGGTGCAAGTGTAATGCCTGGGGAATGGATGTATGCAAATGTGGTGTCAGGGTTAATAGATGAGTGCACATGCAGTGCCTAGGTGATTGCATGAGTGCATGCATATTGCCTGAGTGAATGGATGAGTGCATGGGTAGTGCCTATGTGATTTTATGTGTGCCAGTACAGTGCATGGATGATTGGATGAGTGCAAGTGCAGGTCCTGGGTAAACTAATAAGTGCAAGTGAAATGCTTGAGTGAATGGGTGAGTACAAGTGCAGTGCCTCTGGGATTGCAGGTCTGCATGGGTAATGCCTTATTGATTGTATGAATACAAGTGCACTGCCTGCATGATTGCATGAGTGCAAGTGCAGTGCCTACATGAATGGATAAGTGCAAGTGCAGTGTTATATTTCATATTGGTACCCTAATATAGGTCCAGGGAGCATCGTACACTTTCCCTATATCATCTCCCCCTGTTACTTCATATGAACGAGCTTTATAAGGACATAACTCCAAATAAGGACAGCATGCCTTATAGGGACATCATGCCTTATAAGGTCTGCAGCCTTTTATGGGCTAAACCTTTCACCGAGTTCCATGCCGAGGGTGGTTTTTTCTAGGGGTGGCCGGAATTTGCGTAGTTGCGCTACGCAAACCTCCACGAAACAGTAAAAAATCTCCACGAGCACGCAGAAATTCCGCGAACACGCGGAATTGCTTGTTCACAATGCTTTTTTCCAAAGCCCAGAGTTATTCTGTTTTTCGCTGTTTGCGTGATTGGGGGGCAATATCTCACAAACGCGCATTTTTAGAATGCGAAAAAGCAAAAAATTCCGCGAAGCCGCGGAACACAGAAGTTCGGTCAATTCCGTGTTCTCTGCGGAACGCGAAATTACCCAAATTCCGCAAGCGGGATGGAATTTACCACCCAGGCCTAGTTTTTTCCCAATCGATATTGCTAAGACATCATCCTCAGCACATATGAGTAATTGATGAGTACACTCTCCCATCGACGCACAAGGTTTAATCCCCAATGTCATCCTCATACTGAACAATGGGTAATACACGTACATAGACTGTATAAATACAGCACCTCTTGCTACCAGAGAGCAGGAGGGAACCGAGACTTCAAGACCCGCACACTGACCAGGGACGCTGCAGCTCCGGCATGCCATCGCTCTAGCTGACAATGGTCTGACGATCCCCTGCGGGGTGTACAGCTCAAGTCCAGGACGAAGTCCCAGACTCTCGCTATTCAGGTATGGGGGTTCGACTCAATCCTAGTGGGATTCTTGACTCTTAGGCTCTGTAGCACCTACTCACACTCTAGGTACACTTAGGTACATCTAATCAGGCATCTTAGGAGGACGCGCTTTATTTCATGAATGCATTTCATATTCATGTACATGTTCGTGACTATTACAAAATGGTAGAATAATACTATTCCTTTTTATTCACTGTACTGCTGGTTCTGTATCTCTGCTACTGTGTTACAATAGTAACAGTGCACTTATTTTACATGAGAAGATCTGCGGTACAATAAATTATTATTGTAAAAACGCTCGACTGTTTCTTCTCTGTATGTCTCTGAGAGCAAAACAAGCAAGCACGAGTGATTGGGTGAAAATTAGTATATTGTTTCCACGAGTCTGAGGTTATTGTGTTCTGAGGTTGCCAAAAATGAATCTGTCTGATAACAGGAGATTCTATTGGCACTACGAGCTAGCTAATGCAAACCATAGGCTAACATATGCGACGGGGTGCACGGAGTCAGCCTGCCACCAGACCCACAGTATGTGTTATGCGTAAACAGCGTAGGCCCTGCATGACAGTGTACTATTGGGACTACACTACAGCAGTGCCTGGGTGAATAGGTGAGCTCAAGTGTAGTGCCTGGGTGAATGGATGACTGCAGATGCAGAACCTAGATCACTGGATGAGTGCAAATGCACTGCCTGGGTGAGTGGATAACTGCAAATGTGGTGTCTAAGTTAAGTGATGAGTGCAAGTGTAGTGCCAGGGTGATTCATTTACTATATGGGTAGTGTATGCATGATTGGATGAGTGCATGTACATTGCCTGGGTGATTGAATTAGTGCATACAAAGTGCCTGGGTGATTGGATCACTGCATGTGTGATGCCTGGGTGAATCAATGAATGCACAAGTAGTGCCTAGGTGTTTGGATAAATGTATGGGTAGTGGTTGGGTGATTGAATGAGCCCATGGGTAGTGCCTGGGTGACTGTATGATAGAAAGAGTAATGCTTGAGTGATTGTATGAGTGTAAGTGCAGTGTCTGCATGACTGTCTGAGTGCAAGTGTAGTGCCTGGATCATTGAATGACTGCAGGTATGGTACCTAGGTTAATGGATAAGTGTAAGTGTAGTGCCTGGGTGAATGGATGAATGCAAGTATAGCACCTGCGTGATTAGATGAGTGCAAATGCAATGCCTGTGTGAATGAACGAGTGCGGGTGCAGTGACTGGGTGATAGCATAACTATATGGGTAGTGCCTGAGTGAACAGATGAGTGCATGCCTACAGATTGAGTAATGGGATGAGTGCCTAGGTAGTGCCTGGGTGGTTGGATGAGTGGACATGTAGTGCCTGGGAGGAGAAATGACTATATGAGTAGTGACTCGGTGAATCAATCAGTAGATTAGTGATTTGACTCACATAACATATCCCGATCTGCAACCACTGGGAAAAATATAAACAGAGAAAAATGTATTAGGATTTCATTTTGAACATTAGGCAACCAAAACAACACACAATACTTTTTTCTCCAAATCTTGAATTCAACATAGTCGAATGTTTTACTGTTTTTTATACTGTTTTCAGCTTTCATACTTCTTCACTTTCAACAGTGGTCTGTATGAAGTATCATCATCAAACAGTAGGGAAAATTCAATCAATGGATTGTAAAATACAAAAACAAATGTACACAGTAGATCATCACAAATATGTCATACTGTGCATTCCACTTACTATAAATTGTTAATACTGGCTTGTTGACAGGTTACTACCTTAATAAATCAACTTTATATTAAAACTGTTGCTGATATTTTTATATCTGGTACAAAATGTCCAACAATTACAAAGTAGTCTTCATTTTTTCTAAACATCATCCCTGTTAGGCCAAATGATGTCTAAAATTTCTTGGTCCATGTACAAAATATATAACACACAGTACTGCATAGTCGTTGCAGTAGCAGAAACAAAAGAGGGCTTTTTTTAGTGGTGAAGACATTTCTTAGATGCAACTTAAGGCTACTGGTATTATAGTACCTCCATTTAGCTTTTATCTTTAGCAACAGAATGTAGTCCTCAAATGTTTTATAAATTCATTTCCCACAGTTAAAAAGAGTCTTTTATTCCTAACAGTTTGCTGTAGAAAATACTCCTAATAACCCTTCCTTAACAAAATTATACATTACTTCTGAAGCAGAAACATTGCTTGGAAACAGATTTTTAATTAGACAGGTTTCTAATACTCTCTTTCTTTCTTTTGTGAGGACTCCCACTATATTGTCCTTTAGTTTATTTCCATAACTCATATCTGATGCTTGGCACATATGTTTGATTAACTCTTTGTATTGAAAGTTTTCCCAAATGTTTTCTTTTCCAATACTTCCTAGTGAATTCCGTGTTTCTTTATGTAGCAGTTTTTTAATTACAGGTTGTCCTTTTACTGGAGTTAGTTGTAGCAGGTCTCCAAAGACTATCAAGTGTTTTCCTTCAAAAAGTCATAGTCTTAGTCAGTTTTTAATTTTTGCTGCATTCTTAAATGTATGAAAGCTAGCATTAGGTTAGACATCATGCTGACTTCATCAACAATTAGTAGCTTTAATTTCTTTAATATGCTTGCCACTGCTAGAGCGGTCAACCTCGAAGCTGGGGAACCAGGTTCGAGTCTCGGCCATGTCGCTCAACATCCTGTGATTCTGGGCAAATCACTTAATCTCCCTGTGCCTAACAAAAAAATGAATGTGTCCTCATGTTACGAAACTGATGCTCATGTGAAGCGCTCTGATACCGGATGTCTCGGGTCTAGTTTGCGCTGTATAAAACTCTGCAAAAAAAAAACAAAAAAAAAAACTTTATGACAAGCATCACCACCAGATAATTTGTTGTATTCTAATTTGTTGTCATGTTCAACAGGCAGCATTAATAATCGATGAAGGGTAACTCCTTTAATATTATGTGCAGCTAAGCCTGTTGGTGCAGTAACTATAAACAACAGATTGGGATCTGTTTTCTTCTATTGATAATTTTTCAGTACTTTAATCAAGAAACTTTTTCCAGTTCCAGCTTGACCACTTATGTACACAAGAACTGTTTTCTATGAAGAACATGCACACTCTTTTTTATCATGCAGAAATCCATGTTCTACTTTACCTTTAAGGTCTTCAAACATTTATTTCTAATCTGTATTCAATTGCTGTCTTACTTGCTGCATTGCATTCTCTGCCTCATTCCTGGCTATTACAGCGTCATTTTGAATAATTAGTTTCCAGATGCCGAACTTTGACTGAACTCTCTCTTGCTATCTCTAGAGCAATTGTTTCTTCTTGCTCAATCTCATTTCTCAACATTTGAGGATACACTGGAAACACAGAGCACTCAATGCTGTCTTTCACAGCATTGAATGAGTCTTCATAACAGTCAAATTCTCCAAGTCTCTTGCTTTTAGTTTGACATGGCTTAAACAACTGTAACATGGCTAAATAAAAAAATTCTCTTTTGTCTTGAGTTTGGCAACTTAGCTTTCTATGGTTGATTACATTTCCTTTGTTATGTCTGACCAAACATCCAACCACAGCGAATGTTCCTGCTATGTTTTCACTGACATTATTTCTGAATGTATAATGTTGAAGAATTATATAGAGACACAGAATTTCCAGATGAGGACTTCTTGGATATTACGTATCCAGCATGTTACTCTACAGAATATCTATACTGTGTGGCTCAAATTCTGCAAGATATTGGATTTCAGGAAAAGACTTCAGTACTCTGTTACGAGTATTAACAAGCCCTAAACTCACTGCACTAGATTTAGAAGACAAACTAGCTGAGCTAAACCGGTCTATGCATTCATAACAGCCTATCTCTCTGTGAGAAACTATTTTCAAACAAAAACTGTTCAATTTCTTTGTAAGACTCTTTTCAGCTGAAATCTCCTCCCACATCTCCTTCATCTCAGTTTAATATGACGGTGTTATGTAAGACATAAAATACAGAGCAACAGCAATTGATTTGTCTGCAACAAACTGTACATCCATGTTTGCATTCCACATCTTCAGAATCACAGGTTTGTAGTCGTTAATGTACTTAGAGGCCTCTGATCTTTTTAGGTTGTATGTATTTTTCAGTGATTATCTTGTAAGTGTATGTCTATCTGCAGACAAGAAACTGTTGACTCTTCCTAGTGAGATGACAGGTCGTGGGAATCCAAAATAAATCCTGTATAAAATTTCACTTTTGCTCTGTTTTCGCTGACAGTATTTCCCGCATATATGATTTTGGAATTGTAGAACTTGTTGTCTTAAATTTTTGTCACCACTCTACTTTGGGTTAGAGGAAGTTACATACTGCCCAATAAAAGACAACTCATCACTGTCTGTTCCAAACCTTGGTGCATCTTTTACCCACAACAACATGTGAGTATGGGGAGCACCTCAGGCTTGGTACTCTTTGCCTCTTTGCACCAGCATTACTTGAAATCTGTGATGAAACTGACACAGTTCTCCTGGAGTCTTCAGCTGAATGTCTTTTATATTGTAATTTGCCTCCTGCAAGAATTCTAGTAGGTCATCCCATGCATACTCAGCACAACTGAGCTTCAGAAAACAAGTAGGTGCTCCAAAGTTTCTCAACATGCACTTGAGTTCCCCATGACGCTGATACCAATATTTATTAATCCCACATTGACATGCCATTAGGTTTATTAAATTGTATTCCAAGTGATCTTCTTTTTCTTGAACTTTCTCCAGAATTTCTCTTGCTGATATTTTCTGCATATTAACTACTGTTTTTTAAATGTAATTTACATGAGAAGCCAGACAAGTCAAAATATATATGGAATACACTGACAAAATCTGCAGGTAATTGCAGAGGCCGGTCATCATACCTGCCAAGTATTCCAGTAAGAAAAAGACGTGGGAAACGCTGAACATTTAAACTTTTATCCCACACACTTAATGGAGCTCCTTTGGCCTCCTTGAAACAGATCAATGGCATCACCAATAATCTCTTTAGAATGCAAAGGTCGGATGCTATAATGTTCGTAAATTTCTTCTGTTCTGGACTGATCCAATTTCTCAATCTGACCTGCTGATGGAATTGTGTGATATCATGCAAGCTTTCTACATTTTTATAGTAAGCATTATTTTGTACTAGATATAAAGTTGTTTTTTTAACTTTGGTAACATCTACTAACTCCTGCCACAACCTTTTGTTCTTAGTAAGCACACCATATGTCAAAGCATAATGCCTGAACACAGTACCATGACCCAAAGCATTTCGGGCTGGCCTAGCCCTTCATCAGGGGTACTAATTGTATTCTGAAAATGAAGCGCAAAACGGAAGCTGGGTTACCAACCCTGGCAACAAAGTCCAAAATCAAGTTTAAAGCAAAGTCCCAAAATAAAAGAACAAGCATTGTGCATAGGCTGCATGCTTTGTTACTGTAATTGCGATGTGAGTTAAAGATGGTGTTGCCAAACATAAAATGTGAAAAATAAAGGTGAACTCCCGTGGTAGTGCACGTTAATACCCAAAAGATGCTGGGTTGTTGTGTGTACCTTATTGAGAAGAACAAAACTACCATCAGAGCTATCAGGTTTGTGCGAGCGGGTATAAAACCGGATAAGTAAGTAACCGACATTCTTGTTAAGGTTAGTTGTGCCGGGACAATTAAAAGTGGAACGCAGGTATTGTGTTTAACGCGCTCGGCAAAATGGGTGCTTGGTGAAAACAGACCTCGTGAGCTACAATACATGTAGTATTACGCTAAGTAAAAGAAAACAATGGTCATAACTTAAACAAACAAATAAATCTCCGAACCGTCCCTGAAAGAGAAAGTGTCTCGGTGATCTAGTCGTCGGGAAGCCCAGTGAGTGGCCAGGTGAAATAGTGAGTGTAGACGGAAATGAGCCAAACGCTAATAAAGCTAGACAAGGGACTGGAAAACAAAAGACGTGATGCCTAAAGACGACCGCCATCTTGAAGATAGTAATAGCTGACTGAACGTATACATAAAGAGTAACACAGCCGATTAGATGTAGCTCTGAATAAAAAAGAAACTGTGAGAAACAATCCTATTAAATGTAAAGGTTAATTGAGCAGAGTAAAACAAACAAATAAAACACATTTAAACAGGAAACAAGATATTTGCAATAAACGAAAAAAATATAAACAGCATCATCCGAGTATATTAAAGAAAGCAACTATATTCTATCCGGTCATTAAGACCATTCGGCTGTACCGAGTCCAACAAATTAATCCAATAAAGTTCACGTAGTGGGAGCAGTCTAGTAAAGTCCCAACCTTCTCTGGGTTTCACAGATTCAAGTACCAGAAAACGAAGTTGACTGACCTTGTTGTGGTCGACTGGAAATGTGTAGCCACACATGATTTAAGGTTGCATGTTCGCATGTTGCTCTTATGTTCATTGATGCGTACCTTTATTTTGCGTTCAGCCTTGCCTATGTAGACTAGGCCGCAAGGAGATTTCAGAATGTAGATTACATTAATGCTATCACATCTAGCTGATGTTCGCAATTTAATCGTGTGTCCTTTCCTGGGATGGGTAACAATTTTACCAGGAATTATGTTATTACAATTATAACTTGGTATAATTCCCTTATACCGTTCATTCTGCTTAATTGAGGTGGTAGCCGATACGATATCTCTAATGTTCTTGCTTCTTTCATATGCAAAAAGGGGTTTCTGATTGAATATACCATTGAAATCTGGTTCCGACTCAAGCATGAGCCAATACCTTTAGATTAGTTTTTTAAAGGCTATACTGGAAGTCGAATATTTAGATACCATCACCATGCGGTCACTTTTCTTAGGACCAACGGTTTGGTTCAAAAGTTGTTCTCGTGTTTTTTTAGTTGTTCTTTTTACTACTTCGTTGAGAATCTCTTTGGGATATTTTCTATCCTCAAATCTTTTCACCATGGAATTAATGTTTTCAACGAGCTTTTTAGGTTGGGATACAATCCTTTTGACTCGCTGTAGTTGAGAATAGGGTAAATGGCGTTTCAATGGTGTCTGATGGAAGCTTGTGAAGTGTAATAGGTTATTGCGGTCTGTACTTTTCCTGTAAATGTTGGTTGTTAATTTGTTATCATGGATTGAGATGTTGACATCCAAGTAATTAACCGAATTCCCGCTCTATTCATGAGTGAACTGAATGCGTTGGTTAATAGAATTTAATTGGTTGATGGCAGATGTTAGTTCCAGTTCAGTACCTTTCCACAATAAGAAAATGTCGTCTCTGTAGCAGACAAAAAATATCAGATGATTTATCCATGTGTCATTGGTGAGCATGTGTTCTCTCTCGTATTTATGCATGAACAGATTTGCGTAGCCGGGAGCTGCGCAATTGCCCATAGATGTTCCGGTAAGTTTTAAAAAATACTCATTCTCCTAGGCAAAGTAATTGTGAAACAACGTGAAATTCATGAGTTCCATTAAAAAGACTTTCAAATCATCCTCCCAGTCAGTTTGTGCGATGAAAAATTCCAACGCTTCCAAACCTATGTCATGTGGAATAGACGTGTAAAGAGCCTTTACATCAATCGTACAGAGCCAAATATCTTGTGATGTCTTCAATTTTATAGTACCTAGTTTGTTGAGGAAGTCTGTGGTATCCTTAATATATGCCGTCATCTGTTGAACTATGGTTTGCAAATGTTTGTCTAGATATTTCCCAATTGGTTCATGTAGTTACCCTCGGGTGGAAACAATGAGTCTGAAAGGTGGTTTTCTTAGGTTTTTATGAATTTTGGGTGTCATGTAAAATTTAGGTGACCTGGGGTTGGTTTGGAGGAGATATCTCTTATCCCTTTCCGTGATGGTTCCGTTATGTAAAGCTGTATCCAGAATTGTTGGTCAAGGTCAAGGCAAATTCTCTGGGGGGTTTGGAGAGGAGTCTCATGTAGGTAGTATGATCATAAACATGTTGTTTGATGCTCTCGATGTAAAACTGCGAATCCATTATTATTAAAGCTCCTCCTTTGTCTGCTACGGTGCATTTGATGTCAGGATTGTTATCGGTGCTCGTGAGGATGTTTCTTTCTTTGATGGTCAGATTGCGGTGTTTCTTGTTTTTAAGTGCTTCGGGCAAATGATGTCTTACCAAAGTTTCAAAGGAGTCCAACATTTTGTGGCTAATGGGGGCCATGAAGGTGCTCTTGGGTCTTAAATCTTTAAGAGTATCGTCTTCTTCCGTGGGTTGATTGGTTAGTATGTTCGTAAAAAAGTGTTTAAGACGTAATGATCGCATGAACTTAAATAAACTTACTTCCATTTTGAGGGAATTAGTCTGATAAGTTGGAACAAAGATGTACCTTTGTTAATACTTCCTTTTCTATGTGCGATAGAGTTTATGATGAAATATTAATAACCAAGTCATCCTCATTTCTGACACTTAGTTCATGGTTTACGGTTTCTGACTTCTGGTTATCTCGTTTCGATTGAGGGAATCTCTCTGGACTCCTCGCTTGTGTTTACCCCTCCTGGTGTGTTGCTTTGTAAAGGGCCCTGTCCTAAAAAAGGACCTCCTTGGTTGGTGGAGGTAGTTGCAATTTGAATGGTGGTTTGTAGGATCCTCCTTTGTCTATCTGTGCTGGTGTCAGTGGCTGATGACGAGGTTTCAGTATCCAATGTCTTGTATGAAGGTTTGTTTTGCCACTACTCTAACTTTTAGTCCTTTCTGCAGCTCTATTGCCGATAACTTGCCCATCTTTGGCTCCATACTAACTATAGTTTGAAATGAATGTATAGTTTGGATAAGAATGGACTCATAAATATTTAAACCTTGAAGTGCTTCTGGAATAGAAACCAGTTCTAACTTGTTATGCACAGCTATAGCAGGCATTTTATCATCTTTAAATTTAATGTAAAAGTACTTATACACAACTTGCCGCACGGAAAAGTCAAAGTGTTCTACTACAAATAAGTATACAGCTAACTTTTGCCAGTTATCAATCTTTTCTTTTTCACTTTTTAAATACAACAGTCAGTGTTTGAATCTTGTAGTTATGTTATGTTATGTTATGTTACAAGATTTTATTAAGCGCACATATCACCCACAGGGTCTCACAGCACTAACCAAAACCATAGAAGGGAGGTGGAAAACTACAGCAGGGGAGAAAAAGTGATCAGAAAAAACAGGTTTTTAGCATTTTTCGAAGCTGGAGCTGGTCAGTGACCATTCGTAAATGCAAGGGGGTGCGTTCCACAGAGTTGGTACAAGATGTGAGAAAGATTTCCACCATATATGGCAGTGTGGATCCTAAGTGGAGTTAGGAGATACTTGGTTCCTGATCTAAGAGTTCTACCGGGCTGGTACCAGTTGAGGTTTTTTGCTAACTAACTAGGCCCATTCCAGAAGATAGTTTTACGTACCAGGGTAATGATCTTTATACGAATCCGTTTCCCAATGGGAAGCCAGTGGAAGGCTCTCGTACTTGGGTCAGACGGAGATTGCGACGGTGGATTTAGAACAAGTCTGGCAGCATTGTTTTGTAGCACCTGAAGTTTGGTGAGAAGCTCTTCATTCATGGAAGCCATAAGGGCATTCCCGTAATCATAGTGAGTGTGTTGACAATATATGCAAACATACTCTGGTTTTTCAGAGCACGCTGTGTTAAAATTTGTAATCTCTTCTTCAAAACTATCAACTGTTATATCTGTGTCCTGTTCTGCAACTCCTCCTATTAAAAACCATTAATTTTCCCTAGACTCCTGCTCAGGACCAAAGAAACAAAACGGCTCATCATCACATACCTTTCCTTTGTCTGCCACAGTATCATGAAAAAGTGCGTCATTCATTTCTCCTAAACATCTAGAAGGAGTTCTCACATAGTACAGCCTTCTAACTAAAGTTCTCATTGTTAAGTGATGTACAGCTAACATCCTGAAATGATGAAAGGTGCGTTGGCACTCTTTCTTTGATTAACAAGCTAGTGAGAGTCCCTGCAAATTTGTATGCTTTCTAACCTTGCAAGGATCTAATCCTTGTAAAGTACTCATTTTGTGTTTTAAACTTCACCTTGGAAAGATACATAGGAATTTCCTTAATATTTCAATGGATTGCTGTTGAATACTAAAAATGCTACCACAATTGCATTTGTATGTAGGTGCCTGACTATGCCTTCCTTGTACCTCTTCTGCAATTACTTGTTCTACATTTCTAGGTACCATCACCTCTTTCGCTATAGGAGTGCCGTTCTTCATTTCATAACATTGTCCTCTTTCATGAATAGCGTGAACTAATCTATTATCCTGGAGATAGCTTTCTTTATTAGAGAAGGCTCGTTACTAGAAGTATGTATCAATTCTTCACTAAAAACTGTTCAAAAGTTACTTCTATTCATTAATCTTTTTTCTGGTTTTGTCTCCTCATGCACAACACCATTTTGTGAACAGTCTCCATTCTATTTCTAATCAAAATGAAAAGCTTCCTTTTCAAAGCAAAAGCCTTATCAACTACTCTCTCAACTCATTCTTTCTGTTTCAGTGCCTCTCTCCTTCTTCTCTCCTTCTTCATAGGTCTCTGTAGATTTATAACTACTCTACTATGAAACATCCTGGCTTTGATTTCCTTAAACTGCTTCTGTCTCCTTGTTAAGTTGTGTCCTTCTTTGTTACATTCTTTCCTGTTCTTGTGATATACACTGTGTCCACTCTTATTCTTTCTCATAGTTTGAATTTTATTTTCATTATTTCGTAATCTTTGCAAATGTTCATATACATTTTTAAGAAATGACTTTGTCCTCTTACCAGTAGCTCTTTTTTCTTTCACCACTTTATCAGCATTTTGCCCCTTTTGTGTTTCAATTCGGCATAGATACTGTAGTTGCTTCTGTTGCATATTCCTCTGAGCTTTTATAAGCATTATAACTGTCTGTACTTATGTTGATATTGATCCAAAAAAAGTATATTTAAATTTTTATTCTAGCTAAGGAACCGACTACTTTACTATTGGCTTACACATAATACAAAAACTGTTTTTATGTTATGTTGCAGTTTTACATCTACAGATGAACCTAGCTACAGAACTACAATAACTTACTTTTACTTCAATGTACCAAACTGAAAGCAAAACACAAACCGTACTTAATTAGTTACATTTTGATATTATAGCACCTTCTCCTACTCAGATGCACCATTTCTCAGTTCTCACTTATACATGGTAAAAAAACACTTTATCCCTTTTGTACTAAATGTTAAAATAAACATCAAACTGTAAAAGTACATACAGGTGCCGATTCTGATCCTGTAAAACCCGGGTACGAATGGTTGTAAGGAGCGTATTCTCCGTACGACTCGTACCCGGGAAATGCACCTTACAAACCAGCAAGTACGATTCGTACAGAAATACCATTTCCGTACGATTGGTAAAAAACCTACGTGCGACGAAAAAATACCCACAATTCCGATCCGGGACATCGCGTACGTGACGTCCGGACGGAGTCAGGCAGCGTTCTACGGACCAGCAAGTACGATTCGTGCCTACGTCACTCCGCACGGATCATTTTTTACGGCAGCCAAAAACTCCCGGGAAATTGAGGACAACGCGAAGAAGGAGCAGCGGTGTGCGACGGACAGCCATGGACCCCATCCTACGTGTCATCCCGGCCCTCCTAGCCTACGACCTGGTGCACTGAAACCGCCGCGCACGCCGCAGAAGGTCAGCACAACACCCAGGGGCAAAGGGGGGCGAGGGGCCGGAAACATAACCTCTACCTAATTTAAAAAATAGCATATACTACCCATACATTACCTCCAGGGTCTGGTCACTTCGGAGGGCGTGTCCACCAATCCCCGCGTACGCGTACCCGTCACCACTCCAATGGTGGTACTGCCCGTAACCACGCCCTCCGAGCGTGAGTACGGCCTGTACCACCATTGTAGTGGTGATGTAGGTGTACGCGCCGTACCCACGCCCTCAGAGCGTGGGTACGGCCCGTACCACGCGTACCCCTACATCACCACTCCAATGGTGGTACGGGCCGTACCCACGCCCTCAGGGCATGTGTACGGCCCGTGCCACGCATACCCCTACATCACCACTACAATGGTGGACGGGCCGTACCCACGCCCTCAGAGCGTGGGTACGGCCCGTACCACCATTGGAGTGGTGATGTAGGGGTACACGCCGTACCCATGCCCTGGCCCGTACCACCATTGGAGTGGTGATGTAGGAGTACGCGCCGTACCCACGCCCTCAGAGCGTGGGTATGGCCCGTACCACGCGTACCCCTATATCACCACTCCAATGGTGGTACGGGCCGTACCCACGCCCTCCGAGCATGGGTACGGCCCATACCACCATTGGAGTGGTGATGTAGGGGTACGCGTGGTATGGGCCATACACACGCCCTGAGGGCGTGGGTACGGCCCGTACCACCGTTGTAGTGGTGATGTAGGAGTACGTGCCGTACCCATGCCCTCAGGGCGTGGGTACGGCCCGTACCACCATTGGAGTGGTGATGTAGGGGTACGCGTGGTACGGGCCGTACACACGCCCTGAGGGCGTGGGTACAGCCCGTACCACCACTGTAGTGGTGATGTAGGAGTACGCGCCGTACCCACGCCCTCAGAGCATGGGTACGGCCCGTAGGTAGGTGCAGAGGAATACCAGCAGTGGAAAGAGACATGTGAGGGGTAGGTGCAGAGGAATACCAGCAGTGGACAGAGACATGTGAGGGGTGGGTGCAGAGAAATACCAGCAGTGAACAGAGACATGTGAGGGGTGGGTGCAGAGGAATACCAGCAGTGGACAGAGACATGTGAGGGGTGGGTGCAGAGGAATACCAGCAGTAGACAGAGACATTTGAGGGGTGGGTGCAGAGGAATACCAGCAGTGGACAGAGACATGTGAGGGGTGGGTGCAGAGGAATACCAGCAGTGGACAGAGACATGTGAGGGTTGGGTGCCTATCACTCCCAGCAGTGGACAGAGACATGTGAGGGGTAGGTGCAGAGGAATACCAGCAGTGGACAGAGACATGTGAGGGGTGGGTGCATATCACTCCCAGCAGTGGCCAGAGTCATGGTGGTGTGTACATCATGATCAGATGAGCACAACTCCATGGGTGTATGTACGCATCCCTAATGTTCGACTATGTTGATAGTGCCATAACAACACATCACTGACAGCAGTGTCCCACTCCCATGAGGATGGATGTCCTTCCCCCACTGCATTACACAACACATGTGGGTGTGAGGACAAATGACACATGCATACCCACCCCTGGCGGATGCAGCACAATACACACACAGAGATCATGCCACAAGACTGTATAGTTATGTCAATGCCCACTACACTAAGAGAGCCAAAGGGAACACACACTGTCACGCACATCCCAGGACTGATAGGAATGTACAGGTGCTGGGACAGGCACCAAGATGTTGCGTCTCATGGAAGGAATAGGGTGGACTTCCCACAGATACAATGCCCACAATTGTCAGTCAGGTGCCCAAATACCCTGCAGAACAAGTACCAATTGTGTGCTAGGCTGGGATAACACACATGCATAGTGCGGAAAATACTGAATGTCGCCATTAAGGCATGACAACATACTCAATACACAAGTACAGTGACTAGCAAGGATGGCACAGACGATGCAGCCGGAGACATTGCTGAGCAGGCATGGCCATAGTTGAAGGGATCCGTCACCAACAAAGGAAATGTAGACCCAGGTCAGCACAACAAAAGTGCAACTCCCTGCAGGGAAGATGTCAGGTGCCACAGAGGATGGAACACTCCTTGGGACAATGTCTCCAAACACAAATAGCACACACGAGCAAAGATACTTTGCAGAGACATTGTGATGGCACGCAGATACCATTGTCCACCACATGAGCATCAGACTACAACTTTTTCCTGAAACATAACACATTACCACAACCCTAACTCCGGGATCATCAGCACCCACATACATACCTGAAATGCAAATGTGTTCAAAGTGAAAAGAAAATGCTTTATTCAGCATTAAATGAAAATGTATTAAAGGACACTATTTACAAAGGCACATGGCCAGTCCAGATTAGAAGTCCTTGGGGGGGACACATGGCCACGCGTCTCCCCTAGCTTGCATGCACATTAGATCCCTCAGGTTCGTCGACTGGGGGGGCATCATGTGGGAAGGACCAGGCACCGCAGGGACAGGAGGTGTAAGGGTAGGTGTGGTGGGTGCAGGGACGGATGCCTCCACCACAGGGGGTGGGGCAGTACCAAAGGTGGAGGTCAGCTCGCCACTGCACACTGCTGCCAAGTCGTCCAGCGTCTCCCCTTCACCCGAAGAAAACACAGGCTGAAAGGAGGGGGTGTCGGAGTGATGGGGTGCGGCGCTACTGGGGAGGGGGGATAGGGGGGGACTCAACTCCCCTACCCGTGGAGTGCCGTTCCCGTTTGCGGGCTGGAGAACCAGAGGGGCTGAGGCCCAGCACAGCCAAGTAGGCCTCCTTGTCAGTTTGTGTGGTAGGCGAGTTGAGGGGAGTGCCTTTGGAGGGACTGGGTAGTGCGGCATGCGGCCTCGGACTGTGGTTGCGTGTATGCCTGTGTGCCCCAGACCCAGTGGGTGTGCCTTCATCCCCCTGAGTGTGAGTGCCAGGAGGAGTGCGCTTGCCCTTACGTGGTGGTGTACTGCCTGTGTCTGGTGGGGTGCGTGCTTGGGAATGTCTGTGTGTGCTTGGGACAGGTATGGGAGTGGGAAGTGTGGATGGTGCAGAGGTAGGGGGGGACGAAGCGCTGCAGGAGACTCACTGCTGCCGTCAGTGAAGAGTCCATGGAACTCAGCAACATCCGTTGGTCAGACATCGTTGATGACATGCCCTCCATGTACGACACCATCTGTGTCATCATTCGGGTGTGGCCATGGAGGACATTCAGCATCGATGTCTGGCCAACCTGCAACTGCCGCAGAATGTCCACAGACTCTGCAGTGAGGGCAGCAGGGGGGACAGGGGCAGGGGGTGCGGTGCCTGGCACGAAGGAGACACAGTGTTGCCTAGCATGGACAGAAGGGACCGGAGCAACTGGGAGGGCGGTGATGGGAATGGAGGGGGCGGTGACAGATGTAGTGCCGCTGCCAGGTGTCGTAGCAGCCTCCGCCCCCTCGAGGAGTTCAGCCTCGGACCCGTCAGCGTCGTAGTCAGTGTTGTCACTAGACAGGCCCTTCGCCTGACTCCCCTCGCCCTCCGTGCCACTTGCTCCCGCAGACTCGGCAGCAGTGGTGGCAGCGGTGCTGGATCCCTCCTCCACGTCCGTGCAGGTGTCTCCCACGATGTCCTCTGATGATGCTGTGGGCAAGGTGAAGATACAGAAAATAATCAGTCACCTGTATACAACAGACACATGAGTCCAAACAAAAATGTCACAGTGCATATCAGGAAATGCATCATGAGTAACATCTAGAATAGTCCGCACATATGTAACCCTGCACTCCCCAGTTGGTTGACCCACCATGCCAGTTGGAAACAATGGAGATTATGACACAACAGCAAATAACTTGATATCGAATTATACTGAGAAGCTAGTGTCTGGGGACAGTTGAGCACAGCAAGACTATGAAGGCATGCCACCTCTTGTTCACTGTGAACGAAACAGTATTGGTGCACCCAAGGGCAAATAACACACCTCAATGCTGAAGGTGTCCCCACACTCTGAGATCTGTGAGTACTTTGGAAACCATAACCAAAAACATTGCGAACCCTTGGGACTTACAACACTTTACACAATGTACATGTTTAGAATGTGTGAATGCGCCTGTAGGACCTGGGGTCTCCAGGCCCTATGGGGCGGTAACGTGACACGAGCGGTCGGGCCACCAAAGGTCTGTGTGTAAAGCAACCATACAACACGCACCTCACATGGGACGAGGAACACACACAATAAGTGACGCCACACTGAAGGAGTTATGTAAATACTCAAGTTTATCCAAGTAGATCACGTTAGATGCAGTTCATGAGGTAGCAGTACATTTCAGAAGCAGATAACACAATTCCTAGCGATATACAGATCAGTCAGGAGTTATAACTGTTGATCATACCATAACTGCAATTCATGACATATCAGTACTGCCTGAGATATAATCACCATTCACGTATATGCACCCGCGCGCTTCACTTTCCTGTAGCGCCTGAGGGGGGTGATTATAGCGCTAGGCGCGCTAAGCGGTGACGACCTCAGAACGGGGCATCTAGCACAGAGAGCTACTCGTAATCAAGGACATTTAGCACTTCAATATAGAACATGAATAACAGAGCGCTATTCGTAATCAATAGCACTTAGCATTTCAATATGGGCGCGAATAACAGAGCGCTACTCGTAATCAATAGCACGTAGCACTTCAAAATGAAATATGAATAACAGAGCGCTACTCGAAATCAATAGCACGTTACACTTCAATATGGCACATGAATAACTGAGCGCTACTCGTAATCAATAGCACGTAACACTTCAATATGGAACATGAATAACAGAGCGCTACTCGTAATCAATAGCACGTAACACTTCGATATGGCACATGAATAACAGAGCGCGACTCGTAATCAATAGCACGTAGCGCTTCAATAGGGCACTTGAATAACAGAGCGCTACTCGTAATCAATAGCACGTAGCGCTTCAATAGGGCACATGAATAACGGAGCGCTACTCGTAATTACTGACATTTAGCACTTCAATATGGCACAGGAGCAACAGAGCGCTACTCGTAATTACGGGCACTGAGTACTTCAATACGGGGTAGGACAGTCAATGCGCCTCACAGAGCTTTTAGCGGGGAGTGTCCGGGACTGGAGGAGCGAGTCTCTCGGCTCCGGTGCAGTTCGTAGGGCACCACGCGTCAATACAGTCACGGGGGACACCAGGGAGGGGTCCCTCGGCGGGGTCTCTCTGTCGCGTTGATAGGGGGAACTCCCACGGAGAGGGAGCCCGGGCTGAGGGTGCGGTGCGGCTCCCGACCAGTAGGGGGCGCACCGGGGACAATCCCAGCCTCCGGGCTTACCTCGTTCTCGGCGTCCGACGGCATCCGCTCCAGCGACGATGGGGAACTCGGCCCCAGGCCTCGCGCACCTTCTCACACAGCTGCGATGGCAGCGGCGGGGCCCCGGGTTTCTCACGGGCCTCGCAACTCTGGGCACTTCTTCCGGCCTCCGGGCCGCGGCGGTGAGCGCGCTGGCTTCCACGTCACAGGGGGGTGCTCAACTTAAGGATGGGGGTTCCGCGCTCAGCGGAGCATGCTGCCGGGGGTCCCAGGCCAGGTCAGGGAGCGCAGGGGTCACAGCGCTAATACCTGGTCGATCCCCGGTGGCTCTTCAATCTGCTTTGCATACGGCTTCAGGGGGTCAGTCTGGACACGCAGTCTCAGCGCTTGGCATATAAGCTTTAGAGTTCAATCTGGACACGCAGTCTCAGTGCTTGGCATATACGTTTAGAGTTCAATCTGGACACGCAGTCTCAGTGCTTGGCATATAAGTCTCTGTTCTCAGATGTTAGATGAAGTCTTGTTGGCGCAGATGTATCTGGCGTCCTTAAGGGGTTCTGTTACAGGGGGTAGGGATGGAGAAGGCGACTAGGTCCTTCCTAGTCAGGCTGGGCAGAGGTTCTCTGGGTCCTCCTACTGCTGGGCAAGATCAGTGGGTTTCACAGGGTCCCTCACTCACTTGAGAGGCAGCACCTAAATCCTGTCACTCTCAGAGGCATAAGTCCCTGGGTAGGCCCTACCGCCTACACTCCTGGTGGATTCTTCCAGCTCTGCTTCACCCCACTGGCCAACTCAATTCAAAAAGTTCCCTCCCTCACTTACGTAGCCCTAGGTCAGGTGACCTCTGGCCAAGGCGGCAAAAGAAAAACCACACCTCCCATCTAGAAGGTTCCAGCACATTCCAGGAGCTTCCCCACTTTACCTATGGGACAAAAAGGTGGGCTGGAGTCGCAACATTGTTGTGGGGTTCCAGCCAGCTCCTGGCAGCTAGGGTGCTACTATGAAAGACCACTCTGCAGTAGCAGGGGCCTGTGGCAGCCATCTTGGGAGAAGGGAGCACCTGCACCTTAACACTGATTGGCAATGAAAAGGCACCCGGAGACCTAGTCCAACATAAAAATGAGGGTGGAAAAAATGAGGCACGATCAAAAATGGAAGGGGAGACCACCCTAGGGCTGACAGGTCCAACATGCGTCCCCCCCAGCCGAAAGAGGGGAGAGCTACCCAACCTCTAGGGAGTTCTCATTACTAAGGCGGAAAAACCTGGAGAGACCGTCAGCATTGGCGTGGTCAACTCCGGGCCGATGTTCCACCCTGTTAGACCCGGCCTCGTGGCATGGCCATCCCTGTCCCCACACCACATATCCTGACCCATGCACCTCATGCAGCCCCCGAGCACACGGCCTAGCCGATCCTTCCCACCAGAACACACACACACCCGACCCGGACTTCCCCGTCCGTGGCCTTCCTCCTTTCGGCCACACCGGGCCCGCGTGCCCACTTCATGCACCATGATGGCCGCCCGGCCCCAGCGCGACCCTGGCCTAGAGGCGCCACTTCGGCTGGAGGACATCGCGCTCCCATTGGGATGAGAGAGGGAGGAGCAGTTTCCATCGCACCTCTGAGCTCCCCTGGGAAGGTGGGTTTCGATCGGCCCTCCGACCTCCCCGAGGGCTGGCTCCACGCCTGCTGGGTGTCTGGGACTCCTCCCGACCCGGCCCTGAAAGGATCAAAAGACAATGGCAGGAAACCCCGACAAGCGACCCCCAGGTGACAAGACCCCTGCCTGCACAGACTCCGGACATCAAAGAGGAGTCGACCTATAACAAGGGGTGCTCTGGGACTATCCGGCAGTTTCGCCTTTGGAAACACCTGAGCCCTGCTGAGTGACTCGCGGCTCCCTGAAGATCGTACGACCCCCGAACTTGTGCTTGAGCCCTGCTGAGTGACTCGCGGCTCCCTGAAGATCGTAACACCTCCGAACTTGTGCTTGAGCCCTGCTGAGTGACTCGCGGCTCCCTGAAGATCGTAAGACCTCCGAACTTGTGCTTGAGCCTTGCTGAGTGACTCGCGGCTCCCCAAAAGATCGTAAGACCTCCGAACTTGTGCTTGAGCCCTGCTGAGTGACTCGCGGCTCCCACAGACTCTCCTGGTCCTGCCGGACCCCGACGACGACAAGCGTATCCCCCGGCTCGAGGATTGTGAGCTGTGCGCCGGATACGCCCCTGCATTTGATCCATATCCCCAAAGACTGTCCTGCTACCTCCTACCCCCCCGAGACTCTGTGAGCCCGTGCTCTACTTATATATATTTGCCTTGCTGATCATAAAGATCCTACGACTCCGATTTGATAAAGATTTGTTCCTAAGAACTCACGGTGTGGCGTCTCTTTGTCATGTGGTGCCGAGTGTACGATCCTAGATACGAGATTCCTCCCCTGAGGAGTCTCCCGCCAGTGCCCGGCTACGATACCTCGAGGGTTGGTCTCATGATAGTCAGGGCCCCCTCCAGGCTCCTCTGAGGTCGTCTTCTAACACACCCGAAAGTCCATCCCCTGTAGGGAAATGGACCACATCAACAACTTGGGGTTTTCGCCTCTCATCTGCATGAGCCAGCGAAGGGGCCGGTGGTCGATCTGAATAAGGAAGTAAGTTCCAAAGAGATATGGTCTCAACTTCTTCAGAGCCCAGAACACCGCGAAGGCTTCTCTCTCAATGGTGCTCCATCGCCGTTCCTGAGGGAGGAGTCTTCTTGATGTGAAGGCCACTGGTTGATCTTGGCCCTCGGTATTGAGTTGCGAGAGCACCGCACCTATGCCGTGCTCTGAGGCTCCTGTCTGTACAATAAATTCCTTGCTGAAATCTGGTGTTGCTAATACTGGAGCGGTACACATCGCCTGTTTCAGCGTGTCAAAGGCTTCTTGGCATGCAGCTGTCCATATGACCTTGCGAGGTTGCTTCTTTGAGGTCAATTCCGTCAAGGGGGCTACGATGGTACCATATCCCTTGACGAACCGGCGGTAATACCCAGAGAGGCCGAGGAAAGCTCGGACCTCTGTTTGGGTCTTGGGGGGCTCCCAAGCCAAGATGGTCTCTATTTTGGCCTGGAGGGGTTGCACCTTACCTCCGCCCACCAGGTGTCCCAGGTACACGACAGATCTCTGTCCAATCTGGCACTTGCTGGCTTTAATGGTCAAGCCAGCGCGTTGGAGCGCCTGCAATACCTCCTGGAGGTGTTGCAGATGGTCCTCCCAGGTGCCACTGAAGACAGCTATGTCATCCAGGTAGGCCGCTGAGAAGGACTCCAGGCCAGATAGTACCTGATTCACTAACCGCTGGAATGTGGCCGGAGCATTTTTGAGCCCAAAGGGCATCACTCGAAACTGGTAGTGGCCCTCGGGGGTGGAGAACGCTGTCTTCTCACTTGCTCCATCGGCCATGGCAATCTGCCAATACCCGGATGTCAGATCAATGGTGCTGAGGTACCGGGCTGCTCCCAGCCAATCCACCAGCTCATCTGCACGGGGGATGGGGTGAGCATCTGTCTTCGTGACAGAGTTCAACCCCCGGTAGTCCACACAGAACCGAAGCTCCGGTGTCGTACCCGGTGGGGCCGCTTTCGGCACCAACACCACTGGACTAGCCCACGGGCTGCTGGAAGGTTCTATCACCCCCAGCTCCAGCATCTTTGCCACCTCACGCTGGATGCTATCCTTCACTCGGACAGAGAGCCGGTAAGACTTGTTCTTCACCGGGGGGCTGTCCCCTGTGTCCACATCATGGGTACACAAATGAGTGATTCCAGGCGTGAGGGAGAACAACGAGGCAAACTGTCCCAGGACATGGCGACAGTCCCTCTGTTGCTCTGGGGTCAAGGATGGGGAGAGGACTACACCTTCCACCGAACCATCCTTCTCTTGTACCTCTAGAAGGTCAGGAAGAGCCTCGCTCTCTTCCTCTTCGCTCCCATCCGTCACCATAAGGAGAGCAAGCTCTGATCGCTCATGGTGCGGTTTAAGGCGGTTGACGTGGAGCACCCTGAGGGGCTGACGGGGGGTTTTCATATCGACTACGTACGTGGTCTGGCCTCGCCACTCCACAATGTCGAACGGGCCAGTCCACCGGTCCTGGAGGGCACAAAGCTCCCCAGGTTCCATAACCCACACCTTCTGTCCATCGTCTAACTCGACCGTCCGAGCGTTGCGGTCATACCACTCCTTCATCACGGTCTGGCTAGCCTCCAGGTTCTCTGTGGCTGCCTTCCACAGCTTGGCCATTTGGCTGCGGAACGCCAGCATGTAGCTGACAATGTCACGGGGAAGCTTCTGCGAAGTCTTCTCCCACCCCTCTTTCACTAAACTGAGGGGACCCCTAACGGGATGGCCATAGAGCAATTCAAACGGGCTGAACCCGACTCCCTTCTGCGGTACCTCCCGATAGGAGAATAACAAGCAGGGGAGGAGGACGTCCCATTTACGCCTCAAGCCCTCTGGCAGGCTTCGGATCATCCCCTTCAATGTCTTATATAAGCGCTCTACAAGTCTGTTAGTCTGGGGATGGTAAGGAGTGGAGAACCGATAGGTCACCCCACACGACCTTGGGGAATCCCACTCGGGTAAAAATCCCCAACAGTGCCCGCGCCACCACCGGTGCAGTGATGGTCCTCAGAGGAATAGCCTCTGGGTACCTTGTGGCGTGGTCCACCAAAACCAAGATGAACCGGTGTCCCGCTGCGGTCAGAGGGTCCAATGGCCCAACAATATCGATACCGACCCTCTCAAAAGGGGTCCCGACCACGGTTCCAACGGGACCTTCAACTTAGTCCCAGTCTTGCCACTGGCCTGACAAGACTTGCAGGTCTTGCAAAAGGTGTCTGAGGCAATCCTCATCCTGGGCCAATAAAAATGGGGGACCAACCGTGCAAAGGTTTTGTCCTGACCAAGGTGTCCGGCTAAGGGTACCTCGTGCGCTAACTCCAGCAGAAAGGCCCGGTAACATTGGGGGACCACTATGGCCCTCGAAGATCCATGTACCGGCACCCTGGGCTCACTGTATAGGAGACCATCCTCCCAATACACGTGATAACCTCCCAGTTCCTGACGGGCCACTTGGGCTTCGGCCTGCCACTGCATGCCTTCAAGCGTGGGGCACGCCCTTTGTGCCTGACAAAATTCCTCCCGGGTAGGCCCTCCTTCCACATGCCAGTCAGCAAGGGTCGGCAAGTCCTCCACCGGAACGACATCTACCTCCGCGGACTCCGGGGGCACCTCTGCGGCCTCCCCATCCATCTCACGGGGCATGTCCTCTACCACCTTCTTCTTTCCATGTTTGGCTTTGGGTTGGGCCATTATTCCAGGCTCCAACCCAGGGTGAGTTCCATGCCGGGCAGCCATGGACCACGTGCTTACGCAAGTCCACCCTGGTAATCCCAGCATCTCGGTGTGAGCGTGAAACTCGACATCTTTCCACTTGGTGTGCTCCAGGTCGTTCCCTAGCAAACACCCCACAGGCAAGGCAGGGCTCACAGCAACTCTCAGTAGGCCTCTGACTCCTCCCCACTCAAATGGAACACGAGCCACTGGATAGTGACTCATACTGCCGTCAGCCAATACGGCCGGATGGAACTCCTCGGGGACTACTTGGTCTGGGGACACCAGCCGCCGCACGACAGTGGTCATGCTGGCCCCTGTGTCTCTCAGAGCTTCCACCTCCTCCCCAATAATTCTCACCCTCTGCTGATATTTAGCAGTGTTCGGGGGCAGGGACACTACGGGGACTACCTCTCTATCCCCGAGTGAAACCAGCGTCAGGCCTGTCCACTCCCCTTCCCTATCTAAGGGCAGCTACACCCCAAGCGCTATACTACTCACCCCGGGACTTTTCCCGCCCGTTGGGGCTGGTGGTCGCTTGCAACACTTGGGATCTCCCCTGTAGTGTCCAATCTCCCCACACTCGTACCACCGCACAATCCTAGGCTGCTGACTCCTGTCAGGGTAAGTGGGTCTTGTGGAATTGGACGGGGGTGGGGTTCCTACTCCCTTCCCAAACTTATTTTGGGGACCTTTCGAGAACTCCACCTTTTTATCTCCCCCCTCTTTCTTCTGGGGGAAACCCTGTCCGCCTTTCGAGCCATCTCCCCCGGGGCCCTTGTGAGACACCCGGGTGCTCACCCAAATATCTGCCTCCTCCGCAATCTCACAAGGATCCATCAACTTGCGGTCCACCAGATGTTGGCGCAGCTCCGGAAAGCTCTTATCCAAGAGGTGCTCCCTTAAAAAAAGATCGTACAACCCTTGGTAGTCCTGCATCTCGCTGCCACGCACCCAACCATCTAGTGCCTTCCTCGCATAATCAAAAAAATCTACCCATGTCTGTGTGGACAGCTTATGGCTGCCACAAAACTTTTGCCTGTACCTCTCGGGGTTGAGACCAAACTTTTTTAACAAGGCCTCTTTCATGGGGGCATACCTTACCTGATCCGCCTTGGCCAAATATAGCAGGGTGTCCCTAACATTGGGAGGTATATACCGGTATAAACCACCTCCCCAATTACTCTCGGGTACCCCATGGGCCGTCAAGGCTACCTCGTATGCCTCCAACCATTTCATGATGTCATCCCCCACTGTGTAATTGGCAATTACCTCTTTAGGTAGGTAGAACTTTGACTCTTGACGTTCCTTAGGTATGCTGCCACCATTGTCCTTATTGGATGCGTTCAATTGGAGGGCGCGTAGCTCCAGCTCTTTTAGCTGAAGCTCGTGCGCCAGCTTCTTTTCCTCCATTGCCCATCTCCTATTCGCTCTTTCCTGTTCCACTCTGGCCAATTCCCTTTCTTTCTCTTGTTCTAACTTGGCCAGCTCCCACCTTAACTGCCTCTCTTCCCTCCTGTCCTCGTACTCCTCGACCCTGTCCTACTACTGGCCCCAGAACGTCTCTCTGGGGGCACATTTTCAGACACATCTTCGTGTAAGGTGTCGAACACTTCTTGGGCGCTCTCCTCCTGAGGTGCATCTGGCGCCTCCTGTCCCTCATCCCCTCTCCCTTCTAGGTGGGCTTCTACCCATGCCCTAATGGCGGTGCGGAGTTCCGGTCCTTTGGCCTTCCGCATCCCAGGCACCCCCATCCCCTGCCAGAACTCCCTTAGTTGCTTCACAGTGTACCCCTCGAGGTCAGCTAACCGGAATTCCATTCTGGCAGGTGGGGACCTAGACACTAAGGAGAAAAATTCCTAGGGTATAGGCAACAGTTATCAGCTAACCAGGCTCCTTGCACTCTCAACCTGGACAGTGGAAATAATAATGCAGCAATCAATGGTTTTTGAGCTCTGGAACAAATAGGCGTTTAATTGTGGCGCCCTTCACCTCACGGAAGGGTGCTGTATGGTCACAGGTCCTAAGGATCCCACTGCTCGCCAACAATGTAGGACCTGGGGTCTCCAGGCCCTATGGGGCGGTAACGTGACACGAGCGGTCGGGCCACCAAAGGTCTGTGTGTAAAGCAACCATACAACACGCACCTCACATGGGACGAGGAACACACACAATAAGTGACGCCACACTGAAGGAGTTATGTAAATACTCAAGTTTATCCAAGTAGATCACGTTAGATGCAGTTCATGAGGTAGCAGTACATTTCAGAAACAGATAACACAATTCCTAGCGATATACAGATCAGTCAGGAGTTATAACTGTTGATCATACCATAACTGCAATTCATGACATATCAGTACTGCCTGAGATATAATCACCATTCACGTATATGCACTCGCGCGCTTCACTTTCCTGTAGCGCCTGAGGGGGGGTGATTATAGCGCTAGGCGCGCTAAGCGGTGACGACCTCAGAACGGGGCATCTAGCACAGAGAGCTACTCGTAATCAAGGACATTTAGCACTTCAATATAGAACATGAATAACAGAGCGCTATTCGTAATCAATAGCACTTAGCATTTCAATATGGGCGCGAATAACAGAGCGCTACTCGTAATCAATAGCACGTAGCACTTCAAAATGAAATATGAATAACAGAGCGCTACTCGTAATCAATAGCACGTAACACTTCAATATGGCACATGAATAACTGAGCGCTACTCGTAATCAATAGCACGTAACACTTCAATATGGAACATGAATAAGAGAGCGCTACTCGTAATCAATAGCACGTAACACTTCGATATGGCACATGAATAACAGAGCGCTACTCGTAATCGATAACACGTAGCGCTTCAATAGGGCACATGAATAACGGAGCGCTACTTGCAATTACTGACATTTAGCACTTCAATATGGCACAGGAGCAACAGAGCGCTACTCGTAATTACGGTCACTGAGTACTTCAATACGGGGTAGGACAGTCAATGCGCCTCACGGAGCTTTTAGCGGGGAGTGTCCGGGACTGGAGGAGTGAGTCTCTCGGCTCCGGTGCAGTTCGTAGGGCACCACGCGTCAATACAGTCACGGGGGACACCAGGGAGCGATCCGTCGGCGGGGTCTCTCTGTCGCGTTGATAGGGGGAACTCCCACGGAGAGGGAACCTGGGCTGAGGGTGCGGTGCGGCTCCCGACCAGTAGGGGGCGCACCGGGGACAATCCCAGCCTCCGGGCTTACCTCGTTCTCGGCGTCCGACGGCTTCCACTCCAGCGACTATGGGGAACTCGGCCCCAGGCCTCGCACACCTTCTCACACAGCTGCGATGGCAGCGGCGGGGCCCCGGGCTTCTCACGGGCCTCGCGACTCTGCAGGGCACTTCTTCCGGCCTCCGGGCCGCGGCGGTGAGCGCGCTGGCTTCCACGTCACAGGGGGGTGCTCAAGTTAAGGATGGGGGTTCCGCGCTCAGCGGAGCACACTGCCGGGGGTCCCAGGCCAGGTCAGGGAGCGCAGGGGTCACAGCGCTAATACCTGGTCGATCCCCGGTGGCTCTTCAATCTGCTTTGCATGCGGCTTCAGGGGGTCAGTCTGGACACGCAGTCTCAGTGCTTGGCATATAAGCTTTAGAGTTCAATCTGGACACGCAGTCTCAGTGCTTGGCATATAAGTTTAGAGTTCAATCTGGACACGCAGTCTCAGTGCTTGGCATATAAGTTTAGAGTTCAATCTGGACACGCAGTCTCAGTGCTTGGCATATAAGTCTCTGTTCTCAGATGTTAGATGAAGTCTTGTTGGCGCAGATGTGTCTGGCGCCCTTAAGGGGTTCTGTTACAGGGGGGTAGGGATGGAGAAGGCGACTAGGTCCTTCCTAGTCAGGCTGGGCAGAGGTTCTCTGGGTCCTCCTACTGCTGGGCAAGATCAGTGGGCTTCACAGGGTCCCTCACTCACTTAAGAGGCAGCACCTAAATCCTGTCACTCTCAGAGGCATAAGTCCCTGGCTAGGCCCTACCGCCTACACTCCTGGTGGATTCTTCCAGCTCTGCTTCACCCCACTGGCCAACTCAACTCAAAAAGTTCCCTCCCTCACTTAAGTAGCCCTAGGTCAGGTGACCTCTGGCCAAGGCGGCAAAAGAAAAACCACACCTCCCTTCTAGAAGGTTCCAGCACATTCCAGGAGCTTCCCCACTCTACCAATGGGACAAAAAGGCGGGCTGGAGTCGCAACATTGTTGTGTGGTTCCAGCCAGCTCCTGGCAGCTAGGGTGCTACTATGAAAGACCACTCTGCAGTAGCAGGGGCCTGTGGCAGCCATCTTGGGAGAAGGGAGCACCTGCACCTTAACACTGATTGGCAATGAAAAGGCACCCGGAGACCTAGTCCAACATAAAAATGAGGGTGGAAAAAATGAGGCACGATCAAAAATGGAAGGGGAGACCACCCTAGGGCTGACAGGTCCAACAGCGCCACTTTGTGAACAGAAGACACATCTGCCTGTATGACAGAAGTCACACAATGAGGTGCACACAAAAATACATTTACACAGTCGTATGAGCTGCCAGACGAATTCTAATAAGCCACTGTAAAGAAGAAATGGGGTATCAGTAAGTACATATACATGGCACCACGGTGGTCTGTATGACTTGACACTCGTAAGTTGGTATCAGCAACAACCAAGGACTTACACACATGCAAACACACTGTGTGAACATGGATATGTATAATCAGAAAACAAGTGGTAGGTAATCAAACTGTGCCTTTCAGTAAAATGTGCCAGCGTGTCCACGGAAAGTGTAAAACTACTTTCTTTTGCACTTCCCTGGGAGACATCTGTCATGCAGGCACATTATTGTCCTTCACAACCAACTAGCAAAATGAAGCATATCAAAAATTGAGACATGTTTACAAGTGTAGTGAGTGCCAAGGTACAATACTTCTTGATTAAAAACTTGAATCATGCCACCTGTCACATGGCCATCCGTACCATGATGACACAGTCGGGAACACATCTGACCCACTGCCTGTCATGTGGAGTGGCACACATATCCAAACACAGGACAATGCATTAGCTAATGGGAGACACCCTCATGGCAAGCAAGAATGTCCACACAGATGTCAGCACACACAGACCAAACTACGTAGCATCTCGACCACACACTGGTGGCAAAAATGGATGAGCATGAGCCATGTATTTGCGTTTTTGACACATGCTGCAAAGCACAAACATTAAACCCAGCACAACATGGGTCACTGCATGTTGAGTGTCTGTCCAGACAATTATCACACACAGGTCAGACCTGGCAAGGAGACATAAGGTTTGGACATGTAGGTCTTGCCCGCACAAACCCCCCATACCTGAGACAATGTTATTGAGACAGATCCAGAAGTTACACCTCTTAATCTGGGTTTACTCAAATGTGCATCAAGAATTCCTAAATGTACTCCACATCACCTCCTGAGGCTGCCAACACAAATTTGTGACAAACAACCATCAACAGATAGTTGTACATAGACACACAGGCACTGCCCAGTGTGAGGATGCACAAGCAAAATGGGGTCAGCCTGTACAATGGGCACATGTAGCACACTTTAAATAAATACAAATGAGGGCAGGGAACAATGCCACAGAGGCCAAACTATGCTGAACACACAGAGAATGGGCACAGTGTTGGATGACACACATGATTCTGAGGCAAGGGTGTCTTAGGGGACTATAGTGGGAACACTGCTCCATGGTCCTGGAATTATCTGACTGTAACATGAGCTACCGTCCCGGCACTATGCATATCTCCCACTCATGCACATCATGTCTGAGGCCACAACATCGGTCATGCATGCTGCAAGTCTGTTCATTTGAAAACTCACACTCCTATGTTATGACTCAGTATCAGTGCCAACTAATATGGACCCCCAAATGACTGAACAGGACAGGGCACAGGCAAGGTAACAACACATGTCTCAGACCCCCCCCCCCCACATGATGCAGAAAGCACTGTGCACTTGGATTAACTGCCAGCCTAGATGACCATGTGCAATAGTGATTACACAGAGAATAGGGAACACATGTTAAGGAGGGGAAGGGAGGAAGAACAGCACCATTTGACTTTGGGGAACAGGATATGCACTGCACAAATTAACCCTCGCTGTGTATCCAGGTGACTGAGCACTTTCAAAAGCTGTGACACACAACAAACACACATGTACCTACCCCCTTCCTGCTGCTGCAACTCCTGTAACTGCCTATCCAAGTCAGGGAAGACCACCGCCAGGAAACGCTTCATCTGGTGGGTCAGGCGTCGGCCCCCGCCGTGCTTGCGTGGAGGTGAGTCCTTCAGCTGCCACCGGGCGATCCTCCAGCACCGGATGTCCTGCCAGCGTTTCCTCACCTGAGCTAGGCGCCGACTGCGACCCTCCACCGATCTCATGGCCCTGACGGCCCGCTTCCATATCTCCCCCTTGGCGTAGGCAGTTACCTGTGAGGATGACAAAGTGAGACAACATCACTACACCTGCTCCATGTCACAGAGACACACATTTGAACAACTTTGATATGTTGAACAGGGCATAGAATGCTGGCAACAAATAGCACCTTTGTCATAGGGACATTAGCCTCTGTGGAAGCCCCAATGCACAACATGGCATTGAAAGTACACAGGTGGCATGAGGGGTGCAACACACTGCCTGATCATGGCACACGCTGTGCATCACATGCAACACCAGGCTGATGGACAGCACCTCCAAGCAGTCATATGCCCCAGGCCACTGACGCAACCTCAGCAGAGTACACAGACACACACAGGCAAAGATCAATCACCTGCCATTGGCAACAGCGGATACAAACCTCACTCTGCACATGTGCCACTTGCCTGTGGGGTGTCACAGGTGTGGTGCTAGCTCAGTAAGTAAGACACTCCGCACGGCTTACTTCTCACATCAGCTGGGGGGAGCTGTTGCCTCCTCCATGCAGCTGTGGTGCAACACTCCACATAGACACTCACCCACATGACAAGTAACATTCACACACATCAATGTCCAGGGGGCATACACATCATTTGGACACTCACACCACAGCTCCACTCAACCCACACACATCTGTGGGTACAGTCACTTGTCACACCGGGGGGGCCAGGGAATCACCTCTGGACTATAGAACAAAAATTACCCAAAGGATTGGGCAGGCTGAATGTGCCATGCACTATGCAGTGAATGTCACAGTAAGCATAATGCAAGTGAGGAGTGCACACAGGAACTACATCATGCTCTGCATGGGAGACATAAGCCATATTCCCCCCCTGGGACCCACTCTAAACAACATTGCATGTCTGTCACACCTGGACACCATGCCAGAAGTGACAGTCACAAAAAAGGTGCACAGTCAAAGCTAGTGGAGTCAGCACTCACCTGCTCCCCTGGTCTCCCATACAGGCTGGGGTACTGTGGGAGGATGACATCAAGCAATGCCTCATTCATCTCATGGGTGAAAGGCTGGGCCCTCTCCACAGACCTGGACATGGTGCCAGAGGAAGCACAAGCAGCTGCAGTGGTGTCGAGTGAAAGGTAGTGCAGGCAAGTGCCCTCTCATGGGTTCTGGCTGACTTATATCTACCTTGCTGGGCTGTTTCATTTACAGGAGTACAGAGTGATTGGGCAGTCTCATTTGCATCCTACGTTTCCTCCAATCCCTTTAAACACACACCAGTGAGTGCCTTTGCATGGTTCAAAATTTGAGCATAATGTGAAGTCAACAACCACTTTGCAACATTGTATTTAGTTGCCAACTGACTTTTACAGGCCACATGATTGAAAATTTGAACTTGAAAATCGGTATCCATGACAACCAGCATGCATTTAGGCCCTAATACTTGTCCCTCATGTGTCCCTATGTAATTTGGCTATCCACACACAGGTACGGTGCGTTTCACACGTACCCCTACGGCACCAGTTGCACAGTGCGTTTGACACGTCCGTGTACGACCAGTGTGTATACGTACGTGTACGACCAGTGTGTACACGTACGTGTACTACGGCAGTGTACACACAATGGGTGTACACGTACGTGTCCGCACTGCTCATACCCGCACGTGTACGACCAGTGTGTACACATACGTGTACGACCAGTGTGTACACGTATGTGAACGACCAGTGTGTACACTGCCGTAGTGCACGTAGGTGTACACACTGGTCGTACATGTACGTGTATGACCGTAGTACACGTACGTGTACACACTGGTAGTACATGTACGTGTACACACTGGTCGTACACGTACGTGTACACACTGGTCGTGCACGTACAGGTACGAGCAGTGTGGACACATACATCTACGACCAGTGTGTACACATACGTGCACGACCAGTGTGTACACCTATGTGTACTACGGCAGTGTACACACTGGTCGTACACGTACATGTCCACATTGGTCGTACACGTACGTGTACACACTGGTCGTACACGTACGGGTATGAGCAGTGTGGACACGTACGTGTACGACCAGTGTGTACACGTACGTGTACGACCAGTGTGTACACGTATGTGTACTATGGCAGTGTACACACTGGTCGTACACGTACGTGTAGAACCGTAGTACACGTACGTGTACACACTGGTCGTACATGTACGGGTACGAGCAGTGTGGACACGTACGTGTATGACCAGTGTGTACACGTACGGGTACAACTAGTGTGTACACGTACGTGTACTACGGCAGTGTCCACACTGGTCGTACACGTACGTGTCCACATTGCTCGTACCCGTACGTGTACGACCGGTGTGTACCCGTACGTGTACAACCAGTGTGTACACGTAAGTGTACTACAGTCATACACGTACGTGTACGACCAGTGTGTACACCTACGTGTACGACCAGTGTGGACACGTACGTGTACTACAGCAGTGTACACACTGGTCGTACACATACGTGTCCACACTGGTCGTACACGTACATGTACACACTGGTAGTACACGTACGTATGTACGGTCCATACACACACCCGTACTCTGGCGGGAACACCAATGTGATGATACGGACCGTTCACACGCCCTCAGAGAGTGTGTACGGTGCGTTTCACAGCTTACACAGGTGATAGGAGGCGCACATGAATGGAATGGAGGTGTCAGACTCGTGCACGGCTGTACATCAAGTCATTGTCATTGCAGTCCTTCATGTGCAGGGCCTAGGTGTGTCAGGCAGTGATATGGCACATCTCTCCTCATGTTTTAGCACAATAGATGTGTGATGACCTGTGTACACATGTCATGTGTGATGGGGCAGTATGTGGCACACTTCCCCTTCCCACTTTGCACATGTGTGCATGTAGTACAAACGTGTCAAGCACTGCATCACTGGTATAGCACAGTCACCAACACCCGCAAATGTCCCCTGATGCCAGGGACAGGGACACTAACACCTGACATCTAAGTACCAGCGTGCCCCGATGTCACTATGTCCTGTGTGTGTCATGTGTTCCCATGAGCTTGCTGTTGGTGTTCCGTCAAATGCATCTGCTGTTGCTGCATCCAACATGTGTCTGTGTGTAGATGGGCATGGCACACATATACGCACACCATGCCACATGTGGATTCACATGTTACGTGTGTCTGGATGCTTCAAAGATGATTTTATTACATGAGGACATATCTGCGCCGTATCCATGTCTGTGTTTTTGTTTTTCACGTTACCCCTTCATCGCTATGTGCATGATCTGTACATTTCCAATGACATGTGACCTGTGCATCTAGCTTGCTGCCAACAGTCTGTATGAGATGGCATCCTTCAAATGCAGATATGTGGATGTATGTCACTCCTGTGATGTCTCTGGCTGTTCACTTACACTGGCCCACAGCTAGTTTCGGGCCAGGTCATGTAGAACTTGACTATCAACGGGTGTAGCTGGCTTGTCGTAGGAGTATCACCTGGCTGGCATACGTGTCCTGGATGTATTGCACAGACCTGACTATGTATTTAGCAGATGTGTAGTAGCAGTTGAGCATGTGCTCAGTTCATTGACATTGATGTTGTTACGTACTAACTCTTCGTTATTCCTTCCAATTTTCTGCAGGGCACCGCCTCTCCCCCGACCAATGCCAGACTTGGGTACCATGAGGGAACGTGACTGCATAAGACGTTGCCGCTTCTCGCAACAGTTGTTTGAGAACTTGACCGCAAAGCTTCAACAACACCTCCAACCGTGACACAGGTATCCTACTGTGCTGACCCCCAAGATGAAGGTGATGGCAGACCTACATTTGTTTTCCACCGGTACATTTCAATTCACCATAGCTGATGTGGGTGGCATGTCACAGACCATGTTCAGCCGTGTCCTGCATGATTTTTTAGAAGCCATGTTGGAGCACCTGGATGAATTCATCCATTTTCCAACTCGTGAGCAATTGACAGGTGTCAAGGGTGAGTTCTATGCCCTGGGAGGGATGCCCCATGTAATTGAGTCTATTGATGGGACACATGTGGCTTTGGTACCACCACAGGCACAGGAGGTCGCCTATCGCAACCGTAAACATTACCACTCTATAAATGCCCTTGTGGTGTGTCTTGCTAACATGCTGATTTCCCATGTCTGTGCACGTTTTCCAGGGTCAGCACATGATGCCTACATCATGAGGCGTAGCAGGGTGCCAGAAATGATGCTGGGACTGCACAACGAATAAGCATGTCTTGTTGGTGGGTATACTCTGTTTGTCCTTTGTTTAGCGCTATTTTTGTATCTTACGGCATCTCCTAACTAGGCCTGGGCGGCAAATTCCATTCCGCTCGTGGAATTTGCGGAATTTCGGTAATTTCGCGTTCCGCGGAGAACGCGAAATTGCCCAAAATTCTGCTTTCCGCGACTTCGCGAAATTTTTTCTTGTTCGCGCTCTCAAAATGCGTGTTCGCGAGATATTTCTCCCCGAGCACGCAAACAGCAACTGCGAACAGGAAAAAAGCATCGCGAACAAGCAATTCCGCGTGTTCGCGGAATTTCTGCGTGTTCGCGGAGATTTTTTACCGTTTCGCGGAGATTTGCGTAACGCGATTATGCAAATTCCGCCCACCCCTACTCCTAACCCACTTCTTTACATGATGTTTTCATGTAGGGGACTCTGGCTATCCCAACATGCCATGGCTGATGACGCCCTTCCGCAACCCCAGGACAGCTGCAGATCACCGTTACAACAACGCACATGGGCAGACCAGGCGAGTGATTGAGAGGATGTTTGGCCTCCTGAAGAGCAGATTCCGGTGCCATCACAAGACAGGCGGGTCCCTCCCATATGCACCGGTGAAGGCCTGCAAGATCTTCCTCGTGTGCTGCATGCTGCACAACATGGCAGTGGAGAAGGCTGTGCCACTCATCCTGGATCTGGATGAGCAGGAACATCCACCCGTGGAGGATGAAGGGCTTGGTCACGAGGCAAGTGAGGATGAGGAGAAGGAGGAGGACGACATCCGGAGTCAGCTCATACGCAACTTCTTCTCATAATGGTGAGTCCATGGGTCTGAGTGTGCACGCCTGGAGCCTTGTGTGGCATTTGTTGCAATGTGTGTGTCCAGCCGACTGTATGCTAAGTGACTTAGATGTGTGTTCAGATGTGTCACTCGAGTGATGATGTCCTTCCACACATTTTAGCTTAGACACTCAATTCTAATATAGCACGGTGACACACTTATTCCTGTAGAGTAAATGACCATGCATGCGGATGACAATCTTTTCCCTGACTACTTGTGTGTCTGTCATCCCCAGGTAGTTTTGCATGCTGTCTGCTAGTGTCATTGTTGGCCTCCCGCTATTCCTCATGAGTATTGCAACGTGTGCTGAATCAGCGTCCCATGCACGGACATGGTGAAAAGTCTTTTTGGTTAAGGATTGCTGCACGGCATTTTGGTGTTGGTAGGTGTTTGGAATGTGTGGGCACTGCTCCTGTGCATGTTGTGTTACTATACATACATGTTGACTCACCATGGGGCACATGACATGTTGCATGACTCCCATGTATTGATAGTCACCCTTCGTAACAGTCATCTGTGATGGGACTGTGGATTCTGATGAAGGCATCAATGTGTGTACAACTTCCCTCTGAAACATACGGGATGCTACGGGTGGACATAGTATGGGACATCCCCATGAGAGGATAAATGGGGAATTGCAGCCCCTCCATGTGCAGCAGGGGGTGTTTGGCTCACACCCTTCACTTGTGTGCCAGTTCAATGGATTTACAGCATCTGTGTTGTGAAGGGGGTGTCCAGTGTAGGTCCCACATGTTCTGCCAAATGACCTGTGAGTCTGTTCATATTGATGCATTTCCCTAGGTGTGAACCTGAGTAATAAAGGTGTTCCTCACCCTCCAAGGTGCCTCATCTCTGTCAATGCAGGTCTCTTGCCACTTTGCATGCGGCATCTCTGGCATAGTTGTCAAAGATTGTGCATATGAGTCTATGTGTAGTTTAGCATCATGCATGCAGTTCTTCAGGGATTTGAATATCCATTGTGCATGATGTCCATGGTTTTGTATGTATTTGGGCATGTTGGTGACCACAACAGGCCGTCAACACCTGCTGAGGGTGTGTATCCTGTGCGCAGCTCGTCCTTCAGTTTCATGATCCGGTGTCAGTCATCTTTGGTGATTGTGCATACATTGTCTCTGGGTGTGCCATGGGAAACCGGACACTCCTTCCTTTACATACGCCTGTTGCAGTAGTCCTTTCTGACATCCTTGTCTTTGTGTGCAACTAGTGGCATAGTTTCCAGGACATGCCGCCTGCTGCTGCGGCCCCTGCAGCAAGGGCACAGAAAGTTTACAGATTCGGCAACACACACACCTCAAAGATGCTCCTCCCTTCCTCCCTCCACCCATTCATTTGGCTGGCATCAGCTTGTCTATGCCACTGTTGCGTCCACGCGGTGCCAAAGGCTGGACCGTCAGCGCATGCAACGTGCACATTGCACGACCCTCATGTCCTTACATGACCCACATCACACTACAGTCTGATGTTGCAGCCACCCTCCAAGCATTGTCCATCCAAGGAGCTACCGCCTGCTCTCAGGCATACCCTAGGCGCACACACGACACCTTTGCATGATGAGTGTGCAACTCCAACTGCCTACACAGCGCTGCCCCGCCTTCCAGGCCCTGTCACACCAACCAGGTAATGTCCCTCCTACTCCCCACCGGCTCCGTACACCAGCAAGGCCATGGGAGTGGGACTCAAGCCTTCAGCATGTAGTATAGTGGCATCATCTGGCACATGGCCCAGGTATCATCTCTCAGCGTGTCAATCTTCAGTGTGTCCAGGTCCCCCTCACCGGCATCACATGCACACTGCACCTCATCATCAGCTCGTATGCCATTGACAGCCAGGTGCTCCTCACCCTCACCAAAGACGCAGCCATTGGCAGTTCCAACATTCAAGAAGGCATGAGATCCATTGATGAATGGCTGAACATCAGCCACCTGAGGCTGGACTTGTACAGGACTGAGGTAATCATCTGAGGATTGTCCCCTTACAGGTGGGTCAACTGCTTGTGTCCCACCCGCAAGAGCCCTGCACATGCACCCAGTGGCCACGCACACAAGATGGTGTGCATCATGGATTTGTCACTCACATTTGCCATGCTAATCACTAGCATCTGTACCTCAGGGTGCAACACCCTCTGCATGATGCACATGATCCACAGATAGATCCACTCCAGGGAAAAACAGACCATGCCCCAGGCCCACGACCCCAGCCGTGTCAACTACTGCCCCACCCTCTACGGAGCAAGTACATCCTAACTGCCGGGAAACCAGTCCACATCCAGGCTGCATGTGCACACCTCAGCTTCAACATCCCGCGCACCAGCCACATCACCGTCCACCAGAGATAGCTGCAATAGATCACTGTGTGACACGTATGTGTGTCCTCACCCACACTCAGGAGGTAGGCCACAACCCCAGACCCCAAACCAACCTTGGCCGTCTGTCATCCAAGACCCCGTTGTGCCAATTCCGTGCATCCAACCTTGCCCTGGCCACCATTCTTCACATCCACCGTACTCGTGCATGCAGGACATAGTTCTCCCACCTGGCAAGACATACCTGCTACTCCCTCTCCGGCAACATCCACATGAGCCATGACCTCTACGCCTTCAGGATACTCTTCCCAATTGGTCTGTCCGCACAGTAATGCATGCCCCCCTCAGCAGCTTGAGGCCATCACGGCTGAGTATTGTGCTCCATGTCTGTATAGTATGATACATTGTGACCCATGTGTGTCCTGTGTATAGTATGATACATTGTGACCCATGTGTGTCCTGTCCCAGACTCAGATTCCAGGGTATGGATGGCTGGAGTTAGTTCAACACTCATGCATAGTTTGACATTTCCCCACACGTAGGTTGAGTACTCATGCAAAATGAATGCAACATGTAATTGTAGAAAATTAGATTTATTCTCGGTGGGGGGCCTGTTTAGTGTGGACAAATAGGTGCTATACAGTGTGCATGGAATCCAAAGTTCACAGGGGGAGATGGCATCCTTGTCAGTTGGAGTCTTCAGAGTCCAGACCACAGTGTTGGTCATCATTGGTCAGACTGTGACCAGCAAGTCCATGTGGCAGAGAATGTCATTGGATGAGGTGCTGCTGTTGTGCATGAGGGCCAGGTGCCAGGCCAGGTGACCTGGGAGATGTGGATGGTCCGCTGCCTCTCACGGTCTTTTCCGTGGACGACCCACCTTCCTTGCGGGACCCTCAGATGCAGGCCTTGACGATGCTTGGGACGCTCCATTGGACGAATCCTCCTCCTCCTCCCTCCCTGTGGCTGGTGCTGGTCTTCACCTGTTGGCACAGGGAGGGTTGCCCATGTTGTCGGCGATCCGACGGAGTGAACGGCTTATGTCCGTTTGCACCACCAGGAGCTCAGCCAGTCTTGCCTCCATCCGTCCTTGGTGTTGTTGTTGACTGGCGTGTTGCTCGGCCTGCTGGTTCTTAATCTCGTTGAGGGTCCCCACTACCTGGCTGATGACCCTGGTGTCACGCCGGTATGTCTCCAAGATGTGGCATATGTGTGACATACCGGTTCCCTCAGCTGGCTGGTCAGGTTCGCGCCTCCTCCTGCCTCCACTCCCACCACCCCTGCTCACACGAGCCTGGCCTGCCATTGTGAGCACATCGGGTCTACGGGACCCCTGAGGGATGGCATTTGCAGGGTTGTCTGCCTCCTCCTGGGTGGCCGGAGAACCTTGTCCCTCCAGGTCAGACTGGCTCAGTTGTTCTGTGCGGGCAGGGCTCCTGGGTGTCTCCTGGGATGTGGCAAGAATGGGGGTGGTGGTTGGCACAGATGTACCTGACGCAGGTGCTGCAGGGGCTTGGGCACCAGAGGGTCCAGGTTGGTTGGGGTCATCCACAGAGTGCTGAGAGTCATCGCTGCCGGTGGGATCATCTTTCTGCCGAGCCTGGGCCTGTGATTGTTCCCCCCCAGTGTTAGGGGGAGATCCATGACGTTGCCTTGTGTGTGAGAGAGCGACAATGTTAATGCTGTTTCATGCGACATCCATGTTTCATACATGTTCTGGTTGCCACAGTTCCTCCAGGTAGTTGTATGTGCCTAGCATTCACATCAATGTTCACTTGTGGATGGGTATGTTGCAAGGGACTGATTGAAATATTATCCAGGGTCTTTGACATGTCGCATTTGGCGTTGGATGCTTTTTTGGCTGTGGCTTGATCTTGTTGTGTCACATGTCCATTGTGAGAGTGTGTGACTCCATTGGCTGCCCTGGGGGTGTGTGCTTGTGTGAGGGGTGAGTGATCATCACTCAGCCCGACGCTGTTCAACATCCACATGACCCCCCTCACACAAGTGGCCCGCCACCACAACCTCAAAGACATCTCCTATGCCGACGACACCCAGCTCCTCCTCTCCCTCACCAAGGACCCTCATGCTGCCAAGACAAACATCCACGAGGGTCTGAGGGCCATCGCCGACTGGATGCGGAGCGGCCATCTGAAACTGAACTCGGACAAGACGGAGGTCCTCATCTTGGGACCCACACCCTCACCCTGGGACAACTCCTGGTGGCCGATCGCTCTGGGGACATCACCGACACCCACCAAACACGCATGCAACCTAGGATTGATCCTCGCATCCTCCCTCTCCATGTCCAAGCAGGTCAATGGCGTCTCCTCCTCCTGCTATGACACCCTACGCACGCTCCGCCGGATCTACTGGTGGATCCCGACTTAAACAAGTAGAACAGTGACACAGGCCCTCGTCAGCAGCTGACTGGACTACGCCACTGCACTCTACGCAGGACTCCCATCCACACACCAACGGTGGCTACAATGCTTCTAAAACGCCTCGGCACAACTGATCGTCAACGCCCCCCGCCACAGCCAAATCACCCACCTCCTGAGAGACCTGCACTGGGTCCACATCGACAAGAGGATCACCTGTAGGCTCCTCAGCCACGCACACAAGGCACTCCAGACCGCCAGACAAGCCTACCTGCACATCAGACTCAGCTTCTACAACCCTACCCGCCAGCTCCACTCCGGCATCCTCTCCCTCGCAGCTGTCCCCCGCATCCAACGTACGCCCGCCTGCAGCAGATCCTTCTCCTACCTCGCCGCCAAGACCTGGAAGACCCTCCCAACCCACCTACGACTGACCCAAGACCTACTTGCCTTCAGAATACTCCTCAAGACCTGCCTCTTCGGGCATTGGTGGAACCCCCCACCCTCTGCGCCTTGAGACCCTGACAAGTAAATTGCATGCCTTACAAGTACCCTGATCGATTGTTGATTGATTGACGCTGCCTGCTGGTGGGTGCGGTGTGATTTGGCTGTGGGTCTCCCAGGTGATGTATCTGTCCCACCATGGTGCATGCTGTCATGTCAGTGTGTGTGAGTTCCTGCCCTAGATTTCTGAGCTTGTTGTGTTTGTGTTTGAGTTTGCAGTTGTCACAGGAGGGCCTTGTGCTGCCTACAGCAGGGCCAAGTGTCAGCTACCTTGTCAGTACTTTGCCAGTCCCTGTGCATTGCGCATGGTGCATGGGTACGTACCTGGGCCATATGGGCTGAGGGCAAAGGTGTCTGTTTCTGAGTTGTACAATATGTTTAGTGATCCCCACCCTCCCAGCATCCCGGACATCCTGTCTTGGGTTTGTGGTTTGTGTAGGCTGGGACATGGCATGGCCTTGCTTTGTGAATTGGGCATACTCATGTTAGTGGCCTGAGCGTTGTTTGGAGTGTGGTTGTGTCAGGTGAGGGTTTGGGGGTAGGTGAGTGCATTTGTTGTAGTTGGGGTGTGGATGACATTCCCCCATGTTACGTGAGTTGTTTGTGTACTCAACAGGCTCTCAAACTCCTTCTACTCCCACCGGCGGAAGCAGGGCCATCACCTTCTCCTCCCAGGGATGGTAATGTACCGGTCTGCGGGGCAGCCCACCTCCTGTGATGTTACTCTGGGCGTATTCCTTGTTCATTTTGCACTTAACTGCCCTGCGCAGATCATACCACCTGGCTTGACATTCATTCCTGGTCCTTCTGATGGGCGCAACAGCATTCACCCGATCGACGATCCTCTGCCACAGGCTAGTTTTTTGGGATATGCTGGTCTGTCTGACCAATGTTCCAAAGAGCTGTGGCTCGACTCTGATGATTTCGTTGACAAGGATGTCCAGCTCCTCCCTTGTGAACTTTGGATTCTTGTCTGTGGGCATGGTGTGGGGTGTGGGTGTGGAGGGTTGTGGGTGTGTGGGTATGAATGTGTAGGTGTGTGTGTATGTGTAGAGGGGGTCTGTGTGAAGGAGGTTGTGTGAAGGTGTGTAAGTTAAGGTGTATGGGTGCAGTTGTTTGTGTGTGATGTCTGTCAGCAGTGGGTCTGTTGCAAAGGCTCATGGTTTGGGATTGTGGGCCCTTTTTATTGGTCCATTTGTGGGTGTGGCTGTGTTTGAACTTTTGGTGGGTGTGTTTTAAGAGGTGGTTGTGAGTTTGGGCCTCTGTTTGACTGTTTGGATGTGCCAGGTCAGTCTTTTAGTTGTTTTTTGTCCTGTAGACGTGTTTTGTGGTGTTGTGCGAGTCGAATTGACGGTCCTTGTGCTGTTTTACAGTGTCCTGGTTCAGTACGAGTCTTTTTCGCATATGTAAGGTGCGTCCATGGCTATGTTGTTGTACAGTGATCACATGTGCAATGGTGTTGTACGACTCGTACATACGCGATGCTGGGGTACGGTGTTGGGGTACGGTGCGTCCAAGTACGGGGCTGGGGTGGGGGGTACGGGGCGTACATACGCGGGTGCTGTGGTGGGGGGTACGGCGCTTACATACGCGTGTGCTGGGGTAAGGCGCGTACATGCGCAGGTGCTGTGGTGGGGGATACGGCGCGGACATACGTGTGTGCTGGGGTACGGCACGTACATACGCGGGTGCTGGGTTGGAGGGGGTACGACGCGGACATACGTGGGTGCTGGGGTACGGTGCGTACATACGTGGGTGCTGGGGTGGGGGGTACGGCGGATACATGCGCGGGTGCTGGGGTGGGGGGGTACGGCGCATACATACGAAGGTGCTGTGGTGGGGGATACAGCACTTACATACGCAGGTGCTGGGGCACGGCGCGTACATGCACGGGTGCTGGGGTGGGGGGTACATCCCGTACATACGCAGGTGCTGGGGTACGGCGCGTACAGGCATGGGTGCTGAGGTGGGGGGTCCGGCGCATACATACGCGGGTGCTGGGGTACAGTGCGTACATGCGCAGGTGGGGTGGGGGGTCTGTACAACTCGTACCCCGGGCCCAAGTATACCCGGGGTAGTGGTCGTACAAAGTTCGCTCCGTACGGGACGTTTTCCATAAGCTTGTGTATTCGGGACGCCGGTACGGATCGGACTTGTGCGCTCGGACTTCAGTTTTACGACTCGTACGTAAATCTGTCCGGGGACGTCTCGTAGACTTTTCCCGGGACTTGTACGACTCGCACGTAAAAAAAAATACGGATACGAGTCGTACGGGAACATTTTTTACCCGATCGGAATCGGCACCACAGTGTCTCAATACTGTAAATCCGAAAACGCAACATAAGAGCTATTTCTGTGCCTTTCTACCACTGTGTCACTGGTAGATTTAGTGTTTGAATACTTTTCTACTTAGATGCATCAGATTTAAATTTTGAAAAACACTGCATGTAAAAATCTGCATATTAACCTGGATCACAGCATATAGCTCACAAATTCTTCTGAGTACATGCAAACAGTGTGTGACAGGTTACATATGTAATTCACTAGATGGTGCTAAAAAACATACATATTTCTCACTACAACTTGTAAATATGTGTGTTTGTGGTTGAGTAAAGAAATACTCCCTAGATGATTGAATGAGTGCATACGCAGTGCCTAGGTGAATCCCTGAGAATATAGGTAGTGCCTTGATGAGTCCTTGAGTATGTAGGAACTACATCGGTGGTTCCATATTTGCATAGCTACTGCCTGTGTGTTGGCATGACTATATTGCTTATATCTGGGTCTTTGGATGAGTTCCTTAGTAGTGTCTGAATGATTAGATAAGTGCATAACTAAAGCCTCAATGCATAGATAGTGGTTTCATGATTAAATGAGTGCTACTCTTGTCCCTCGGTGATAACAGGGCTACATGCGTAGTTTATACGTGATTCATTGAGTGCACAGATGGTATATATGTGATTGTTTAAGTGCATACATACCACCTGGCAGATTGAATGAGTAGTGTTTCAGAGATTAAATGAGTACATGACTACTGCCCATGTGTTTTTGGTTAATTGATCAGGTAGTGCCTGGGTGATTACATAATCACATGGATATTGCCTGGATAATTGAATGAGTGCATCAGTACTGCCTAGCTGATTACATGAGTGCATTACTAATGTCTGAGTAATTGTATAAGTTCATTGTTAAAGCATGAGTGATTGGATGAAAGCAACTCCACTGCTGTGGTGATTACATTAGTGAAAGAGTATTGCCTCTGTATTTGGATGAGAGCATAGATACTGGATAGGTGATAGGTTCACTGCAATGGTACTTCCTGTATGATTGGATGAGTGCATGACTAGTGCCTGAGTGTTTGGATGAGTGCATGCGTTGTGCTCAACAATAAAGGTATGCAGTTCCCACAAGGCGGAAAAGGACAAGGAGGGGAAGAGGATGAGGGGATCCTCCTATTCGGAACTAGAGTCCTCACACACCCAGCAAGCTAGGTGTCATGCTTCATCATATGGACTTGCTCCTCATCGGGCTGGCGCTGCAATGCCTGACGGGCACCCTAAACGGGGCTCTTTATTGTTTGTTCCTGCCATTTGGTGCGTGGGTGTGAGGGCCCTAAAGAACAGTGTAGATGTGGTGTATGTGAGTGATATTAAAAAAGATTGGTTCCACAAACCCTTTATTAGAATGGTAATCCATCTTCTCAAAAAAAAGCTGAGTGGCTGTGCTCAGGCTCAGTGGTCCACAAGAGCTCAGCTCTACTCATGTGAAGTGGGCGAGATGTTTCATGCGTAGCGGTCAATACTGATCCATCGCATGTGACTGTGATACTCTTTTTTTTAATCAAAGTCCCATATGCCTTTTCAATTTTAATATAAATGTTTTAAACGATTAAAATGTTATGCACATGAATTGAGTTTGTAGATTGTATTATTGTTTTATCTCTTTTTGGATAGTTTTGACACGATTTGAAAAAACTATGCACAAGAATGGTACACTACTCTCATACAAAGCAACCATAAAATGGCAACCTCTTCAACTTTGCATTCTGTGAGAATGGAAAAGGCAGCAAATGAAATCATGTCTTTGATTTTAGACTACTCTATGTCCTCTTGTGAATGGTTAGTATCTGTTAACCCTTTCCCTCGGTTCTCAAAAATAGAGTCTTGTCCATGCATGTTTGCAATGTTTTCGTGAATATCACAGAGTAATTTTTGTTTTGGAGCTAATGGCTACATATGTGCACCGTATTTTAACAGGACTAGCAAGAAATCGCTGCAGGGATAATGAGATAGATAAATCCCTTTATTAAAGCAAGAATATTTGTCCCCAACATTTCTTGTTTTTTCTAAACTTGTGTTTTTCTGAAACAATTTTAATAGATTGAAAAACGGGGCAACACCAATTGTAGTGACATGCCCCGGATATATACAGACCAGATAAAACACCGACTTCTGCACATATACCTCTTTCATTTGGCGCACTGCCTCATGAGGTAGGAATCTATAATGACCTTGTTTGTTCATAAAATCTCTTTATCCCGATGGGGATTTAGCACTGAACTACTACTTATTCCCGTTCATGAATTCATTTTATAGGTTATTAAACCATCAAAAGAATGGAATTATCAGTAAAGACTGTAGTCAAGATAGGAGAATAACATCGAATGGTAATGACTGCTTACATAGTTACTGAACTTGGAGTATCCTTCAGATATAGATAAGTAAGTAACCTTGTAGAACTATTTTTAAAGAACTAAAGTGCTCCATCCCACCTGTGACACTACAAATCATGTTATACATCAATTTTGAGGATTGGCATTTATCTATGCATTTGTTACTGTGTTTCAGTTCAGCAATAAATTAACTTTGGGGCCCTTATCCCCCTTGTGCTTTTAATTATGATATCCTACTTTCAAATGCGCTTTTGAGGTCTTACAGATAAGATAGAAATTGATGTAGTAGATAGGGTGATGCATGTTAGATATAAATGTAAAAATGTATATATTTTTTTAAATTGTAAATATTGTAAATGTAATTTATATGTATGTATTTTGTTGTAGCCCTGAAGAAGTCTGAGAGGATGAAACGCATTGGCTACTTTTTTTCAAATTGTGAAGATGAAGAGTCACGAATAAAGGAACATGAAATATATCTGCTGAATTGGTGTTATATTTAATGGAAATAACTGATTGATGCAATACCGTTTGAATTATGTTTTGCTGAATTCAACCAAATACGCAATAGTGATTTTTGTTATAATTATGAGTGCTGGAACAAATTGATGTATTTGTTGTTGTAGTGTTTCTTAACCTAGGGGGTCTAGGGGTATTGAGCCTTCGGTCCTGTGCACCACAGTTTGATATATATTTTCCCAACAACTAGATAGGTTCAGCCTCAATCCCCATAAATTCTGAAAAATTTAATTTAACTTTGCATTCTGTGATAATGCAAAAGGCAGCAAATGAAATCATGTCTTTCATTTTAGACTACTCTATGTCCACTTGGGAATGGTTAGCATCTGTTAACCCTTTCCCTCGCTTTCAAAAACAGATTCCTGCCTATGCATGTTTGTGATGTTTCCGTGATCATTGCAGAGTAATCACGAAATCCAAGCCTATCTTTACTTTTAGTTATTTTTAATTTAAATACTGCAGAACAGTTTACTACATAGTCTTGATTTGGAAATTGAAATGTATAATTAGTTACATTTTGTAATAACTCCTGCACTATTTAGAAAAGTGTTGTACCTCTTTAACACCCTTTCCCCCAATACACTCTTAGCTGACTGTGTGAAGCAACCTAGTGGAATCAGTAGGTTACAAGTTCAAAGCACATTCTGGAAGGTCCATGCTACTTCCAAATGAGGTGCAGCAGGTGAGGTTTACTTCACCAACTTAAAAGCATATCCATGTCTGTATTACATTTCTTTTTTTAAACAACAACTAATAATAGGACTTCTTGCTAATGCATACACTGCACTACCTAATTTTATTCACTTACATATTGACATCATCCAAAGTAATATATATATATATTTTTTAAACAAAACACCTCAATGTTAACTGCCACAAATTGATCAGCACCCAATTTTCTACAAGCATAAATCAATTTACTTAAAAATCATTATTTTCTTGAAATCAAAAAAATGCAAAGAATAATGTTCTTGGACATATGTGGTTGAATTTTTGATAATCTTTTACTCTTTTAGTCTTCACAATGTAGCCAGTATAGCCAACGTCTTTCGTCCCTTTATAGGACTTCTTCAGGGTTACAAAACATAGATAACATATATACATTTAAAATCACAATATAATATACAATTTTCATAAAAAGCATCCCTATTTATAATTTTATACAGTTTCATATATTTATAGATCCTACTATACAATCACCACATAATCCCAAACTGAGAATTCTTAAAACAGTAATAGTCTTTTGAATGTATAAGAATCTCCTTGTATTACGCGAAACCACAGTAATTATAAATGTGCATATCAGGGAAGTTCCCTGTTATGCTAAAATTATACAAACAAAATAATGGCAGACAAGTCAATTCAGGTAGGCAAATAACAAAATAGCAACCTGTATATCAAATCACAAAATGAGAATACTTGATAAACTTAATTAAAAGAAGGGGAGAGTGGAAAAGAGGAAGAAAGAACAAAACAAGGGGAGAGCGCAATTCACAATTTTGATTGGGGTAGGGCTGGAAGTCCTAATGAAAGATAACTTTGGGCAATTTATGTCACTTATCCCTCACACTGTCTTGCTGTACTCTAATATATGCTAAAGACAGAAATGGAAGTGGTCAAATCAATTCTGTCCACAGATTGACAAAGCCAGGAAACATGTTAATAAAACTATTTCCGCATCCCTCATTGACCATCACATGGGCTGTATCTATAAATCTGCGTTTTGACATGAATAGAATTTATAGAAATGATGGATTGTACTTTACAGACTTTACAGGGTGTTTCTGAGTAACCTGATACTCTGCATCTGGTCTTATGTGTAGCTGTCATATACATACAATCAACAAAAAGGCTCTTGTCAGAGCCACCCTAGTTCCCGAAGTATTGTTGATTTTTTTCTAAAGATCTTTTTTTTATTTTGTTTTTGAGAATCTCCGCAATAACATCGCGGTGGTCACGAACACGTCCTGAAACTGCAAAACAAAAGCAGACATTCAATGGCCACCAGCACATTAAAAAATATTAACTAAAAAAATCCATTCTAAACATTGCGCTACACCTATTACTATAGACATGTTTCTTTAAAAACATGTTTAAATTCATGTTGCTGTACAAAGTTTCTTGAAATTCCATCTTGAAGTCCTATTTTATGTTTTCTTGTTTATACGGGGTGTCGCAATGAGCTGTTCACCGTGACAATCGTGCCTTTTCTATCAAGTAAAAAGCACATATATGCACACTTATTACAGTATTTTACACACTGGAGGTTTATTACTATACACTTCAAACTCATGTTTTTCTACTGTATCTCTAGAACAATCATCTCTAAAACCTATTTCCCATTTTCGCAGTGAGGCCGGAGATCAGGATAACATCGGTAACCACGATAATCGCAAATATGTCACAAAAGCGGAAGGCAAAAGCAGGAATTTAATAGCCACCACCACATTAAAAAATGATAACTATATAATTCTAACCATCACACTAGATAAAGCACTATCTAAATAACTCTATAAAAATATTTATCAGAATCTCAATATAATACAATGTGTATTAATGATTAACTGATATATTTTTTATATTTCTCCTTTTGAGACATATCTAAACGCTGGTGGTTTTAACAGGTTTGCGTTAGATGATCGGAGACTCTGTGGAGGTATAAAATATGCAAATCTGGACCGGAGGTAGTGTGGTCCTGAGGAGTGAAATATTCTGAAGGTGATTATCAGAATCTTAAACAGAACTCTTTTATGGATGGGTAGCCAGTGTAATGTTTCTAAGGCCGCCGATGAAGATGATCTCCTGGGCCATTTTAGGACTAGATGTGCTGCTGCGTTTTGGACCATTTGGAGTTTACGTAAGACTGACTTGATGGCCCCTGCATAACGGCTGTTGCAGTAGTCCAATCTAGATGTGATTAGGGCCACAGCAACTGCCTATCTGGCTGAAATGGGAACCAGGTCACAAAATGTTTTGAGTGATTTTATAGTATTAAAGCAGGTTCCAGCAACTGCTAATGATTGTTGTTTGAAGGATAGTGTAGCATCGAATTTAATTCCAGTTTTTCTCACTACTTTTACTATATTTGGAGGAGGGGGGGGGGTGTCAGCTGGCCACCATATATTGGGAGAGAAGGTGTTGCCTTGTCCCAGTGGTAGGATTCCCATCTTTTCAGAGTTGCACTTTAGATGGTTGTTTTCATCCATTGGAAAGTTGCAGTGAGACATGAGCGGAGATTTTCTTCCGCCTGTGTGGTGTTTTTGCCCAGGACCAGGATTAACTGCGTATCGTCCACATATGAGATAGTCTCTATATTAAAGGAAAATATCAGACTAATCAATGGGGCCATGTAGGCATTAAAGAGCACCGGGCTAACGATGGATCCCTGAGGGACACCGGAAAGCAGGGAGTTTTCTTTTGACTTGCATTGACCAAGGGAGATGACTTGTCTGCGGTTCTGCAAGAACCCTTTAAGCCAGGCCAGGGCTATGTGGGAGATGCCATATGATTTAAGACGGTCTAGAAGAATGACATGTGAGACCGTGTCAAACGCAACTGATAGATCTAATAAGACCAGAACCGCATTCTTTCCTTGATCAAGGGCGGCTTTGAGACATTCAGCCGTGTACAGTAGAGCTGATTCTGTCGAGTGCTGGGGTTTGAAACCAGATTGGTTTGGGTGTAGGATATTTGCTTCTTCCAGGTAGGTTGTGAGTTGGTTGTTAATAAGTTTTCTCGTAATCTTGCTAAGGCCTGGAAGAAGGAAAATAGGTTGAAGGTTGGTGAGAGTAGTGGGATCCACAAGTTGTTTCTTTTGTAGCGGCTTGACTGCTGCAAGCTTCCATTCTATTGGGATTTTTGCTGATGACAGGGAGGCATTAATTATTTTGTTTATGATTGGATTTGCGGTATCGATTATAGTGTGTTAGATCGAGGGAGGACGGGGTCGGAGGGGGAGCCAGATTTTATAGCGAGAATTGCCTGGCGAGATTGGTCCAGGCTAATCAGCTTAAAAGTTTGTGGAGTCAGCCTATCTTTGCCTAAGGCGACGTTGTTGTTCGTGGAGGGACAAGAGGGTAAGGTGAAATCTCATTGTAATGTTTAAACCTTCTGTTTAAAATAGTCTGCTATGCTATCGCAAACAGACTGCGAGTGAGGGATCTCTGGTTGCAGTGATTTTGAGTTGGTACAAGTGTTCACTATCGTAAAGATAGTGTTTTGATTTGAGTTTGCCATTTTAAGAACTTCCGTATAGTAGGCTTTTTTGGCTATTTTAATCTGGATGTGGTCATTTTTAAGAGCCGTTTCAAATTTGATTAATTCGGTCTGCTCATAGATCAGTCGCCATCTGCGTTCTAGGGTCCTACAATGGGTTTGTATTTCATTCAGAGTTTGAGTGTTCCATGGGGCGGAGGGTTTCTTTTGTGGACTTTTTTTTGTAGACATGGAGATGCAAAACGGTCCCTTAAGGTATACATCCATTGTGTGAAGAGTTGGCTATCTACTGTTGGGCCCCCTGACAGGTTTGGTCTGCAGGCTAATGCAGCTCGATGTAAGTCAGGGTGACCTGTCATCTCCTTCCACCTGAGCTTAGCTTGTTGGAAGTGCAGGGTGCCCCCTTGGTGTTTGACATGCGCTGGGATCTGATTTCTAAGGGGATCAGCGTATGATCAGTCCAGGTTAGGTTAACTGGGGCCTTGACTGTGAGGGTTTTGAGGTTGGAGCAAATACTGTCTAGCGTATGGCCGGCATTGCGAGTAGCTAAAACAAATCTGTTGCTCTAGTCTTAGTGTGTCCATGATTTCCTTGAAGTTTATTGCCCCCGGGTCGTTGACTGTGTCAAGGTGGATATTGATATCTCCTAACAAGGTAAAGTTGGAGAATCTGAGGGCGAGTGAGCTCACAATGTCTCCAATACTGTCCAAAAAAGCTTTATAGGGGCCTGGTGGGCGGTACAGCAGAGCTCCTGCAAAAGTGAAGTAGTCCTCTAATTGGAAGCAGAAACTGATGCCCTGTGCTCCTTTAAGGTCTGGTAATTGGGATACTGAACACTTCAATGAGCTATGGTAGTTAATTGCCAGGCCTCCTCCACGTTGTTCTGGTCTATCTAATCTATGAATAAGGTAGCCGGGGGGAATGGCACTGACTATGTCAGTGTTGCACCAGGCCTTCAGCCAGGTTTCATTTACAAAAGGCAGTCAAGTTTGTTGTTTATTTTATTACTTTGAACAATAGCTCATGCCCGGGTGTGAATCCCAAATATAAAAATGTCCTTCTGTAGATACAGAAAGTACCAGCACAGGAGCTTTGAAGTGAAGAAAATGATTTATTTGCTGCAACAAACTACCTGGCTCGTTTCAGAGGCCACTCCCCTTGATCATGGGTCAATGGGTCAATTCAATTCAATTCAATGGGTCAAACCCTGTATTGTTTTTTAAAGTGAATGGTACAAAACAGTGAAAAAGGACAACAAAGCACAAACATTTGTAAAAAAAATGAGTATCCATGGGCTCCATCTTTGACAATGTTTGTAACACGAAAATAATATTGTCATTATTTGGAGAGAATGACTGTATTCCCCCCTTTATTTGATTGTTTTTTTCTATAAATATTTATGTGCTTGTTGATGTTTATGTTTTTTTGGTACCACATACTTTGGTGTATCTTAGTTGTGTTTTAAAATCTTTCAATGCACCCTTTTGAAAGACATCTATTGCATTATTGGGCATTGTAGATAGAAGAAAATTTGACTTTGGTTTAAAACCACTATGATAGTTGCTGTTAATGGAAATATCAGCAGATAATAGTTTGCAAGGTTCAAAATAGGATCTATATCAGTTGTAATAATTTTGATATTCTGGTAAAGTTAAAAAGACCAAGTCGACTGTCTGTATTGTTCAAATCAGAAGTGGGACAGAAAGAGAGGCCTAAAGTTAGCACATTTTTGCTGTGCCCCATTACTTGGTTGAAGATTAGACCCTTGTTCTCGTTCCCACTAAGCCTTCAATGCCTCCTGTTTTCTTTTTACCTTGCTTGTTTGATCCTCTTACTCCTTGACCTCTTCTCTTGGAGAGCTGTCAATGGGCTGTGATACTAATTGGCCCAAAGTGAGGAGTTGAAATTCCTTTAAAGAATTGTTTTTTACTCTAATTGAATCTGAACTTAGTGATGCATCACTATATATAGCCCAAGCAATTATGTTTTATTGGACCTTACCTTACCCAACACTCACAATACAGTCCAGGAATAAAATATCTGTTGCACATTTAATGAATTTGTGATATAGGGTGTACTGTTGGACTCACACTAGACTCAAGGCAAGACTCAGGAGGAAGTAGGGTAAGAGCAGGAAATATATCATTCCGTTAGTTGCACAAAACTATTTTTTTTTTAAATATGCTGCCTCCACACGTTGGCTCAATTATTGTATATAGTCAAATACATTGTGAGCATAAATTTAATGTGACTTATTTTTCATAGGAGATGTATACATACTGCATTATGTGACTTATGTGTGAGAAAAATGCCCTGTGACAGAGAACCACAAAAAAAATCCAGTGATCCTACAAGACTAGCAATATTGTTTAAAAGTCTGACTTTATAAACACGTTTTTGCGGTGAGTACTACAATTAATGGCAATTTCTTCTTTCATGGGATCATCCAGGACCTGGAATCCTGGCTGGAGATAGCTGCTCGGCTGTGCCTTCAGAAGATGAAGTCCATTGCAGTAGAGTATTGCTAGCTGGTGACCCTGGAGAAGGAGGAGTAGGAGGAAGTTTCCCCAGTCTGGGGTCATCAGTTAGAGGTATCCTAGCCATGCCATTGCTACCACCACAGGCTGCTGAGGTCCAGAGCAGCTACTCCTCCCTAACCACAGACGCCCTCCTGTAGTGAGTCCTCAAAAGCTTGGAGGGGTGAAGAAGGCCCAGCAGTGCCTTGCCAGCACCCAGCAGAACATTTTAAGGAGGAAGGAGGCCACAGAGAGAGACAGCTTTTTATAGGGAGGGGCAGACCATTTGTGGGAAGAGAGGATGGGAAGAGCATCTTTACTCTCCCCACTAGAGCTCCTGTGCCAGGTTAGGTAACCTTGCCTGACCTCCTCCAGTCCAGTCCACTCCACTACAATCAGTCTTGGAAAAATGTCCATGACCATGACCCAGCTCATCCCACCCACATTGAATACCTTGATCAAGCCGAGCACCACCTACCCATCCATCAGCAATAGTTGTATACTTATTCCCCTTACCCTAACCTCTGAAACTATTGACCATTAATGGTGACTATCAACAAAGAGCCAAGACAACAATCGTGCCTTCCTGTTAGGACTTCTTTTCTTACTTGAGTATAAAAGGTGAAGTCTGCTACCTCCCTCATTCGGCCTAATACCTTAGGGCAATTTGTTTTTTCCAATGGACCTTAATACCCATAGTCAGCAGTCAATAACAGGGAAGAAATAACACAAAAATCAAGGTTCCAGTTTTACCATGACTCCCCTGGTCCCTCCCACATTTATTACAAAATAGTATATGTGGTAGAGAACCTCCATACAGAAATGTTAGGCAAGGGAAGAGTGAGAGTTCCACCTATAGGTTTATGAATTGTACTTTATAGTAAGTAGTGCTACGGTAGTACTACTTTCCATAAAACAAAATGCAGTTTGTAAATTTTATCCAAACCTTCTAGCGGAAAGCTGCTTTAATGAAGGGTCCCACAGTTCTAGGACATACTAGAGTACTGAGTGCTGATTAACAATGACCACCATGTCCAGACTGGGTGTAAGCCCTAGTCATGAGTGTTGACAGCTCACCTGTGAGTCCAGTGCCTCTGACACAGATCCCGAAGGGGAGCATGTGGCTAAGGACCTTTGGCTGAAGGATTCGGAAGGTTCACTGGGCAGATTTCTGCAAGAGGTATGGACATCAGTGCTAAACTGTAGTGCTTAATGCCAGCCGGGCCTCAACAATATGTCTTGATATGAATTGCAGTCATGGACTGACCTGCTAGAGGTTAAAGGATGTGTTGACATTTCTGCATTGGGAGACAAAAAGAAGCGGTGGGAATAGGACAGCTGACCAAGCCACAGGAAAGTCTTTCATCTTCAGACTCCTTGCAATGATTCCAGCCACCAGCATTCAGAAATAATGTTTAAATGTGCCAAATAGGTTGATTACCAAATCAAATGCTTCTTGGTCGATGATTGTATGACTGGAGTTGAAAGCCATCTTTCACTCTTATTGATATATCAGTGCAAACACATTATTAATTTAGAAAATTACGTTCAGCAAATTAGCTTAAAAGTGTTTATGGGGTTAGATTTATTATAACATTTAAGCCAAGATTCGCGGAATGCAAAGCTGCATGAATATTTGCAGCAATGCATTGTGCAAATGAAAAAAATGTTCAGCACTATCTGAACTAACTAGCATGTGCTGATTATGTCTTCACTCATGCTTGTGCTAAAAATTCAATGTTTGCTTGACGCTAAACAATAATTACCAAGTGGTGTATTTCATGAGATTATTACTCAAGGCCCACCAACAAGTACACACCTCTATTCACAGACATTTGACCAGTGTGTAGAATTTTATGAAAATTTCTTATGTTACTTATGAGATATCAGGAGACTTTTATAAGACATTATTTTGGGCTTGTTTTCGTTTAGCCTTACTATTCCATGCGAAGTAAGATCATACTACTTTAAATTACTATAGTTGATATTACTGCATGTAATCCAAATTTTGCATTTTCAGTCCATTCTATGCAAAAAATCCTTTTTCTCCTTAAAGTTGATGGACACTGCTGTTTGCAACATGTAGTGCCATTTTGTGGTGCATGTGAGCTGGCCCTAACACTTAGCAAACCTGGGCCTCATAAAGACAGGCAATAGATTCGCGCATCTACATTATTTAGGTACAAACCACATGTAATTGTGCATGCCTCACATTTTCAGAGGCACCTTGCCTTCGCTTGATAGCAAAATAGAAAACAAGGGTTCAGCTGAAATGGACCGCAGCAAGATGACGGACGTGAGCTGAGAGAGCTTTGTGTCCTGACCCACGATCCGGAGCCAGCCATCCTGCTGTTGCCGCACAATCACCTCCGCTGTGGGCTCCAGGTGGAGCGAGATGCACATGGAAACCCGGGGAACTTTCAAGAAGCTCTAGACACACCCCTAATTGGGTGCTCCCTGGAAGACTGGAGGCCTCGTGGCAGTCTAGTCCGGGGACTGGACTGTGAGGCCTTGGTGAGCCTAGCAGGACTGCCAGGGTGGTACGAGGATTTGCAGGTGAGCCCTCCCTGATATAGCTCTCGCCCATGAAGGTGTGTTGACCAGTGTTGAAGATTTGGCTTCACCGTGCAAGGATTGGTGGAGGTCTCCAGAGGAGATGCTGAGCGACCGTTCCCTACACGAAGGGCAGGAGCATATTTCTGCCGGCTGGAATTGAGTGGGGAGACTGGCAGGGGAGTTGCTGCAGAGGAGCTGGGCCTGCAGGCGTTGGTGAGTGCGGACAACTGAGAGGGTCTCCTGCAGGGGATTGAGGATGCTGACAGGCCTGCGGGGGCTATAAACTGCCTGAAATTGCTGGGGCCTGACTGCTTGTGAAGGCCCAGAAATGGGATGAATGGACCTGTCCCAGGAGTAAAGTGCTGAGAGTTGAGATGGCGGTGGGAGGTTGTTGGGGGGCTGAGACCGCTTGTGCCTGTTCCCCCTGTTCCTGCTGTGACATCGCTGTGGGCGGGGACAGGTGAGACTGGTTCCTCAACAGTGTGCCCCTATCCCCCTGGTAGGTGCAGTACCCCCACAGTGTTGGGGAGTCCTTGTATCATTAATAACAACCTGCACTCCCCCCAGTGTGGAACTCAGCCTCTCTGCACTTGTTCCACCTTGTTGCAGCTGTGAAGCGTGACTGGCTCCTGTGCTAATGAGTGGCCACATGCGCACCACTGGGCCCCTGTGGGTTGCTGTAGAGATCGAGGTGTGTGGGTGCCTGCTCCTTCCCTTCCTCCAACACTACCTACACCACCACATGAGGACTGGTCCATCTAGTTCATACTTGGATAGTGGATGTTGCTTTGTGAGGGGGCCATCCGCGGCTGTGCTGACATACCAACCTGGGCGCCTGATGCTTTTTGTGTAGTTGAGTGTGACCTGGCCATCCCCCTTACCTAATATCATCCTCGGTCACCTAAGCTGACTGACGCACCTGTGGTAAGATATGGTAAGATGTGGGGGGTCCTCGGACTCATTGGTTGGGTCGCCAAGGGGCGAATTCCCCTGTTATGCAGAGGCATTAGAGCGGGGATCCCTCTTTGGGTGACAAATTTGATCAAATCCTGGTGGCCATTGCGGAAACATGCCACGATTTGTGCAATTGGATAGATGCTGCTGTGATCAATGTGAACCTACTGCTGGACGACTAGAAGAAGTTGGCCGGCAGAGTCACTCAGACGGTGTGCACCCTCAGCGTACTGCAGCCCCAAGTAAGAGATCTTGAGGGAAAGTCCACACTCTGGTGGCTAAGGTGCACAAGCTGGAGGACAAGGCAGAAGATTCTGAGGGCCACTCTCATTGCAATAACCACTGGGTTGTGGGATTTCCTGAGGGAGCTGAGGGCCAGGACCCAGTCTCCTTCTCCAAGCAATGGCTTACCCAGGTGGTGGCCCAAGTGGCTCTTTACCCAAAGTTCCAGGTGAAGCAAGCACATTGGGTTCTGGTGAAATGGCCGCGCCGGCATCGATCCCCTGACCCGTGGTGATTTGTCTGCTGAACTTTAAAGACAAAGAAACCATCCTGGGGGTTTAAAGACAAAGAAACCATCCTGAGGGCAGTACGGGGCACAAGCCCTCTGCAGTAGAAAACTTCCCACGTCTTTCTTTTACCAGACTATACCTTAATAGCGCAACATCAGAGAATATCCTTCCAGGAAGTTAAGAAACGCCCGAGGGAGGCGGGCCTCACATACTCATTGTTATACCCTGCAATGCTTAAAGTAATAGCCAATCAGACCAGCTATTTTTTCACAAAGCCCACGGATGCATGGGACTGGGTGGAACAACGGCGCTATGAATTATCAGTCCTGGCCACGCTGACGTAGCCGCCTGGGATGGAGAAGGAGCAATGCAAAAGGAGATGGCGAGACAGGGGGAAGGCAAGGTTAAGTGCAGAGAGGGCTCTCTCACCAGCACAGGTGTGAGACCAGCAGCAGCACACATTGACGGTTGAGTCACTCTTGACAACAGAGGGCTGCTCCCCCCACCTCTCTTACTCAGGAAATTGATTGGAAGGGAGGGAGGAATGGGGCTCTGGGAATAGGAAGGTGTGGTTATGCTGGGCGACCTGTTCCAAAATAGCGCCCTTGTGCCCTTTGAACAATTATGCGAGGATTGCAGCATTTCTCCAGGCAATTTCCTGGTGCAACAAACACTGCTGGCTGAACTGCAGGGGCTTTGGCACATCACGGACACTGAACCAGAAACTCATCCACTGATACACCTGCTCCATGAGATGGGCGATGAGTGACACCTTATCACGTGGTTCCCGTGTGCGATGGCCTCTACCACACACAAATCGATCCAATCCACAAGACTGCACTGGGAGTGGGACAGGGCATTCATTTACCCACGTAATGTTACCGCAACATGAAATTCTAATACATTCAACACAAGATTTTACACAGAACATATATTATAAATTCGTAGGCTTCATTGTCACTTTTATTTGCTGGCTCCTAATTGACCAGCTCTAGATAATGTCACTTCCTCTTCATTGGCTTGGAGAATGGAACAAGTACAGTTAGATTTACTTTGATTAGTGTCCTTCTGCAGCCCATCCACTGCTCGCTGTGATTCAGGTGTTATTTATTTTCTTTGTGCTCCCCATCTGTGCTACTTCTCCCCCTCCCACCCATTATCCATGTTGCCTCTTACTCCCCACATCTGCTGTTGTCCATGTTGCTTATTACCCTCTCTTCCCCTGCCGTTGTCCGTGTTGCTTCTTACCCTCCCAGACCTCACCTTTGTTCATGTTACTTCTTCCCTTCCACCCCTAACCTCCCATTCTGCGTACTGCTTCTTCTTTCCCACCTACAACCCTCCCGTTACATGTGTTGACCTGCCTCTCACCAGCGCGGGTCCCATAATAGCGCCTTTTTTTTTCTTTTCTCATCCTGCCTCCCTTTGTTCCCACTGCCATTGTCCATGCTGCCCACCCCACCTGTCATTAGAAGAAAAAAACTGCTGTGACTCTGCCAGTTGTGGCCATGTCATAACACTTTTTTCTAACTTTGCTTTTTTCTAACTTTACTTTTGGCCATGCTACTGTACTTGGCTAAAAGACAATGGCAGAGCGAATAGTTGTTGCATAGGCGTGGCCTATTGGCTTTGCCAATGCTTGTTTCATTTTCTAAAAATAATATTTTTTAACTTAGAAACAGATGTTAATGCTATGTGGGGCTCAACATTAGGTTTTTGACCCGGTGCCCCACAAACACATCTGGCACACCTTTCTGCATACACATATTTCATGGTGTTCCCTCTACAGAACATGTCTGCATACTCCTCTCATGTGTACATAATGTACAAATTACCTCCCCATGAATTCTGTTAGCTGATTCACATTCGCAACTACAGAATTGTATTAAACTGTTGTTGGGTCTCAAACACCACACACATCCTTTAATTTTATTAAAAGCTGTCCAGTAAATTACACATTCAAATGAATCCTTACTTGATATGGTTTCCTTTCTTTTTACAGTGCAGTTACAATTTAAAAAACAGAGCAACAGCAGTGAACAGAAAATGCATATCCCAACTACCAACTTAGAGAGAGAGAGAGAGAGAGGGGGGGAGAGAGAGAGAGAGAGAGTGTTTTTAATCAATGTAACTTCAGTATGTGTACCCAAAGTCTGAGTGCTCACTGCTGTGGATGTAGAATCTGTCAGAGCAGGGGCCGCTGCAAATTGTTTCCTAATGTCTAATGATAATGCAAGTGCTTCCCCTATGGCACAGGTTATTAGGCAGTGCATTTGCAATTGAACATCCGTGTCCTTGAACGTTATTAATACTCTCAGCAATGAGAGGACAATTTCCATGTGGAATAGAAGCATTGCTTCTTACAAAAAAATAGTGCTAATTGCTAGCATTAGGGAACCGCTGTTGTATTCACAGAATATCTTACTTTTCTTCAGAAAATTAGTTATCGCTTTGTTATTTCAATATGGTGCAATGTACACAATACTTTAGGAACTGCTTTATAAAATAAAATCTAAATTCTTGTGCGGATGAGTTGACTTTTATGATGATTACATTGTGACGAAAAGAGGAAAAAGCATTTACAATGTGGCGCTAACCACGCGCGCTGTTACAACGCAGGTATGACAACGATTGCCTCTTTACCGCGCATTCCTTTACTACGCATATTGTTACAATGACATGTCTTAAAGAAAGTAGCGTTGGACTTTAAAGTCCAACACTTTCCCTACTGTTGGTCAGACTGGAGCTGGAATAGTAAATTATACCTTTCCAAAGTCCAGCGCTTTTCCTAAGTCATGCCGTTGTAATGATATGCGTGTTAAAGGAATGCTTAGTAAAGACGTATTCATTGTAAAGGCTGCAGAGTAACGGCATGCATGGTAAAAGAAACTGTACAGTGTGAGTGGTCAGGTACAGAATTAATGAGAAATACACACTGCATGGTATTATATAAGTCATTACAGTCCATAGTAGGTCCATGATTTGCCCCAATGTTTTCTTGTTTATGTGGGGGCAACCTCTTGAAACATATATTATTTATTCCAATTTCATGCACCAGTCCATCTCCCTATGCCATGCCATTAACATGGGAGGGCTAGTTGAATGCCAGGCCAGGGCAATATCTCTTTTTGCAAGAAGAGTACCCAACCAGTAACCGCTCCCTCCTACTCTCTCCACTTCCTCAAGCAATTCCAGGATGGCCATCCATGGGGACAGTTTAAGTGGCCTCTCCAGGATTTGAGAGAGGGAGTGAAAGATGGCAGCCCAGTACTGTGGAAATACAGGGCAAGCCCAAACTGTGTGAAAAAAATCTATGCTCCCCTCAGTGCAACAAATACATGAAGAGGGAGGGAATTTGTGCACCCTCCACAATAGTAACCATGTCAAATGAGTAACACGCAGAAATTTCAGTTGAAGTAACTGGAGCCTGGAGGATAATGTCAAATCCAGCGCATCTTCCAAGCATCCCTCCACTCACTGTCTTTCAAGGGGCGCACCCACACCTCCCATTCAGTGTTAAACCACTTCCAGAGATCCCCCAGCATGGAGATGCCATACAAATCCCATTTGCCAAAGCCCTCTAGACGGTCAATCTGTCCCAACATCGGCCCCTCCACAGATGAGTTTCCAAAATAATGATTCTGTTCCACACAATCTAACACAACACTGACCTCCAAGCTAGAGAGACCACTCTAGAGATTTCTGGAAGACAGCAAGTGATTGGCATCCCTTAAGCCATATCCACAATAGTATCACAGCCCATGAAAGCCACGTCGGTCCGAAAAGCCAGGTCTGTCAAACCCCCGCAGATCCAATAATTCAGGCTCACCAGCTGCAAAGCTCAGTAATATAACTGCACATCTGCTACCCCGTGTCCCCCCTCATAAGGGGACTAAATACATTTGCTATAGGCGGTACAGGCAACTTTGTTAAGCCACATAAAGGACTACACTGTGACCTGCACCTCAGCAAACCATATTTTCGGGATCTAAGGCAGAAAGTTTTGACAGTGCTAAGAAATCTCGGCAAGACCATCATTTTAAAGAGTGCTGACCTTCCCAGGATACGGAGTGGAAGACAGGTCCACTTATCAAGGTAAGTCTGCATTTTGCAAACCAAAGGTGTGAGATTCAGAGATCAGGAGAGAGTCGTGACAGAGATATATGAATTCCCAGATACCGGAAGCTCAACCTATGAATAGGCCAATTCACCACCTCAGCACTCCCAGGCAGGAGTAAAAGCAAGGACTGGGACCAATGGACTATGAGACCATTAAGTTCCAACATGTGAAAAAGCTGCAAGCCGTGACCTTTGGTCAGGAGAGAAAAGCAGTACATTGTCTACATACAAGGCAATATGGATCCTTGACCCCATCTCATGGACTAAATACCTATACCAGCAAATCACATCTGACCAATGCAGCAAGAGGCTCCATTGCCAACGTAAAGAACAGTCGTGATAACATGCAACATGCCTGGTACCCCACCTGATCAGGAAGTTGCTTGACAAAACCGCATTCATGTGCACCTGAGCCATGGGGCCAGTGTATAGCGCACTCCCATATGACAGGAATCAAGGCCCTAAGCCAAGGTCCATGAGCATGTCCAGGAGGAAATCAGAGTGGAGGGTATCAAAGGCTTTCTCAAAATGAATGAGTAGAAAATTACAGGGACCAACAAGGTCGTGCCAGTATGCCACTGTGGCATGCACCCTGTATATGCTGTGTCTAGTGCTATGCTGAGTTATAAGTCACTGCCCTGAATTGATCACCTTCAGCAGAACCATAAGTAGCCTGTTGGCCAGCACCTTAGCATAGAGTTTGCGCTCCCTATTGAACAGGGAAATATGACGGTACGAGACACAATCCTATGGATGTCACCCCACACTATGCAGCACTGCTATTGTGGCTAAGTCCAGCACCTCAGAGAATTGGTATTTTGCTATGGCTTAATCATGCATGGTCTACAAGTGTGGTAAGAGAGATGTCCGTAATTCTGGTAATATTTGATCAGGAAACCATCTGGTCTAGGTGTGTTGCCAGGCTTCATATCACAGAGGACTTGTTCCAGCTCGTTCGATGCGATGGGCCGTTATATGTCTCCCCGCTCCATGGCTGATATAGTCATCAGGGGCAAATCCACAGTTAGAGGCATGGACAACCCCCATGAGGGTCTCTCTCGCTTTGCAGAGAGGGTTGGTCATAATTAGCAAAGGTGGATGTAATCGCCTTTGCATTTGTGACTCTCATTAGGGAGGGCCCTACAATTCCTGGGATCACCCTACCAACCACTCAGTGGGTCACTGGCCATTAAAGTAGTTTGCTGGACTTAAATTCCCACTCATATACACAGCTACCACATGAACTCCAATTCCCCACATGCAAGCCTTCCCTGCTGCTCATAGCAGTCCGGGGGACTCCATAGAATTCCTGCACCAGGAAAAGCATGACCTTCCTTTCCGTGAGACACCAAGTGATGATTAGTCGTCAAATCGGGCAACACCCCTCAAGGTCCCCCTTTTTGGATCACCACTGGGGAGTAGTCCGAAATCCCCCTGAGCAGGATGTGCACTCCTGTGGTAAAGAGCAGATCGGTAGCTGACAAGAAGAGAAGGTTGACACGGGACCTCGTCCCATGGGCGGCGGGGGTGCAGGTGGAGTCCAATGTTGTCAGATTCCAGATGCGCCAACCATTGCAGAGACCATAGCCTGAGACCCTGGCCACCCACCCTGATGGTTCTTTTCAGGTAGTCCCCATCTGACTTGCGTGATCAACTATGGGGAACATCACTGCATTGAAGTCACCCTCTGTGAGTTTGCATTCGCAGTGGAATCCCAGCACCATGGTCTTCACTGTCTCCAGTGTCAGTCCTGCCAACTGAGGTAGCAGATATTCACTAATCAGGTTGTAGGCCTGCCCAGGGATTACTCCCTCGACCACCAGGTATCTGCCCTGAGTATCCGTCTCGACCCGGGAGATCACAATGGACACCTCTTATGTAAATGGATAGCCATACCGCAGGAGACCCTAGAGTATCCAGTGTGATACGCTCTGTCACAGCTGAATCTAGCCAGGAACAGACAGTTGGTACCCAACAGATGAGTCTCCTGCAGTAGCAGGACTTCTGGTGAGTGATGCTTGTCAAACCCTCGACTACCCCCTTTTTATTCTATGGTCTAGCCCATTGACATTCCTGTCATCATTTTAAAGCCATGCATGATGGGGCCAGATATGAGTTCTAAGGGGTAGGTTGTTCCATGGAAGCTTTGATAGTGCTCAAGCATGTGGCCCCTCACCCGTATCTGCCAATAAATACCTGAGAGTGAAAAAGATACTGGGTTAGCCATAACCACAACCTGCTCAACTACAAAAACCTTGGCCAATAGGGCCAGATCACCTCCAACCAGCACCCTCCAACTCTCCCCCTCCCCACACTTATATTGAGGAATCATCTATTGTCCCAACATTTAGTAGCACACAACTGGCCAGAACGTCTGAAGCTACAGTGTATGTTATGTCCCGCCTCAAGACATAATCAGTTAACAGGATATTATGTTGCTGGCAAATCAGTGTATGAAGACCCATGCCAGAGTTATCTAAACATTTGTAAAATGCCCTTGCTCTTCCAATGAGAGGACCCTACTTCAGGGTCCCTCAATAGGTTCCCCTGTCCTCAGGAACTCGTGCTGTGTCTGCGACATCCCTGGATGGTACAGGTCCAGGATTTTGCCTAGCGCCTGGCAAGTCCGTGACAGATGCAGAGGACTCTGAAGACCTTCTGTGGAGCCCTCGCCTTCTTTGGGAACCCCTGTGTTTATCGGGCCCCTGGTTCGGGTCCTGGTGGTTTCTTGGTTCCAGTTGCCAATTGTCCCTGTGGTGGAGGGAGTTGCACTGCAAAGTCTGTTGCATCGTCGCCCATTCCCAGGCCACACCTGGGGTGTCAAAAGAAAAGGGTTCTGGATGCATAAACCACCTCGAGCTTTATTGGGGAACAGGAGCGTGTATGCCACTTTCATTGTCCACAACTTTTATTTGATGGTGCCAAAATAATTTTGCATTACCTTTTGTGAATTTTCACATAATTATACTGACAGTAATTATGTGAATTTCGCACAACCCTATTAAAAACCTATTAGGGACAAATCAATAAATGTTTATCACTTTTTTGCAACATGATGTCACATTTGATAGAGTAACAATACTATTAGCAATTTACCCTATACAATAGAAATCATCGTTGTTTAACACATTTATCATTGATTGAGTGTTAGTAGCCAATAACTGGTGCAGCAAATATATACCCCTAGCTATTATAACTGGTGGACCGAAGTAACCAAAGCACAGACATGGAATGTACAGCAGTAGGGAGAGGACGCTTGACAAGATTCAAACTTATATGGGTCAAATTTGGATAGCATGACTTGTTATTTTAAGCTTCAGATTTGAACGCACCAATTTAATTATCTAGCGGTATACTTAAATATTTGGGCCCGGATTTACTAAAAAATCACGCAATGCAATGCAGCAAGGGAACATGCTGAGTTGCATGAGAGGGAGAGAGCCGAAATGCGACATAATGACACAGATATGACACAGTTCTGCTCTCTCCCGCTGGCGTACTGTGTCCTGCCTTGCTCCAGCGCAGGCACCCATGTGCCATGGTGCAAGGGTGCCTGTGTTATGAGGTTTGCTTTTGTGAAGGAACTTCACAAAAACAATCTTTGAAGGCATATTTCTTTTTCTATGTGTGCTGCAGATGCAGCATGCAGACGAAGAGGAAGTAACGAGGAGAAATAAAGATATTTCTCCTTGTTAGGCCTAGGTCGAGGAGGCAAACAGGTTTATAGACCTTTGCAGATTTTGGATTGTGGCAAAAACCATGGGTGGATGCGTGGGAATGAAAAGTAGATTTGCCTGGCTTAGAAAATCTCACAAAAGGACTTGTGTTGCCTTGCTTTACTTGCATCATGCAAGGACAACACAAGCCCTTAGTAAGTCTGGGTCTTGCAGTCAATTAAGTTCTAATGTGACTTTACGTATTCAGAATTTCTTCAATAATAATTCATTTCGTGAAGTATGTAAAATAAATACGATCCCTAATGGATTTTTTTTAAAGAATGTTTTGAGGTCAATTGTATGTTTTTACATGATCACTGCAGAGTTTTAAGTTGAATCTACTGCAAAAAAGAACACATGCATTCACTAAAACACCAGTGTTCACCATAGGTCCAAGTAGTCAAATCCATTCCATATTTTTGGGATAACCACTTGATTCTGTACGTTCGTAGGTCCAAGAGGATTGGATGGTTTCTAGATTTGCAGGATAATCAGTTAGGGGCAGATTTACAAGCCCCTAGCGTGACTTTTGCTCTGCAGTTGCGTCACTTTTTGACACAACAGCAGTGCAAACAATGCGGCCTATTTACAACGTGACACATCTAGTGAGATGCGTCACGTTGTATAGCCCTGCATCACATTATACCTGCGTCAGGTATAATGTATGCAGGGTGGGTGTTCCCACACAGGAAGGCCTCGTAAAAGTGACTCAGTGAAATCTACAAGATTTCTTTCACTGCACCACTTTTAGGACGCCACTGTGTCGAAACCTTCCGCCTGCTTCAAGCAGGCATAAGTAGTGACGCAGTGTAGTGTGAATAGGCCTCAACACGCATTGCTGGAGTTGCGTCGTGCTTGTGACACGACTCCAGCAAATGCGTGACTTTTCCGCCAACAGATGCGTCAGAATTTCTGGCGCATCTGTCAATCCTTGCGCCATAGTGCGACGTATTGTAAATACGGCGCATCTATGATGGCACAAGGGTTTCTAAGTGTGGCGCAGGGAAAGTGACGCATCTGTACAGATGCATCACTTTCTTGTAAATCTGCCCCACATTATTTAAATGAGTTCTGTTTTCTCTAATTCTGTTAGAATTTACCTTATCCGGACTTCTTATAAACCCAGCATGTTTACAGCCATCCAAGATTTACGTTGGAGACCCATGTACGAACAGAAAGTAAAAGTGTATAGCTGTGGAGTGCCAGTATTGCACGGCTTGGGTAGTCAGCACCCACATCTGATTTTCACTGACATGACTGCTGACAGAATACCCCTATTAATCGTTAGGTTTCACTCATTAACTTTTCAGTTTTCCCTCTACATTATTTTACCTCTACATGTTTTTTTTATGATTATAGGTATTTTTTGCCTAATTTTATCGAAATCTCTGCTAAAAACGATTACAATTGAAATAAAAGGATTATTGCAAAACATACATTATTTTACTGTATTTATTTGTAGGTGTGGGCAAAATGTAATCTTTCTAGGGAGATCTCGACATCTTATTCACTGTTTAACAAAGGTTCTTTATTGTGACTAAAAATTGCTCTTTAATAAATCGCACACGCACTAGTCCTGTTACTGTGGCGGCCATGTCAGAAGTAGTGTGAGCTCTGTCAGCAGGCCCTGCCCTAGAGCTACAGCCTTGAGCAAGCGCAGGGCATCCTCTAGTATTATAATCACCCCACTGAACGTTTGTGTCTGAACCATGTATGAGAGTTTTATTTTCCCCTCTTCCATTATTTAATTCTAGGTGCTCTTTTTAATGCTTATTGGTGTGTTTTAGCTATTTTTTTGCAATCCATGCTGCAAATGGTTAAAAGGAAAATAGGAGGTTTATAGTAAAACAGAAATATTTTAGTGTGTACATACAAGTGATACAACTGTAGCCGCCATATTAGTAGTAGTGTGGGTTCTATTGATGGTTGTCAGTGCCTGTTAGTAAGTGGTTTGCTGTTTGACTGGGGTATGAGCCCTGGTCAAGCAGCAACCACAACCTTTGTCAGGGGAAGGCAAGAGCAAACTTCAAATTAACCAGTGCTCAACCACTTGGTAGCTTGGCACAGATAAGTCCAGCTTAACTTAGAGGTAATGTGCAAAGTATTTGTGCAACACTTCATAAAGTAAAACAGTGAAACACCCACACAAAAAGATCCTGCACTAACTTAGAAAAATAGAACCTAATTTAATTATTGAATTGAAACCAAAATCCCCAAAATCCAATCAGTAGAATCAGAGTTATGAATTTTGAAAAATAAACTATAAATAGCACCTGAAAGCAGAAAGCATCAACTCCTGCTATCTGGTCACGCTGGACCAGGTCAAAGTCAAAAGTTCAGGCCCTCTGCGATGGATGGCGGGTCAAATACAGTCCCAGATTAGTCCTGCTGAAGGTTTACCGTCTCAAGTTTTGTGTCAAGAGTCCCATTTGGGTTGGAGTGTGGCGCAGGGAGCAAGTACAGCGTTGGGGGCAGTTGTCGGTGTGGTACCAAGATCAGGTCCTGTGTCACCGACAGACAGGCTGGAGCTTCTCAGTCGCATTCCACCATGGGCTGTGTGAAGAGACCGCCTGGCTGTGGCTCGAACTGAATATTGGTGTGAATTGCACTTTTCTGGTGCGAACGGCTTGTTTGCATTTGCAAAGAGCCCAACAGCTTGATTTGAAGGGCCCCAGAGGCACACCAAGAGTCCAGGACATGTGAGGCACCATCTGGTGATCAGGAACTCACTGTAGCTGGGTCCAAGAGCTAGTTGAGGAGCCTTTTATGTCCCAGAGGCCCAGATCAGGAGGCCAGCTGACTAGCCCTTTGAGTCACTCAGAGGTCCTGGGTTCAAGATGAAGTTGCAGGTCCAATTCCTGTTTCCCAGGAATGAGGGGTAATGCAGCAGGTCAGCTCAGCAGGGCAGCGGTTCCTTTAAAGCTGTTGTCCAGCAGAGTGGCTGTCCTTGTAGCAGCACAGCTTTACATCTTCCTGGCAGAGTATTAAACAGGTCCAAAAGTGTACTGAAGAGTTGCTGTCTAAGGTCCTTTTTTTACACTGGTGCCTGGGTTCTGGGAAAGTGGGAGAAACTTCTAGACAGTGGCTTTGAAGTGCATGGAATTTTCTGCCTCCCCTGCACTGGTTGCAAACTGGCAGAAGTGACAATGCAGGGTCATTAGTCCCTATGTGTGGTGGCAGAGCAGAGGCTATTCAGTTGTAAGTGGGGCTTTGCTCACCTCCACCACCCCCATCCTGCCAGTAGATGGCCCAGGCAGGTGTTCAAATGATATTTTTTATTTTTATTTATGATTTGATATATGTATTATAATGGTGTGAGATACGTATTTATACAATAATTTTGATATTGTACTGCAACTTTGCAATGAATTTAAGTAATAAGGCAAATAGAATAATTCATTCATTCATTTATTATTCATTTGTAAGTGGGGCTGTGCTCAGCTTCCCCACCCCCATCCTGCCAGTAGATTGCCCAGGCAGGCACACCTAATCCCCCTATTGTATGGATGTCTGGGATTAATTCACAAAGTCTGACAGCTACACCCATTCATGTGACCCAAGACAGGCTACAGGCCCAAAAGGGCTAAGGACAGGAAAATGCCACCTTAACAAAAGGCAAGAACATCAGCAAAGTACCTTGTATTAGAATGACCACAATTCTAATTCCATAGTGTGTCTTTCACATTTTTTCTTTACACATTTTGCATGTCAACTCATATACATTGGATAGCATATCTGTCAGTTGATATCAATTATTCATAAAAGACCCACAAAAGGCAACAAAGTTATGGGAAAGATAGTTCCAGTGAACTCAAATGGATACCTGGTACGCGGTTAAAATATACATCAAAGTCTTGGTTAGCCGGGAAATATTGAAAGACCTGAGAAAGAATACACAAAGAAAAAGTTACCGTAATCGCCACACATAAAAGTCAGCTGAAAAACAGTCTGAGGAATTTAAATGACAGTCACATCTCTGCTCAATTCAGCTCTTAGTAGGACAGTAGCACACACATTTAAATAATGCGCACACAAATCATGTTAATGAATGTTAGAAAGGGGATTCCTGGTTGGCTGAACTATACACCCAGGCCAGGCAGAAATCACTACTCTAGTCAGGCCAAGCTAGATGCACGCAACAAAATAGCCCATACTCACCCTCTGGTAACTTGGCACAGGGCAGTCAGGCTTATTTATGTAAAGAGGCAATGTGTTAAAGTATTTGTGCAACACACACACACACACAGTAACACACTAAATACACCACAAAAAGATTCCACATAGGTTTGGTAAGATAGAGAATATTTTACTGAGCAAGATGAGACCAAAACGACTTAAATCAAATAAGTAGAAGTTGAGATATGAATTTTTAAAGATTAAATGCACAAACAGTGCTTAGAAGTCACTAGCGGTCAATAGGTTATCTCAGATCACGAGGGACAGGTGCAACTCCAAAGTTCAGGCCGACCATGATGGAGGTCAGGCTGCTGAGAAAGCACCTTGGATGGAGCAAAGCTTTGATGCTGAGGGCACGATGCGTCAATCTTTTTCGCCCAATCGGATCGATGGGTCACTGTTGAGCATCATTGAATTGAAGGCAATACATTGTCATCGAGCCACGCAGAGCATCGGCGTCAGGCCACGCAGGCTGTAGAACAGCTGTCGCTTAACAGCCTCTGTGTCAGTGTCGAAGGGCAATGTGTCAGTTCAGATTGGAGCAGTGGAGACAATGCGTCGGTTTTGTAGCAAAACAGCTGCAGAACCCACTTCTGAAGTCCAGAGCTTGGAGAGGGCCCCTCAGGAAAGGGTACTACTCACAGAAAGCAGATTCCAACAGTACCAGCAGAATTGCAGGAAGTCTTTTGTATCCCTGAGACTTTGGAAAACCGGAGGCAAGCCACCAAGCCCTTGGATATCACTTGGAGGGAAAGCAGAGTCCAGCTCTCCTTTAGCAAAGTAAGAAAGCATCAGGGCAACAAGCAGAAAAGTAGTCCTACATGAAAAGCAGTCCAGTTGAGTCCTTTGCGCAGCACAGCAGTCATTCTGACAGAGGTTCAGTTCAAGATCCAGAAGTGTCTGATTTTAGGGGGTCAGACCCAGTAGTTATATCCAAAGTGCCTTTGATGGAGTGGGTGACTTCAAAGCAGTTCTCTCTGAATTGCACAAGGATCCCTTTTACCCAGTTCTGTCTGTTGTGGGTAAATCAGTGCTTTGTGTGTGAACCTACCTATTGAAGCATTAGTGCCAGCTCCTCCCATTCCTCCCTGCCCAAGAAGACCCATCAGAATGCAGATTAATGCAGATGAGTGCTCAGAATGCAGATTGGCCTTACCTTCCTGTGTTTGTGGCTGTCTAGAGGGAATGCACAAAGTGTTGCTGTCACCCAACCCAGACGTGTATTGGACACAGGCTGTGTACACTTATAAAATGTAATAGGGCAACTGTAATCCTAAGGGAGAGCTAGAACTTGCAGTAGTGAAACATAAATGTAAGAGTTTTTCACTACCAGAGCATGCAAAACTTGAAAGTACATGCCCTGCTCTTTAAAAACATTGCACCCGGGACTTTAGGCTGTCCGGTGCCTACCCCGGGGTGACCTATATGAATTAAAAAGAAAGGTTTAGGCCTGGCAAAGGTTTATTTTGCAAGGTTGAAATGGCAGGTTAACACTGGACACACAGGCTCTGCAATGACAAGCCTGAGAAATGTTTAAAGGGCTACTTAAGTGGGTGGCACAATCAGTGCTGCAGATCCACTAGTAGTCCTTTATTTACGAGCCCTGGGCACAGGAAGTGCCACTTTACTATGGACTTATAAGTAAATTAAATATACCAATTGGATGTAAGCCAACACAACCATGTTTTAGAGGAGAGAGCACAAGCACTGGTAAAGTGCACAGAGTCCTAAGGCCAACAAAAATAGGCAGAAAGTTTGGGGGAAGACCACCCTAAGGCTGACAGGTCTAACAGTCCTGCTCAGAATCTACAGCTCCGAGAAAGCAATAAGGTACCTGTCAATATTTCAATTACCCTGCTGCATGCAGTGGGCGTGTCGATGGTGTGCTAAAGGCATGCCAATGGAAAGCTCTTTTGCACCACTCCATGCCCTGCTGGGCCCAGAAGTCAGCCACCATGCTCAATCTATCTCCTACTCCTCATCGATTTGAAAGCTTTCCAGAACCTTTGACCCTTTTACTTCTTGCCTTCTCTTCCACCTATACAATCACAGCTCTCATATTGCCTTCCTGACATTATGAGTTATTTCATTTTTCTTACGGCAAACTGTGAATGTGATATTTTAATCTCCAGTGCAAAACTTATAGGGACAGATTTACTAAGGACTTTTATTGTCTTTTCCTGATGCAATTCATCGCAAGGCAATGCAAGTGCTTTACTGGGATTTACTAAGCCATGAAAAGTCACTTTGCATGGCTTTGGTGTTTTCGTAAATTCAAAGTAACACAAGCCAGTGCATAGCACTACCTTGCATTACTTTTTGTCGGATATGCATTATGTGGGTGGAGCATGGGTGTTCCCATGCACCCACCAATATATTTTGATGCAAACCCAGATTCTCAAAGATTTGTAAACCTGGGTTTATGCCAACATGGTGTAACGAGAAGAAATATCTTTATTTCTCCTTGTAAACTCCTCTTCCTGTATATTTCACATTGTAGACTCGTTTTTTCACAAATGTCTCCTTGTAAACTCCTCTTTACACATGTGCTGCACCCTTGCACTATGGTGCAAGGGTGCCTGTGTTGGTGCTAGGCAGCACACAGTGCGTAAGTGCAAGGAGCACTTGTAAACATGGAGCATTTCTTCTCCCTCCCGTTCACGTGATGGAGAGCAGCAAGTTCCCTTACAATGCTGCATTGCATGACATAATAGTAAATGTGCCCCCTAGTTCTTATACTTTAAATATTGGGCAGATTACCTATTGTCAGATACTAAAGCCAAAGAGTTCTCAGATTTATTAACATATTTAAATATGTCCCAGAAATTCTAATTTCATCTCACTAAAAGAACATACACATAACCTCTTAAACACCTCTGATGTAGATATTGCCAACCTTCATATCATATCTTGCACCTAATCTGACCAATATACTATTAAATTCTCAGTTCCCATCCTGCATAGAAAGGTCAGTAACAAAACGGATTATTGGTTTATTATTGTTTGAAGTTAATCAGGATGACTTCCTCAGCAACATTCCGTTGATCCAAGATAGCTTAATAAAGGATCAAAACTCAGGCTTCCACAGTTGTTTTTCGAAGGCAAGGTATACCCTCGCCACTATAGACGCTAAATTAACTACCTCTAATTGGAAAAAGCACACCTGGTTTATTGACCAGTTAAAGCATGTTGAAACCCCCTTGCACTAAAACTAAAAGAAATGGAAAAAAAGGACCTACAAACTGTTATTTCTGCTGGAAATGTGTATACAAAGGGACCGATTATGATGCGGTTCGAAATGTGCCCATTCTGAACTCCTTATCTACCTCGACATGCAAGTACGTGGTCAGGCAGGCCCTCCAACCTAGGCTCGGGATTACTGATTGATTGGTCACAGGTGGGTGGGTGCATAGTTGCCAGGCAAACACTCGGGCAGGAAACTCTCAATCAATTCCACAGATAGGCAGGGCGACATTACAATGGTCAGGGGAGATTGACCCAATAAAGCTACCGGTGGGGGTACGCACTCCCAAAAACACCATAAAGTCAGATGCCACATGAGTTAGGATCACTTCGCCAATCAGGGCCAAGCACACATAGTGATCATGCCCTCCCTATGCCGGACATCTGGACACATTCACCACTGACCACACTGTGTCCACACAGTTCAACACCCGCCTGTAGAAACCATCGGCCATTACTTTATGAACCTAAGGCAGCAACCAACATTCCTCACTAAATATGGCACGCTGGAAACTTTTTATGACTGTTGTAATATTGTATTTAAAGAAGCCTCAAACTAGATGTAAATTGACATAGTCATCAGACCTAGTGCCTGCAACTGTTCTTTCGGCTGAGCTGTTCAATTAAACAATTGGTTCCTGTGTTGGCAAACACCTCTCATCTTCTGTTTTTGAAGGAAATCTGAGTCGAGTAATACAACCAACCCCATCTGACTGTCAGGAGCTCACTCCAACTACATCCGCTCTTACCTCACTTACACCTTTTTCAACCTTCAGGCCTCCAGCATAGATGAGATGACCATAATTTGGTTTGAGTCTTATCACAGATCACACCCAATCAGAGACCTTACTTCCTTAATTTGGCCAAAAATACCCATTGAAATGTAGGGTTCCCCAAAGCTCACCACTGTCTCTCTACCCCCCTTTAAAATTTATGTGAGCCTGCTATCTAACATATTTTCAAGAACTGGCTAGCCATGAAGTTCATCAAGAACTGGATGAGCCTCAACTGGCTTAAGTTATATGGCAAGAAAAAATAAATATCAATCATCAACCTCCAGGTTGACATACGGCTTGATTCCTACTGGTCCCCTAGAGCCTTTTGGGCCTTCTTTCCTGCCTAGTTTCTCATGTAAAAACTAAAAGACTAGGGGTGAAAAGTGACTATAAAATTATCTTGTCAACCTAACTGCCCTCTGTGTTCTCTTCTATTTCAGGGTGAATGATGGTGGGAAAAGGCTATCAGTCTCTGTCCTTATTGGTTCCCGACCAGGATATTTAATTTTATTTACCTCGGGTCCCAAACTATCTGCGAAAAAGTTGCAAAATATTCAGATTGCAGCTGCCTGACTGATTTAGCACACCCAATATATTCGCAGATGCCGGCCCTTTACTGTCCCTAAGTCAACTGGCTTCCCATTAAACAGTGTAGCAAGTTTAATGTCTTACTTACATTCCTTCATGGCCAAGCCCCTATTGTGTTTGTTAATAGCCACAAAAATAAATATTGCCCCAGCAGATCAATATGCTCCACCAACCCTAAATGTTTTATAAAGCTCAAATTAGTGTTCACAGGTTTTCAGTTTAAGCAGCCACATTTTGAAAGTTTCTTCGAGCAGATCTCTGTCGCATTGCCTCACTCAGGGCTGGCCCGATTCACAAGGGTACACTTTGACCTGAAATCTACCTTTCGACCTGAAGTATAAGTTCAGACCTAAAGTCTAACTTTAGGACTCAAGTCTAATTTTAGACCTGAAGTCTAACTTTAAACCTAAAATCTAACTTTAGACCTCAAGTCTAAGGGGCTTATTTACAAACACGTTGCGTCGCTGGTGTGTCACCTTTTTTGATACACTGGCGGCACAGAGTGCAGACCCGTATCTATGTGGCTATTCAATCTCCTCATAGATGTGACGTAAGGCAAATCAGCGCAAGGCACTGCCCTACCTTACTCTGCGCCAAAGAGGCATTCCATGGGCGTTGTGGTGGGTGTTCCCATACAACAACCATGGATTTTGACGCATTCCCAGATTTACAAGGACCTGTAAACCTGGGAATGCATCAAAAGCCTTTACTTCCCCAGGGTAGACGGGTACGAGAAGAAATAACTTTATTTCTCTGCGTTTTGTCCTCTTTCTTTGTGTGCTGCATACTGCAGCACACGTAGAAGGAGGAAAACATCTCCATTAATTGTTTTAGTGCAGGAAGGTGTCCCTTCCTGCAGATAAAAATCATTCCTACAATGCAGCCAACCTTACAGCATGGTGAAAGGGTGCCTGCATTGGCGCAAGGCACTACCATGCATCAAAAACTAGTAAATAAGCCCCTAAGTGTAGACCTAAAGTCTAACTTTAGACCTGAGGTCTAAGGGCCCAATTCACAAAGGTAAACTGAAATGAAAGTCTAACTTTACGACTTTTGGTATTCACAAAGGGCATTTACATAGACTTTTGTCTCAGTTTAACTTAAGTTTGGGTCTTCAGCCTTCAGTTTAAGACTAAAACTTAAGATAAACTGAGACAAAAGTTTTACTTTACTACACGTAATAGCCCTTTGTGAGCACCGAAAGTCTTAAAGTTAGACTTTCATCACAGTTTACCTTTGTGAATTGGGCCCTCTGTTTAGTTAGACCTGAAATGTAAGTTTAGACCTAAAGTCTAATTTTAGACATGAAGTCTAACTTTTGACCTGAAGTCTATGTTTAGACTTCAGGTCTAAAGTTAGACTTCAGGTCTAAAGATAGACATTAGATCTAATCTTAGACTTCAGGTCTAAAGTCAGACTTTTGGTCTAAAATTAGACTTCAGGTCTAAGTTTACATTTGTGAATCGGGGCACAGTGCCTTCAAACGCTCTCTTAAAACAGGACTATTTTGTCAAGCCATTTCTACAGTTTAACACAAGGGGCCATATGTAGGTAGCCTAACATTTACCACTTCATAAATACCGAATTTTACCGATTCGGTATTTATGAAGTGGTAAATGATATGTAGGTAATCCATCGGTAATATTTACCGATTCGGAATGGGTCGGTAATTTAGAATCGGTATTTACCGATGCGGTAATGATAACTGGCTTCCCATTGAATCCTATGGGCCAGGAGGCCCATAGGAATCAATGGGAAGCCAGTTACCATTACCGAATCGGTAAATACCGAATCGGTACTGGGGAGAGCACAATCAAGGGTGGCAGGGTGTCACAGTGACACCCTGTTGCACCCGTGATTCCTGCATGTGTGCACATGTGGCACACATACATGCCCTAAGGGCATGTATTTCTGCCACATTGCACACTTCAAAGTGCAAAGAAATGCTTTTTTCCAGCTATTCGTCATTTACCACCAACTTTTAGTTGGTGGTAAATAACGAATCCCCACAACAAACGGTAATTTTACCGATTCGGTAAATTACCGAATCCTGAAATGTGCCCCCTACATACCAAAAGCCTGAATACCGGTCGGTAACGGGATATTTACCGAAAATCGGCCGTTACCGACCGGTATTGGGCTTCCTACTTATGGCCCCTTATCTTTATTGTTCTGTGATCTCTCGCCAAGAAACCTTTGGAGGACATGCGCTTTATCAGTACATTTAACATAAGAACATCACAGAACATTATGACAAAACAGTGCATTAAGGAAAAAAAGACAATTTGACATACCTTGTACTAAGAGGCACATTCACAATATATTACAGTCTCAATGCTGAATGATTCCTGTTTTTCAGAATCTGACATTCATCTTTATAAAGAGGAGTCCGACGACATCGACCACACAATGATTACCTCGAGCTGCACATATTTCCCTTATAAAGCAGAATTGGTCTCTTTCCAAATATAATTTATTTGTCGTAAACTGCCGTAAAGAGCACAGCATGAATAGTATGCTTAATGTCAGAAGTAGAGGTATCTATGCAGCCATGTTTCGGTCTCTGAGAACGGTTTTAATGGCATAATGTTGAGGCGTAACAAATACTTTTTCCTGGAAATAGCCGTCTGGTATGGATAGGGAACGCACAGTCTACGTTTTAAATGAGAGAGAACATGTTGTGAACCTTTGCAACTATACAGCATGACTGGATTATATTAAATTCTTTTTACATCATACTGCTGCCTTTCACATTATATTAGTGCAAATGAATGCCAGTATGACACACATTTACATACATATGAGAAGAGCTTTTGAATTACCTGGTCACAGTGCATTACTGTGTGCATGTTCAAAGCAGGAGTGAGAGAGATACTGACTCTTTAACCCTGCACAGAACATTCATTCACGCCCCCTGTTTCCCTGGCAGCCATAACTGATGAACATGGAGACTGCGGCTTTCCTTTTCTAAGTGGATAAGATGGTTTTATAAGAAATAGTGGCAGTGGTAAAACAAACATTTACAAAGTCAATAAATCTAGTATTAACGAGCAGACTCAAATGTTGTTGACATACGTTTATTATACTAAAAACGTCGCTAGGGGCTATGCCAATGTTGGGGTAAAATAGTTAAAAAAAATTGATATCTGCACAGCCTGCATCTAAGTGTAAGAAATAAGGTTATAGGTTGAGGAGGGTGGAGGCCATACTCAAGCAACAACCACAATCCTTGTGATGGCGAACCACAAAAGTCAGTAAATGAACCTGTTCTTATCCCTTCTAGTAGCTTGGCGCAAAGCAATCAGCATTAACTTAGAGGCAAAGTTTAAAGTATTTGTGCAGCATACAAACATTAATAAAGTGAAAACACAACACAAGAAAAATCCAATATAAAATTAGCAAAATATAGTATATTTTTTTGAATAACATGTAATCAGAACAACAAAAATCCAATCAGTAGAACTGGAGAGATGCAATTTAAGTGACTATAGTGCCTAAAAATATAATGCGCCACTAGCAGGCCTGAATCAGAGATCAGGTTAATCCAGCTGAAAAAGTCACCTTCTCAAACTCTAACAAGAAGGTTTCTGTTCAAAATGGAGGAGGCCGCGAGGACCAGGAAGAGTGTCACAGATGTTAGTCGTTGTATCGTGGAGAGCAGTCTGGGCGCCTTGGGCTGTCATTGTTGTAGTGCGAAAAGTCGGTCAAGCATCGCGGATAGTCGTTGCTGGAGCATCACATTGGCGGTCACCATGGGCTGTTTTTGCTGTAGCGTGAAGAGTCAAGTTCTCCAGAGTTTTGCATTGGGGATCTTTGCGGGCAGCAGAGTCTTGGAGCTTACAGGCCCATTCGCTGTTGCACGTAGTCTAAAACTTCAGGATTTCACCTTTCTTCACAGAAGGAGCTCAATTGATGCCAGCCAAGGGTCGAAGACCTGGGGAGGTATCTCCTGAGGCCAGCAGTGCTCAGGCAGGCACAGCGGCAGGTCAAGACTGGTTCAGTGCAGCAGGTCAGTTGGGCAGCTGCAGGGAGGCTTCTAGAGTTTGCTGTGTCTATGTAACTCAAACAGAAGGTCAGTCAACTGACCCTTCGAGTCATTCGGGGAGTTGAGATGAAGGGAGCAGGAAAAAAAAGCAGGGCATTCCTCAAGCAGCAGTCAGCCCTCTGGGGCTCAAGGCAGGCCTCAAGCAGCAGAACCGTCCTCTGGTAGCAGCAGAGCAATCCTCTGGGAAGCAAGGCAGGCCTCAAGTAGCAGGGCAGTTCTCTATGGAACAAGGAGGTAATGTTCACAGATCCAGGAGTGTACTGATGAGTGACTTTGGAGGCCCCGTATTTATACATGGTGCCAGTCTTTGATAAGGGGAAATTCCCTATAATAGCCCTACATCTGGTTCTGTAAAGTTCTTCGTTTCCTCTGACAAGGCTCCAAGAAGTCTTGGGTGACAAAAGTCCAGTGTCAGGTTCCTTTCCGTGTGCAGGAGGTAAATCCTGTTGAAATGTAAGTATGGCTGGGTGCATCTCCTCCCAGTCATCCTGCAAGGATGGCTCATCCTGTCCACACCTAAGCCCATCTTGTGTCACTGTCTGGAAGGAATAAACAAATCCCGAGAGCAGTGCCGTTCACAGTCATGTGAGCCAGGACACTGGCAGAAGGCACAATTGGTTAGGAAAAGAAAATTCCAACTTTCTAAAAGTGGCATTTTCTGAATTGTGACTTAAGATTTTACTTTACCATTAAAGAGAATTTTACATTACAATTCATTTGAGTATAAACACCATATCTCTATCTACTCCCGATCAAAAGTTATCATTTATTAAATATAATAAGGTTACCCAGTGTTAGTCAATGGGCGATATGAGTGTTACAGCAGCAAAAAATCACTTTAGGAGCTTATCACTACCAGGAAATGAAAAATGTGAGTACACATGTCCTGCTTTTTAAATACTATGCACCCTGCCCCATGAGCCCTTTGAGCCTACTTTAGGGGCGACTTAAAGTATTAAAAAGCAAGGTTTAGGCCCAGCAAAAGGTTTATTTTGCCAGGTTGAAATAGAAGTTTAAAACTGCACCACAGGATGTAGTGGCAGACCTAAGACATGTTTTAAAGGGCTTCTTTAGTGGGTGGAGTGGCCCACTAGTAGCATTTCATTTACTAGCCCTGGATGTATGTAGTATCATATACTAGGGACTTACAACTAAATTAAGTGCACAAATAAGGTAGATGGCAATTGTACCATGCTTTAGGGAGAGAGCACAAGCAGTTTACTACTGGCTAACAGGGAAAAATGCACAGTGACCTAATACCAACAAAAACAGGTTTGGCAACAGAAGGCAAAATTCAAGGGGAGACCCTGCAAAAATAGCTAGGTCAAACAGAACATAAAGATCTGAATGTTATAAACAGCATGATGATTGAGTGACCTTTACAAATATAAAATAGTCCCTCATCCCTTCAAGTGAACACTGGAATAATATACCAAAAAGCCAATTGCATGAGGTGAGAGGGTAATCTTCCTCCAGGTAGGGCCAAATCCCACTTTAGGAAAATTCAAAAGAACTGATTGCATATAGCTGCGCCATCAAGCTAGATCTAAAAACTTCTGCAGGAAGGGAAAACGGTGTCTTTGAGTATACTCATCTCTTGAATGTGTGAACATTGGAGGAGGAGAAAGGTGATGGTATTCATGAAGATGTGTTTTTGCCTGCAGGGGCAGTTTTCTTGCTTGTAGTTAGTTTACAGCTCAATGGAGGGAAAGCATAGAGAAACAGGAATTAGTAAGACTGTGACCAAAAGGAGAGGATGGAGGGCAATAAAGAGCATTTGACACCAGACCAGATAAAAGGAGAGTCAAGGGATAATGTATTACTGGGGACATTTAAGTGGAAAAATAAGAAATTATGATATTTCCAGTTCTTTCCACCCTGATTTGGAAAAGATTGGAAGTGCAAAGAAGCGTTTTGAAATATCTGATAAGCATGTTACTGCACTATTAACTAAGGGTTTGGAAAGTACTGTTGTTTCTAGATTCGTAACTCTACACATTATTATTAGAACTACAGGAGCATCGCAAAATGCAAAGATCCATAATGATGATGGGCATCATCAGTAGCCTTTGGCGGTAGCAGAAAACTATACCGCTGTGATGATAGGTCACTCAGGGCAACATAGGCTCTCCGGCAGGTTGGAAGGCACCGCTGTCTCCTGCTTTGAGTGCTCCAATGGCGGTCCTACCCTGCCTTCCAACCCCACTACAGTAAAAATCAATTGAGCCAGCAGACCCCTTAATACACTGAAGGTCCAACCCACTCTAACCATGAATGGTTGCACATTCCTATACTATCCAATACTGCCCCCTGTCAGGCACTAGTTACTTTTAATTGCAGGAGGGTGCAGCCTAGTTTCTATGATTTCTACTCCAGGATGTTCTGCCAAGGGGCAGACACCCTGGAGTAGGCAATTGTCATATTGTTGGTGGGCTGGAGGACCCACTACTCTTTTAGCAAACATGGGAAACTTCGCCAGACATCACAAAAGCTGAAATGTCCTCAATTTGCCTGACTACATGGGTATAATGGGTATTTCACCCAACCCTACACTGAACAGAATTTTCTTAATTAAAATAAGGCAGTAACCAGCATTATAAAATACAGTAGTATTGCACCATGGCATGGGACAATTGTGCTCAGTGGCCTCAGCAAAAGAGCAAGTGCCCTGCTTAATACCTTTAAATGTGGTAAAACCCTATTTTCACATTTTATTTGTTATTTAAGACGAAATTTAAGGTTATAAAGTAAACTCTGGGGCGTCGATTACTAGTGCCCTGGAATTCTCCCTCTTATTTCCCCATTATGGAATTACCATTACTGTGCCATTTGGAATTTTCCGGCCACTTGTAATCGTGACCTGTGCGGTGAAACACAATCCCTAATACATGGTACTACCTGGGATTTTCCAAACATCTCCAATTGAGGACCAGAGAGTTATTTATGTGTCATGTGTAAAGTACATGCACCTATATGAAACGCAGTTTAAACATATCTGAAATCAAGTTCATAAATTATTATAAATTATTGTTCAGAAGAGACAGAAGTGACAGGTCTGCTTCTCGACAATCTTCAATACAGAGAATTGATGAAAAATGCCCATGAGAAATAGTAAAAACTTTATTTAAGGCAATACTTTCACTCAATTTAAAGATCCCATAATGATGTGGTCATCTCGCCAGGATTTAAACTTGTGACCTAGAGACCACTACTGCAGATAGCAGCAGCAGAGTTGGCATTAATGAGCAGTCTTGCTGTTTATAACTCTGTCTACTTTTTGGAAAGGATCATTCCACAGATTTATTTTCGAATAGCCTTAATTACCAAACACATATGAATAAGTCCAATTTCTTTTAAGGAGTAATTATGTTTTTTTAAGGAACGCAAAAACATCCCACCTACATTCACAAGGAACGACGGTAGAAATGCACAATTACTTAACAAATATCTTATCGGGCAGACAGCAGGTAATAATCTTTAAACTCACCACATAAAGCTACACCCAAACAAATTCTCAGCGACTCGAGAGAGTATAGTAGGGGAAAAAGAGCAGAGGAGAGAGGGCAGAGAACGACAGACCAGCGATACAAGTTTCACTAAGTAACTTCCCTGCCCCCCTTCCAAAGACACATGCCTTGGGCACGCTTCTGCCACAATACAGCACCACCCAGCCCCCAAAATCCTGCCAGGACAGGCCAAATTTCCAGCTTTGTTATTCAACCTTGATCAGATCCCAGGTTCTCTGATATGTATTTGGCAAATTCCAATTTCGTAAATGTAAAGTCTTTCCCTATATATTTTATTCACAGTCAGACCAGATATCCCACCAAACCCACTAGGCCTGATTGTGAGGTCTCGCTCAATGTCAATCAACTGTCTATCCAACCATGGTAGTAGGGCACCGGCAGGGGAAGAAAGGTTATCCTATTTCCGGGACCAGAAGAAGTGCATCTCTCCGCTCCATCAGCCACAACACCACCATCACTGTGCCTCCAACTTTCTTGCCAACTTTCACTGCCAATTTTTTGGGGAAAATAGATAGATAAATTCTTCCTGGCAATAAAGGGGCTCATTTAATGTATGGAGTGGCCTGCCACCTGTCTGGTCAGCGGGTACTAGGGCATCTGCCCACCCAGTGGAAAACTGCATGCTACATTTAGATATTCCTGCCTACGTGGAGGGCATCTCTAATCCTTGAGTGCATTTACCAGTGCTCAGCATGCACTAAAGGCAGAGCTGAATGCTCGGCACAGCGCCATTTTACTTTTTCATGCTCAGCATTAATTTTTCTTCCTTACTGAAACAAAATCTCAAAGTAGGCGTTTTTTTCAGTAAATCAAAAAAACAACAATGACATTGGGAGGTTTGTCTCTTAGAGTGAGGGGTCACTGTTTATTTTCTCATCCTGGATCCACCATGGCTCGTATTGAGAACCCTGGCACGGAATCAGTGATGGTAAAAACCCCCAAAAATATAGCTGGACGACCTCAACAGTGACCTGGAAATCCAGTTGTGGGCAGACAGCTGAGTGAAATGTTTTTGACAGTGAAGTGAGGTGCATCTCTGCTGTCTGAAACCTTATGGTTTACCTGACCCTTAATGCAGTGCCTCTGTACGGGGATGCCGAGACGGAAAGGGGGAGGCATGATATAAAAATAAAAAAGTAACTTCTTCGCCGCCGCCGCTGTACGTCTCTTCCGTAGTCCTCGCGGAGCACCGGAAGCACCCAGTCTCCCGGCCTGTACCAGACAATCACGTGATTGGTCTGAACGGCCGAAACGGCCGCTCATGCAGTAACCGGGAGGCTGGGCATGCTCTCCACTGGGCTGTGCAATACAGCCCAGTGTAGAACATTCCAAGAGCGCATGACTGTTTGGACGGCCCAAGATGGCCGACCAAGCCATCTTGTGCACTCAGGAAGTGGTGTAAACCACACCTGATCCCTCTGACGTGGGGGAGCCTAACCCCACCTCGCCCGACCACTAAGAAAAATAAAACGATAATAACTTCTTGTTATTATCATTTTATTAGGTCTCGCCTGACCCAGCTCATGCTCTGGTCTGGTGAGACTTATTGAGAGGGCTCCAAAAAGTGCTACCAGGCCAGCCTAGAGCTACAGTGCATCTGCGCGAGCGCGCCGCGCTTTACCGCGATTACTTTCACTTTCGCGGCCGCATGGCCGCTTTGATGTTTGATCGCGATCGCGATTGCTTTCACTTTCGCGGTCGCACGGCCGCTTTGCATAGCCAATAGGTCTCGCTTTTGGGACCTTATAAGTATTTAGTTATGCAACTGTTGCATAGCTAAACACTTATAAGGTCCCAACGGCGAGACCTATTGGCTATGCCAATGCTTGTTTTTATTTTTGCGACTCTACTCCATCTTAGCGGAGGAGTCACTACTGTCTAAATGAGGCGGTGGGATCACAAGCTTGGTGGGGCGGAAATACTACCTTTTTGTGGCTGTGTGCTTGTCTCACCGAAACGTGAAGGAGACCTTCAGTGATTCCAGCACGTATCTTAAAACTCTTTTGTACTTGCTTTTAGAAAATTCAGTCTTATCCACATTCAAAGACAGTAACAAGGCATTCCGTTTCCTATTTAGAAATGAAGGAAGAAAAGCTAACTGGCAGTTTTTACATTTTTAGCTCTTGTTTCAAGCAGTAAAACAGGCAATTACTTGCAGCATAAGATAAGTTCAGCCAAAATAAAACTAGATGGTAGTTAATTAAGTGTTTGACATTCATAAGATCAAATTGCAGTCAGAGAGCCTGGAATGGAATGGCCCTTCCGACACCTGTCTTGGCCTTGAATGCCATGTCTTACACATCACATATCAGATTCGAATTGTACTATGTCCAAGCCCCTGAAGCATATGTATAAATTGGTGATATTTTTGCTATATGGGCTGTAATCACTGGTTACAAATGGAGTGGGTATTAAATTTAATGAGGTCTCTAACGATGGACATTACTTTTACAGCTATATTGTCATAACGTTGCCACCAAGAAATGTATATATGCAGATATTTGCATAGCACAAAGCTAGCCAAAGTCAGCGGAGCGCAGTGCAAGGTTGGCGGCCATGATTGTTTACAGAGTGGAGGTGAGAGGGCTAGTAGGTGTAAAATATAAAAGGAATTTCTAAAATAGGCTATCATCGACTGTGATGCTAAGGTAGGTGTATGTTTTTTCCAAGCCTTGAGTATGAGTAACCCACTGGTACTTGCTCAAAGAATGCTAAAAGTTCATTACTTGGTCTTAGGCTGATGCACAGTTTATCTGCGCGTCGGATTGCATTGTGTAATGTTGTTTGCAGGCCAATTGACGTTTAAAACTATAACTATGTATTCCTGGTGTAGGTGAGAAACAGAAATGTCAGCACTGTAGTGTTGTGAGACTATGTGTGCTAGGACCCGTGCGGTTCTGGGCCGACTTAAAAGAGGAAGTACGTCATTTGCTGGCAAGTATTAAGATGTGGTCATTAATGGTTATGACGTAATCAGAGTGAGATTGTATGCAAAGGAATAAAGACGTACAATCTAGCTAGAGCTCCGTATGTGACATATCATTTGCATCTTCCCGGGCTTAGGAGGAAGCTACAATTGACTATGAGTGTGGGATCTGTTCCTTGAAAAAGAAGACTTCTCTCCCTGGAAATTTGCAAAATTATGTGTGTGCCATGTGTACCCAATTTCAATGAGAAGCTTTGAAGATGCCGTGTGTGGAATCGAAGCCCCACTCCAGCCCATATATGGCCCTCGAAGTAGTTGAAGGCCATGCAGGAGAGCGCATTCGAAAGCTCACCAGAAACCAACTGGTAAGCCCAAAAGAAGAGGCACAGCACCCCAGAAGCCTCATCCATGCAAAACAAACGCTAAATGCAGCAACAACCAGGTACAAAAATACAGACGTACTTACAAGCACGACCAAGGGAACTGTCACACAACCTCAAGTTGGGTATGACCACCAAGCCCGGTTAAGCTGCCAATGTGTGTTGAGCAGCAAGTAGCATCCAGTACTATGAAAGGCCTATGGGATTATGACATTTTTTAATGGCTGCCGAAAGGAGAATGAAGTATGGTGCAGCTGCTCTTCTGAAACCACCACTGCCCTTCGATACCACCAAAAAGCAGAATATTGGCTCCAGATGGACTGCATGGATTGAGATGTACAATGATTTCATAGATGCCCTAGTAGAAGTAGATGATAAGAAAATAATAAAGAACCGTGCTGGTGATAAAGTAAAAGAAGTGCTGAAGAAAATATCACAAGCTGATGAAGTATCATACCGTCAAATCAAGGAAGCTTTGGAAGCCAAGTTCAATCTGATGCTGAATTTCGACTATGAAAGATACATTTTCAATCAAGCATAACAGCAAGCTGGTGAAACGTTGGTTGAGTTTGCACTGCAAGTTTAGTGAATTTAATGATGAAGAAGCCATACGTCTCCGAGTTAAAGATGGCTGTCTTTCAGACTCCTTCCAAAGGCACATATTGAGAGAGACGCTCAGTTTAGAGAAAGTACTAATAGCCTCCAGGTCTGAAGAAAGAGCGGATTGACAAGTCGCTGACATGGAAGCTGGAACAGCGAAAAGTGAATCAGTGTTGGCCGTGAAGAGTAAGAACAAACACTGAGCAAACACATGTCAGTGTTTCTGATGTGGGTTTTCCTTTTTACATGAAGACAAATGTCCAACCATAGGCCAAACATGATGTGCAAAGGCTGCAGTAAGTAGAACCACTTCATTACGGTTTGCAAAGCAAAAGAGAAACTAACTAAGTTACAGCAGGAAGAGCAATTGGATGCCAGAACGTTCCAGAAGCCTTCTCACCATGTCCACAAAGCAAGCAAGTGACATCAGCTACGACAAGTAGAAACCAGACAAAGTTGATTGCTGTCAAGTTCATCCTACAGAGGCTCTTCAACATCATTATTGAGTGCCAGTGAAGGAGATGGATGTGCACTAATGGCCTCGACCACTGAGTGACAGGCACATGTTGGTCTGGCTGCTTGCAAGGAAGAAGGAATGACAAAGGTAAACCAACAAAGCTTACAATAAAGGTCAATAACCTTTATTATAGACAGTGGTGCGTCGATTAACATGATGCAAGTCAAAAGGTTCAACAGCCTATCTCCTGTGCCACACCCCAACCCATCAAACACAAAAGTATACACGTGGGCCACTTGTAAACCGTTGCAGAGTCAATGGTCACTCACAGCAACTTTGACACATAAAGCAGTATCAGTGCAAGTGCCAATTCATGTTCTTCAAGGAGCTTCATCCAGTGCTTGCCTACTAAGCTTTGCCACCGCTGATGACCAGGGGTGGCTAGTAGGGAATGGGGGTGGGAGGGCGCAGGGGAGACGATGACTGTGGGGTTTGAAAATATATATTTTTTAAAACCGCACTTACCTTTTCTCTGCCAGTGCATCGCTCCTACGCTTATCTGCTCTTCATGACTCCAGTCCGGAAGAAGCTACAGAAGCTCCTAGGCACACAGGCTCCACTGAGCCAATCACAACACTGCAATGCAGCGTTGTGATTGGTCTAAACACCATAGATCGGCGCTCAGATCAGGACAGGAAGCCTGTGCACATTCCCTACCATGCTGTCCATTACAGCCTGGTAGGGAATATGCAAAGTGTGCATAACTGCTTGGCTGGTCAAAATGGCCAGCTAAGCAGTCATGTGCACTTAGTGTGCCTAGTCCACTCTTCATCCCACCCTGAGCCACCAGCCCGCCCCGTCCAAATACAGCCCGCAGAAACCAAAAATATAACAATAATAACCTAGTTAGCATTTTATTTTACCCGTTTTTCAGTGCGCTAAAAGGAATGGGGCGACGCGTCTCCGCCTTAGTGGAAGAGCCTCCACTGCTAATGACATGGGACTGATATCTATCAATTACAACCTCCACACTCAGTATGAAGTTGTGAGGTTTTCCTTCATTATTTCACTGCCTGGGCAATCTCAAAACAAAGAAAGAGCAACTTCACATCAATGAGGAGATTCACCCTATTGCCCAGAGGTACCGCATAATTACATCACTGCATGCTCCTCTGGTCCTTCACCATGGGTGTCGGCCATAGTGGTGGAACCAAAAAAGGATGGCAAGGTTGCTGTGCGCATCTGTGCTGATATGTGCCAAGCCAACAAAGCAATCTAGAGAGAAAAACATCCTGGTCCACACGTATTGGACATGATCATCATGCAACTGAATGGTACCAAAGTTTTCTTCAGTGTGGACCTCCACAAGGGATATCATCAACTCAAGTTTGAAAGAAATTTCAGGTACATAACTACTTTTTCAACTCATGTTGATTTGTTCAGATTAAGGAGGTTGAGTTTTAGGGGTATATTCACAAGAACCTGTGATAACGACCGCAAGAGTAGCCTAACCCAACTTCCAACATCGCAGCCCAATGCGGGAAAATTACGCCGTGCCAACCAAGTATTCACAACTCGGTGGCAGCATGCGATAGTCACCAGATAAAGCGTCAGCTGGCTGCGCAAAATCCAATGCCACGCCCCAAAAATGCGAAACGCGAACGCAAAAAAATATGCGACGAGGCCAACACGGTACAAAAAGTTGCGAAAACCAGCTACAGGTCTGCAAGCACCACGTGTCTGGCGGGCAAATGCACCACAAAAAAGACAGAAACAACACACCAGAAACAAGCCAAAGCACTTAGCAACATGGATGCAAACTGAACCAGCGCAGAGGCCAACGCGATCCCCACAACCACCACACACCACCAGCAAGGAACAACGGGGTCGGGGAAGGCCAAGGAGAAGAGGGAGAGGAAGACGGGGTGCAGACCGCAGGAAAACAAGACCAGCGTCACGGAGGTGACAGAACACTGCCAGCAACTGACCCACAAGCAGACCACATGCAGACAATGCAGTGGGAGTGCCGAGGAGGCCAATCGAGGAGGCCAAAAGGCGCCGGCATGATGTGACAACCGAAACCAGACACAAACCCGCTGCCAACAGGAAGGCAGCAAAGGCGACAGGAGGTGGCAGTCCAGCAACACTGGAGGAGCTGGAGGAAAGCAAGGCCACAGTCATCAGTGTGGAGACGGTGCAAGGAGTAGGGAGTACGGACACAGCTCGAGAGGACCTGACCCAACATCAACAGGGACTCGGGGGACGGGGAGAGATGGGCACAATGGCACACATGCACAACGAGGCAGAGCACACTGCACACCCACAATCACCCAGAATCATGTCCCTCATCCCCTTGCCACACTGCAGCACACACACATTGCAAGAACAGCACACCCACATTGACGACAACCTGGTACAATGCGCATAGCCGACACTGCAGAACAGAGGACACAACTGGCTCCACACAAACACAAAAACATGCCTACTACATCTGACAGAGCAGGAAACTGTGAAATGGAAATGTACGACCACATGTAGCCCAAATGTACACTGTCGCGCAGCAGGATTCAGCACCTCACGAACAGTCACATTGTACATTGTCATACAGTCTGCATGAAGACCAGAACAATGCGCAAACATACATGTCAACACAATGTCAATATGCATCTCCTCTTCACATTGCAGAGGGGCATACAACACCTCCAGCAGAGCACACAAGACAACACATCTGTGATGCCGGAGAGGACCACCACACCTTCGACACCGACACCCTACAACAGCCCATTGACAACCCACGCAACCCACCACCAGGACCCGGGCAGACAAGCTACTTAGAGGAGGACAAGAGTCTACAACAGACCACACAGCAGGAAGCACCCTCAAGTACAGCTGGCTCACGACACTTCACCCACCCACACATGGCATCCCGTTGACATGTGTCAGCACACCAAAAGGAGGCGGCCGAACAGGAGTGGTTGGGGTCCGAACCCATGGAAGGCGAACTAGATCACATACTTTAGTGTCCATTACACTTCAGGGACCACCCACACCCCACAAAGGAGACCCACACAGCCATAGAGACACATGGAGATGCACATTCACAGTACAGAACCATGCCAGGGGCACGCAAATAGCAGTCACACTCTGCCTACGACTGCCCAGCCCACTCCCCTTACAAATTGAGTGGGTGATGACAAAACTACATGACCAAGCTCCAACGTGCTGCCTGCGGTGACATGTCTGCATCCGCTGTACACAGCACAATGTAATGTCGTAGGGGCCAAGGGCCCTCATGCATACAACAAGACCACAGGGACACACGCAGATATCATGTTGAACTGGTTACGGGCACGTGCGCCCTGCCCATTTATTGGCAGGGCCACACGTACAGTGACGCCTGTGCTGGATGTGTGTGGGGTGAGTGTAAGCCAGCCCGCACGGAGTGCTTGGTGCTGGCAACAACTTTAACAGTGGACACCAGTGCAAGGGAAACTGAAAACACCTGTAGAACAGAGTCAACTGCTGAGCAACATGAGGGAGACGGTGCAAGTCCAGAGGACACACAACATGCAAACAGAAGTGTCCATAGTTGCAGTGCACTGTGGTTGGGGCACTAGAGATGAGCGCGTTCATGTGAAGAAAAAGTCTCGGATTGTGTCCCTTCGAGATATTCCTGATGCAGATGTAGTGTAGTGTGTGAGACCTGCATCAGCTTCCTCAACAACGTCCCAGGTCTCCCACACTGGTTGAGATGAGATTGCTGCGCAACCTCTCCACAGCACAAAACACAATCAGTAATGGACGATGGCTTGCGGGGCACTGAGTCTGTGGCACCTGGAATGCTGAGCAGGGTATCAGTCTGATGATGGCATCCACGACAGGTGTTTATCAACTCCGTAGGTTTCTCAGGACCACCGTTTCGACTCTGGCAGATGGCGGTTGGAGGTTGTCCTGACGAAGGTGGCATGTGCCTCCTGCAGTGATGCGACATCCGAGCCCCTCAGGACTCGATTTGATGTTTGAGCCCTGGTGGTCCGCAGTTGAGGCCAGAGGCAGTGGGCAGCGCAGGACCACATGCACATGGCGTCGATGACCCCAGGACCACCGTCACAGAGGTCATCCAAAATTCAATCAGACAGGGTCCCTGACGTGAGTTACACAGAATTAGTGGCCCTGGATGAACAGCGGCAGGCACAGGCACCCTGCCACGAGACGGTGACTTGCGGTGCAGTCAGATGGGCCATGCGACCTGAGCGGGTCCTCATCAATGTCCGAGGTGTATGCTGCAGAGTGTTGCGGAGGACAGTGGAAGGTGTCCTCCAGGGCATGAGGTGAAAGGTCTGATGTTATCCGGAAGCAGCAAATAGTGGGCTGGAATGCCACGGCCTCGTTTTCGCTACAAAGTCAGTATCACCGCCATAATGGCGACAACAAGCCCAAGTCCATGGACTCAGTCGCCCCCAAAGTCCAACCAGAAAGTGACCATGGGTCTCGGGGAATAGACATCTTGGCACCGGGGCTGGAAGGGGATGCAGTCTGCGATGAGGCCTGCACAATGACATGAAGTCTTCCGTAAACATACCAAGGCTGAATTCAAAGGTGTATGTGACCTATTCGACCGCAGTGTAGGCCGGGGGCAGAGGTCAGCAAGGGCCCACAGCCAGCTGTTGCTGGCTCGTGATGCACAGAGTTAGTGGCAACAGGGCAGTTGTCGGTAGTGTTCGATCACCTCTGTGACGATGATCCTATTCCCTCTAGGCTGCAACGTTTCATCCTCTCCCGCCTCTCCTTGCGTGCGTAGATATGTAATCTGCTGTTGAACAATCGATGCTCAGTTCCAGTTCTGTGACCTACTCGTGCGCAGCGTAGGCCGAGGACAATAGTCCGCGAAGGCCAACAGACACGTGTGGTTGTAATGCTATGCACAGACTTGGTGGCACCAAATCGAAGGGAGTATAGTGTCATGAACTCTGCCTTAAATAATGTTCACTGCCATGGTGTAATCAAGACACAATTCCAAATGTGTGACATACTTGACCGTGTTGTAGGCCGGAGGCGGCAGTAGAGTACGTCAACGAGAAAGGACTAAAGCGGGCTTCTGTCGTGGAGCCTGTGATGGTCTGAGGAGGCTGCCAAGGTCGCGGGCCTCAGGCTTGGTGCTTGCGCATGAACGTGGTGGGCCCATTGTGACACATGCTGGTGCCAGCAGGTGATCAGTGTGGCCTGGCGGCGCAAGGGCGGGCCTGATGGGTTCGGGGTCCAGCGGTCCGCGGTACGGCATGCACACAGGATCGCAGGCAACTCAGCTCACGAGGACGGCATCCGCCTTGTGGCGTAGTGAGCGGCGCCACCCTGGCAGAGATGTTGGGCTTTCCGGAAGAGGACCACACCCAGGGCTATGTGCTTTTTATTCACACCCCTACACTGGTCGGGGTGACATGGTTGCATCCACTGTCCACTACACTCCATACACCAGAGGTGTATGTCGTCATGGATATGGGTGTGTTCTACATACTGCGGTCTGTCCAGCACATCTCCGCCACTCTTGGCATTGTGTAGTTTCCCAATCATGGTTCTCCTGCATCCTTCACACATGCCTGGTTGCCACCCCTCCCCACAATCGGGTATTGTTTGGCTGAGGTGCCATGCCGTTGACTGCTCATGTTCACGGCTTGCCCAGGTTTCCATTGTGAGTTGTCCTGTTGTGTCTGGTGTGTGGGCATGTTGTTTTGCATGTTGGTTTTGTTTTTGTGACGTTTGCATTGCCAGAGTTGTGAGTTGCATGGTTGTGGAGTTGAGGTGAGTGGGGTGTTCATTTTGAACTTGCCAGGGGGCTGTGCATTTCCCTTGGTGCCATCCTGGGGACGCTGGGTGCTGATGGACTGTCGAAGGATGGAGGAATCGTGCTGGGTATTTGGAGGCGAGATTGGTGGAGGTTCCACGGTGTTCGGTTGTTGCCTACACATTGATGTGAGATGTGTGCTTTCTGTTGTGGTGATTGTGTGCTTTATCGGCAGGGGGCACAGGTATGACATGTGTGCTGTGGATTGCCCACAACACGTGCGTGCATCCATCTATGGCATATGGTCCTTGCTTGGTCTCCAGTGGATCCTGCGTATTATGTTTGACGTATGGGGACTAGGGTACCAGGCTGTGGTGATGTCCAGGACAGGTGTTAGTGACTTGGATGTGGCTGGCTGTGTGATTCCTCCAACTGTGGCGGGTGTTGGTTGGGGGGTACCAGGGGCCAACAGGTGCAGCACAGCCAGCAGCTTTATGTGGGGTGGGATGTTGGTTGTCCGCTGTGTTGGTGCCGTCGGCCTGTTGGGCATTGTTGGTCATGATGCGCGCCATGGTTGTCCTTTTGAGCCTGTATTGGGCAATGACATTGTCAGGTGTTGGGTCTCTGAGGCTGGTGTGTTTCCTGGGGGTCCACTGTCTTTGTCAGTGCTGCCTGGGTGGTGGTCCGAGGGGGTGTTCCGGGTGCTGTATGGGGTCCTGAGATGGTGGCAGTGGGTGTTGTGGTCTTCTTGAGTGTCCGAGCCGCATGACCAGTGGCTCCATGGCATCTGCTGCCCTTCCAATGTGGCTGTGCTCCCTTTTGTGGTGCAGGCTGCGGTCCGACTTAGCACACGGTCAGAGCAGGTGTTATTTTTCTACTGCTAATGCGCATTATCGCCTGTTTTGTCTTCTTATCGCAGTTCTGGCTGTTCGTTGTGAATGTTGTGGAGTTGTGTTGTCTCGGCTTTTGGCACGGGAACGCCTACTCTGCATCTCATTAGCGATAGTTGCGGGGGTCATCCGTGGCAATGTTTTTTGCGGCTGCTATCGCAGGTAAACTGGTGCTGTGGGCTGTTAACACCAGCTTGTGAATGGGGTGATGAATTTATCGCAATTTTTGCTGCGATAAAGTGCCGTTAACTCGGCGATAGTTCCTTGTTAATATGCCCCTTAGAGTTTTGTCAGCTGCAGAAATATTTCAGGATGTTATACGTAGAATAATTCAACCTGTTACCAATACTGTTAACTATAGTCATGAAATGTTGGTATTTAGAGCAACACAAAAGGATCATGAAAAGGCTCTTAAACAAGTGTGCAAACTTGCTGATGCAGGTCTCACTCTTGACACATCAAAGTGTGAGTTTCATAAAACCAAGCTCAAATTCTTTGGACACATATTTTCTGATTGGAAATGACTCCTGATAAAGTGAAAGCACTGTCAAATACTTGCCCCCCCCCCCCCCCCCAAAGATGTCACCATGCTGCAATCCTCTTTAGGCATGGCCAGTTATTGCTCAAGCTATATTCTTGATTTTGCCCCATTGAGAGATTTGATAGAACGAGATGTCCCATTCCAATGGTCTCAAAAGATTTAAATATGCAATTGAGAATGCAACGAAGATGCCCTAGTTTGACCCCAAACTACAGACTAAGACCACAGTGGATGTGAGCCAGGTAAGGCTGGGGCAATCCTTCCTCGAAATAATGGTCATCCGAATGCTCAGAGAGACATGGCCTATGCCAGTCAGTGCCTATCTGACACAGATCATGCTTATTCTCAGCCAGAGTAGGAGAGTCTGGCAGTAGTGTGGGCCTGCAAACATTTTCATGTGTTTCAGTAAGGGAAGCGTTTCACTATCATAACAGACCACCAAGTGCTACTCACCATCATCAGAAATCCAAATAAGCTCTCTCACATTAAGAGGTGGGTTTTGAGACTGCAAAAGTATAATTATGCCATTGTACACAAGCTGGGTAAAGACCAAAACCCTGCTTCTTATTTTTACCGCTACATTGTCACAGTTCAACTTCCAAAACAGCTGAGAAGTACATCAACTTCATTGTGAAGTCCAGTACGCTAGTGGTCATATCAATTGAACATATGATTGAGGCCACTAATGCTGATAAGAACCTGCTTACCATCAAAGACATCAGAGAGCTCTCCATGCAGTCTTCAATTAAGGTGAATTAGTCCTAGTCAGGCTGAAGCCAAAGTGGAAAACAGACACTCCATTTGCTGTTGATCCTCTGAGAGTTGTGAGGTGCAAAGTACATATGATGACTTACATCCTCCTGGACTGTCCATCACATGGGACTCGACACATTTTATAAACCTCCCTCTGCGTTCATCAGCTCCTGCACCTACAAATGAAGCCATCCCACCTGACAGTGCAGATCAATCATCAGTACCTGTAAAATAGATGCATGAATCTCAACCACTTCATGATACTCAATCTGGCCGACTAGTGCGAGCTCCTCAATGACTCTTCATAGAAACATGATGTAACTGTTGTTTGGACGTTTTATTTAACAAAGGGGAAGATGTAATGTCATGAGACTATGTGTGCTAGGACCCTTGCGGTTCTGGGCGGACTTGATAGAGGATGTACATATTTTGCTGGGAGGGGTTAAGGTGTGGTTAATAACAGTAATGACATAATCAGAGCGCAAAGTGAGATTGTATGCTGAGGAATAGAGATGTACAATCTAGATCTCCGTGTGTGGCGTATTCATTTGCATGCTCTCGGGCTGGGGAGGATGCTACAAACATGATTTAGAAGAAACTAAAGGCCTGATTTAGAGTTTGAGAAACTGGTTTCTCTCTTACAAATGTGACGGATACCCCATCTGCCATGTTACAAGTGCCATTGGATATAATGCACTTGTAACATGTTGGACGGTATATCAGTCATATTTGTACTGGAGTGACCAGTTCACTGAACTATAAATTTGGCCATAATTGTGCTCAAGAATGAGTTACAGTACCTCTAAATAGACTGAGAAAATTTGGAGGCAAAATTCACCCTTGTTTTAAATGATTGCATGTAAGCTTGAATCATGTAGGAATTCTGGATTTTATAGACAAGACCTGTGCCGGGTACCAGTAAAAATCAACTTTATTCTGACGAACCAGCCAGAGCTGCTGTCTTTGGAACTGGGGAACTTGGTTCGAGTATCGGCATCAGCTCAACATATAGTGATTCTGGGCAAATCACTGAATCTCCCCATGCCTACAAAAAAATGAATGTGTCCTTGTGTAATTTTAAAAGTGCAAAGAAATTACATCCAGATTAATTCTAAATTGTTTAATTCAACCCACAGAAGCATCCTGTTGAAAGCTGTTGTCTTGTTAATGTAACCACATAAGTTCCTACTCTGCCAATGGAATACTCTCTAAGACACGTATAACTTAACTGTAGGGGGAGGAGCTTGCCTGGCTCTAAAATGGCGACTCATTAGAGTGGCTCCGTGAGCCCGGCTTACCATCCGGCATAATCCTGGCACCCATCTAAACTTGTTTGCCCCTAACTTATTTAGTTTATCCCCTGCGCATCCAACATCAAGAGCTGCTGTGAAATTTCAGCAGAGAATGAAACCGGGATGCCGGAAACATTGCGGTGTCTAAGGCAGCGGCTGGTGCAGCCTAGTTTTCAGGTTGGTGGCTGGGCCTGGCCCTGCTGCTGATGGGCCACCGGATGCGTGGAGATAGTGGAGTGGTGAAACCAATACTGTGGTGGTGAGCGGGAGAGTTCGTAGTGATGTGGTGGACCTCATCACATGCTAGATCGGGGAGCATGGCCCTGATGATGCGCTCGGCCTACCTGAGGACGTGACGGTATGGTTGTATGGGGTTGCCATGGTATGATTTGGCCCACGATGTGCCAAGCAGATGCCAGATCTAGTGGCATTACACTGTGAGACCCTGGGCAGAGGTAAGGAGGAGCTGACTAGATTGCTGCCAGGAGGCCTGGATTGCAGCCATTGTACTGTCGGACACATGTCCATTCATGCTGTGCTCCCCCCATGAAGTATGCGACCTTGCCCTGCAACCCCCATAGAAACATTCTAGAGCAGCCTCTAGCACTCTCACTTTCGTTGTGGCTGCTGGACCCCTCACTGAGAATAAGTCTACCAGAAAAATCTTACTATTGGTGCTGACCTGCGGCCTTCAGGGCTCATATGGTTGCTGATCTGTGCTTTCTGGAGTTTGGCACTGGCCAGCTGCTTAGCTCCCCTTGCTGCACTGGGTGTGGAGGGGCAAGTCATAGCTGGCACATCTGAACCTTGCCTGACCCAGCGTATTCACAGGGTATGTCTGGCCTTGCTACGCTGCACCCTTCATCCAATCTAGAGCGAAGTGATTATTGGAGGCGACAGGGACGCCTATACCTATGGTGGTTCTCTCCAGCCAATTATTCAACACCCTTGGAAGGGGTCATCAAGGTCAAAATGGATAGATCACAATCTAAACTCCAATTTGAGCCGCATAAGACACCCAGGCACAAAGAGGCTCCCGTCAAAGAAGGGCATTCGGGCTCGGAGTCAACGGACTCCAAACTGGATTTGGACTTCAAACAGATCCTGACAGTGATGCAGCGCAGCCTGTCAAAGATTGATGGAAAAATTGATGCTTTCTCTTTCTGGATGGACAGAAAGTTAGAAAGGTTAGATAAACATGCAGAGAGGCTGGATAATGTGTCTGATGCTGAGGACAAAATAACTGCGAAAGCAACTGCGCATGCCAGAATGGGTAAGCTGCCTCAAACACTCCAAGCCAAAGACGAGGATTTGGGATCTCACTCTAGGCGTAACAGCATAAGGATTTTGGGCTTGGAGAAATAAATGAACATCAATAACATGGAACACTAAGTGAACCACCTCCTTATAACGTTGCTAGGCAAGGCCACATTTTCAGATATCTTTGTTGTGGAGGGCTCTCATCGCTTGCTGGCCCCTAGGCCGATCCGGGGGCCAACCCCGCCCAATAATTGCGCAGCTCCTAAATTACAGAGACTGTGATTCTGTCCTCTGAAAGGCATGGGAGTTAAAGGTTCTGCGATGCAAGGGCATAGAGTTGTATATATACCTGGACTTTACACAGCAAGTGCAAAAAGCACGTCACAAGTTTATTCCAGTTAAGAGGCAGTTACATTAATTGCAACTGGAATACAGCATGCTGTACCCCGCAAGTTATGGATCCTGTCTGAAAAACTAATTTCTTTATAGACTCTAAACAAGTTTTCCAGTTCCTTAAGCACAGGGAGGGGGCCAGCTGATTCTCTAGACAAGGAGGAACAATGAACTTGTCAGTGTTGGGCTTGGTAGACTGTAAACCTGCTGTTGGAAGGCATGGTGTGTTTCGGTGTGGGCACTGTTCGCCTTTACTTGAGGACTTGAGAATTTGGTGACTGTTTCTATACTTTAGTTGGATGAGCATCTAGTGTGAAGAGTATTAAGCAACCTCTGGGGCTTTAAATTGCTTCTCCTCGATGCACAACGCAACGTAACTCACGTACTTGGACAATATAGCAGGATCTCCTAGGGATCCTTTTTGATTAGTGACCGGTGCATGGTGTATTGATTATGTAAAATGAATGGGGCCGGACTACCTGCGGAGATGCTTAACCAGTAACATCCACCCCATGTGTGCTCCACAATATGTAGTGCTTTTTTCTTTTCTTTGGGCATCAGAGGGGTGGGACAAGGGTGGGATTGATATCTACTATGCTCAGTTTGGGGTGGCATAGAGTGGGAGGGTCTGCATGTGGGATAATTGTTGTTGTTTCCTCGCTGAAATTTATCCCTGTATTTTGTCTGGCTGGTCATGACTGGTACACTTATGCTAATGGGTGGTATGGGTGACATAACATACTCTGAGACGGATAGGCATCTCTCCCGAGAGTTAGGTTCCTTACATGGAATGTCAGGAGTATAAATGACCATAGAAAGTTTCGGAAGGTAATGGCATATCTTAAGAGACACAATGTAGGTGTTGCCATACTGCAGAAGACACACTTAATTCCAGACAGTTGTGTTTTGATGAGACGTAGGTTCCCTGGGCACTATTTCTCAGCAGGTTTCACTTCCCAGGCCCGCGGTGTCCTTATATGGACTAGTGGCAGATCAGGTATAACGTTACAAGAAATTCATGCAGATGATAGGTTCGTTATTGTCTGCTGTCACAGGAATGGGCTTGCAGTTTTACTCACTGGAATTTATGGCTCCAACCATGATGACCCACACTTTTACATGCACTTAGGGCATGCCTACTCCAATGCAGTGACTTACCACAGATTTGGGGGAGAGATTTCAATAGTGTCTTATATCCCGTCCACGATCACCTGAGAGGCCCACCTCCCCGCCCATAGGCTGCCGCTAGGGCTATCATTGATATAGTTAACTGATTGGGCTTACTTAATATATGAAGACTCTGCTCCCCAGAGGCTGGGGGGCTCACACATTACTCCGCAGTACACAATATCCATACTCAAATTGACTTCTGGCTGGTGGCTAAAGTCTTGGCCTCTCATGTTACTCATTGTGCATCTCTCCCGAGAACCTATTCAGATCATGCACCAGTTGTATTAGACTTGGCTCTCTAACTCAGGAAGTTTGAATCATAACTCTGACGGTCCCATCATATTCTTTACTTGATTTTGTCTTTAAGTCCGAAATGACACAAATGATTGAGGAATGTTTCCATAATAATATTGGTACAGTTGCTCACTTTGCTACAATTTGGGAAACTTTTAAAGTATATATCAGAGGGGTGACCATTTCAAAGCATGTCGTATTTGGAAAAATAAATTGCTCAATTGGAACAAGATCATTTGCGCTCAGGTTACACTCAGATACTGAAAGACATTAAAGAGAAGTTGGCTGAGGATCTTAATGCAGCCAACAAAAAGTTTTAAATGAAGATGACAAACCACTATATGATATGACGACAGGTTCCGTGGATACTATGCAGAGTTATATACCTCCCGTATCCCACCAGATGGAGAGGCTATTGCCGATTATCTGGAACATATATGCAAGAAGTGGCTTACTGCGGAGCACAGAGAGTATCTTATGGCCCTCTCAACCCCTCTGAGATATGCACCGCTCTTAAAGATATGTTGCAGGAACACCCAACATTGATGGCCTCACTGTGGCCTTTTAAAAAGCCTACCAAGAATTGCTCTTTCCGCACTTGGTCACGTTATACGAGGCAATGGAAACTGGGGAGATGTCGTCCTCACTGAGAGAAGCCTTGCTTGTAACTCTCTTAAAGCCAGGGAAACCACCTAATGTTTGCTCCTCACACAGGCCCTTGTCACTCCTTAATGTTGACACCAAGATTTTCGCCAAAGTCCTTGTGAATAGGTTCACTCCAATCGTCTCGGTATCGGTCCATCTGGAGCAAACGGGATTTGTGTTGGGTTGTAGCCTATCATATAACCTAAGAACGCTGTTTAGTGTCATCCAACAAGTTGACCCAGCACTTGCGGTTGCAGCATTTTTTTAGACGCCAAAAAGGCGTTTGACTCCACAGAGTGGAAATTTATGAGGGCTGTTTTGGGGCAGATAAGAGTGGGCAACGCGTTTCTTCGCCTGATTGCAGTCCTCTACGCTTCTCCTGTGGCCAGGGTTCGAGTGGGTACTTTTGTCACTGCCCCCTTCTCAATCACAAGGGGCACCTGCCAAGGATGTCCCCAATCGCTTTTGTTATATACCCTAATTGCTGACGCATTGGCTTGCGTCCTTAACCATGATCACAGGGGATTGAGCTTTCCTGGCTATCTCCTCATAATTTTGATCTTCATGGATGATACTTTGCTTTATGTATGCGATTCAGAGAGAAATCTCTCTCCTATACTTAGGGAAGTGGTTCGGTTTGGAGGTTTGTCAGGCCTCTGTGTGAACTGTCCATTGTATTTGCATTGACTCCTGCCATGACCCCCTCAGCTCTGGAGTTCCCTATATAATGGAAAACAGATTTTGTGCACTACCCCGACATACAAATTCATACTATTCCAGTTATTGTCGTGTTGGACAATTATGGGAGAGCAGTACAGCGACTTGAAGAAGATGTTGATAGTTGGAAAAAATTGTGCATTTCTTTAATGGGACGAGTGAAGTTGATGAAAATGGTGGTCCTCCCCAGATTTCTGTTCTTATTCCAGCACACTCCAATACTTCTGCCCCATTCTTTCTTTGTTATGCTGCGCTCTTTGATGCTTAAGATAGCCTGGGCCTGCAAGCAGCCTAGGGTTCGATGGGAGGTTCATAACCTTTTTGTCGACATAGATGAATTGAATGAGCCAGAGCTTGAACTGTATTACAAAGCAGTGCAGAGCCCGCATGCACATTATTGGCTTCATGGCCCCCATGACCTTCCACACCTATAAATAGAAAGGGATGCTGCAGACCCACACACCCTACCTCAGACTCTATTTCATGACCTGCTGAGGCGCTACAGTACATGTGACTCCTTAATCTTTACAGTGCATGCTTAGCAGAGTCTGCTGGTGCAACATTCCGGTTCCTTCCTGTACTCCCCACAAATGTTATTGGAGTGGTGTTCATGGTTCTCCATAGTGAGGGAGAGAAGTGTATCATTGGTTCTGTGCACATTAAGTATAACCAAGATGGGGGATTTCTTCCAAGATGGTGTTGTGGCTGGTTGGGAGTCAGTACTTGACAGGGGACCTCCGTCCTCTGCGCTTACCTATTTTCAATATTATAGAGTCCGGCTTGCGCTATGAGGACTATTAGGAGACGAAATGCAGGAACCTCCGGACATGTCAACACTCTCCTCTCCAGTTTAGATAGAAGTCCCTGCAAAGTTGGTGTCCAGATTATATGCACACATGCAGGAATGCAGGAGGCCCACCATGCTGAAGGCACACTTGGACTGGCAGAGAGACATTGTTAAGGTTATTGATGACAAATTTTGGCAATATTGCTGTGCCCTGACTATGGGAATATCCCTCAATATTAGGCATACACTGATTCACTTTAAATGTATTAGCCATGTGTGCTATCCACCGGAGAGACTGCATCGCTATGGGTTACGCAACTCTGCTGACTCTCAGCGTTGCCACGCACCGGGAGCTGGATTTCTGCATGCGGCTTGGCTTTGTCCACCTGTATTAGAATTTTGAGGTAAGATCTTCGAGGAGCTGTGTGCTATAACTGGCTCTTCCCTGGAGTCAGATCCTATTCTGGCCCTAACGGTATTCGACAAACAGGTGGATGATAGTGCCAGGGCACTGGTCACAATGGGGCTGCTTCTGGCTAAGCGCCAAGTAGCGATGCGATGGGCTAGGGCTCCAGCCCCCACCATGAAAGGTTGGCATAAAGATATGGTATATTGTAATACTCAGAACGATACCTACAGTGAATTATTGCCTCCCCAATGCTGCCCCAGGGAGTTTTGGGGCCCATATCAGATTAACTTAGTGGGCAAGGAGACAGGAGAACCAGAGGGAGAGAGCAATGTTGCCTCACAGAATACATGATGACTCCTACCCTTCTTGATGATGTTGGAAAAGGGAATGTGTATGCCCTGATTGTACCTTGGTAATTTATGGGAACCTATGGCCTTATATTTTATTTGTTTGACAGGGTCGTCACCTCTTAGAACATATTGCACATTATGTTATGTTCACTGTGTCGCTTTCCGTTACTCAGACAAACAGCTTTGTTAACGGAATTGTTGTTCACTCAGCCAGAGTACATGATTGTTTATATTTTGTCAAAAGATAACGTGAAAAAAAAGACATAATTGTACGATTTGTAGCTATTGTCATTTGCTGACAAGACCAGAATTGGGTAATGAGAATGAGAATTTTTTCATTGGCTCAAGAATGAAGATGGTAAAAGAGCTTTTTGGTAAATTCATCTGAGTTTGGTAAAGATAGTTATATTTTATGGTCTTGATTGTAAAAATGTAGATGTCCAAAACATCGATATTAACATCCTGTTTTCTCCATTCGCTTTGGACGTGGGATTCTAGGTGGAACATGGGTGGTGTAATTACGCATCCACCAATGTATTTTGGCACATACCCAGAATTACCAAGATTGGCAAACCTGGGAATGCATCAAAATGATACACCTTCTCGATAGAGGCACAACAAGGAATAATATAGTTTTTCTCCTCGTCGTTTCCTCTTTCTTAGAATGCTGTATTCTAAACCTCACTTAGAAAGATGGAAATGCCTCTAATGATTGTTTTTGTGCAGGAAGGTGTCCCTTTCATTTGTAAAACCTGATAAGGATTTTGCGTCTGGTCTGCATTATAAAAGTAATGCAAATCTGAAGCAAATCCTTTGTAAATCTGGCCCTCAAGGTGGCAAAGAGACATGCAAACTGTGCAAACTAGCACACCTCTACAATTTGTAGTCAGGTGCTAAATGGTGTCTGTGTTTAAATGTCATTATGTTATGGGTTCTTTCCAGGCAAAAGTTTGAAAAATGTCATGTATGTCAAAATTTGCTTTGTTTTGCCCAATGTCTGCATTCACTAAAAAGAACTACTTTATTTAAATGACCGAAGCAAGTGCAAGGAACCAGACTGTGACGAAGAGAGGTCACAATCTTGCTATGAGCTATGACTGTGGGTCTGATCAGGGGCATAACTAGACCTGAACTTTGAGAGTGTGGTGAGGGGGCTAGTACTAAACAGTGTTGGTGGGGGATACCATTTCACACACTGGAGGCTGAGACAGTATTGGACTACATGTTTGGCATTCCAATAGATCTGGGTTTAATGTGCTAACACATGGAAAAGGCATATATCCATGTCTGTTCTTACCTGCAGTGGCATATTAAAGCCAGATCTTTTGTCTTTGCCAATGCATTCCCATGAGACACAGAACACTGCTGGAGCTCAGAGAGTGTCCACCAGATCTACGAGCATCGGATGTCTGCAAGAATGTTGGTACCACCCGCATTGCATGTCAGAAATGAAAGCACTGTAAGCTTACTGGAGAAGCATCTTTTCTGAATAAAAATAGCATGAACTGCATAATGATAACATGCTTCCAGGGAACAAAGAGATGTTTGCGGAAGAATCTCCCAATGTGCCAAAGAAAGTGTTTCCACAGACATTGAGAAATAGACTTGCGGTGTGACGTTTAAACCAGGATGAAGAAAATCGTGTGAGCTTCTATCTGTTTGTCACAAAATGAGGTGGGCTCCCCAACAGCACAAAAGGAAGAGGTATCCAAAGAGAAAAATAAGCTGGGTACCTGTTCACAATGAAAAGCATGCACGTGTTGGTATTTCTATAGCATGGACCTAACCTTTGAGCAACAGAGCTTTGCCGATTATGGGAGGTGATGGAAAATGATGCCAGATTGTATTCAGCAAGTGGTGGCTCATATCTGATTGTTACACACACTTACACTAGTATCTCACACATTTTGAATTTGAGGCACATTGTGATTAAGTGATTTCCCAGAACTGCACAATTTTCAGTCAATGCCAAGCTGGATTGAAATCAAGGCCCTCAGATTGACAGCCTATCCACTAGACATCTACTTTCTTAGTTGTTGTACTAGAACTTTCAAAAAAGCTTCAGACATTTAATCTTACCACTCCTTGTGAGCACTCAAGGTTTGTTGATGTTTTTACATAACCATTAGGCCGCATTCGTCATGCTGTCTAGTGAGTGGACCGAATGTAATTTATTTTGGTATCTATGTTTTATACATGGGTAGCGCATATATGAGTTGTCTCTTGTTTAAGATTGAGGTTTATTTATTTGCATATACACAATAGTTTAAAGTTAAGTACATACACAGCATGTGTAATCGGTTACTGGGTAATATGTTCCAAAATTAGTGTAGTGGGGTTCTGGTGATATATTGGCCCTGTGGTTTGTAAATGTCACCAGAAGTCAGAGATGGCAATGGCAAGGTACCCGTCATGTATTTTATTTATATTACAACCTGTTTTGTTCAAAGTACAGCTAGAAATGGGCATTGAGTGGAATTAAAATGTTGAGGTTTTGTTTACCTGTCACAAATAAATCCTTGATAAAACAATAGGCAATGGTGAGAACAGTGGATTAATGTGACTCTGTGGCTGCAGAGTTTACAGCATAATTTTGGATTTACTGAATTTGCCACATAATTTCCAAAATATGCAGTTTTCACAAAAGTGTTGTTGTCAGCTCAAATGGGTAAAAATAATACTGCCTGACAAAGTGCAATTTGCATTTTTTGTTGCATAGCTTCGATAACCTTGGTCCTCCAAGCTGCATAATCCTATTAGCCTGGACAATGTAAAACCTTAGCACAGTGGCGTCAAAATCTGTATTTCACACATAACCCTGAAATATTTTCCATATTTCACGGTTCCTTAAAAATATGTGGGTTTAATTCCACTGTTTTTTGTGCAATAAAAGCACCAACACATGTAATACATGCATTTTTACTTGAAGATGTAATGACTTCCCAATAATCTACATTGTACCCATCAGTGTAGAACAGAGATCGTGGTGGGAATGAGTATCTTTTTTATGTGATATTTCCTGTCATCGATGGTAGTGTTCAAATGGTTGATGAATCTTTCTTCAGTTTCTGGCCCTGCAATACTTCTTTAAAAATGGCTAAACACTGCTGTGAGAGAAATTAGGCTATATTGTAAATCACAACTACACAGCCAGTTTCAATTTTGTTAGCTCTAAATTAATGTTCTTATAAAAATACACACTTACACCTAGACCTTCTTGCACTCAGTCACTGTTTCTTTCTCTCCAAATGAAAGAAGGTTAGATAAAGATGCACAGATTTAAATCTGTGCATGCTGCAACAGAAATTCGTCATGGGAAGTGGTGTTGAGAGCCATATTAGTGAAGGAGCTGAAGCCATGTAAAATTACATTTATTCTTGTTATGGTGAGCATTGACAGCATAGGACACTTCTGCAGGATATGATTGATATATCCGAAGGAGGCCTGTGAGCAGAACCATGCATCTAGAGAAGTGTGTGCCCATAACCCTGCTGCACCACTCTCAAAGGGCTCCTGTAGCTCCAGCCAGTGCACAACGCCTGCACCCTTAGCCAGTGCAGAACTCAAGTTCCTTCACCTGAACAGATGCACATCACCAATACCCTAACATTACATAAAGTTTGACTTATCATTATTGTTGTAGTGCTGTTCATACATCTCTCACTTTGGTGTTTCATGTTTCACACTCTTTCTCTGCTCTTTTCCATCTCAGTCACACTCTCCTTATTTCTTTCTGTCCATATTCATACACATACTTAATTCTCTTTTCACTACTTTTCTCTCTCTCTCTCTCTTCAATGACTTATATCAATCCCTTTTCTCTTACTTTCATCCTCCTTCTCACCTTCTCATCCTCACTCCCTATCAGGAAGATTAACCTGGGCGAGGGATGTGTGATACTCCCACAAAATGTTAGCTGATCCTGGTTTCTCAGGGCCCGATTCACAGAATTAACTTAAGACAAAATCCTAAACTTACTACTTTTGGTATTCACAGAATGCACTTACTACTTTTGGTATTCACAGAATGGATTTACGACTACTAACTTTACGTCCGCACTCGGGCTGGAAATTCCGGCCCTGAGGTGGAGCTTTCAGCCCGGAGGCAGGGATTCCGGGCCGGAGGCGGAGCTTCCAGGCCGGAGGTGGGGATTCCGGCCAGTGGCGGAGATTTAGCCATGGCCAAAATCTCCAGCTCCGGCCCGGAAGCCCCGCCTCCGGCCCGGAAGCTCCGCCTCCGGGCCGGAATTTCCGGTCCGAGTGCGGACGTAAAGTTAGTAGTCGTAAATCCATTCTGTGAATACCAAAAGTAGTAAGTGCATTCTGTGAATACCAAAAGTAGTAAGTGCATTCTGTGAATACCAAAAGTAGTAAGTTTAGGATTTTGTCTTAAGTTAATTCTGTGAATCGGGCCCACAGTTCCCACAGAACCCTTAGATTTTACATTATAGGAATGAATGCTTAAAGAACTCAACCCTGACTGTGAACTGGTTCACATTGATCTATGTTTGCACAAGGGCTCAACACTGTCTGCAATGGAGCTCAGCTGTATACTTAGAAAAGCTCAGCTCTGTCTGCATAGGGTTGCAGTGTTATGTATGTAGAAATTCATCTCCAGCTCAATGAAAGAAATTACCTACGGGTACACAGTCTGTGCTCTATCTGTGCATGTGTTCAGCACTATGCATGTAGGGACTTGAAAGCTTCTGGGCTGGAGCTTAGCTCTATCTGTAGAAGAGTGAGTTCAGCTCAAAAAGTTGATAAGGTATGTTTGTGGCAGAACTTCATTCTCTGTATGCACAAGAATCTACTTTTCTCTGTGGAATTTGTCTTCTAAGTGTTCAGCTTGTCTCCAGAAGAACAACAAACATTCTCTCCTTAATAAAATATGCACTGAAATGAGTTTCTTGATACTGAGCAGACTTCACTGTTTTGAATGGTGTTTTTTTTTATTGACTTTGCTCTGCAAGAGTTTGGACACGTGATGTTGATCTCTATTTACCCTGTCTTCTTTTCCCTCTCAATGGCACATCATCTTCCTTCCCAGAGTGTGATTTGTTGTGATTGCCTTCTTGATGTTCATTGCTTTTTTGTCATTTTGGTATGTGCTTTCGGTCTACATTTGTAGTGAGGAAATTTAGAAAGAGCAGGGAAGATCAGGCTGAGACAAGGAAACAATGATAAATATGAAAAAAGACAACGGTGAAATGTATGGAGTGGAAAGGAGAAGGTTGATAAAAATGAAAAGGGATGATGACAGGGAGCAAGAGAGAAGGCAGCGACATGTGGAGAGAGTGACAAGAGGCACATAGGATAGGATGAACAATGCTGAGGCCCAGGTGACTACCTATGCGTAATGCAATAAAAGTTAAACTGCACTGTAACACATGGGAAGGAAAGAGCTGGCCTGAACAGAAAAGCAAAGTTAAAGAAAAAACACAAACTTGTCTGTAAGCGCCAAGTGTGAGCTCTACAACAGGTGGACTCTAAAAATAGGGGAGCCAGTTGGACCATGTCTTTGAAGTAAGCATTAGCCCATAAGTCAACCTTTCCGGTTTGGATCCTTTGAAATGTGAATGTGCCCAGGCTTTGGAGCAAGAACCATTCTACCTTTGGCTCAAGGTTTTCCAACTGCCAATTGCAGAGAGGGTAAGGATGAGCAAGAGGAAGAACACATGAGGGTGCAGAGCAATCTGGGGAAAACCATGCTGCTGTGGCAGAAAGCTTTAGTGATAGAAGTACCAGGTGTTGTTGATCCACAGTATCATTCTGATCAGCCTCTTTAGTCTATTATGTCTCTGTTCACCAAATGAAAATGGCAAGAGGCACAGAAGGACCTTCTGGGAGGTGGACTATGAGATGCCTAAGGGGCGTAGTTCAACTATAATCCCTTCACACAGGCACAATCCATTTTATTTAGCACATATATCGTGAACGTCTTAGACAGCACAGTTTAACTGCTAAAATGAAGCTGTCAAGGCACACACCAGTGCACCTCTGAAGCCAATGAAAAGCCACAAAGTGCAGCAGGGGCAGTATCCCCAGCACTATCCCAGCTTCCTATTGGTCTATGTTTCCAGTCCTATCGGTGGGACCACTGGAAATAAGCAAATGTACAGCTGCAGCATTTTTTGAATTGGTATGGTTTTGCCACATTTGCCACATAATCCATCATCTGCTGCATAATCACCAGATTTTAGCAAACAAAAAGTGTTTCTAGCTCAAACAGTTAAAAAGTTACAAAATGCCCAGCTACTTGTGTTGCTGCGTAGCAGAATTCCATTTCCAAAGGCTAACTGGTCACTTTTCTGCTCCTTATTGCTATATCTAGGTGTTAAATTGGTACCACTGAGGTGCAACCTATTCCCAGAAAGTGTTAACAAGTGTAAAAATGACAAAATAATGAAACTATCACAAAATGTGTTGCATTACGTGGCATAATTTGCCTATTCTTGTGGCATAATTAAGTCAACCCTGCCACATAATTTGGCCCTCTCCTGACGCATCATTCCAGTGGCTCTGCCTATCAAGAAGCTGAGAAGAGGTATTGAGGTGGGTCTTCCCCTTTTCAATCCTGCCCTTGCTGCTCCATCTGGCTCTTCGTGTGGAATCATGGCTTGCTGGTTCCAATGCCCAGCACAGTATTACTGCTCCTCTGCTGCCATGGAGCCTCCAAGATGCCAGCTAAGTAAGCCAGGTGAGTAAAAAAAAGTTCATTTCTCTATGCGTTTGTGTATGTGTTTGTGAGTGTGTTTGTGAGTGCTTAGGAGTGAATAGGATTGAGTGAAAGTGTATGTGTTTGAGAGTGTCGATGAGAGTGAAAGTCAGAATCAGATTTTGGGAGTGTGCATGAATAAGCGAAAGTAAGTAAGTGTGTTAAAACAAATTATTGATTGGAGCTTGTGAGAGGGAGTGGAAGTGATTTGTGTGTGCCGCTATTGTTATTGCAGCAGGTGCAGTTGCACCAGGGCCCAGAGTTAGTGAGTGTGTGTAAGTGTGTTAGTAAGTGAGAATGAGAATCAGTGAGTAATGGTACGTCTGTGTGTGAGTAACAGTGAGTGGAAGGGAGTATGAGTGAGAATGAGCAAGTGAGAGACTGAGAGTTAGAGGGAAGGAGGGAAAAGAGACTAAGGCCCAGATTTTCCAAACTTTTACACAACACAGCACAGCACACAAAGTTGCTGTGTTGCTTGAGAGAGAGAGAGCTGGAAAGCGTAATATCTACACAGATATGGCACCATCGTGCTCTCTCCCTAGTGCTGGCACACAATTAGGTTTCCGAGCATCTCACACACAGACACACACACACACACCTTTGCGCAATAGTGCAAAGGTGTCTGTGTGAGTCTAGCATAGGTTTTGTATTGGAATGGTGCCCTTTCAGTACAAAATACTATGCTTTTACAAACTTTCAAACTCTTCCTACTTTGATTTTATGCTTGACAGTCCAGTACACATGCACAGTGGGAAAAGTTAGGACAAATAAAAGCATTTTTCCTTTTTAATGCCTGCTTTCATGTGTTGTTTATTTTTTGATGCAAAACTGTCTACTATTGTTAGTTGATACTTTTTACATAAAAAAACATTGGTGGTTGCATGGGGATGCCCACGTATGACCCATGGAAGTCCTCCTCGGCGCTACTTTCAGGTAACTATTGAGAGCAAAACAGGTTCTGAACTGGAAAGTAAATTTAATAAAACATTTTTGGCAGGTTTGCGCTACTTTTGTGATGCACACCCTGCTCGAAATGGTTGTTAATACCGGTCTAAATGTGAGCGGGAATAAGAATGAGTGAGGCAAATCTTGAAATAAATGTGGTTTATGTTTATGTTTATGCGATTTTTATAGCGCGCAACTACCCGGGGGTGTCTCGGCGCTCAGAATACAGGACCATCGCTGTGGCGGAAATTATAATGAAAAAAAACAGGTTTTTAGATTTTTCCTGAAGCTGATGAGCGTGGGGGCGGTTTTGATGTCGAGGGGTAGTGTGTTCCAAAGTTTGGCTGTGGAGATCGAGAAACATCTGTCACCCCAATTGGCCCTTTTTGTACGTGGGACTTTAAGCAGATGAGCTGAAGACGAATGTAGTGTTCTTGAATGTTCAAGCGGGCAGAGGGCATTTTTAAGAAACTGTGGGCCTGAGTTGTTGATGGCTTTGTATGCAATGCATAGTGCCTTAAATTTTATCCGGCTCCTGACTGGGAGCCAGTGCAGCTGTCGAATGTATGGGGAAATGGATGTGAACTTGGGGATGCTTAGTAAGATTCTGGCCGAGGCATTTTGGACTAGCTGCAATCTGTTAAGGACTTTTTCCTGGGTATTCAGAAGAAGGGCATTGCAGTAATCTATTCTCGAAAAGACCAAAGTGCTGATTAGGGTTTTGCCAGCTGACGAGGGTAGGTATGGTATCAGTTTTTTGATCTTTTTCAGGATGTAAAAGGATGAGGAGACCACGGAGTTGACATGTTGATGGAAAGTCATTTTATTGTCGAATACGACTCCAAGGTTACGAACCTTAGTGACAGGTTGAGGTGGAGCTCCCATCTCGGGTGGCCACCATTGGGGGGACCAGATTGGTTCCAGTTTCCCGAATGACATCGCCTCTGTTTTGTCAGAGTTTAGTTTGAGACAGTTTGATGACATCCAGGAACTGATTGCCCGCATTCCCTCTTGAAAATTTGCCGCAACTGATGTACCATTGTTGTGTACAGATAGCACCAGTTGTGTGTCGTCAGCATAGGTTGTGAGGGTGATTCCATAAGATTTTATAACCCTCGCTAAATCCGAAACATAAATGTTAAACAATGTCGGACTTAGCGAGGAGCCCTGTGGTACTCCGCAGGGAAGGGTAAAGGTGTGGGAGGTGAAATGTCCCATTTTTACTGTCTGTGGACGGTCAGCCAGGAATGAGGCGAGAAGTTCTTTGGCTTTATTCTGAATTCCTATTGCTGAGACACGGTCGATCAAGATGACATGATCGACCGTGTCGAAGGCTGCAGAAAGATCTAAAAGTATTAGTACTGCTGCTCCTCCCTTGTCCAATGTCATCCTTATTGCATCTGCTGCTTTTAATAGCGCGGTCTCGGTTTCATGACCCTGTCTGAACCCAAATTGGGTATCATCCAGTAGGTTGTTTTTGTCTATGAATTTCGATAGTTGTATGTTCATTGTTTTCTCGAAAATTTTAGCTGGAAATGGAAGACATGCAATGGGTCTGTAACTGGCGGGAAGGAGGGGATCAAGAGTAGGTTTTTTTAAAAGTGGTTTGATGATAAACTCCTGGGCGGTAATCACCCATCACTTTCAAATATCACCAGCTGCCACTGACACCAATACTAACTGATGAGATTTGGACTAATGGCCTGAGCTACCAACTTTGGAACCAGAGTACGAGGTTTGAATCCTAGCCTCATGTGATCCTGGGCAAATCACTAATGGCCAGATGTATGAACACATTTTCCCATAGACACAGAATGGGTAAAACTGTCTGATACATCTGGCCCTAAATCTCTCCGTGCCTAAAAAAAATCAAATTTTGTGTAATGTAATCTGGTGCTCATGCCTGTGAGTCGGGTTTGCTCTGGATAAAACTACACAGATAAAAAGCGACAGGCAGCCAGGAACATTTTACCCAGAGGTTCTGGATTGCTACCCACGGGTCCTCTTTGCTATCTATCCACCCCATCCTTATTTTACCACAATCATTTTGCATGTGCCTATGTTTTAGTTAGTACTTGCATCTTTAAGAACCAAAACCACAAAGTCCCCCCATTCACTCTTGCTATTGACAGAAAAGTCTGGACTGCTGGATGGTCATTGCATTTAAAAAGCAAAAAAAAAATTCTTCCCTTTTTAGCATTTATTTAGCGCTTATTACCCATCACAAGGGGAGTAAGCACTACATAAATGCAATTATGAATCAAGACAATTTGGAATTTCTGTCTTGTTTGCTTGGAAGCAGAGGAAGATGACAGAAACTGGCTTTAAAGTGCAGATGTGGTCTCACACACTAGTGTTAATAGGCAAACATTGTCTCTCTTTAAAACAAAGGTGATCAGTAAAGCACATTGCCATGCGCAATTACAAACCCCACTGTGGGGTTTTTGTCCTAGATGTTGTGAAAGACCTGTGGACCCCACCACGCCCCCATCGCCTCCTTCAAGGATGCAGCAAGCAGTATGATAAGCTGTCTGTCAGAGAAAAGAAAATGTTCTGACTCACTGTTCTTAAGCCGTACTTCACCCAGGCTTTACCGGGGCAGACACACCACACAGCTGCAGGCTTGCAGCCCAAGCCATGGAACACAAAGAGGGGGGGTGGAGGGGGGGGTGAAGCCCTTTCAACCCACTGGACATTGCATGCGTGGGTCAGATTCACGGTGTGCTGGCCTGACAGCATTTCAGATGAGTGAAGACCCTGGACTGCGATCCCCTTTAATAGAGATCCCTGCCTGCGTAATATGGATCTCTCTATCTTCAGTGCACCCACTTGTGTAGCAGAAGCACTGAAGACAGATGAGAATGCCCAAGATATGACGTTTTGAGGAGCCCACTCCACAATCTTTTTGGTTTTACTCAAACGAAACTGCAAGACATAAAAAGAATGACCCTGATATCCAGGGAGCGTTGTTTCCACGAATATTAGCTATTGTTTGTTTTACCTGCCAAGTTCCCCATGCCCCTCAACGTGGTCTTGGGTGGGGAAATTGATTAGTGGCCCCAAGAAGATGGCGCTACCATCACTGTGACCCAGCAGTCTAGTGCTGAATGAACTGTCCGCACAAAAGTTTCTGCTTGTGGAACCAACTGAAAATCTGCTGGTGGAAGTCCATCAAGGTCAGTAGATGGAGTTTTAGCCATTTTTTAGCAGATGCCCCACTCTGTCAATATCTACAAGACCTAATGAGCTTCTATTATTATTATTATTATTATTATATTTGTCTTGTTAAGCACCCGAATCCCCCCCCCCGAAGGGGTATCTCCGCGCTACTGAGGTGCTACAGAGTCTGCCAAGGGATTCAGAAGAGCTCAGTTTTAAGAAACCTGCAGAATTGCAGATAGTTGGTGCATTTGCGGAAGTGTAAAGGGAGTTGATTCCAGAAGGAGGGAGCCAAATGATAAAAGGCTTTCCCCCCAATGCGGGATTTCTTTACACGAGGAACCGAAAGAAGCGATTTAGATCCAGATCGGAGTGTTCTGGAAGGCTGGGATTGTATGAGTCTGTTGGCGAGATAGCTGGGGACATTGCCGTGTAGTGCCTTGTGTACTATGCAGCAGATTTTAAAACTAATCCGCTTGCGGATAGGCAGCCAGTGTAGTCCCAGGAGTAGAGGCAAGGAAGCGGTCCTGGCAGGAGAATTAGAGACTAGTCGGGCCGCAGTGTTTTGGACCACCTGGAGTCTGTTAAGAGAGGATTTATTGGATGAGATCAAGAGGGCATTGCAATTGTCAAGACGACTTATTACAAGTGCCTGAAGTAGTGTTTTCCGGACTGTCAGAGGGAGGAAATTAAAAACCTTCCTCAGAAGACTTAGCGTATGGAACAGGAGCTCACTGTGGTAGTGACTTGTTCTTTCATAGTGAGTTTCTGGTATAAATGTACTCCTACGTTTCCGGATTGGTGCAGGACCTAGGTTAGTGGGCCACCACTCTGAGGTTACATTTACAAGCTAAGAAACAGGCACCAAAGTCCTCCCAAATCTTCTGCAGTTGCCAGTTATGTGTGGTCTTTCCAGTGGGCATTAGGCCTCCTCCAATGTTAATTTGGTGGATATGCATAAGGTCTGTCTGCAGAGACCCAGTCAGCAAAGAAACAAAAGACTGGAATTTGGGTCTGAGTAAATACTAGATTCTGACATTAATCTAAGCTATCAGGACATAATTGTGTTTGGTTTCTCAGTGATATGTTGTAGGTGCAATGGGTTCCATGTTCACCGTGCCAAAGGAACCAGGCTGAACCTCACCGATGAGGCTTAACAAGGCTGAAATGGCCCGGGATTACTTGTTTTTCAGTTCAGAGCATACTCAGAGAAGACTGACCTATGAGTTCAGGCATGACTGCAAGACTAGGGTTTATTTGCATAAGGATGGGTCTTGCCTGTGATGGTAAAATGAGCAAGAAAAAATGGATAGGAATAAGGTGACGTCATGAGTAGTTACCAACGAGCAAGATGAATTCAAGCATTTCCCCCACAACAAGAGACTTTGGGGAATATTCTCAAGGAGCTAACACCGAGTTATCGGCACTTTAGCGCAGCCAAAGTCGCGATAAAATTACAGCCCCATTCACAAGCTGGTGCAAACAGCCGATACCACCAGTTTTACGGCGATAGCATCCTCAAAAAACATCGCCACGGATGACCCTGGCAACTATCGCTAATGAGATGCAGAGTAGGCGTTCCCGACCAAAAAGCCGCAACAACACCACTCCGCAACACTCACAACGACCAGCCTGATCTGCAATAAGAACACAAAACAGGCAATAAGGCGTGTTACCAGCAGGAAACTAACACCTGTTCTGACCTGGTGCAAAGTCGGACGATAACAGGCAGCAGCCAAGGGAGCACAGCCCATAGCCAAATATGAAGAACAACAGATGCCTCACAGCAACTGGGCAACAACACCCACCACCACCCCTCCGGACCCCCCCCCCCCGCTCCCCTCCAACAAAGAGAATACACATCAACTCCACGAAACCATGACCCAAACAAATCGCCTGAAGTCGCACAATCACAACACCAAACATACAGGTGTGGCCACAAAAATGGAAACACACATCCACATCATATAACCCAAAAAAACATTACAGATGACACCCAAAAAAACAATCATGAAGAGGTACGGCGGGTCTTTTCCGGGAATCTCTTAAGTCACAGCCTGCAAGACAGAAAGACAGATAAGAAGGTGTGACATGCGCCCATCAAAGGACAGAGAGGGAGAGCGACAGAGAGAGAGAGAGTGAGAGAGGGAGAGAGGGAGAGAGAGGGAGAGAGAGAGAGAAAGAGAGAGGGAGAGAGAAAGAGAGGGAGAGAGGGAGATAGAGAGAGAGGGCGAGAGAGGGAGAAAGGGAGGGAGAGAGGGAGGGAGGGAGAGAGGAAGTGAGGGAGAGAGGGAGGGAGGGAGGGAGAGAGGGGGAGAGAGTGCACACTGCGGACCCAGGCCCCACTGCTCACCTACAGCCACTGGTGTGTCTCCAACCACGTTTCGGTACACACTGCAGTCCCCCAGGTCACTCATCCGAAAGAGTTGCCAGAGACATGAATTGCAGAGTCTATAGAGTAGCACACGCCATCATCGCTTGCCCGCCCCTGAGCACACAGGCCGCTGCACCCCAGCCCCTCCCGCCGCCCTGCCTGCCCCTGCGCGAACAGGCCTCACTGCTCACCTTCCGCCACCTGCGTGTCTCCAAGAGGGCCCACCACGTGCCAGGGGGAGCTCCAAGCCCAGGGCCCGTGACCATGGCACCCTCCACATCATGCAGCCACGCACCGTGGGCCACCAGGTCACACCTGATTCTGGATCTTAATTTTGCTATGGCAGAGAACATATCAGTGCACAGGGCCTCATCGCAGGCTGCACACCCGCTCAGGCCAGTAGGTGCCGCAAACTCTGTGAAATGCGAGGCAACGCCGCTTGGTGGTAGGCCCGCACTGCCCGCTGGCTTAGGCCTACACGGCGGTCCAGCAGGGCTCACACCAATGCCACCATTCTTGACCACCCGGATGGCGCATCATAGCAGGCTACACACCTCCTCAGCACTAGAGGTGCCCCAATCTCAGTGCACCGAAAGACACTGTCCTGTGGCGGTGTGCCTCTGCCTGCCGCAGTTTATCCGGTGCCACCAAGTCTGTGCACCACAAGCCATGGACCCTTTATGATTGAATCCCTTGGTGCGGACGCCATCATGTCACCACCGGCACTGGGCAATGTGCTGTGGCAGGGCCCTAGGCCCTCATGCATAACGGATACCCACACGGAGACACCCATTTGGAGAGTGGAAATGGTGTCCAGCACGTGTGCCAGGCCCTTTTTATTGGCAGGGTCACATGTCCTGTCAGGCGAGTGCCAAATGGGTGTGGTGTGGGTGTGAACCAGCCGTGAGGGAGTGGCTGTGGCATGCAGACAACTAGACCTGTGAGCAGCAGATCTTTACAGGGAAGACCTGGGACATGTAGCGTTGTCGTCACCCCCTGTGAGCGTGAGCAGAGTGGGCTGGCCTGGCGTATGCCAGTTTAGCGTAAGGGTGTGAACAATGACTGTGGGCGTGCTTCCTTTCTGCCCTGGACAAGAAAGTAACAAATGCGTGATTCCCCGTTCTAGTGTCGGTGCCACCCGGCATGCAATCGGCAATGTGTCACCCTGTGACCCAAGTCGCACAACATAAGCAACAAGAACGTAAGGTGACCCCACATGCATCCATACCTCCACACTTGCAAGATCATAGACATGACACTCCGTCACGTAATTGAATGTTTAATGCACATTCAGTGGAGTGTTGCAGCTGGAACAGTACAGGGTCATGCAAACCCCATCTTTCAGCGCTGGCCGGTGGAGGGCCAGCCAGAGTCCTTCAGGGAATGACATGTACATCTGCAGTGGAGGAGTTCAGTCCACAGTCTGATATCTGTGTCCTTGGTGCCAAAACAGAATATGGCAGTCCACGTCGAGGTCCAAGGTGAGTTTCGCAGAGTGCATTGGGGGACAGTGGAAGGGGATGATGCTGAGGGCAGAACCAAGCAGAAACAGGCCATATGGCAGACATGAATGCTACTTCTTTCTTCTGACCATGGGGGCAGATTCATCCGCATCTTCATCCTAAGCTGTTTCATGTGCGTCACATGTGGATGGTGGTGTTCTGTCTCCAGCACTGTGTGGCAGTGACACCATAGGGGTCAGAGGTGGGATGTCTGCCGCACAGTGTGGCACTGACACATCAGGGGCTGGAGAAGATGTGAATGGAGTGGTAGCAGCAGCATGCATCAGTGCCAGGCCTTGTGGCAGCAATGCCATGAGGATGGTATTTATGGCATTGAGGGACCCATCTAACTCTCGCTGGTGTGCAGCCGTGTCAGCTGCTGTTTCCGCACGCTGACGCTCCCTGTCCTCCCTGAGCCTCCGCATGAGTCCCAAATCCTGGGCGAGCTCGCTGGAGCCACTATGACTGGCCAGTCATTCTTGCCTCTGAGTCAGGACCCTGGCGATGTCAGCCATGGTTCATTGGTGAGCATGGAGCAGACTGTCGGTGTCCGTTAGGGACTGTGAGTGGTCCCTGATGGGACTTAGACACCAACGTATGGCGTCTAGTTTGGCTGCCATGCGATCAAACCCTACCTGCACCTGTTCTGCCAGCTTCTCCTGGCACCCTAACACACGAAGTTGGAAGGCCATGTGTTTGTCGTGGGGGTCCTGGGAGGCAGCCGTGGGAGTGGATGCTGCCTGCTGTGTGTACAGTGCAGTGGGTGGGTTCTCCTCATAGCAGCTGGGCTGCCCTGCTCCTGGAAGTGGACTGTGCAGGCTGTCCACAAGCTGTTGGAGGGCGTCGGAGTCGAAGGTCTGGTTGTCATCTTCGTCATCAGAGAAGAGAGGTTGCGACTGCTCTGCAGGAGGAGTTGAATTTCCCTCTGCAATGTGAAGGGAAGATGCAGTTTAACATTGTGTTCACATGTATGTTGACGCATTGTACATGTTTACATGCAGACTGAATGACAGTGTGCATTGTTACTGTTTGTGGTGAGCTGCCTATGTGATGTGGGACAGTGGACATTTTGACAACTTCACGGATGTGTGTTTGTACTTGTACATTGTCATCTCACATTTCCCTGCAAGGCCATAAGTGATTGTCCAGATACTGCACACAAGCGGGACCAGTTGTGTCCCCTGTTCTGTTTTGGAAGTGTTGCGGATTGTGCCACATCGTTGTCAATGTTGATGTGCTCTGCATGTGATGTGTGTTCCGCTTTTTGGGGGAGTCGCCCCTGCAGCTCTGATTTGGCTGTCCCTGATCCCTTACGTGCAGTGTGTCATTTACTTCTGTGCTTCTACAGTGCTGGGATGTTGCATTCTTGGGTGCATTGTTCTCTTGGTGGGAGTTTGGGGTCTGGGGCATGGTTTGTCTGAAGATGTGCTATGCTTACTTGTGCATGTGTACCATTGTGCCCATCTCCCCCCTTTCCCCCAGTCCCTGGTCGTTACTTACCCTGTTGCTGTTGTGTCCGGTCCTGTTGAGCAGTGTCCGGTCCCCCAACTCCTGCCACCGTCTCCCCACTGATGACTGTGGACACCATTTCCTCCATCTCATCCAGCTCCTCCTGTGGCACTGGACTGCCACCTCCAGTCTGCATTGCTGCCTTCCTGTTGTTTACGAGTTTCTGCTTGACATCATTCCAGCACCTCTTGACCTCGTCCATTGTCCTCTTCAGCACTCCGACTGCATTCACCTTGTCCACGATGGTCTGCAATATTACATGTTTAGTTGCCAGTCACACAGTGGAGGTGACGAACAGTAGTTGATGGCTGTTTTTTGCACGTTGGTGTTTTGCAATTTTGCGGCGTTGCGTTGATTTTAACGCATTGGTTTGATGCGTTGTTGTGGGACTATCGCATGGTGCTGCCGGCTTGGGAATACCACGTTGACACAGAGTTATTTTCCCACGATGGACTGCGATGTGAAGAGTTGCATTAAGCTGCTTTTGCGGTAGTTATCACACAATCTTGAGAATATCTCCCTTATGTGGTTTCTTTTCATTGGAGATTTCCTATTTATTTAAAGAAGTATGACTCGAAAGCATGGGGACACGTTCCAGTCATGGGGTTTCCTTGAGCAGACGACGGTAATTTGTTATTTCATCCCCAATGAGTTCAATTAAAGTGAGCTAAGACTACAACTCCCAAAATGCATGCTGCTGTTAAATGACTTTACTGCATAAGAACTTAGCGTCGTGGTCACATGAAGTCACATAGAGCCACAAATCATCTCATAGTTTCCACTCCCTAAAAAAATTAATCATCAGCTTCTCAATGCCTACTCAAGAAATTAGCAAGCAGGTTTGCACATGTAGAACTGGACGTGGGAATTATGGATTACGTGGATTTCAGTGCTGCAATTTTGCACCAACCCTTTTTAATTCCACGGATTGCTCTGTACTATTGAATATGAAGGCTGTTGATGTTGTTTTTAAGACATATAAATTAATTATATATAAAAAGCATGTGCTTGAACAAGAACATTGAATTGGGCTTTTTATTACCATGAAAAATTAGATTTGTTCGTGTTTGTATGGGATCTATCTCCCCTTTAAGGCATAACAGCGTGGCATGCAATGTCTACAGATCTGCTCTTGCTCTGCCTTTCCCCTTTGAACCCAATCTGAGGATCTTAGAGCTGATTACACGTGGCACAATTATAAAGTACTTTCATGTCCGTTGATTGACGGCCAGTATATTTAAACAAGGGCGGTCCAAAACGAGGCTCCCAGCACTGTCTACATATTAATTCTGCTGCATGACGACTGTGCACAGTGGGCAGCAGGGCAAAGTCAGCATGGCAAAGTCAGCATGGCAGCTGCGCAGGGATAAGATTCAATTTAATGGGAAAAAAGCTTGCTTTTAAATCACAGACAATCCAGTTTGCAGAAAGATGTACCTTGCAGAAATAAATGAAAGGAGGCCTGGTTGGGCCTTCAGCTGGTCGTGCTACATCAATAATGCAAGAGGGCCGTCTTCTCTGCCCATTCAGTATCACACCTATTGTGCGGCTGCACAGAAGAACACCTGCCTGCCTGGTCCAGTGATGCACCAAGGGTCCTTAACACCAGTGCCCGAGGATGGAAATGCCCTCTACGTCAGATCATACTATTATTTTACCAGGCAGGGACAGCTGGGAAGGATGCTCCAGGCTCATTTTCTAGCCTTGCCTCGTACAAAAAACGCAACAAAGAGCAGCTATTGTCCACTCAGTGTCGTAATAGGGATTTAAACTGCCTGAAAAGCTAATAGTGTGCTTTGTGGTCTGGAGGGGTTTTTCGATAATCCCCATTGTATTCAAAGTGGCGCTATATGGCCTTGAATCAATGGAGGACTTTTCAAGGACAGACAGTCCTGTTTGTCTTATTCTGTGGCTAATGGACATCTTTGGCTTCTTGAGAAATTGTGCAAGACGGATTTGCTTGTTATTGGTATTAGTGCAAAGAAACAAGAAGATCCCATGTTTTAGGGAACAATTGACCATTTAAGGGGGTACGAGTGCTTGGCGTATGCTTATCAGCAGTTCCTAATTTACAGATTTCTCCCTAATTTCAGATCACAAAAAAATTCTCCTGCTCATCCAAGATATGTCGTCAATTGCCATAACAGCTAATGCGTAAAACAGTGGGAGTTGCTGCGCGATGTGAAAGAGACAGATGGGAGCAGTGGTAAGGAAATATTTTTAATTTGGGTGGTAATGTAAAATCTTCAGATTTCTGTAAGACATGCTTAATTGGAGGAGAATTCACTGGGATGGTAGAGCAAAGTTCTCAGCTGGATTCTCCTCCCATTTTAGCATTTCCTCCCAATGAGGTGGTTTTCCAATACCATCTAACTTAAAATCAGGAGTATGTTTCATCTCCCCACTGTTTGACGACTGCCCTCGAGTCTAATCCAATGTATTGGAATTTTGAATTTGTATTTAAATATATGCATTCTTTGTGGACCTTGACAAAAACAATGTCTGGGGAAGATAGTGTAGAGTGATACAGAAAATGAGAAAAGCGGTTACAAAAACTGCTGTGTAGTAGAGTCCGTGGAGTGACTTCAACGCAATCAACTGTGGTGAGTATTGGAGATGGAGGCGCTGGAGGATTCCACGTGAATAAGCGGATTTTTAAGGGTTTTATAAGGATTTTCAGTGAGTTGGTCAGTTTTTGTGAGGAGTTGACTGATGATTCTCCTTAAACGCTGTGCCGTGCTTCATGATATTATGATGAGCAGTGTATGTTCATATTGGGCTGTGGACTGGCCCATGACTTATGCCCTGTGGGTGTTCATTTTAGAATTGAGCTAATACTCTTGAAAAGTGATTAATTTTGTTTACTGTTACTTTGTTGCAGTGCATTTTTTGCTTGCTCACTGCTTTCCCCCTACGTGTTGGAGCTTGTTCTTCAAGCATGCCATTCTCATGGCATTTATGCCATGTCGGCTTCACTGAACCGTAATTCTGACCATAACTCACACAATTTATAGTCTAGCCTCTAGGCTCGCAGGCAAGGCATCAGTGTCAAATCAATCACTGGCATAAACAAGAACACTTTGTAGAGCTGGCCGCAATGCACTGCACTTCTGCACCAATCAACATTGGAATACGCAGACCTGCATTTTGGGATGAGGATGCTCCCTGCAAGATGCAGTCATGTTCTGGTATACTGTTTTTTGTCAAAGCTATGTTTATTAAATGTTTACAGTTTACAATCTGGGAAAGTACCATCACAGGATCCCGCGCAGGGGAATCAGAAAACCTCAGCATGACCATTGAATGATTTGCCTTGATCAACAAAAAACCAGCTCCTTTGCTCGGAAGGTAAGCCGACTGGAGAACACAGTTTCTAAACATAATGGAGCTTAAAAAGAGTCTGTGCAGAGGTACGAAGTTAACAGGCAAGTGAGTAGAAAGTTTAACTTCCGCCTGCGGTGGAATCCTCCCCAAGGTGTGCCAGTGTAATGCTAAACATGGAATAAAGAAACATAAGGGAAAGAAAAAAGAAAAAAGGAAAAAAGCATGTACAAAATTATCCCAACGTGGGATAATAGCAGAATAAGAGCAAAAGGAAAACCCCCACCCCCCACCGCCCACCCTGTATACTGTTTTTTAAATTATGTTGTCTTTAGACTCACAATAATCTAGTGTGTATGCAAAGGTCTATGTGTGTACCTTCACATGAGTTAGGCCCTAGAGCTGACATGAGAAGTGAGGGTTGTACCAAAGGTGTCGTCATTGTAGAGACAGTGGACTGTTGTACCAGTCATGATTTTAGTACACACAGCGATCATGGCATTGTATTGTGCTTTGTAAATCCATAGTTGCCCATTTACCAATGAAAGAAAGTTTCTTCCACTTCCAGGAACACTTATACCTTAAGGTATCCGGGACTTCAATAAGCAGTACATTTGCCCCCAGTATGGCTGCTTTGTACATGCACCGTTTCAAATGCACCTATATTTACACTATGGAAAATCTCTATCACAGTCACTTGAAACTCTGGAAGTGTTATGTTGATGACACTTTTTATCTTAACTAGGGCAACAGAAGAGATTACAACTTTCTTACAGTGATTGAGTGAAAGAAACCCTTTTCTCGAATTCCCAAGCGAATATAGCAAATAACGGTTACCTTTTTTGGACCTCTTGCTACATCCAAAAGATGGACGGTTACAATCTGAACTGTACATGAAACTTATGGCAAGGAATTCCTTGCGACGGTTCAATAGTTACCATCCTAGGAACTTGCGTGACAATTTAACAGTGGGTCAGTGCTATACGCTAGATAAATACAAGCACATATGGGGATAAGTAAGGGGTTAACATTAGAATTATTATTTCTATATATTAATTACTCTTTTGTGTTTGTTTCGCTTAAGTTGGCGTTTGGGCCTAAATTCCAAAATGGCCGCTGACACGACACGACAAAGTGGCCACTTTCCCACGAGGCATGGAGTGAAATGCGCAGAAGCGACAAAGCCTTCCAGACCCCGTCGTGAACTGTGATCTCCGTGTACCCAAGCAAGGACACTGTGGAAAGACGGGCAAGTCTGAAGACAATTGATTTTCTGTAAAACCGGAACAAACTGACTTTTCACTGACTTGATGACCTCACCCCTCGAACTGTACTAAGGACCCAAACTATAGCATCGGAACCAGCCAATCATAACGTACTGAAATTACAAAATGTATCTTCTTGATTTGATTTTCTTATAAAAGTACATGGTAGAATAGTGAGGGTTAATCGCGCTCTCGACCGTTCCCTACATCGACTTCATCGACGACGCTACTCGTGACGCTACTTAGGCGACTGACTGCGCTTTCCTGAATCCTAGATGGTCCAGATGCTGCCCAATTATCTGATGACTGCGAACTTTTCCTAATTCTATGGGCACTGATAGATGATTGCACGTCTCTGGTCTTTTGCCGATTCTTTGAGACTGTAGCGTGCTGAGCAAAAAACTTTGAACTTTGATCCGCTTAGACGAATGACAACAGATTTGAGTATGCAGACCCACTGACTTAGAGGACTACAAATAGCCAGATTAGGTAAATATGATGTTCTGCGATTTACTTGAAATTTGATATAAACTTTCTAAATGCGAACCTAACTCTTCAAGAAATTTTAGATAAACAGATATTGATTAACAAGAAATGAGTTTGTGGTTTATTGAGAAAGATAAGATCTAAATCTTGAAATGTGTTTTAGCTGGTTCTAAATCACCATCAACCAATCCAACTATTTGGTCCATTGACCACGTGGGAGGAGTGCCTTGATTTAGGATTGAGATCTGTAGGCGAAAGGGGTATCGATGTACATTTTGTAAAATAACTTTTCTTTACCTATAGGTTATAAGGTGTTCCCCTCACATGTCGAGCGTTTGAACCACTCATCCCTCCTGCTGCGTGCAGACCGGTGAATGGATAAGTGTGAGTGTTGGTGTTATGGGCCCCACCAATGACTGCATGTGTGAATGAGCTAGTGTGACGTCGGGTCTGTGACGCAGGGAGGATACCGGTACGGGTTTGCTTTCCCCGTTACCAGGGTTTTTGCGCTCCATCACCAGTTCACTAAACAAACTACAGAGTTGGACCTTGGAATGAAGACCCCATGAAAACCAAAGCATTTTAGCAATGGCAACAGCAGTGTCTTTATATATATGGGCACATGCCCTTGCGAACATTGCTACATTGTCCTTACCATCTAGAAGGTGAGGCTCAGAATTTCAGAACACTGATGTGCCGTTCGGTGCAAACGCAACAACACAAAGTTAACCCGGCATTATCTTGAAGCTGGTCTAAGTGACTGTGACGTCCCTTGGTGTGTTATTGATAAGACCCAGTGGATATCTACGTGCTCTGTGGGACAGGTCTTCTTACACGATATGGAGAAAAGATGGGTTTTTAGGATGAAGACTCGTACTAGAGGCCTGAATGATGATATCCTGTTGAACGTCTTGACCTGAACTCATTATCACCGCTATTCACCACAGTTTTTTCCACTCATCTGCTTCTCTGTGATTATTAGTGTGTGCCTCAGTAGTCCGACACGTGTTGGTCATTGGTTGACTACCGCATCGGTGATGGTTTTCACCCTGATTATACTATTCACATTTGTTCAATATGCCTGACCTACAATGTTTTCTGTACCCCACTGATATTTTATCTGAGACACCTATTGTATTACCTGTTTTTCCCAGAGGTGTATCTTTGAGTTGTCTTTCATTGTTCTGAAAGAGGTTATCCATCTAGACAGGTTAGTTTTTCATTTTGCTACCTATGGGTTTAGTTATTTAAAGCCCATCCATTTTGAACTACACTTCCCATCATTCTGTAGGGGTTCACATGTTGGTCTCCATTCAGAGACAACTTTATCCTGGTTGCTTGTGTTCTTTTTTCAATTGATCCTTTTAAAATCTTGCACACAATATTAGATTGTTTGTCCAAATAGCATCACAAATTCTGGGTATTTGAAATTACAATTGTTAGAAAATGGGTACCTGGTTGACTGGGGTGGAAGCCCTGGTCAAACAGTAACCACTACCATAGTCAGGGTAAGTCACAAACACACTCTAGATTAACCTCTGCTCATCATGTGGTAGCTTGGCACGAACCGCCAGGCTTAACTTAAGAGGCAATGTGCAAAGTATTTGTGCAATACTTCAAACAGTAACACAGTGAAAAAACCACAAAGGGACCCCACACCAGATTAGACAAATAGAACTCAAGTTTATAAATAAAGCAAGACCAAAACAATGAATATTCCATAGGTTGCAGATGAGATATGAATTTTTAAAGAATAGATGCACAAATAGCACTTCGAAGCAATAAGCGCCTATGTAGGACATCTGGTATCGCTGGAACAGGACAAAGTCAAAAGTTCAGGCCGACTGTGATGGAGTGCAGGCTGGATACAGGAACCACACAAGGCTCACTGAACAAAAGTACCTTGATCCTTGTCTTAATACGAAGATGCGGGGTGCAGTCGAGTGATGCAGCGATTTTCTCCACGCAAAAATGGAGATGTGCCAGTTCCAAAGACGAAGTTCCGGTTCTGAAATGCGATTGTTCCGGAGCCAATGCGCCGGGCTTCTCCACACAGTCGAGGGGATACATCGGTCATCTCTCTGCAGTGGCGGCGATGCAGTGGTTCCGATGTGGCGGTTCTGATGACAATTCACTAGTTTCCTGGTATTCCCTATCCTTTTACCACAACATAAACTTCAGGTACCAGCTGAGTCTCTGGTAGTCCCTGTCTTTTTACCACATCAGATACTTCAGGTACTCAATTTATCAGTTCTCTCATGAAAAGCAAGGTCCTAGGGCGCTATATTATATTACATAGTTCTATTCCAAAGAATTGTGTACCAATAATGTCTTTTCTAGATGCTTGATAGATTTATTTTTTATTTTATTTTTTTCTTACCTACCAAACCTAAGCTTGGGTGTTTGAAAATGCAAAGTGGTTATGGTGTTGTGGATCCTCCTTACAAGATAACTAGGATATTTAGGTTGCTCTCCATTCTAGTCAAAACAACTTTCCAGTTATAAAATCTTTCCAGTCACGTAAAAGACATGCAAACATTACAGAGGTTTTTTTATACACTGAGCTCATATGAAGTCTGGGCAGTTTTTACACATCCACGTAATCACACAAAAATAATTTTCTTTATACATCTCACATTATTAAACCTTTATACGTCATTACCAACTGCATTGTCTGAAAGGGTGTTTCATGACCGGTTAAAACCTTTGGGCTCTACAACAATAACCGCAGGATTACCAGTTTTCCAGTTAAGATAATAAAAGCGGCTATCTAATACGGGCCCCTTACAAGACATGGGCCAGGGGAGACCACATCTCCCATGATACTCAAGAACCTTGACATAGCATGTATGCAGAAAGACTATAACTCCCATGATTCCTGGTCCTGACAAGTGCCACCTATGCACCGGATACGGTAATGGCATACAATTGTGCCACGGTGGGAGACCATTACGTTCACTTGGGTGCATGTACAGTCAGGGATCTAATGTCCGGAAAACGGCAGCAGATCAGCTGCGATGGATTGATCATGATTTGTTGTTCCTTCCTATTGGTCAAGAATACTCCAGGACCAACGGCAACCGGTGTGGCCCGAGAAAAAAAAACTCACGCCCCCGGCATTACACCACCACAAGCTGGGGAGAGAGGAACCAAGGGGCATATTATCAAGATAGGCAATAAAATTATCGCCGCTTTAGCAGCAGAAAACTGCCGCTAAAACGGCGATAATGGACTTGATAATATGCTCTATGGAATTCCAATTGAAGCCCATGTTAGATGTGAAGGGCATCTAACCTGAGCTTCAATTGGAATTCCATAGAGCATATTATCAAGCCCATTATCGCCGTTTTAGCGGCTGTTTTCTGCCGCTAAAGCGGCGATAATTTTATCGATTGTCGTGATAATATGCCCCCAAGTTGGTGATTCAGAGGGTAGGGACCCTTGATGAAATAAGTACCCAATTCTTGATAACTATTAGCATACTTTTTAAACAGTGGCATTCTGTTTACAGAGAGGGTTTTTTGAGAATTCTGGTCTGATTTTTAACTTGAAATCATGTCTAATTACCACATTTTAGGGCTTGACTACAGGGCCAACCTCCTCTCACCCCCGTGGGGTTACACTTTCCCACAGATTGGGTGACTGTGTATATATGTTACATTATTAATTACTAAAGACAGCCATTCTTCTTTGTGTGTATGTATGTATCCCACAACCCCAAGTCGGGCTCCATCATATTTGATGATTCATGTGTAGTATGGTCACCTAAATAGAAGGAAAAAAAGTTTTTCTCACTGTGAAAGGGTTCCACTTCTTACATTTGCGTGAGGCCTATGGAAATATAATCGAATGCCAATATATATTTATTGAAACTACATTGAGATGATGACCACAGTCATCATCACCTGAATGGAAGAGGTAAATATACTCCTTGGATTCATTGACATTTCTACACCTAAAGTGTCCTGTAGAGGACTGAATTCCCTCTAGTTTCAGAGCAAATATTTCTCACAAAATGTATTCAGCCTTTGAAATCCAAACTAATACTTAACCTGTAAGACTTCCACAAGTTATCCACTTCAACATACTTTAACCTAACAACACCATGTACAAAATGCTATCTACCTCAAAATAATTAAAACATTTTAACTTCAATCAAACATCAACCTGTTAGACATGCTGGTTCTGCCAATTCAATGTATTATGTGTTCACTTTGCTTCAAGAAATTAATGACAGATGAACAGGTACCACTTGAAGAAGAGATCTGCTATACACAGCTGGTGAACAAGAGGACTCTAACATATTCCATCCTTTCAGGTCTCAAGGCAATTGAATCCTTCCTCGCCTTTATCACCAATCCCAAGAAAAATATCTTTAATGGAAGCCCTCGAGGTGGATGCCTGCGTTTGTCTCTCACAAGAACAACCAGTGCCCACTCCCACCAACATATGCTCAGAATAGACACCTTTCTGCTATAACCATGCAAAGGTACTGAATGTAAGAAATCACAATGAATCAAGGATATTCAGAACTAGGCCACAGCCATCCACCTACTACAGTGATTAATCAGCATGTCTATCTATCACACTGCTTTAGTCCTTGAAACTGCTAAGGACCTCCAACCAAGATAAGAAATGAGCCCCTCTGGTAATATACACAAGACAGCAGTGCGGACAAGCATCCGGCATTGTGCAATCATTGCAAACATCGCACTACGCAGTTCGCCTAGCGCTACGCGTAGCTCGCATAGTGCGAAGTGCACTTCGCGTAGCTACGAGTAGCGCTACTACGCAAACTATGCCCAGGGTTATTCAAAAGACCTTTTGATTAGGTTCTGTCTAGACCTGCACATTTGTACCCATTGCTGAACTGGCCTGTCCCGCTTGTTCTCTCTTATTAACATACGCAAAGTATTTCACTATAAAGATATCATAACTATTTCGCCCTGACCCCCAACATCAGCACGACCATAATGCTACTGTTGCAAGTTTAGTTCATATATTCCATGCTTGGTTTGTTAACACTGTACAGTGCAGTAATGTTGTGAGGTGCATTTATGCTACATTAAATACAATTGCGGGCGACAGCACGCTTTACAAATACACATAACATAAATGTCTAATTACTGCAATAAATAAAAACTGCTAGGTCAAGTCAGTTTTGTACAGGAACCCAAACAATGCAGACATGTTTCAGCAATGATGACTCTCATCACAAAGGTGCAGCCTAAGTCCTAATTGCAGCATGCTACACAGCCTAAGGCTGGGCACATCTATTCCACTTGGGGTTGCTCACTGAGGAGAACAAAAAATAATTAACAGAATGCCTAAATTCATCTTAGCCAAGAGGAATGACTCTCGGCTTCATTCCAGCCCATAGCTGCTTTGCTTACATTGTCAAATCTGAAGGAGGCCAGCCATATTCAAGGCAGTTTTGGCATTACCACAGAAAGCTGCTGTGTTCCTCCCCTATAGACACGAATATAAGAAGCCCATGTATACTTTGGCCTTTTAGGTCTCTTTAATCAGAAGCAGCTAGAGTTCTATGGCACAGAAAACTATAACCCGACATCTGGACATAACCATCCCACTCACTGAAGAACAAAAAGTGGATGGACTGCTTGTCTTAATTTTGTGTAGTGGTAATTAAACAATGCCCTTATCATGTCCTGTGTGGTTTTTTTTAAATTATGGAACTGACTGACATTAAACATATACAAATTAGTCTTGGCTTTGCTTCAAAAAGAACAGTGTAGGCCAAACCACGAGTTTAAATACCCTTAGTAACTCTTTGAGACCTATGTCACCGTAAACTATAAATATTGCCATGGTTGTCATGTACTTCTTTGGTGGCTGTTCTTGAGTCCATGTAGTTTACCACTTGGACATTAGTCAAATATCAGCTAAAACATGTAGTAATATTGCTGCCATATAACCACTATTATTTCTGCTCTTTAGGCTTCTTTTAGGGAGCTGTGTAAATCAAGTACTAATATAATGATGTGGTAGTAAAGTTGCTACAGTCCGGTGGTGTGACATTGTCCATGGGTGTGTGGTTTTGTGTCCACAAATGTGCAAACACTTAAAGTGGTAATGTTACCACAGACTTGCTGCATTATTCTGTACCACAGTATCATCAGCTTTTTGTGTCTCTAAACCCCTTCCCTGCGGGGGTAATTCCACCGTGGTGCGGGGGGATGGGGGGGCCACGGCGCCGCTGTGCTCGTGACGAGCTCAGCTCGTCATGACTCACAGTGGAGCTGTGCTCATGACGAGCTGAGCACGTCACGACCCCACCCACTTATTAATTCTCCTGCACAGGCGGGGAATTAATCATGCGTGGGCGGGCCGCAGCCGTTATGACGAGCTCAGCTCGTCATGAGCACAGCTCCACTGTGACTCATGACGAGCTGAGCTCTTCATGAGCACTCAACGAGTTAACTTCTCTCAGGGGCTTATTTACAAGCCCATTGCACTGCCGGTGCATCACTTTTTTTGACGCACCAGCGGCACAATGTGCCTACCCATATTTACAAGGCCACATACAGTCACCCTGCGTGGCTTTTCAAGCCCCCCTTTCACACATTCAACTGCATGAAAGAGGCATTCCAATGGTGTTGCTGTGGGTGTTCCCACGCAAAATCCATGGAACCTGACGCATACCCAGATTTTTACGGTTTCGTAATCCAGAGAATGCGTCAGATTCCTACGCCACCCCAGGAAAGACTGAGGGAGGCGCAACGAGGAGAAATACCTTTATTTCTCCTCATGTTTCCCTTTTCTATGGATGCTGCATCCTGCAGAACACATAGAAAAAGGAAAAACACCTCTTGTGATTAATTTTGTGCTGGAAGGTGTCTCTTCCCGCACAAAAGCAATCACCCCAACAATGCTGACACCCTTGTGCAAGCGTGCCTGCATTGGCGCATGGCAGCCCATTGTGTGCCAGGGCAGGGGAAAAGGACAGGAATGTGCCTTATCTTGTGGGTACGGCACATTCCTGCCCTTTTCTATTGTTTCACGATTGCACCATGCGTCAAAATATGGTAAATGAGACCCTCAGTTGCTCCACTTTGTAATGTGTTATTGTTGCATTTGCAAATCTGTAATTCTGCACAATGAAAATCCATTCAATGGGTAGAAATGTGCAGTAACCTAATTAGTGCACACATCTCCCATTACCTCAGATTACGGGGTACATTAGTGGTAATATTCAATTGTAAAGGTATTACCACAGCCTTAAATGCTGTTATGTTATTAGCAACACTAATTCAGCATCTAAGCTCTGAAGAGATTTAGCACCACTGAATACAAAGGGGCAGCTTTACAAGCCCCTTGTGGCACTTTTACGCCACCGTTGCGTCACTTTTGTGACGCAGCGGCGGCGTAAACAATCCACCACTCTGTGACATATTTATAACGTGACGCATCTAGTGAGTTGCGTTGTAAAGCCCTGCGGTACAATATACCTGCATCAGGTATAATGTATGCAGGGTGGGCGTTCCGTCGGAAGGAAACCCCGTAAAAGTGACACGGTGAAATCTACAAGATTGCACTGAGTCACTTTTGTGTCCGCTTGTAGCAGGCATAAGGAGTGACACAGCATAGCAAGTATAGGGCGCCCCTGATCAGTGCTCGAGTTGCATCGCGCTTGCGACACAACTCCAGCACTGCGTCACCTTTACGCCATCAGATGCGTCACGCATCTGTCTATACTTGAGCCACGGTGCGCCGCATTGTAAATCTGGCGCATCCATGGTGGCGCAAGGGGTTTCAACTGTCATTCAAAATAACTGGTGCATCCCTGCTGATATGCAGGGATGCACCAGTTATTGTAAATCTGCCCCAAAGAGTTTCTGTGTTTCTGCCACTGTCATCCAGAGGGCAACTCAGGTCAAGACAAACTATCTCCCACAAAAATATGGGGTACCATATTCGGTGGTGTGACCGATTACATAAAATAGAGGTTTTCATATTTTTTAGGACTCATGACAATAATGTGCAAAGGTGGCACAATAAATGAGCTTTAGAACTCACACAGGCTCCATCTGGAGGATCAGACATCTATTAGCTGATTAAGTAGGAGCAGCACTCACTCCCAATGCATTTGTGAATCAGCATCCTGCGCTATTATTTGTGATGGTACAGTGAAGGGATTGCTACCTAGAAAGCTGCAGTTGTGATGTGCTGTAATTAAATGGCATAGTATACTGGGGTGTAAACACGTTTATCTGGGACAAGGCACAGACCTTCACATTTTCCACTTGTGGTCTGAGATGATATTTAAAGCCAGGTCTGCACAGTTGCCTTAACCTACATCTGCCAAATGACAAAATAGATTCCATCTCTCTTTCACTCGGACCGGGAGGCAAAGCTGGTGCTCTCTAGATGGCAGCAGCATCCTAAAGAATGATATGAGTGGAACGAACGCCCTCTTCTCAAAGCAGATCAGCGGACATTTACCATGAATTTCTGCTATCGCTGCCGCTAAATTGACATTTAGCCAGGGCACAAGTCCTAAAAAAAGAAGTGGGGGGACACTGATGTCACGACAGGAAGTGACGTCACGAAAGGTGGCTTGCACCATCAGGCTCATTGCCTCCCCTCGCTCACCCCTTAGATGCAATTGCATCAGAGAAGCCAGTGCGTGAGCAGCGTTCTGAATGAGCTCCGATCTCACCCCAGAGAGGCCAAAGAGTGAATGTGTGGCTCCGTTTTCTCCAGTTATCGAGCTCCCGGTAAAATAATTGGGGGGATGCCGTCCACCCGCGTGGTACCCCGACTCGAGCCTTGCATTTAGCACTTGTTAAATATAGTCGCGACTTCTGGCTTTTTTTCTGCTCTTCCTTTCTCTCCCGACGCTTGACTGCCTTTCTTCTTCTCATCTTTAGGGTCTAACATTGCATCACTTTTCATACAACTGATACTCACTCAGGGGGTGCTCTCGGGGGGTAAGGGGGTGGGTTCTCAGGGTTTTTTCACGCAGGACACAGGGAGGTACTGGAGGATTAAAACACAAGGGGTACTAACAGCATTAGCTGAAAATGAATCTGGTATTTTACAAATGCTAACTGTTTTTATGTATGTTTTTCTCAATGTTCTTTCTCTCTGAAATTTTTAGGGGTCAATATAATGGGGAATTGCAAAATAGCCCTGTAACTCGTTCTTCTATGCTCTATGATGGGGATAATTAGATGTATAGGTTGGAATGTAGACGGTTTGAATGCGGCATATAAGCGCCAGCTGGTCAGGGAGGAGCTTAAGCTTTATAACCCTCATGTGGTATTTCTCACAGAAGCACATCTGGCTTACAAAGACAGATGCTTCCTAAAAAATCTAGGTTTTGAAATTGTTGAATGTACATCACAGGGAGTAGCAATTAGAAGAGTAGCGATACTCAAGGACAAGCGACTAATCTGCAAAATTCTTAAAATCTCTTCCAACCAACGTGGTAGATGGCTCATTGTACAATTGGAAATTCATGATAAAAAGTTTGTATTCTGTGCAATATATGACCCAAATATGGACGATCCAACCGAGTTTTTACAGTCTAATGTTGATACCTCCTCTCGTACCATAGTTTGGGACACAATGAAAGCTTACATACGTGGCACCACTCAACAATATGTCTACCGCTTAAATAAAACTAATGAGAATAATGCAAGGTCATCTTCCAATGCATTAATACAATTAGAAATCCTGCATGCGAAGAAACTTAGGCTGGTAGGGCTAAACCAAGATCAAATATATGCCTCATTAATAGATCTGCGCCTACTTATGGGCAGGATATTAAAAGAAAAGATCGCGGCTGCTTGTTACAAGAACTGCTCTCTGCAATATGACTACGGGGATCAGGTTGGGAGAATTGTGGCATGCCAAGTGGCGGGCAAGAAATCTAAAGGGCAGATAGATGCGATAAGGGGTAGAAATGGTAGGCTACTTACTTCCCCTAATTCAATTTTAGGGCAATTTACTCAATTTTACAAGGGACTTTATTATACCTCATCTTGTAACTCGGACAAAACGGGACTTGAAGACTACTTAAAACTTTGCGATCTCCCATTTCTGAATAATGATGCACCTGACCTTCTTCATCAGGATATCACTAATGAAGAGATTACGACCGCTCTAGCCACGTTACCATTTGGCAAGGCCGCTGGGGATGACACCCTGTCAATTGAATTTTATTTTAAAAAATCAAATTCTATCCTACCGCTACTGAGTGATGTTATACATCAGATAGGATACCGAATGGAAGTGCCCAAATCGTGGGATATGACTAACATTGTCTTTTTTCTTTAAAAGGGGAAATCAGCGGACGACTGCGGGTCCTACCGTCCAATATCTCTTTTCAGCTTTGACACTAAAATCTTTGCCAAGATACTGGCTAACCGTTTAGCGCCTTTTTTTTGCCAGATCCAGTATCTGATCAACAGCATGGGTTCATAACAGGCAGAGATACTACGGCTCATGTCAATACAGCCATAATGGCATTCGACATCGCTAACAGGACATCTTGCAATTTGGGGATGGTCCTATTAGACGCTGAAAAAGAATTTGATCGAATGGCATGGGACGCACTGTGGGCATCATTAAGTTCTAATGGATTACAAGGTCGATTTACTAAATGGGTCCGTGCACTATGCACTAATCCGCAGGCTAAACTAATATACACTAATTTATACTCCGCCCCATTCCAGATACATCGTGAAATTCGGCAGGGGTGCCCACTTTCCCCAATGCTGTTTGCATTACACATTGAGCCATTCATCAAATGACTACATTTAAACGCCCATATTGTTCTGTTCAGTAACGGGACACATGAATTAAAAGTTATCGCCTATGCTGACGACATCACGGTTTTCTTTTCTGATCCGGTAACGGCACTGATTTCAATACAGGAAGAGGTGGAAACTTTTGGCCATCTTTCAGGGTATAATTTGAACCCTCACAAAACTCAAATTCTCCATAATCTAGATCTGGCAACACCTATAACGGGTGGCTGTACTACCACAACTTATTTGGGGGTATGGATTTCTCCCCTTGTCGAACAGGTATGGAAACATAACTATGAGCCATTTCTGCACTCGGTCATCCAAAGCTTAAAGAAATGGAATAAACTTCCAATAACCATAATTGCCAGATGCAACATCATTAAAATGTATATCTTGCCTAAGTTTCTATAACTGTTTTGAGTTATCCTTCTCTGTGTCCCCAACTTCTTTTTAAAACAACTGGAAGGTTCAATTAATAGCTTTATATGGGGATATAAGCAAGCATACCGCGCAATTCGATTTCTTATGTTCCCCTTCAACCAAGGAGGACTCCAACTCCCTGATTTTAACCTTTATTTCTGGGCAGAATTCGCTGGGCATTTCCAAAGTTCACTAACTGACAAGAAACCATACTTTTGCTTTTTCTTTGCACTATGTGCGGACAGCAATATGTTTCTCTACAGGATCAATGACCCAAATTACTATAAAAGAGTCCGATTTAAGACTGTTAGGGACATGATACGTATATGGCATGACATTCTTGATCACTTCTCACTGTCCTCTGAAGATCTAGGGCAACTTGTTTATTTCCAACTATGGAATAACCCTACTCTCCTGGAACTATTCCATGACTCTACTGCTCAGCGGTGGGCAAACCACGGGATTGAATGGCTAGGTCAGCTCTACGATTCCGATGGCTTTCGGACTCCGTGTTGAAATCGAGACCGCGAGTCGGACTGCTACACAAGTCAGCGTTATTCAGTTTCTAGATATGGCATACTGAAGTTACGCATTAATCTACATACAATATTCTTCACATAAACGATCATTTACAATATTTGCATTGATACTTATTCACCACTAAGTCCTAAATATTGCCCCGGACGGATGATTTACTGGCTTTGAGAATTTATGCTGATCTTATTTCTTCGACTGCCCTCAGGAAGACGTGGGTACTCCCGGGCGACGAAACACGTGTTGGCTGGACCAACGAATGAGAGAATAAAGAGAAGATATTTACATATGCTGTACCTATTGTCATTATACTGTATATTGTGATTTTCACATTGTGGTGGATACAACTAGTTGTGCTCGGATGTTGATTCATTTATGAATGTGACCTTTTGGGATCATTATTGAGAAGGGTGGATGACCCCTCTCTCCTTGAGCACCTACCAGATACTTCCCTCGTAATACTATACGGATAAGGGTGAGCGCCTGTACTCACTAGGTTCCTTCATCCATTTCAATTTTTGACAAGAAACCATACTTTTGCTTTTTCTTTGCACTATGTGCGGACAGCAATATGTTTCTCTACAGGATCAATGACCCAAATTACTATAAAAGAGTCCGATTTAAGACTGTTAGGGACATGATACGTATATGGCATGACATTCTTGATCACTTCTCACTGTCCTCTGAAGATCTACGGCAACTTGTTTATTTCCAACTATGGAATAACCCTACTCTCCTGGAACTATTCCATGACTCTACTGCTCAGTGGTGGGCAAACCACGGGATTGAATGGCTAGGTCAGCTCTACGATTCCGATGGCTTTCGCACTTTTGCGTCTTTACAATCTACTTACAATCTTCTGCCACAATCCTTTTATAAATACTTACAAATAAGGGATTACTTTTTAAGACCACAACCAATACAAACGCCACACTCTCACAATTCATTGACATGTTTGTTAAATCTTAAGTTGAAATCACAAATTAGTACAATGTATTTACAACTCTGACAATCAAGCCGTGATGATACTCAACGTCTAGCTGTTAAATGGAGTCAAGTTTTAAGCATAACTATTGCTGACACATAAATCGTCTCTGCATTAGATATTTTATTTAACTCTATCCATTCTATCAGTTTAAAGCTGCAACAATTTCAAACTATTTGCATGCTGTATTACACTCCTGAAAGGATTGGGAAATGGGCACACAGGGCACAAGGGTATGGGGGATGTGGGAGATAGGACACTGTACCCAAAGTGCGGATTGGTCGCAGCTAACATCGTTCATATTCTTTGTACCTGTCCCATGTTAGGTACTTCCTGGGGGAAAGTAAAACAATGTGTTGGTCATCGTCTAGGCTATGATTTTCTCCCTACTAACAAAGAGATCATGATAGGTCTTAAAGAGAGTGCTGATCGAGGCGTGAGATCTTTGTTTTTCTATTGCTTTTGTCACCGCTCGCCTCTGCATTGCAAAAGCATGGATCTCGCCAAACCCCCCGCCTTTCCTGAATTGTGGGCCACCATGAAAGACATATACAAGAGGGAACACACATTGCCCAAAGTCTGAGGCATACAGTCCTTACAAAAATTAGACTGCATTGGGACAGCTTTGTCTGATCTTTCCTATATATACACACTTTTTTTTCTATTTCCTTTTTTAAGTCCTTTTATTTTTCTGCTTTTTCCTTTTGTTTTTGCTTCTTTTCTTTCCTTTTCCCTTTCACTCTCTTTTTCATTATCCTTTTTTGGATAGGGATAACAATTTACATGTATGAAATTAAGACTATCTTTTTCTTTGTACTCTTTGTGAAAATCTAATAAAACTTTATTTAAAAAAAAAAAAAAACTCTTATGTTTTCTTTCATCCCATCCATCCAACACCTCAGTAACACGCAGTGGACGTAAAGCGATGCAATGCAGTGCAAATGGGTATTTGCTCTGAAAAAGAGTACTTCTCCAATGCAAATTAAATACCAATGCTTGGTTTTACGTGACTTTGCTTCACTTTGCGATGGAGCAAAGCTTTAGTAAATCTTGACCAAGATGTAATAGGAAATTTGATAACAGAAGTGCAGCCTGACAGAAGGAAACACTTAAATGATGGAGAAAAAGTGAGACAGATAACTAAAGGTAGCTATTCATAGGTGGAGACCGATATGTGGATGAATATTTAGAAAGAGACAGGAAAGATCAATAGAGAGGCAGGGAGAGACAGACACAAAGACAAACAGGCTGAAGAAGCTAAGCATGTGGGTACACGTATAAGAAGGCAGAGCTTGATATGTTATGGTTTATGAATTACTAAAGCAGCAAAGAGTAGGGGCAAATGCTTTTGATGTTAGTTAACATAAATGTGCTGTTTAACCTCTTCCATATGCAGTAGGTGGGTACACGCATGAGGCTCCCATAGACATCGTAAGCTATTTCGATGTAACCACGCATAATAATCATAAATATTTGTACGGTAAATCAGAATCTAAATGTCACCAAATTGTGTGTTTTCAATCACTACAAGAGCATGCTCCTTCTTCCCACAGAATACAGTCTCTTGCTTTCCCCTGACAGGGTACTCTGAGCTAGGCATAGTAATTAAACACCTTTTCTAATAAAAGGCCAAAGCATCTAGGAGATGCATTATTAAATGCTGATCACATATGAGATGAAATTGTCCATTTTTAAGACATGACATTTGCCACTTTTTGGTAGCTTTGTTGCTCTATTCCAATTCAAATCAATATTTCAATGCTTGGTCATTGCAGCAAATGTGTCTTTTCTGCAGGGCATTCCCAGAAAGTTTGTGTTTCCGGGATCCTATTTTTGTTGGCTTTAGGACTCTGTGTGTTTTACCATTGCAAAACAGTAGTAAAGCGTCTGTGCTCCCAATTCCTAAAATGCGATGTACAACATAACTCCATATTTGAGTTACTCGCCATTACTATAGGTCCATTGTAACTGTCGCCTATAATGCACCTATAGCATAGAACGCCAAAAGTCCAATATGTGCTACAGTGTGTATTTACACCACCCGCATATGGCAAAAGTATATGCCTTTCACCACAGTGCTCTGTCTGGCTCGCAGTTAAAATATCCTGCAGTAATCTATGGCAAGGAAAAAAGCTTTTGACATGTAGGAAAATCCAATCTTATATATTCATAAGTTTTCTCTAAAGTGCTCATTTTAATCTCACAGGCCAGGGTGCTAATATATTAAAACAGGACACACTACATATTGAGGTTAGTGTACTCTCATGGTGAATAAAAACCCAAAGCTATTTCACTGTGTAGGCTTTGTTAGCCTTTTCACTAAGCAGGCCTAGACGTCAATACAATCTTTATTTCCTATCTCTGATTGTGAAAAAGCTAGAAAAATACTTTTGATAGCTTGAATGGAAAAGTGTTTTTATAAATATGCACTCCAGAGCTAGAATACACATCCTTGTCCAGGGGAGTTAATGACCTGGTTCATAGGACAATAGCCAGCCCCAGGAGGAGAAAGTGTTTGTTAACTGCAGATAACTTTAAAGGTATTGGCTATCTGGAAATGGGCATGGGCAGTTGGCAGAACAAAGAACGCTTTAGTATGACCTCTTTTGAGTTGCAGATGACAGGGATGGCTTCTCCTATTTTTTCCGAAGACTGCCCCACACAGCTAAGGAGCTGTATACAAACCAGCCTAATGGCAAATGGTTTCTGCCACCTTGAAACTGGGTTTCCAGGGTTATGTAACAGTAAGGTAAAGAAAGAGGAGATGCTGTAAAAGAGGAAGGGACTGAGAGAAAAGATTTAGAATTGGGTGGTAACATTCTTCAATTACTGCAGTGGCTAGATCTGCGACCCCAATCACCTCCTCCTCAAAACATTTCTGGACCTAGGGAGTCGTATCTGAAGAAGACAGCCCTACTGGAAGTAAACGTATTACTCCTACTGTAAGAAGGAAGCTTATTTTAGGACTCAAGCACTCTTGAATTGTGCTCACATCTAGGGACTGGAACTGTTCTCTATGGGTCAGGAAGTTGTCTTCCTGTTTGTTTGCTTCAGGAACATGAAACGCAGAATGATTACTGACTCCAAGAGGACCAAGATGACTTTAGATTACTGGACCCTCCAGGAGTCCTGGCTGGAGAGAGACCTCGTAACTTTGCCATGAGGAGCGAGGGGCTACCATGCTAATGTAGAGGAGCTTTTCCAGAATGCTGAAAAAAGTGACGACCTGGACAGAGTGCTATGGCTTGCCTAGGGTGATTGCACCCCAGAGGGTTTGTTCCTACTCTGAGTTTTTTCTGCACTGAAACCTTGTTCAGTAGGGACTCATGATGATGGTATTTGCCAGGTGAAACATAAGATGGTGCATCCTGTTCAGTGACATCAGTGGCTATGAAATTGAGGTGTGTCCCGCTCTGAGCTATTGCCTACAGCAGGAGATCGACAATGATGTATCTGACTTTGAGGAACTTACTTTGGCCACAGCCTTGGACCTTGTCACGCTGGAAGATTTTGATTGGTATGTCACGGACTAAGTCCAAAAGTAAAAACGTTGACCAGGATGACCTGCTTGGTGTATCTGAACTTCATTCCATCACAGTCAGTCTTGAATAGCATGTAGGTCCCAGTCACCTGAGAGCAATAATGTTTGATTGATGTTTTACTTTTTCATGGTACTTTTTTGCCTTAAAGCTTTAAAAATGTATATCTTCAGTACCTCTTAACCTATTTTAATCATCTTGGTGGATTTTTGCTAACTAAATGTGTTTGCATTTTTCTAATATGGTTTAGTAATTTAATTATCTTTTTTTCTTTGCTTTACAATTGTTGGTACTGCTTGAACATAACATGTACCTCCATGGGGAATGCCCACCGCCGGTGCCATGGATATCTGGAGTGAAGAAGAGATTGTCTCAGAACTGACTGTGACATAACCAGAGTGAATTTACTAGGCTGCCTCAGAAATTGTACCCTTTTGGGTCTCAAGTTAATAACATCCTTACTGATAGTCATGAGATAAGTAATATTTTCATTTGCCTGACATCTCTAGCCAGTCCTTTTGCTTTAGTTTCACCAATATTCGAAGGACAGCTCTTAATAAAGATCTCTATGTAAAACTCCTAAATGAATAAATATGTGCATTGATTACAGTGGTCAGGTTTTTAAAATGCTAAGAACATTTCTTCACTATCAACAGAGACCAACAGTGTAGTTCAATTGCGCTATATGACTTGGATGACATTTTAAATCTGGTAATGCTTCAGAGAGAAATAATGGCCCGCAATAGGATTACTTGACATTTTATCTGTTCTGGGGCATTGCTAGTATTTCTGGTAATTGCCTGGCACTATAGCGGATACACACAGAGGTACCCTGGTAATACAACTTACAGTCTGAAAGTTATCAAACATGTTCCAGCATCTTTTTGCCGTCTCAGGATGGTTGTTTCTCCCAATATTGAGGTCAATAATGTTACCCTGAAGTTATAGACGCCACACTATGGACTCTCAGCATAACATCAAGGTAAGCATGTATAGGAAAGTATAACTATTCTTAACTATATATTATCTTCACAATATGTTAGTAGTTGATATTGTGGGGTCTGTGTAAAAGTCATACAAACTTCAGTACCATGGTAGAACAGAACATATGACATGTGGTAATGACAGCAAGGAATGATGTTTACAATCAGTATTCCCCAAAAATCACCAGACATTCTGAATTATGTGAAAATGACTGCCAGCATTGCAAATGCTGGACTGGCCTTTTCCCCAGATGATGCAGCCACCCACATCTCTGTTTGTCACCACAGTGAAAGAAAAACAGGTTCTATTGTTCAAGTCTGGCTTGTGCTTATAGGAGTTCGAAAGACTGAATTGCCAGTACTACTTGAGAGGGATGAACTTCACTAGAGGTTGTGCTAGGAGGACAAAATCATAGCATGAAGGGTATACACTCAGAAAGATACATACACTCTCTAAAGTCACTTGTGGGAAGCCTTAATATGTCCAGACAATGTAAGTCTCCGTAGAAGAATAAGTAGCCTGTGTCCATTCAAGCTACAGTGCTTCACACAAGGATATTTGTTGAAGTTTATATTAATGCCACTTCTAGCACATTATTGGCCTGATGCACAAAACACTGTTGTGGTCACAAAACATCCGTTTGGCAAAACCACTATGTTTGCAACCCCAAAATCATGTTTTGACACATAATAAACCCCTTTGTTGAGTCAGAAAAGCCTTCCCACCTTGCAAAAGGAGTTCAGTGACACAAATCAAGATTAGGATGGGCAGTGAAAGGGGTATCCCCTCCTAATTGCATGGTGTAATGACATGTATCAATGGTTTATGACCGCAGTTGTGGTTGTGGACCATTGAGTGGGGGGTGGGTGGTATCTTATTTGCAATGGGACGCTGTTGCTAATGGGAAGCCTCCCCTTTGTGAGTCATGTTGGATGGCTATGATGGGAGCAGACCGTGGCCAAGGACCATTTCCCAAATAGAAATTTAAAAAACATGCCAAAATCACAGTATAGCCAACTGTCTAATCATATTTTTCAACCTCCTGCTAATGAACTATTTGCAATGCAACCTCAGTGTACATAGATTACACGGCAAGCTGCATACTTGTTTGTAAACCAGTCAGTTATAAGCGCCGATGTTAGTAATCGGAACCAGTATGTGGAACAAAACTCAGGGCTGGTTCTTCCAATTTTACACTGGTCAATAGACCTTGATAGTAGCCTGAGAGGAATGGGGCTAGTAACAATTTTGAATCCTAAGGTACAATGTGACCATTAGGATCACACAATAAAAGTGTGAGTCATGAATTTGAAGTTAAAAGGTTTATTACAAGCTCAAAGCCTGACTAATATAAATCAATCTTAAGAACATACAATAAAAGTACAAAATGATCAAAGAAGGACCATAGCGACATATTAATTCCATACCCTTTGTATAATCCTATACATGATATCTTTAATGAAGGTAATAACTATATTATACTGTACTCGTTTATGCCACACAATAAACTAATTCATGTATTATTATCCAAAAATGACAACTGGTCACAATTTATAAAGAAAGTATTTAACACATATGTAATTCATTTCCCCCTAATCCCTCGCGAATGCACAATTGCATTTTAGTGTACCACCTTATAGTGTAAAACTATAGAAGATTAATCTCAACAATCCAAATGTCTCTGAAATAGAAAAAAACATTAATATGCACACACATGTATGTCAAAACACACAGTAAATGCATCTTCTACACCATTAGTTCACCATGTCTCATTCATGAATATGTGTCGTAATCCTGCAGTCTTTTTGTCCGCAGGGAATCACAACGCGGTCGTTATAACGACTGCGTTGTGATTCCGCATACCATTACTCCGCAAGACGTAACAACGACCGCGTTGTGATTCCCTGAAGGCAAAATGTTTCGTGGTAAACGTTGTTTACCATTCCCATTATTGCATCACGTGAGTATAAAAGGCCATATATACTTATATGGCCTAGTCAAACGCAAAAGGATGGAGCCAAAATTATACTACTCCAACCCTATAGGGTATCCAGGCGCTTGCAGATCCCAGAGGCTTATTGGTACAGCCAGGTCTTGAGGGCCAATCGGAGTTCCTGCTATACGTCCCACAGAGGCCTGTAAGCTGAGCACCGAATGTTTGAGAAGTAGCATGCACTGAGTTGAAATCATGGGGCAGATTTATGATAACTGGCGCATCCCTGCATATCAGCAGGGATGCGCCAGTTATTATGCGCCACATCTGTGCCACCATGGATGCGCCGCATTTATAATGCGGCGCACCATGGGGCAAAAACGGCACAGATGCGTGACGCATCTGTGCCGTAAAAGTGGCGCATTGCTGGAGTTGCGTCGCAAGCGCGACGCAGCTCCAGCAATGTTCTGGGGGGCCCTATCTGTACAATGCTGCGTCAATCCTTACGCCTGCTTCAAGCAGGCGCAGGGTTTTGACGCAGCATGGGCCTAAAAGTGACTGAGTGAAATCTTGTAGATTTCACTCAGCCACTTTTAGGAGGCGTTCCTGCGCCGGAACGCCCCCACCTGCCCTGGAACGCCTACATGTGGCGCAGGGCTTTACAACGTGACGCATCTCCCAGATGCGTCACGTCTTAAATACCCCGCACCATGGCGCAGGATTTGTGCAGCTGCTGCGTCACAAAAGTGACGCAACGGCGGCGCAAAAGTGGCGCAAGTGCAACATAAATCTGCCCCCATGTATTTTTCAGGCCCAAGGAACAGACTATTCGTGTGACTGCAGTGCTGCAAGCCACATCACCTGCAAGCGTCAAGCAGCGATTGATCAGTGAAAGCAAGAACTCCGTGCTTAACACATGGATAAACAAATTCGAGCAGATCAATGCGCGCCGCGCACAAGCCGATTCTAAAGTGAAGAGTGACGAGCGGGCCTCGGCAAGGAGTCATACCACACCTCAATAGAAACATCTCCCAAGCTTTCAGGCTCCAGATAAGGCAGCGTGAGTAGTTTTTATTTACAGTACCACAAACGCTTTCATGTGTCCTGTTGACGACTGAGAGACTGCAGCGCAGGAGAGTCGGGTGTACAGGCGGAAAAACCTGAATCAGCCCAGAAGGAACAATGCGTTATTTGTAGGTTAGAGTCAGGCAGGCTTTAGAAGCTGCGGTTTAAAAGAAGCTTCTCTGTGGAAACAGAAGGCCGGGGCAGATAACGCTGCCTGCATTCCTACAGATACTCTGCTAATCTCGGCGTGGTCCACACCTGGATCATAGACAGAAGTGTGTTTCTAGGTTGTGAAAGGGGGCTTCTGGGAGACGGATTTTCGATTGAAGATGCGGCTTTGTCTATTAAACACCAATTAGCCAGCTCCTTTGAAGGATCACACCACGCGCACATCAAATGTTGAGGGGAAAATATGGAGGTGGGAGGATATTTTCGCTTCTGCGGAACAGGCCCCTGTTCAAAACTATCCGTGATCCGCGCCGGTGCTTGATGTCAAACAATGTGCATGCTAATTAGCTGGTTCATCCTTTAATTTGAATAAGACAGCCCATCGCATTTTTTTGGTTTAATTTTAGGCCTCTGATCCTTGATCCACCGAATAGTGAAATCCAGTCAGATTTTCAGGTGGGCTGACAAATATATAAATTATCTCCACTGAAATTAACTCCACTGAAATCAATTATATGGAAATTCGCCTCATGTTTTCAATGTGGTTAGACCAGGCAATAAACTGGATTGCGGTGAGTCGGTGCCCCGAATTTGCTGGGATAGTTCTGGTTTTTCACCACATGTCCTGACAAATGTCAGCAAACTTAGCACATCTCCCAATTGTCAAAGGGGGTTGACTGAACTCAGCGAGAGACACGTTTTCATGTGTTCCAGTACAGGATTATTTAGCAGTCCTGGTCAGACAGTAATTTAGCTCACACATACAGGAGCTTATTAACAAGCCCCTTGCGCCGCTGGTGCGTCACTTTTTCCCATATTACAAGTGACGCACCAGCGGCGCAAGGGTCTTGTAAATAAGCCCCATAGTGTATAAATGTTGCATTTATGTATCCCTTTTGCCTCTTGGTCTGTGTGTTTTGTGTTGGTGATCACTGTCAATTAAGTCATTTGGTGCCCTTCGGTCAATGGAAAATGATAGTCTTACTTCCATGTTTGTGGAATGGCCCGATTTTTGGTTTCCAACTTCTCATCACCCTAGTCTGGATTTTACTATTCAGTGGATCAATGAACCTGGCCCTTGTGTTCTTTATATTTCAACGTTGTTCAAAAGGAAAAAAATTAGGCTGTGCATTAAGAATGGCTTTGGCCAATCAGAGAAAACAGATCATGAGTAGACCCGAGTGAAAAATATTTTAAGCAAATGAAATCTGATCTAAAACCTGATTTTTGGGTTTTGCACATTTTGGATACTATTTGTTTTTCTCCGCTTACCCTTTTCCATGTAATTTTTTACCCACTGGTGACTAGCTCAAGCAGAAACTTTTTTGCTGGGATTATAAAACTGAATGTGTGCCATGCTGCATGCCCTGAGCTACCAACAGTTACTAATTGACTTTAGAAACTATGGGGTCCATTAGGATGGCGGGCGGACCTCAGTCCGCCTGTCACCCTAGCGGTGCTGGGACCGGCCGCTAGTGGGGCGGTGGTCCCGCACCGCCAATTAGGATGCGACTGCCACCGTGGCGGTCGCATCCCGCATATACAACATTGTGGTGGACGGTGCTGTGAGCAGCACCTGCCACAATGTTGTAAATGCATGTTGTGCATTGGCATGCACAACATGACAGGCACTGCGCGGTGCCTGCCACCTCGTGTATGCCAATTTAGGGATGTACCATGATTACCCCCCCAAGTGCTGCCCCCCACCCCCCTAGCCCCCGGGGGCCCACAACGGGCTCCCAAAGTGATTCCCGCATGCCTTTCCATCGCGGGGTCTCTGCCATGGAAAGGCATGAAACCACTATCATCATAATATGAATGACAGTGCCTGCAAGGCACCGCCACCATATTGTGGGCCTTTTCCGCCTGGTAGGTAATCACGGCAATTTCTTACCGGCGGAAAAGCGGCGAACAGTCTTTCTGTCTGCCGCGGTACCCCCCCCCTTGCTAATGTGGCGGGGGGTAACAGGCAGTCCGGCGGGGTGTTTTGGCGAGCGGATCGCCACCGCCGGTCAGGCGGTGGCAATCCGCCCGCCATGCTAATGACCCCCTATATGTACAATATATTGAGCATGTACCTCTTGTGACTTTTGTATGCAATCCAGTAGCGGCTCGCAGAGGGAGTGCTGCGGGGTGGTGGGCGGGGGAGGGGCAGGATAGGGGTAGTGAAGTCGGACATATGACGGCCAGGAGTAAAGTAAGTAAATAAGTAAATAAAACTATTTACCTTGTGCTCACTGCATTCCCGAGTTGGCGATGCAGCGAGCGCAAGGTAAATAGTTTTATTTATTTATTTAATTACTTTATTCCTGGCCGTCGTATGTCCGACTCCACTACACCCCCACCCTGCCCCTCCCCCGCCTCACTGCCCCGCAGCCCCGCAGCACTCCCTCTGCGAGCCGCCACTGATGCAATAGCAAATCAGCGTTTTGCCATTCTTTATTGAACGACCAATGGAGGTGGTACACGGGACTGCAGAAAAACAACAATTTTCCATGTTAAATCAAAAATGACCCGTACCATAGACAAAGTGTATGCAATAGTGTAAGGATATTTAGTGTTATATATTGTAAGAAAAATAGCATATTCTCATTGGATGAATCACTACCCAAAATGGATCGCTAGCCACAGGGCACAAATATTCTGTCATCTATCATTTCTCAAATGAGGATTGTTTTATATTACAAGTCTTCATATTCATATAAGAGAGTTTTCTACAAAATGCACCCATAATCCCAGCTACACCATTGAATTCAGATAAAGCACACAAGAGGCCAATGATAAAGTGTGCGAAAAATTACACTGAAAATGGAAGCTAAGTGAAACTGATTTCGACGTATTTGAAAACAAGGCAAATAGATGCTCATAACGTATTAGAACATGCTGCATGCTATTACACAAAGCAGAGCAGCACCAATCTTTAGCAATCACAGACAGTGCTCCAGATGAAGAATTAGGGGGCCGATTCACAGAACTAATCTGAGATAAAATCCTAAACTTACTACTTTTGGTATTCACAGAAGTCATGTAGTAGTAGTAAAGTTAGGACTCCTAACTTTGCTACTACTAAACTGAGATAAAATCCTAAACTTACTACTTTTGCTATTCACAGAAGGCATTTAGTAGTAGTAAAGTTAGGACTCCTATGTGAATGGTAAGTTAGGATTTTATCCTGCGACATTGGGCTGCTCCCTTCTTGCTTCAGCCTCTGTTTCAGGGCCCGTGCTAGCTGCACTGTCCATTACACCACCTACAGCCGCAGCGTTCCTCACCGGCCTCCACCTCCCCTTAAGCTGCCTCTCCACACCTTGATCCTCGGTGGAGCTGGTGGTGTGCTCGCGCGAATACGGCAGCCCAATCATGGGGAAGGCAGACCTCAAGCAGCCCAAGCTGGCTTTCGACCGGCGCAGACTGACTCGACAAGATGGGGCTGCCCTGGTTACAGGCGAACTTGCCACTCAGACTGATGCTGGCCGGACCCGAGAGGACAACCTTGGCACACATCACTTTGTATTCTTGTTTCACCACAAACCCACCTTCTCTCTGCCACCTCCTTCAGGTTACAATCGCGACATTGGGGCGAAACGTACTCGTCCTTTTATTCTAATTATTCCCGCGGCATTTCCATCCTACTCCGTAGGGGGCTCCCCTGGCACACCACCCAATCCTTTATTGACTCCAAGGGCCGCTATGTCATCTTACAAGGGACCCTCTTCACCCCTTAATTTTTGCTTCGATATACGGCCCTAATATTGACAACCCTGAATTTTTTATTAACGTTTGGCAACTTATTTCTTCCCTGGGCCTTGCCCTCTTCTCTGGGGGGGCCACTTTAACATTGCCCTTTCCCCGACACTTGGCCGCTCTGGTCTACATGCACAGCACCCTCAGGTCACCTCCCTTCTTAACACGATCATCTCTAACCACTCTCTGCTTGACATGTGGAGACATACCAACCCAGATCGGCGAGAGGGCACTTGTGTGTCTGGCTCACTGGGGTGCTGGTCCCGTTTGGACCTTTGGCTCGCCACACGTGATGTCGCCTCATGGATTACATCCGCAGATCACATGCCCCGTACCCTTTCCGACCACGCTCCCGTGCAGTTGCGCTTACAGCTCCCACTCTCCACGCGCTGTATATTTGCTTAGAGACTGCCCCCGCATGCTCTACAAGATGCTGTCTTCCGGGTGGAGATCCACAATGCAATTGTCAATTATTTTTAGCTAAATGTCGGCTCAGTGGAGTCCCCTTCCACCCTCTGGGAGGGCTTCAAAGTGGTAATCCAGGGTGAGTGCATTTCTAAACAATCTGGTGTGCTACGTTCTCTTCGTGGCACCCTTGAGCGCCTTGAGACAGAAATCAAGGCTCTGGACATCCAGCAATCCCTAGACCCACAGCCTGAAATGTTAGCCCAGATTCGGGGAAAACTTTCTGAATTCCATGAGTGGGCGGATCAGGAACTATAATTTTTAGGAAAAGTGGAGAAAGATCTCCGTTATGGTGAGGGTGACCACTTCGGCAAGATCCTGGCCAACTTACTTCGGCACCCTCATGCAGCCTCCTATATCACTGCTCTACAGAGTGGACCCTCTGACAGAATTACATCCCCTTCAGAAATAATCACCCGTTTCTCTGCTTTTTACGCTCAACTTAATTCTGCTGGTGTAGCGCCCCCCCCCCCCGCGAGACTCTTGGCCAATATTTTGATACCCTTGAACTTCTATGGCTGGACAATGGACACAGGGAGTAGCTGGATGAGCCGTTCACTCAGGAGGAGATCTCCGCCGTCAAGGATCCTGGCACTGATGGCCTCACTCTGGACTTTTATAAACAATATGCGCCACTCCTGGTCCCACACCTAGCTGCCATGTATATGATTCTCTAGAGCGCGGGTGCTTTCCTCCTACCCTTTGGGAAGCCATGCTCACCCTTCTTCTTACGCCCGACAAATCCCCTGAGCTGTGTGACTCATACCATCCACTGTCCCTCATTAATCTCAACAATAAAATTTACGCTAAACGTCTGGCCACTCGTCTTCTTCCCCTTATGTCATTGATCGCACGTCCCGACCAATCCGGCTTCATTCTTGTGCGCGCCACGTCCCATAATCTTCGGACCATCTTTGCTGTACTCCACCAGATCAGCTCGTCTCTTCCTACTGTCGCGCCACTTCTGGATGCCACTAAGGCTTTTGACACCCTAGAATGGCCTTTCCTTTTCTATCTCCTCCCTCGCCTGGGCTTCAGCCCGGGCTTTGTGCGCAAGGTCCAGCTTCTTTATACTCTCCCAACTGCTCGCATCCGAATCAATGGACAAGTCACAGAGCCATTTTCTATCTCAAGAGGTACTAGGCAGGGGTGCCACCTCTCTCCCATTTTTTTTGCCATCGCTATGGAACCTTTCGCCGCCCGGCTCCGACAACACCACACTCAACGTGGCCTTGGCTTTGCGGCCCGTGCCCTGGTCGTCTCCATGTATGCGAATGATGTTACATTCTATATCCGCAATTCGGGGGTCTCTCAGGCATCCAGGTCAACTGGAGAAAATCTATTCTCTTCCCCCTTACCAATGTCACCAAACCCTTCACCACTGATTACCCTTTCATCTGGGCATCTGGACCCACCAGATACCTCGGTATCTGGCTTAGCTGTGACATACACGAACTTTGTCGCTCCACCTTCGGCTGTGCTATGAACTGGTTGGAGTCCAAGCTACCGATTTGGCAAAAACGTCCCCTGTCGCTCGTGGGACACATTGCTATCGCAAAAATGGTCGTCCTCCCGAAATTTGTATACCTCTTTTTAAATGCCCCCCTTCCACTCACCTCGCACTTTTTCCGTAAATTGCACTCACACATCATTGCACTGATCTGGGTTGGCTGACAACCCAGAATTGCCTACAACACTCTCACACTTTCCCTGCATCGGGGGCATGGGTGCTGTCGACTTTCGATTATACGTGCTGTGCGCCCAAGACAGTTTTCTTCATTTCTGGATCCACCCCACCCCCTTCCAACCCAATGTTGCCATCTAGGCTGATCTTGTTGCCCCTTGGCTGCTCTAGACTGCACTATTCATCGCGCCCAGGCCTCCGCGTGGCGAAGTCGACACTGTGGAATGCCTGCGCTGGGCCTGGGACAGACTCCGGAGACATGCTGGCATCTCCACACCTTATGCTCCCTCCGTGCCGCTAGCTCGCAATCTGGCATTTCCTCCCTTGCAGACGTCTGGCATGGCTAAACGCGCCGCGTTATTAGGCCTCACCACTATTGCCGACCTCTATCCAGTCGATACGTTCTTCGCCCTTCCGGGAGATACAGGGCCAATAGACCGGCTCCTCTACTACCAAATTCGAGCTACTTGTAAAGACATCAATCCCACTTTTCTGAAGCCCCCACCGACGCTGGCTGCCCTCGAGTTGGTCTACACCTATAGCTCCCCTAGTAAGTTAGTCACCAGGCTCTATGCTCTTTTGCTTGTTGCCTTCCCCGCTCGCACTGACAGAGCTCGCACCCGCGTGGAGTGAGGACCTTGGCAGGGACCTCCCTCAAGACGTTTGGCTATATTGCTGGAATCAGATAAAGCGCTTGTCGCCTAACTACCGCTTGCGGTTAATACATTTTAAATATATGCATAGGCTATATCGCACTCCCCCTTCACTGCATAGAATAGGGCTCCTAGCCTGCGCTAGATGTGCACGCTGCTCCGCCCTGCTGCTGACTTCTCGCACCTAGCTTGGCTGTGCCCCAAGGTCTCTGCCTACTGGCAGGCTGTATGCGCGTAGTAAACAACAAGGGGGACAATGAGGGCTTGGTAAAGGTCCACCGTACTTGCCCTGGGTAGAACTGGAAGACAAAAGAGGTACGGTGTTCCTGGGTGGCAAGTTGGCCACCTGGTGAGTACTCAGAGTGGTGGGGAGGTGGGAAATACCTCTTTTCGGAAGTAGGACCCTCACACACCCAGCAAGCTAGGTGTCATGCTTCATCATATGGGTCTGCTCCTCGTCGAGCCGGCGCTGCAATGCTCGACGGGCACCCATAAAGGTGGCTCTTTATCGGAGATCTTTTGTTCCTTGCCGTATAGGTGCCGTGGGTGTGAGGGGCCTGGTAAGATGTAGATGAGGTGTGTGGGTTAAAACAGGCAAGGGAATCCTCTATAATTATTTTTATTCTGGAGAGGTCACAACCTGATTAAAAAGTAAAAAGAAGAAGGAGGGCGACTATTTTGTTTTAATCTGACAAATATTATGCTCTACCCCTTAGTGGTCAACATGTTTCTCACCTATAAAATGTCTCTAGTATATCAGTTGGCGATTCCTCAGGACCTAGTGACTAAATGAAAACTATGTACAGTGTGTGGTGTGGTTCTACATACCACTTCTTCTCTCTGTAGGATGTTCCCCCGGAGAAAAGCAGCCAACCTAGAGTACAAACAAAAAGGATCAAAAAACCAAATGGAGATATTGGTACATGGTTTATTAATTCCAGTGGGTGTATTTCACCGTACACAACCTCTTTGAATCTATACAAGTGATAAAAACAAAGTGATTTCATGCATATCACATTCTAAGTGTGCCTTCATTTGTATTTAGAATCTAAAAACCTCTGTGTAACCAGTTAGAGTAATTGAACATCATGGTGAGTGTATATCAGCTCACCTCTTAAGGATTCAAGTGCTGCTTCATCAGACCGCAGCGGAGTATATAGACACTCAACGTAGTGTCACTGTTTATTAAAAGGAAAAAACAAACAACAAAGTATGCTGAGTGTGGGCTTGTAGGCATGTTTAGTTGCTAAAGCCATGACTCTAGAGCATTAAAAGTGAAAGTGGGCATGGTTCAGGTTAAAGTAAGCCCATAGTCATGAAATAGGTATCATTAACAAGGTTATTCAACAGACTCAAAAGTGCCCCAGACCTGCCTGCGTAGCTGCTGGAGCCTTCACCATGCGCTCCGACATAATGCCAATCATGCGGTGTGTTAAGAGCGCCTACAGCGCCCAAGCTATGTCTTAGTGCAGAGCTCTATGGAACATCAGAGTCAGCGTACCCTTCCCAAAGACCAGCTGTAACTTGTCAGCAATTCCCAGCACCTCTTACCTCTCTTAAAAGCTTGTGACCAGGCATAGTCTCAACGCGTAATCCTTACTCACCTGCTCCCGCTCAGAGCAGTCGGGTCACCTACCCGCTCCGCTGCATCAGGAAGGAAAAGACAGATTGCCGGTTCCTGTCTTAAATACCCTCTCCTGGTGCGGTTAAGCATGGTAAATCAGCCGCACCTGGTGTGTGGTGTGATGGTGTCTGCATGACATCATCTACAGTGTAACCATGGAGGCCATCTTTGAATGTGGTGAAAGTCTATAGTTCTGGCTATTACCTTGATGTGGATGTGCATCAAGGGCTTCAAATTTGGCATTGAGTGGCGTGGTTTTATAAACAATGTTAACAAGAATATATACAGTGCAAAAGCGCTCGCGTCACTGCGCTAAACTTATGCATAAGTTGCTGGCGACTGCTGATTGGGTGATTCGTATGTCCTCCATCTTAGAGTGTAGTATTGTACTCTATTGTTAGTTATTAGATATATCGTCCTAACAAAGCCTAATCTCCATATCTGACTAGCCTGATGTCGATATCATGTGGCAGAGATGTATTAAGAGATGAGAGACTAGCGTGGAGTCCTAAGCTGATATACTCATTCGTTGATGTTGCGGACAATGGTTGTATATATCAGATTAATTAATGGTGCTCCAGGGTATGGCGTCATTCAGGCCGTCATTTGCTTAGTCAAGACGGAACACACACCTTTGTTCAATCCTGAACAAAGCAGTCTGTGTTATTTGTTGGTGGGATTCTAGGATGACCCAGCGTAGACTCTCTGGGGGGTGTCCGAGTTCAGAGAAGTGGGTGTATAGTTTGCTGGTAGTTTTATGGCAACAAATATTGCTCTTGTGCTCAGTGATTCTGGCCTTGACGGGCCTCATGCTCATGCCAACATACCTCTTGTCACAAGGGCAGGTCAGTATGTACACACAACGTGGGGTGTTACAGTTAGTGTGTTTGATTAGCGTCCACGTAAATGTGTCTGATAGAACCAATTGTTTGGTGTGTCTGGTCTGTGGGCACACGGTACAAGAGCCGCAGGGATAGTGTCCTGTCACGGGTGAGAGATCCCACGGTTGCCTCTGGTTAGGGATGTTGCTCTTCTTGGGTCTAGTGTGCACCAACATATCTTTCAAATTGTTGGTACATTTAAACGCAAACCTTGGTTTGGGTATTGACAGTGTACCTGTGTTCAGAATTGCCCAGTGTTTGTTCACTGCCTTCTTTATTACGTTGGATCTAGGTGTGTATGTGGTCACACAGGTCAAAATGTCAGCATGTTCTTTGTCACGTACCTCTAGGAGGCTTTAACGATTATTGTTTCTTACTCGTTTAATGCAAGAGTGAACCTGTTTTTTAGGGTATTGTCTCTTCAGCAGATTGTCAGCCAGTATCTCTGCTTCAATTTTGTAGTCCTCTGTGGAACTACAATTTCTTCTAATTCTTAGAAATTGGCTGAAGGGAAGGTTATTTCTCAGTGTAGCAGGATGATAGCTGCTGTACAGTAGCAAGCTGTCGGTAGGCTTTTTGTATAGGGATGTCGTTATTCTTCCCTCTTCTAATCTGATGGTGAGATCTAGGAAGGCAATGTTCGTGGCAGATATAGTGTGGGTGAATTTCAAGTGCTGTTTTTTTGTGTTAATCCACTCGCAAAATTTAGCGCATCTCTGTATGTCCCCCTGCCAAAAGATGAGGATGTCATCTATGTACCTCTTTCACAGTCTCAGGTTAACTCCGAAGGGGTTACTCGCAAGTTGAATGGTCTCTTGTTCAAATGCCGCCATATGCAAACATGCCACACTGGGGGCAAAGGTACTCCCCATCAAAGTACCCTGAGACTGGTGGAAGAGTTGGCTGTCAAACTAAAAAAAGTTTTCTGCTAAGGCCAGGGTGGCACATTGCATGATGAACAAAATGGGTGTTGCTGCTGTCCATTCACTCCCACTTAGTGCAGATTTACTGCCAATGTCTCTCTCTGTGGGATATTGGTATACAGTTGTTCCACATCCAAGGAGACCAGGAGGTCAATATCGCCTGTGTTTTCTATTTCACCTACAACACAGAGGATATCTGTTTTGTCCCTGATGTATGATGGTGTCTGTTTGACCAAAGGTTGTAGGTAATGGTCGCAGAATTTTGAGAGCGGCTCTAAGAGTGAGCCGATTCCTGAAACCATAGGTCTGCCCGGGACAGGGGTGGTCCCCTTTACGTATTTTCGCCAGATTGTAAAAATAGGGTGTTTTGGGATGTTTGGTAATCAAAAAATCAGCTTCTTTACCACTGATCCACCCCTTACTCTCTGCCTCATAGACCATGGTGGTTATCTCGGTCGTCAATTGAGTCATGGGGTTTGTATGCGTGACCATTAGCGACATCACCTTAGAGAGAGTCAATCCTGATCCGTTGGTATGTCTCCTAGGCTATGTCAAACATATCTCTAACGCTAACCGCAAACTTACTGCCATGCTCCTGATCCTTGCCAAATGCAGGGTGTCGCTCAACTGGGGGCGTAAACCGACGCCCACAGTAGCTGGTTGGCTAAACGACGCTGCCCACTGTCAAATATTATTGGGTGAATTTTGGGACCTGATGCCTGCAGCTAGTCGTGCCCCTGACATCTGGGCTCCCCTCATTTCTTACTTACATCGAACAACCGCCGAAGCCAGCCCCTCACCTGGCTCCCAAAGCAGTATTTCACTGGCGCCTACTGATAGAACTTCTGCTGGCCCTCCCCCCCTCGCTCCTCTGATCCCTGAGTAATACGTTCACACTTCCGCCTGGCTCTTTGTGTCTGAAATGTGCCCATTTTCATTCATGCTATATTTCCTTAGGTTATATGGTGGAGAAATTATGTAACCCTTGGGACCGGTGCCATTAAGTTATTGTATACTGTATTGTGCCGCCTTTTGCCTTTTTTGTACTGTTTCTTTTGGAAATCGATAAATAAAGTTTTAAATTGCTATGGTGGAGGTATCAGCTTGAGATTCTCTAATCACAGGGGATTATTGTCTACGTTCCCCTGCAGGGACACCACTAGAAGGAATTATAATACTGGGTGTGCTAGATGAGGAAATAGCTGTCCTGGGTTGAGACACTTGCCAATGAGGTGGCACATTATCTCCATTCACTCCTGGGCTCTCACACGAACTGGTTAACATCCCACTTTGACACCCTTTTCTTATTCCAACAGTTTCCACCTTGAGTTACAATACTTCTTTAGTTTACTTTGACAACTTTTATAGGCCTATAATACCTGCTCACTCCTCTCACTTTTCTCTTGGGTATCGCAGCCTAACAAAATCCCCGACCTGGAAATCCTGTATTGTGGACCTGTGTAGAAAATTGTATATTGCCTCTACTTTTTTTCTGATGGTTTGAAATGTTTTTCCATATGTTGTCGTGCAATTTGGTCTTAAACCACCATAGGCATAGGTTAGAGGATGGTCATCTACCTTTACGTAGCCAGAAATGGGATACCTGTGTTACAGAATGGGAAGAATTCATAACCTCTTACAAATAGACAAAATGAATGGATCATGGTCCATTGATGCTAAGTGGACACTCTCTTTGAGTACAAGGCAGTGCTAATGTGGGAAATGTGGTGGTGTTGCAAAAACTCAGTGAATTCCCTGGAACAGTTGTACCCTGTTTTCTGTAACTAGAGTTTGCTGAACACTGCCATCAGGAATTCCAGCCCTACAGATGTGGTGATCCTGTCTGTGAATTTCCCTTCTAGCCACTTGGAGTGGTAGTCAACAACCTGCATGTTTGATGGTAGGCCTTTGAATGGGCCAGAAATATCTAATCCTAATATTCTCTACGCCATAGTGGGCCAGGCAACATTTTTCATGGTAGGCATATGGGTTTTACAACTTTTGTCAGTGGCAGCACACACTTTACATGATCTTATAACATGCCCGGCTTAATGTCCATGCCTGGCCACCAATCGTACTCTCTCAAAAGACTTTTTACGGCTGACATTCCCATGTGTCCCTGGTGACCTATTTTTACTACCTTAAAGTACGCCCTTAGGGGGAATACATTTATCATTCCTGAACACCATATCATTCACCACACTTAAGTCTGGAGCAATTTGAAAGAAAGAATGCAGAGAATCATTCAAGGATTTGGAGGGTGGCTACTCTTTAAGCATATATTCCTTCACTTTCTTTAGTTCATCATCTTTAACATTCGCCACAATCCACACACACTCTTCTATTCTTTGTGCAAAATGTTGCACACATACCACCATGTCAGCCTCATCCATGCAGAGGCTTGACTCAATGGGTTAATCTGCAGGAAGCTGGGAAAGGTAGTCTGCTGGTTAGTTGTATTTCCCAGGTACATGGGAGACCTCAAAACTGGATTCTTGCAACTTCTAACATAACCTTGCAACCCATCCTGTCAACTTCCCTCCACCCCCTGGGGACAAAATCTTAATGATGGCTGCTGGACTGTGTGTTGTCCAAATGTGTTGCTCCATACATAGTGCCTAAAATGATATATGGCCCAAACCCATGTGAATAGCTCTCTTTCAATTACAGAGTATCTCCGTTCAGTCTCGCTCAAAGCATGTGCTACTATCAAGATTTTGTTGCCAGCCCTTTGTGAAAGAATGCTTCCAGGCCCCTAAGCACCGACATCCACTGAGATAATTCACAATTTTTCTTCAACAATAGGTTGCAGAGTGGGAGCCTCTGTTATCTGTCCCTTGATGTTGATAAAAGCCTTGTCTTGTTCGCCACCCAACACAAATTCTCTTTTCTTAACAATTTGCGTAAAGGATTCATTAAGGTGGCAAAGGTCTTAACAAATTTACAGTAGTATTCACACAATCCTGCGAAGGACCTCAGCTTATCCTTGTCATCTGGTGGAGGGGCAAGGCGTAAAGTATCAACTAGGGATTTCTTTGGTTTTACTTTGTTTCATAAATTAAGTGGCCTAGATATTCCACCTCCGGTTTGAAAAGTTCAAATTTGTGAGAGCTTAAAACTAACCCCACCTCTTTCAGCCTTCTGCATACTTCCCTGAGTACTTATTTGCGTTCCTTTTCAGTCTTTGTGAAGATCAGCATATCATCCTGGAAGCAACACACCATGGCTCACATATTTTTGAAAAAATTAAACATCATCCTTTGGCACATGGAAGCGGCAGATGATAATCTTGATGACCAAATTGTTTAAAACTTGCCGTCCTTCACCAGCAAGATCTTACTGCCATCAGCTAAGGATGGGATGATTTTAGCCCTCATTACCTTCAAAAGTGGATCAAAACTCATCCTGCACAATCAGCTTGACAATTTTAAAAGGAGGACAGGAGGCCCAGAGCCTTGGTTTCTACAGCCTTCATGTGCCGGACAAAGGAGCACCTTGCATCAATTGTAACACCAAGATAAGTCTGTTGTTTCAAGATCTTATTGCCATTGTGATACCTATTGCCCACCTATTAATTTTTCTGCCCATAATGAAAATCTTACTTTGACTTACAGGTGGTTAGCTTTGGAGTACGAGTGCAAAATATTTAGCAAGCACTACAATCTGACTTTCATATAGGTGAGCAGAACTAAGACATCTGCAAAGAGCCCTCTCCATAGCGGTCCTTGCACCAGCTCCCCCCTCTGCCTCGAACAGGTCTCCCTTGCTGACGCCACCTACTACCTCCATACTGCCCCTGCCTGTTTCAAGCTCTGCTCCCACTCTGTGTGCAAAGTTAGCATAATTGTACGCATCGCCCATTTTCTGTTGTGCCATCCTAACCTTTTAATTTCCTGTAACTTTTTATTTCTTGCATTGCCCATTTTTTGTTTGTGCCAGATTAGCCTCTTTATTTTCTGTATTAGTTAGTCACCCTCCCTCCCCCAGGACCTACTCAATGGAGGCTGCAGCGTGGCCACGCAGTTGACGCATGCATAGGTCGGGTCACTGGCGTGCCAATGGGAAGCTCGTCTGCGACCGTCTGCACCTGGACTGTACCTAGTGGCTGTAACTCTGGCCCTCCTGCTGTGAATTGCTACACCACCACTGAGCTACTGGCCCCCAGACACCACAACAACTGTTGCCTCGCATCTTCATGACCTACAGAAGGATCTTTTACCTGCCATCACAGCAGCTTTACCAGCAACATAGAAACCCTCTCCACTCCTACCCTGCCGGCTTACGATCCCTCGAATCAGCTCCAGTGCGTGCTGCTAAACACGCGATGCCTCTGCAAACACAGCACAGAAATTTAAGACACCCTCACCCCAATGTGATATCCATCACCAAGACCTGGCTAACGCCATCTTCTAACCCTGCGGTACAAAAGGGGGTGGTGATGGACGGAGCATCAGAACCAATCAAACACTCACACCCAGTCAACAGATCTGGGTTTGATCCATCACCGTTCTTTAGCCCACTCCTAACCCTGACATTGCGATTGCAATGGTCCACAGGTACAAGATGATACACATTGACCGCACAAAGAAGCATGGAGGAGGCATCACCATCATCCACAAGAAAACCCTACAAACCACCGAAGATGACACCACATCAGTCTTGGAGCACTTCAACTTCCAAATTCGAACTGACACCAAGACAAACATCCCAGGAACCCTCACCTACAGATCCCCAGGACCCTGCCCTGGTTTCTGCAATGCCATCTCCGAATTCATTTTCCTCCTAGCACTCAACTTCAAGCACTACATCCTCCTTGGTGACTTCAAATGCCATCTCGACGACCCGAACAACATCAACTCCATCAACATTCTAGAAATCATGAGCAACATTGGGCTCACACGACTGGTCACCAGCCCCACAAACTGTGGAGGACACACACTGGACCCCATCTTCATCCAGCGACAGAGTCAAGTTCAGCCATGTTACCAAGCAAACGTGGTCAGAACACAGCATCATCCACTTCACCATCACAGCCTCACAAGGACCCACCACCAAGCGCAGCCCAACCCCTTGCACCGCCAATGGAACAAAATCATCAAGACCAAGTGGACAACCACCCTCATCACCACTAGGCCTGCCACCACCAGCAACCTGGAGCTGGCCATCCAGAACTTCTCTGGCTGGATCTCCAACAGCACCGACACAATTGCCCCATGAAATTATCCAGCACCAACAGATCCAGCAAGAATACTAGCTGGTTTACCCCCAAGCTCCGGGCAAACAAACGTGAGGGCAACCAACTTGAGAGATGATAGTGCTCCAGCAGGAATCCCACAGACCTCACCAACTTCAAATCGGCCCTCAGTGACTACCACCATCGTCTAAAAGAAGCCAAGAAGAATGCCCTAACAAACTGTATTGAAGGAAGTGCCAATCATACCAAAGAACTCTTCAGCATCGTCAGAGAGTTCTCCTGCCCTTCAGACACTGAGAACACGATCTGCCTTTCCCAAGCCCTTTGCAACACCCTGGCAGACTACATCCACAAAAAGATATCCGACATCTACTGCAACTTCGACCCTCAAACCACTGACATCAGCCACCTTCTAACACCCAGGAACTCCACCCACTGCCAATTAGGTCAATACATGGACACTGCTCACTATAAAAATCACGACAGCCATCATGACCTTGATTCACTCCGGAGCACTGACTGACCCCTGCCCCCACCACATCTTCAACTTGGGACAGAAGGAAATCAGCAGTGCACTCACCAACATCATCAATGCATCCATCAACACGGCTACTGTCCCCAATGCATGGAAACAAGCGGAGGTTAAACGCCTCGTGAACAAGACCTCCACCGACCCCAGTGAATTCAAGAATTACCGCCTTATCTCGCTTCTCCCGTTCCCCACCAAAGTCCTGGAGAAAGCCATCAATCACCAGTCCACCGAATACCTGTAGGAAACAACCTGCTCAACACCTTCCAATCCGGATTCCACACCAACCACAGCACAGAGACTGCCTTGATCGCCACAACCGACGACATCAGAACCCTCCTCGAGACAGCAGATCTGATCCTCCTCGACCTCTCAGCGGCTTTCGACACTGTATCCCACCACACCCTCATCTCCACCACATCGGCATTCAAGGAAACGCCCTTAAGTGGATCGCCTCACAGGACACACCCAGAGAATACACCTACCGCCCTTCACCTCCGAACCCAGGAGCATCATCTGCGATGTCCCACAAGGCTACTCCCTCAGCCCCACACTGTTCAACACCTACATGAGTCCACTGGCCCAACATTGTACACTCCCACAGACTCAACATCATCTCCTACACTGCCAACACCCAACTTATCCATCCTCTCACTGAACACCCTGTCACCACCAGATCCAACTTCCAAAACACCATAACCAATGTTTCCCACTGGATGAGGTTCAACAGCCTGAAGTTGAACACGGACAAAATGGAAGTGATTATCTTCTGGAGGAACACCTCACCGTGGGACGACACCTGGTGGCCCACTGAACTCGGACCCGCACCAACCATGAAAAGCCAGGTCAATGCAGTGTCCTCTGCCTGCTTCCACACCCTCTGCATGCTTCGAAAGGTTTTGAGTTGGATCCCTATCAACACCAGAAAAACTGTAACACAAACTCTCGTCACCAGCTGAATGGATTATGGACATTCAACTCCTCAAGTGACTACAGACTATACAGAACACCACAGTCATACTCATTCTCAACCTCCCCAAATGGACCAGCATCACCCACACCTCATAAAACTACACTGGCTTCCCGTCCAGAAGAGATGCTCACCCTCGCCTACAAAGCCCTCAGCAACCCCAGGGCCAGCCTACGTTAACCACCACCCCTCGCACACTTCCCCCGCAAATACCAAGGCCATGGTTGAGGTTCTTCTTTTTCCCACCTTGCCACCAAGTCCTGGAACAACATCCCCCTACATCTCCAAACATCACCGTCACTTACTGACTTCAGGAAGGGACTCAATACCTGGCTGCTTGACTAAAGGCCAGTGAGACCTCAGCGTCTGGATACCCCCGGGGTGATAAGCAAAGCTTTATAAATAGTGGTTGGTTGATTGATTAATTGATTGATTGATAGAGCAAGTTGCTGATATGTTCACCCCGATCTTAGAGGGGTGGCTATTCGTGTTGTCGAGGGCACTGGACAGATTGGACACTCCCAGTTGACCCCTTGTGAGTTGGCAATTTTCCTTGACACGCAAGTCCATCGCCCAATTTAACACGGATCCATGTGTCAATGTATAGTTGTATGATTGCCTCAAGGAGACTCTGTAGGATGCCCCAGTTATTTTACTTTTTCCACAGGGCCTCCCTAGGGGCACAGTTAAATGCTGCCCTAAAATCCACAAAGCAGCAGTACAGCACAGAGCGTTATGTTACCACCCTCTCTAATAATAAACATATGGCTAACAGGTGCCTGAATTCTCTGTAAACCGTGTTTGATTCTTCGGGATAAGACCCCTCAATGCTGCCCATTGCTGCAGTTGCTCCAAGAGTAGGCTGGTGAAGAATTGAGCTTTGCTGTTCAGAAGCGCTATCAGCCTCTAATTACTGGGGTCAGATTTAGAGCCACCTTTATACATAGGCTGGATGATGGTACCACACCATGAGTTGGGAAATGATGAGCTCCTTCAACAATAATCAAATAGTGGCTTGAGTTTGCTGCCCTAAAGGGATTTATCCTGCTTGAAAAGAGCCTGTGGAACACCATTTGGTCCAGGGGCCTCGTCAGATCTAACCATTGCCAGGATCAGGTTCAGCTGGTGCGTCAAGAAAGACTGGTCTTTAATAGGGGGAGGTGAACCCTTAGAACCTCGTGGACTGACATTGATGGGAACCACTGCAGTGCTCATCGGACAAGGCTTGCTGGGCAGCATAGCAGTCTGAGCTTTCTGCAGAGTTACTGGACTTAAACTGGCACATGCATCAATATTGGCTGTTGCGATTCCTTAATTGCGATTTTTAAGGAATCGCAATTAAGGAATCGCAAAAGCCTATGCATGTAGAAATCGCTTGAAAAATAGCGATTTCTAAACATTCCTTAATTGCAACTCACAAATTGCGAGTCGCAATTAAGGATTACCTCCCCATTCATTCCTGTGGGCCAAGAGGCCCATAGGAATCAATGGGAAGACATTCTCAATTTGCGATTCTCAATTAGAGAATCGCAAATTGAGAATGCAATTTCAAGGGTGCAAGGGTGTCAAGACGACACCCCGTTGCACCCCTGAAATCGATCTGTGCACAAATGTTGCGCACACACATGTCCAAAGGACATGTGTGTGTGTAACCTATGACTTTTTGCGCTATTTACCATGTGGTATGATTCCACGGTAAATAGCGGGCCCAAATAGCGAAATCGCTATTTTTAAAGGCATCTTGCATTGCAGTTAAGGAATCGCAATTTGCGATTCCTTAAATGCAATTGCAATTTAAGAAATCACAAAAATTTGCGATTTCTTAAATTGCGAGTGGCAAGTTGTTTCATGCATAGCAAAAGCTATTTTTACGATCGCAAACGGCCGATTTTTGAGAATCGCTCCATTTGCAATCGCAAAAAGCTTTGATGCAAGTGCCTGTAAGTGTCTTGTCAGAAAAGATAACCAATCAGAGTCAGAGATATGGGCACTGCCAGTTCTACCGGGTCCACTCACCTGCCTATTGATCAAGCACCAGAAGATCTTCGAATTGATCTATTTACTCTCATACAAGAGACTGCTCCAGAATTGGCCAGTGCATCTGGGCTTCTCAGCCCATACTGCCTGCTCAAGGCATTTTTATGCCAACTTAAACTCAGATACTAGCTTTTTAAGTCCAGGGTTTCTGCGCGCTACTCTCAGGGTGGTGCTCAGGGCCTTCTTCACACTTACAATCACAGCAGAAGGGGGGAACAGGTTTGACAGAGTTGGTGGTTGGTCATTGGCTGCCCTTGTGCATGACGATTTCGCCAGCAGCTGGATGGTAAGGCTGATCCACTCCTCAATTGGAGGTGTATTTTCAGTTACAACCCCACTTGTGATTTTAACACATACAACCATGATTTCCAGTGGGAATCCTCCCTCCATTTAAGCTGCCTGAGGTTGTTAGTGAAAGCTCCTTTACTGGTGATGTATTCCAGAGCATGTAGTACCATGTTGGTGTTCAATCTCGTAACTTGGGGGCAATGGTCACTATAAGAGCGGGGCACTATGCTATAACCTTCCAAGAGGTTGAACATTTCCACATTACATATGGTATAGTCAAGAAATGATTTTGTGCCTGATCTTGTCCAGTTGGGTGAGACATCCTGCGGGAACCTTCCATTTAGAGCTTTGAAGCCCAGGTTGTTAAGCTGTATGACCACCAAATCCCGAACGGATTTGTATATTTACCCTAGGCAAGTTTGTTCTGGGATGTTCCACTCACAGCCGAGATCCAATTTAGGGGCTTCATCATGATAGTCTTGGAATAAGTTCACATTTAGGTCACCAGTTATAATACAGTCCATTGAGGGAAAGACATTGCCCAGTCTGCATAAGATTGAAATAAGGCGGTTGAACTTTGACCTTTTTTCCCTTGAACAGGGTTTAATGTAGGTAATGATTAGCAGAAGTGATCGATTAGGTCTCCAGTTTAGCCGTTAAACAGCTTGTAGACAATTTTCTTGCATATCTATAGATTCAATTAAAACCTTAAGATTTGTAGAGGTATGTAGGGAAATCCTCCTTTGGGCCTACCAGTTTAGTGCTCTTTGAAGGCAAATGTACTGAACTCAAGGAAACCAACTATGGGGTGATCAGCAGTGGTCCAGGTTTCTTGTAAAGTGATAACTTCAAATTCCCCCCAAGAATCGAGATCTGTAAAACGCTGCTTCTGAGCAAGGACACAGATGCTCCAAGAGCATAGAGAGAGAAGCAGGGGTTCCTGTGAACTAAGATGAAAGACAACTACCTCCACTCTGCCTCCAACTGCTTGTCTCTGGGAACAAGCTTTTGCATGTGGTCCGGGGAAGCAAACGTCACCAATGTTGGATCAGAAATGTGTGCACCCGTTGGGGTAAGAATCTTAATTGAGATAATTTCCTTTGATTTCAAATGCCAGAGCTCTGGAATGGCCTTCATTAGATTTATGATATTTCCCCTGTTCCGTATGTCATGGGGACCGGAGTATGGTATTTCAGAATGGATACAAATTTGACATTGAGCTGATGCAAGGCAGCTTGCCTGCCAGTGCCTTGGTTTAAGTTTGGCATGGAGAATGCCTGGGCAACAGTTGGAGCATTATGACCTCCCAAGGCTTCTTCCACCAATGAGCCACTCGGCAGGGGATCCAGTTTTGAGCTCTTCTTGGGCCAGGTGTCCTTGAAATCCTCAACCGCTTGTTCTCCTAAGGGCGCCATGGACTGATAAGAAATTGCTTGCTGATTTACAACTTGAGCACTTTCCAGCTTTATACAAATAAGAGGCCTGGGGACCGCCTAAACAGCCCAAATTCTGTACCACCCTTGAAGCTGGAGGAGCTAGCTCCTCCCTCCTTTCAGGGTGGCTCTCCTTCACGGTGTTTTGAACATTCAAATCTGTTTGGCATAAGGTGCTTTCAACTTGACATGTTCCCCTGCTTAGAGAATTAAAATGAGCATTGAGTTGATATAGGCAGTGGCAGCATTGTGTTTCAGTCAGGATGCCTCTCTGGATAAATGAGTGCCGCTTCCTTTTTCTAGAGGCTCAATACTTGTGGTGCTTCTTTTTTAAAACATCGGGTACATCAGTTGTTGGTGCACTAAAGAAGAACTCTTGCTGTTTATATTTTGTTGCTTCTGGCGGCGCTTCCTCTCCCTCTTACTTAAGGGAGATGTAGCACAAATGGAGGATGAGCCAGCTGTAGTAAGCATGGCATGGGTAGATCTTGCAGTCGACTGTTCAACAGTGGCCGGTACATAAGGAGGAGGAATTTCCAAGTGGAGGCTCTTTATCAGCCTTGGAATCTCCTTCCCAGTGTCCACTTCCTGCAGCTTCCTCTGGAGGGGCCCCAATTGTGACTTGGCCCATCTGCTCCATCCTGCAGGGTGGGGCACACTCTATTCCATGATCATTTATCAAGGGTTGGTCTTTCCACTGTTGGACGTGGAGAGCTTGAGAACTGGATGTGGCAACCAGGTTTGAACTTTGCCAAGTTCCTTCTCTGATGTCTTTTATCTCAGCTATGATGGTGTTTAGGAGGACTGGAAGAGATGACACATTATTGATAATTGGTGAGCAGCAGCATACTGCGAGTGCCATGTTGGCGCTGGATTGAGATCTGATTGTTTACATTGTCATGTTTTTTATCAATCCCAGCAGTAAAAACAGGAAGGGTGTCCAAAAGGTCAACTTGAAAATCCAACTTGTCTGAGTGTTATTAAAGGGCAGCTACCGTGGACTGTAGGGTCTGCAGGAGTTGTGGCCAAATGGGGCCCAACACTGCCGGGGGAAGACTGGGACTAGCGTTACTTGTTGTGCCACAATTACAGGGCTCCTCGGGAAAGTAGAGTGACAGCTCCAACGATTTCAGCTCCAAGCAAAAACATCCTTAAACTGAGTGTTGGCAGAATTACCCGGCTGGGAGGATTATGTCGGAAATAACAGAGCTATGCTCTCTGCTGTTGTCTAGTCCCGCCAAGCAAATGGTGAGCTAAAAGGACATTTTGTGGCTAGTTCCAAGCTTGGGTCTGACCCATGCTACTCCACTTTATGTGTGAAATCTCTCTCTTGAGCAACTACCAGTATCAGACTTACTGTTGAGGTGATTATACCGCACTTGCATGCCAACGCTGACCCAAAGTTGAAACATCCAGGGGTAATTGATAGAAGGCGAGGGCTGGTAGCCTCTAAGAGGACCTGTGGTAACATGCTTGTAGTGGGGTCACCAAGAGAATGAACAGTTGGATGGATAGAAGAAAGACATTGTGTGCCATTGCGTGACATAATTTGGCATCGCCGCTATAGCTTGGAGACAACGGGCTGTATGGACAATAGCCTTTGTGGTCCATGCCACCACAGCTGACTTCATAAAGTCACATGCAGGGGGCCCTTCATGCAGTGAGTGTTTAAGTTCTGTTGTCGATGGTTTCCTGGTGAAACAGTCAGTCAGGGTGGACATGCGCAGGCCTGTTTGACCGTCCCCATTATTGGGTCTTGCCATGCCGGGGTTGAATACTGAGTTTGTTGCCAGAGGGCTGGGCTCAGAATCAGGAGATGGGGGCTGCCCCAAAGATGCTGTATTTGCTGTTTTGGACACCTTCCTGCACTTAAAGACCATTGGTAATGCCCGCCTTGTCCTGCTGGACCTCATCACCCCACTGCTGCTTTTGTAAGTCCAGAGCTGAGGGCTGTTTGAAATAGTGACAAGTATGATTACACCACAGACTGAACTAGTTGCAGGGAGAAGGAGGAGATGGTCAGAGAGGGAGAGAGATCATTGGAGTCACATGCTGCACTGTGATAGCTGGGCTCTACCTGCCACGGTTGCAGTGCCTAGAGCCGCACACACCTCACCACCCCACCTTCACTAAAGTGATATAAAATCTGAAAGCAGCTAGCACTAGAACAGGCACTAAGCACTAGGGGATTGCCTTGTTTAACCCCTAACTTTCTGTTTCTGATGGCTGGTGGTCACTGACAGTGTCTAGTGGCTGGTGGCTTGTGACTAGAAGCTGGTAGCTGGAATGCTTTAGTGGTGTTGTCCAAACAGCTCCGGCTGCCCCTCCACCATAGCTAGATTAATGCTGGGTGAGGCTAAAACAAGGGTGCATACTGCCAGGGGACCACAGGGCAGTGGCAGCTGAATTTTGAAGTGCACCTCAGATCTTATCAGCACTTCAGCTCTGTGCCGCTTTGCCACTTTTGCCGGTAAGCCACTCACCTTGCACACTCACCTCACAGCTTGCAGCTCCACAGTACGGCTTACAGCCTGCAAGTTGCAACCCAACTCTCATGAGTCCAGAGTCCACAACCCGCCTGGCCCACCTGGCCCGCCCGGCCATGATGCAATGTGATCTGAAGAACTGTGGGTAGGAGCATGGTGTGGGAGTAAGAGCACGGGTGAGCACAGTGAGCGTGGCGTCCATTACATTCAGGGCTTGGCACAAGAGTATCCAACCTGCATCAGCGAAACACTCAGCTAATTTGCAGGCTCAGCACTACAGGTCACTGTGACGGCAGTTCTTTCTTAGTATGGCAGGACTTATATCATATTGCACAACAATAGAGAGGAGGATTGTGAGAAGCTCAGAGAGGGATTACGTGGACATGAATGAGAAGCATTTCAGCACATTTATAAAGCTGAAGGCTGAATATCTAGTGGCATAGTCTTCCAAAGCTTTTATGGGGAATATTGTTCTGGAGTCTAAGGGCCTGGTTTTAAGTTTGGCGGATGGGTTACACTGCCACAAACGTGAATGATATCTTTTGCACCTTATTATATATGACATAAAGTACCCCCTACCATACCTAATAAGGACGTTGCAAGTGACCAAGGAGTTCCTTGACCATACAGACGAATGTGTCAGAATGCTGAGTTCCTTTATAGGATCATGGAACTACGAGGTGACTTGCATTATTCTTCTAATGTATAGTAAGGGGTAGTTTATTCCTTATAATAGTTGGCCACTCTATCACTCTTTCAACAAACTGCTTAAATCCTTGCTGTGTTTCTCTTTCATATGAAAGAGCTAGGATGTTTGTAGATGTGAAGAAAAAAAGTAGAATCTGTAGTGCAAAATTAAGCACACCAAAACCAGTCAGATATTTTTTACAAAAATATATTAGAATCAGTTTAATGGAAGTCAGATTAAGGAAAAACAGAGCAGAAGATGGAAAAGCCAGGTTTTTATTTCTGCTGTTTAAACTGCATCTTTAATTATGCTCCATTGCCTGTCTTTCCTCCTGGCTGCTGGCTCTGGAAGCAGGCACAGTGATGTCAGAACTCAAGTGTAATAAGTTATTAAAGTTGAGCATTTATGTCATTTCTTTATTACAGGTGACTAGAGAAGTCACAAGTCATTTGTAGTAAGAATATGAGAGAGGGGCTTTTTTACAAGGATTGCAGGCTCTCATGTATTATAAATAGAATTATAGATGGGTAACAGTAAATTAAGGGGATGTTTTTCACCGAGGGTTTCTGAGTGACATCAAATAGACAACAAGATCTATCTATTTTGTCACTCAGAACCCCGCTATTTTGTCACTCAGAACCCTGTGGTGATCAAACCAGCTCCCTTCCTTTCTTCTGAACACTCATGCTGGGAAAACAGAGGATGCACTAATGATCTTGTAGACAATCAACAGAGATTTGCCCCCAAACTTCCTCACATGTTAACGCCTAAGCGTTTACTTTGTATATCAATCGTTCATGAGTCACTGTTTTTAACACGGCCTCAGAACACTCTTCAAGCCTTGGATAGTTTGGCTACAGTTACTAGTCAATGTTAAGTAAAGCAATAAGCATATACAATTATTTGATAAGATTGAAGGTAAATAATTCTGAAATAAAAAAGAATAATCAAAATGCAATATAGAATTTACAGAGCATAAAAAACATTGTAAACAATAAATACCATATGATACAAAACAATACAATAACATTTCCCACTCTTTATTTATGGAAAAAGTGTTTCTCACAGATTTGTAGCTGAAAAGAGGAAACTCCATAATAACCCCTTTCCCATAAATGCAAACGTATCAAGGACAAAAGCAAAATTTAAAAAAGTGACAGGAATCCATGAAGACCATCTAAAACCCGGAAAAATAAAATTTCAAAAAAGGCTCTGATAACTGGAAAATCAAGCAAATGAAAACTAACATTGGATAAAATATAACCAAATTTATTAGCTTTGAAAAATATGTATCCAAAAAGAACATATCTCGCACACAAATTAAAAACCTGTAAAAGAAACACAAAAAACCCACCCACACAACACACAAATCTTATAAACATTACAATGCAATATACAATTAAAAAAACACATTGAATCAATACATAACTAACAAAAACAATAAACCTATAACTACAGTTTAATGAGGCCAACCACACTGACTACCACAACTGCAACACATTTCTAACACTAATCAAACAAAATACTAAAACACACCAATCTAAACTAAGTAAACTAATCGTATAAGTAATCCCCCATAACACTAACACCTCAAAAAGGAATACAAAAATAATCTTACTTGGCCCAGAGAACAAGAATGGGCATCCAAACACAACCAGGAGCAGCCCAAAAATAAAGAAAATGGAGTACAAAATGAATGAAGCAGAAATAGACAGCAATGCAAAATACAGACATATTTTTGAATATTTTATTTTATTATATTAAAATATAGTAAAAATTAAATATATATTAAAAACCGACAAACTATAAATGTACTGAAAGTGCAAAGACATATTAAAAAGAACTATAAACATTTTTCTTTTAAATTACAATGTCTTAATAAAGTTTTTGAAAATTCAAATAATGCAAAAAATAGAAAGTATGAAGAAATATGTATTATATGTGTGAAAAAAAAATTTGAAATATATATGTAAATAAAATCTAAAAATGTAAAATGTTCAGCATATATAATTACAAAAGTATTAAAAATGCAAAAGAAATATGTTTAAAAAGGTTCACATTGAAAGAAATTATTTATGTGACAATTAAATTGAAAAATGTATGCTGAAATGCAAGAAATATAAAATGTATAAACACATAAGAAATACACAACTGTATATGTTATTACAAATACTACATGTAATAAATACAACTTTCCTCACCTTAACAGTGTGTCATCCCTGAATTTTCACTTGGTAACCTAAAATGTAATGCATAGCATGTTATTAAAGGTTTTACATCTACATAGGGACACTGTTTCCATGTATAAACTTTAAAAAACAGCAAAATAAAACATTAACAATTGAAAAAAGGCTGAGAGTTTGTTTAAATGTGGCAGAGAGAGTAAAATGTCTCATAGTGATTACTGAGGACTTTAAGGACAGTTTGAAAAACACATTTGTACAATTGCAAAAATTAAAGAAAACAGAATTATCGAAATAGTGGGATGGTATGGCACTTAAAGGTTACCTACAGAACAAACGTATTCCTAGAGAATTGCGTAATTTGAACTTTCCAATGTTTGATGACTTGGGTGAGGATTTACTGAAGGAATAGGAAGAGAATCTATATGTTGCCTCATTTAACATGATGAAAACTTTGATTAAGAACTCAGACCAAAAAGTAACACAATTGAAAGGACAGATAGACAAATTTGAAAAGGAGATGAATTTGAAGGATTTGACAGAAAATAATTATTATATATTAAATAGAGTGTTTAGGGAACATCAAGTCACATTAAAAGAGAGAAATTTGAATAAGATCAGAAGAGATGAAAGGGATCGGCTAAATAAGTAGAAAATAAAAGCCAGGGAACTGGGGAAACAAGATACCATTTTTGCAGTACCTCAGGACTATCCTCATTAGAAGAAGCTGGACCTAGTAATATGTCCACTTCAGACAGAATGATACATAGTTCTTCTTATTCCAAGGAGTTACTCAAAATGAGAATTGGTAAACTTAGGAAAACAAGGAGCAAGAGGATGAAATGTAGGTGGTATAGATGTACAAACAAGAAATCAGTTGAGAATTCAGATTTAATTACAATGGAACATGATTATGGGAGAGGCACTCCAGTCAATTTACAGATCATAAATTTATCAACTAGGAATTTGCGCGATGATAATATTAGACTTTTGCAGAAAGGCTTAAGGTTCTGTATCACTGAGAGCTGTTTTTTTGCTGAACTTAGAGTGGATCTATTCAAATTTACGAGAGTACTCCAATTGAGAAGTTTTTTTGCAACCTTGGAAAAGAAGGATTATGTTAAGGTGGGAGATAATTGTACTCAATGTGATTTGCCAATGACAGATATTAAGGATGTTCACAATTTGCTGACACTAAATGATGATTATGATTTGGAAATTACAGATGTTTGTGATTAATTAAACATTTAAACAGACTGGAGTTGTGACAATGGTCTCAGTCTATCTTCTAAATTCATTCAGGATGTCCACCTTGTAATTCAGGAGGCGGACAAAGAAGGCAACAATGTGATCATGAACAGAACAGATTAAGAGTGTGAAATCAGAAGACAAGTTAGTAATATGCAGTCCTACAGGTAGATTGTGGGTAATCCAATAGAAAAAGGTTACAATTAGTTAATTTGAGAAACTAAGCTCTTGGAAAGAGCTTGATTTATGAAATGACTCAGAGTATAGGTAACTAATCCATATTACCCATTCATCTACATCTTTATGTTACCACACTAGCTCACCTTATCAAATCATATGGCTTTGCTTTGGTGTCCTATGCCAATGACACCCAGGTTGTGGTGTCGGTGGCTAGCAATCCGAATATCACTGTGACTAGATTTCATGATTGCATGCTTCACATAGGCAGTTGAATGAGTGATAACTGTCTGAAATGTAATTCTTCCAAAATGGAGGTTCTGCTGTTTGGCAGTAATCCATCCTTTTGCTCTCTACATTGGTGGCCCATGGATCTCTGAACTCTTCGCAATCCAAGTGTAAAGGTAAAAAAACATTGGAGTCATGTTTGATAGTAAGCTTTCATTTGAAGGTCACTTTAATCACATTACATATTCTTGCCTTTTAGTGTTTAAAACTCATCAGGAAGGTTCTTCCCTACAATCCACAGGTATTGCAGGTAACTGTAGTCACAGCTCTCATCACCTCTAAGTTGGTCTACTACAACATGTTCATTAACATCCAAAAAAGGTTCTTGAATAAATTACAGATCCTTCAAAACGCAGCTGCCACCTGCTCTTGGGCATACCCAAACACAGATCCACTTCACAAGCTTTGATACAACTTCACTGGCTAGGAAAGTGTATTCACTTCAAAGCCCTCTGTATTGCTTTCAAATCCTTACACAATCAAGGTCCTACCATTTGGCGCAACACTTTCAATGCTACATTCCTGCTTGACCTCACTGATCATCCTCTAGTGGAAACCTGATGGTTGACAAATTAATAAAAGATCTAAATGGGTTGGCAGACGTTTCATAACTTGTACAGCCAGGTTGTGGAACTCCCTGCCTCATGAGCTCAAGGAGAAATCAGATTTGCTTGAGTTTAGGAAAACTCCCCAAACCTGGCTATTTAATCATTAAATAATTCATCTGTGGTCTTTTCATGTCCCATTGGCTGTTCTCCCTCGTTAGGGCTAATGCCTAGACACCCCCCGGTAGTAGAGCGCTTTAGAAATTTTATTTTCATTTCATTTCATTACTGCCTAAAGTACACAAACTGGGGGCCTTTCCTCCATGGAGACCCATTCATTCTGGGATTGGAGGCTTGACTGAACATCTCAGAAAATGTAAACAAATATCTGAAACCAATGGCGGTAAATTTGCCATCATGTATACAAAACACAATGGATGTACTGAACAAACTAGAGGATATTATGTGGGAGGAATCCATAATTTTGTATCCTTCGGGTGGTAGGTTTATACACCTGCAGACAGAATACATTTTAACTGATAGCTAGTGAACAGTTTCTTGGATCTAGAAGTGCTAACTTTGTTGACCATTCAATGACTTTGATCCAGATGCCAGAATTCATACTTGTTAACAACTATTTTCTTTTTGATAGGGAATGGTACCAACAACTGCAGGCAACTGCGATGGGGGCCAGGTTTTCCCCCTCTAACACAAACCTCTTTATGTGGTGGCTTGAGTGAGGAGATGCATGCCTGGGACTCATCAGCTGGGAAATGGACACTATACATACATTTTTGAGGATGTTTTATCTATGACATTCTTGTAATTAGGACAGGTTCCGTTTCCCAATGGATTGACTATTTTTCTTAATTGAATCAGAACTCATACAATGTGCAATTCACTGTGAATTACAACAAAATATGTATTTCTTTTTTGGATGTGAAGCTATACGAATCAGAGAATAACATATGTTGCAGGCTTTTTACAAATATAATTGCAACTAACAACATTCTAAGGGTGGACAGTGCGCATCCTAGATCTGTTATAGATGGAATCCCATATGGGGAAATGGTTAAAACACAATGCAGCTGTAGTGAGAATAAGACATTTAAAGGAGAGACCGTGGGGTTGAGAGAAAGGATAAGAACACAGAGTTACAGTGAAAAGATATTAGATGAAGCAGAGAAAGGAGTCTTAAGAGTAAATGGGAGCACCACTTTGAGAAAACAAATAAGATCAGATAACCATTTATGACTGCCTATAATCTAGAATACAATGACATACATAAGATATTGATGCAGCATTGGTCCCTATTAGCAGGGGTATCAAGATTGGATGATATACTAACAGAAAGACCTCTGGTTACATATAAGGGAGGCCTAACCACCAAAACCACTATTGCTATAAACTACCTGCTAACAGAGAAAAAGAAAAAAGGTGATTGGTTACCTGTGTAACCAAACGGTTTCTTAACTTGTACAGGATGTAACATATTTAAATTGGGTTTAGTTTAGTTACAATTAATTAACTGCAAAGGTATTTAAGTAGTATACGCAATTATATACAATTGTTTCTTTGGTTTATGTAGGAAGCACAACTAGAGCCCTGAAAAACAGGATCTGGAACACCTTTGGGCGATAAAGAATAAGAATACAATAAAACCAATATTCCATCATAAGAGAGAGACACATTTGGACAGATGTGAGCTTACATTTCATGGAATACAAAAACTGGACCCCAATCCTAGGGGGGTGACCAGGAGTTAATGTGGCATCAATTGGACGCTAAATGGATTAGCAGATTAAGAACAGTTGAGAAAGGACTGAATAAAGAAAATGAATTACATTACTTTTTATAGAAAATATATCAGCTAGGACTAGAGCTTTGTGTGATTAGTGCTTTGAACAATGAACATGTTCAAGATGGTGGTGATGAAATTAATGAATAGGATGGAAGAATCAATACCTGGTGGAATGAATGACTGTGTGGGGATTCATAATTGGTGGAAAGAATGACTGCATAGGACTGATCAAAATACATTATCAATATGTTTGGAAAGGAAATGGATAGAATGGATGTGTAGATGAAGTATGAGTATAAGTGACAGTATGGTAAACGGATGCTATAATGAGCTAATGAGTGATCGAATGATGCATGGATACCCTAGGAAATAGGTACCTGAATAGTGAATACGTTAAAGATATATTTATAAATATGTTAAAGGTTATAAAGGTAATATGTTCCAAGATGGCACTGATTAACCATATGTGAAATAAATGGTATCTAAAAGGTTATTTGGACTCTAATGACAGTTGGGGACACTTTTTTGGGTTAGACCACTCAATTAATATTGAAAACGACTTTGTGCTACTGTTAGAATTGGCATCTCAATATAAATATGCATTTGATATGTACAAAACAACGTTAAAGCTAATACGGTTGAAGATGGTGCTGACTAATTGCAAACTGGGAATTTGCATTAAAACAGGTATATGATTGTAATGAAAATTGGAGGCACACTTCATATTAGACTATTGAATTAATATCACTACAATCCTGTTTAATCGTGAAAATTGGTATCAGCCCATCAATAGAATTAAAGAGCTATAACAGCATTGTAGAAGTTAGTATATAGTAAGAAACATTCTTCAAGATGGCGCTGACTGCCCTAAATGTAATCTTGGTTCATTCAAGAAATTGGCAGTGGGGCAGAGATGAGAGGCACGCATAAAAGGTGAAGTTGGGGAAATGGCGAAAGTGCTGCCGGCCGACTAAGTGTATATGGAGCATTGCCTGTAACTCAGGCTGCATGTGGGGGAAAGGGAGTGCAGTTTAAAGTTTAGATGGTGTCCGCACTATGGAGGCTCTTTCCATGTGACTGATTAAATCTTTTTTATGGTTAGATTCGCATAATGGCCATTTTTTCAATACATTTAGCATTAATGTCCATTTAGCCAACATAGAAAGCCGTTCTTTAAAGGGCTAACATAAGGATATGCTGATTATCATTTTTACACGTGCTAATGGTGTGAGGGAACAATGAATTTTGCTGCCTGTATACATGATTTAGCTAATGATTATAAGGTTTACTGAATGTGTGTGAATGTTAGGACAGTTGAAGATATGACATACCAGATTGCCGAATCCTTTGAAGGATTGGTGTAAGCCCGTACGTAGGTCTATTTGAACCGTGTTAATGATGGGATGAAATGTATGGCGAGGTTGTGACCGTTTGGGTGTGTGATTGTGCTGAATGGTTGAGCATGGATATTGCAGGAGTGTGCCGAATTGTTGGGCATGGACATTGTAGTGGAATAATCACTATTTTACATGATTGAAAATAATGGAAGGACCCTACATTGAATTTTACACGAGTGGGAAATATGGGATGGAACAAAAGGTGGAGGCATATTTGTGAATGTATAAATATGTACGATTGCCAGTGCCTGTGAGTATAGCTAAAGCAGTGAGATGAATTTTGCAATAAATGTTAGAATACTTGTGTAGAATTCAGGAATTAAGGTACACTGAGATGTTGTTGTATCCAAATGGTTAATTTATTCTTTAGTTCAATCAAGACAGGAACATGAAGGCATAAGATGGTTGTAGTAGTATTGGAAGTAGTATCAGGAGAATCAGCCCCACCGGGATCAGCATCCCTGCGGCTCAGCCCACATACATCAACTGACAATTCCCTCAAACATACACACAAGGAACATTCTGAGCAGCAGAGTACAGAACACAGAGAAAGGACTATACAGGGATTAGAGCGGGATACCACACACCTCCCTCCCTAACGGAGACAATAACTAATAAAGAGGCAAGTGGTAAGGAAGTGAGAACAGATAAGTAAAGAGAAAGGAAAAACAAGTGGAAAGACACAAAACACACACACACACACCCTTTCAACAGCAGAGATATGTGTGCAATAAAGAAAGCAACACAATAAACAAAAAAGTAAGTGGGTTTGAGCTCTCAAAAGCGTCTCAATACCCGGAAGAACAAAATGCATTGCACACAACAGTAAAGGCAAAAGTGGAGCGTAAATGGCAACTTAATGTTGTTTGAGTGTAAGTATAAGAAAAACCCACCACCACTCAGAATTGCACATAAACATGCAAGCAAGGAGCGAAAGTGCCCATAAAGCATAGTTTGGGTAACAGCATCAGAAGTACCCATCACCACACAGAAGACATTTGAAAACAGCAAATGTCTACCACCAACAGTAAATGCAGCAAATGGAGCGAAATTGCCCCGTAAAAGTGATTTGGGAATCCATCCACAGAAGAACCCACCACCACACAGAAAAGGTTTGGACGTGGCAATTAAGTCCACCACCTGAAAACACAAGCAAAATTGGGAATGTAATATGCTTCTTCATAAGTAGTATGAGCTTAAAGATTATGCCCACCACCAAATACACGCAAAGAAAGGACGCAATACACGCCCTCAAAATTATATTCGAACAACAAACGCCAACACCCTCAGCACACTAAGCAAGAATCACCTGCAGAACAAATAAACACAGTACCATATGAGCATATGAGAACAACAGCAGAAATACACAAAAGAATCAGCCCCACCGGGTGCAGCATCCATGCTGCCCACTCCACATACAGCAACTGACAATTCCACTCTAACAGACACACAAGGAACATTCTGTGACATCACTTACACTGGCTGAGCAGCAGAGTACAGAATACAGAGAAAGGACTTCACAGAGATGAGAGCAGAAAACCACAACGTGGTTATAGATTGCAGTGTCACTAAGTTCTAGAAAGAATGTTAGGGTCACATAATGGGAAATCTTGCACAATCACCGCTTACTATGAAACTATAGTGAATACTTTAATAACAGCATAAAATGAGATTGAATTTGGATGGAAATTGTGGTTTTCTATAACAGTTAAATGGTTAAATGCATATTATAGGAAGATGGGAAGAGATGTCCTCTAATAGATACTCCAATAATATTTTCTACAGGAATTGATGTCAGTAACAATGAATGAAACTGACAAAAATGTATACAATCACGATGGGACCATAATATTGTTGCACTGAGGCTCACACAAGGTGGTGTTTTATAAAATGAATGTATTGGTGCGGAACTGTAATAATAAAAAATCACCAAGAAATAGATAATAAGAAACAGTGGTACATATTGATGGAGAATGAGTTGTTCAAACAAAATGGTGTTGTAAAATTATGATGGAAATGGTCTACAGATTAACAATTGAGGATGGGCAATGATGTTTATTAGATGTTTTTATTGTGAATATGGTAATACAATGTATGTATATATATATCTTTGTAGGCCCTGATGAAGTCCCATGACAGGGACGAAACACATTGACTAAGTCATTGAAATGTATTGTGGAATAAATAAAAGAAGTGGAAAACTTATTTTAGTTTGGACATTGAGCTCATTACAACAAAGTGGCTGTATACTGACCCCTGACCATCAATGTATGACCTATGGATGAACTTTCTAAATGGAAGAAAAGATTTTGAGCATTAAAGATTGGCCATTCCATACTTGGAATTGTATATAATTATGAAAGTTGGGGCTTGATGGCAGTTGAATCTCAGGGGTGTGCAATTTTCAGTTTTTGTAAATAATAAAAGCAAAAGATCTGTATGGTGTAGTGGTGCCACAACTGCCATAATGCTTACCTGTTTGACTGAATGCTTAAAAGAACATTACTTCTTCCTCACAAAAGTTAAACACGGTAAATCAAGTGTTCGACTTACAAGGATGAAAATTAAATATTCAAACTGCAAGTTAAAATACATTTTAAACATAAAAGGGTGTACATTTACTATTTCACTCCAATCTAAACCACATTGATTCACTGTCCAGTTATGCAATACATGGCTCAAGGATTTGAAGCATAAAATAAGATTCCAGGCCTCTTTGAATAAGGCTGGCAGGTGCAATGAGGAACTCGAGTGTTCACACAGCAGACAAGCAGCTGTGTGTGTGCCTACCCCTTGTTTCTGTTCTGCATTTTTATAATTCTTTGGAAGACAGGTAGGGAATAGGAGCTGAGTGCTCCAATCCATTATGCTAAAGGATGTACTCCACAAAGGTAGTCAGTATGTTAAATATGGATTTCTTGGCGGTGTGCAGACATATGAATTATATATTCTTTTTGAAGGGCTACAACTGGACAAGTGCGAGTAGGGTACCTGATGAGGCACATAGGTAGCTGAGGAGCTGGGGGGTTTGTTATTGTCTATTACAACGAGTTGCTTATATGGCCAAGAATGCTTGTTTCAGTCATTCACATATTGAATCAGTACCAAACTACCACTCTTGGTCATTTGAATGTGCCCTTGTCCAATGCAAATAAAACATCCTTCGTGTCTGTCTCTGCAGCCCTACCATACTCTCCCAGATCACAGCACAATTATTACAAGTGCCCTACTCCACAACAACAGAACATATCCATTGGTCATCCATCCATCCATAGGTTAGCTTTCCTTTGTGCAGTGTAACTGGTGGTCTGTCATTGGGTGAGGTGGGCAACTGGGCATCAGAACTGTGTGCCAGTGGCTAACTGTTTTTACTTGCCCTGGAGTTTATTTTGTGTATTCCCTTTCCACTCTGCACAACAAGCCCAATTGTAAAACGTATACTGCTTTACACTGGTGGAGTTATATATTAGGAATGGGCTTTATTGTAGAGTCTCTGATGCAGTGGCAACTTCATAACCTTCTCCTCGTTTTAACTGTTTTGGTAGATTGAGTATGTTCTCTGGTGTAGGAGACCTAAGTCACAATTCTCTTGATCTGTGCTGTACATGATTGTGGAAATGCTTACTAGAAGAGTGCTAGACTTGTTCAGGGTTAGGGTGCCACTCAAGGTGAATTTCCTTTTAGTATGGGCAACTACTTCCCCATACCCAGGCAATAAAACTTCTAATAGTTGGTGGCAGATGATTCTAGTGGTCAGCTACAGTCCCTTGTTAACATTACTGGGGATTGCCTACTGGCACTCCCAGGTAAATCTCTATAGTAAGTCATAACTGGACCTCTTGCTCTCCTTTACTGTATGTTCTGTGAGAATGTGAGTGCCTGGACACATGTAAAGTGGAATATCTATGATGGGGTGTCCCTTAAATGTATGAAGACCCTAAAGGTATAGGGGGCTTCATATGGTTTGTCATAATGAGTGATATCTGTCTCTCATTCCTGCATGCCCCTAGTACTGTTCCATTGGATTCCACCACTCCCCTGAAATTCATTGCAAAGCAAAGTGTACTATGAGATATTGAGTATGCACTCCGGGTTCCTAAGAGGAATCTGTTGTGTTCTGACTGAAAGTAGGAAAAAGTCTCTGCAGATTAAAGTGTGACCTGGGAATGTGTTACACCACAATATCTAAATTGTTATATCACCCTGACCTTATACTCAGTCAGCTATACATATTACCAATAAATTAGAAAAGGATGTAGATGTGGAGAAAAGTAAATGTGGGGACATGTCGAAAGATTAGAAAGTAGGGCTTGAACTCCAGAACTTCTTGCTGGCCTCCCATAAATGAACTTATCTTGATGATTTTCCTGAGGAGATTGACCAGATGGCGGACAGCCTGGTCTCTTTCACAACTGAGACACTAACGCTATGGTCTAGAACAGCACAGACACAAGTTGAGGCTACATCGTCGAGCGGGGAACTTCTGACTTTTAGTGCCCTTCCAAAATGGTGACTATGAGCACCATTTTGGCTGTGGTACAATCTTTGATACCTCTGGGGGAAGACAGCCACAGCAGAGAGGAAATCTGGAGATGGCTGAGACACTAGGAGAAGTAGGACAGCAGGGCGGAGTTGTGAATCTTCTGATGGCAGCTTGATGTGCAACTTCTTATTAGAAGATGACAACACTAAAAAAGGCACTCAGCACAGAGGAGAAATGTATCACACAATGGCAGGATAGAGTGGCTCACCAAAGATGAGAAAGAGAGATGAATGGGCTTACTATGCTAGCACTGATGCCTGGAAAGGTTCATGGGGACATGGAGGAAAGCCCATACCCAGCTGTGAGTAAAGAACATTAGAAAAAGCTGGAAATCGCGTATGGAGAGAACAATTGGCCTCCAGTAAAAATACATCATATGCCAATATCAAATACCTGGAGCCCTGGAGTGAGTGCTTTCCTCAGAAGGCATTTTTGATAATATAGTAGACACTTAGAGGAAATAATAATGTTTTGTTTTTTAAATTTTTACTAAGTTTTTATATAGCGCGAACTTGACCCGGTTTCGGGTATCAGAGCGCTTTACATAGCACCAGTTGCGTTACATGAGGACACATTCAGTTTTTGTAAAGCACTGGGAGATTAAATGATTTGCCCAAAATCACAGGATTTTCAGCGTCATTGCCGAGACTTAAACCCGGTTCTCCAGATTCCAGGTCAACCGCCCTAGTCGTTAGGCCAACTCCTCTCCCCTGTTAATGTTAATATCCACCTGAGACCATAGGAAACCAAGGTGATCTGTGCCTCTCTGATAGTGATTGACTGTGACTGATTTACAAATTCTGCAATTGCAGGTGACCGATGTAAATGGTGTTGTACAAGACCACATTTGGAAAAAGTTTTTGCTTAGAGTTAAATAATTAAGGGGGCTTATTTTGAGTCACATAAGCCACATTGCTCCTCAGTTGAAGGTGGTGACCTTAAAGTGAGGTATTACTCCTCCATACTTGGCTCCTGGCAGTATGCTGAAATCAATGCATTCTGTTACAAAGCAAGACAAGCATTGCCTTAGCTTGGTGAGCAGTTAAGCAATATAAATTGCAGAAGGTGGGAATGAGTAGGGAGGAGGTAGGGATGAGGGGGTATTAGAAACACCGGAGAGCAGGAAGGGGGTGGGAGGAGGGCTGGTTGGGTTGAAAACTGCAGAGTGCAAGGATGAAATTGAAATAAAAATATAAAGTACCTGTGGCCAGCAATTCAATGAAATCATAATATGAATGCCTACCGCACAACCTTTAGTTATCTGATGGCGAGTGCTTAAATATGTGACAGATGCAGGCGTCCGTGGCAATGCCTGGCTTCCGTAGAGTGAGCCAGATTTCAACCAATATGGTGCGTTAAACCAAGATGGCGCCTCTGTGGTGGAATCAGTAAAAATGAGGACAGCGCAAGCGTTGTGTACCGGAGAGCAGGAAGGGGGTGGGCGGAGATCAACTAAAGAGACTGCAGAGACATGCACTATCTACGAGTGCAGGAGTGAAGTGTAAATAATAAAAAAAATAGTTCCTGCCGTTAAAATTATACACATGAACGTCTGCGGCGCAACCTTTACTTATTGGACGGCGAGTGCTTAAATATTCGAGCACGGGTGCGGCATGTAGACATGCCAGGGAAAGATAACAAAATGTAAACAGACAGTAACCGGTATGCAGCGTTAACCAAAAGAAAAAAGTTTGAACTGCCAACGTGAATGGGAATGAGTAGTTAGGCCATGGGAAACTGATGAGAGACATAAAAGGGAGCACAGGCTACAGCCAATAGAAACGGGGAAAATCAAACCGGCAAGCACACAGACCAAAAAGAAGTGAAGGCGGGATGTAATTCTCTTTTAAGGTATATTAAAAACAATAGATTTCACAAGCACTGTGCAAGCGCTGTGCAGGTGAAATCTAAAAAAAAGGGGAAAAATTGCACACACTCTCACTGTATAGATTACCTCAAAATTGAGGAATGCTGCTATCCACCTCTCCCCTCGGTCCTGAGACATACTAAGTGTAGCAGTGAGTGAAGATAACCGTACACCAAGAAAAGATTGAAAGAAAGGCCTGGAGGGTTGCAGTTATGAAAAATTCCTATTTTTGCCTGACATTTGTTGCCGAAGAGCTCAGAGCCAAAACGAGTGGGTGATGAAAAGGAGCTGTAATGACAAATTTAGTAAGCCAAAGACAGTCAAATAACAGGCCTTGAAACATGATGTCCTATTTAAAATTAAAGGGTCTCAGGGTGGAGAGATTCCAAGAGCACAGTACACTGAAGATGACATGGACATGTTACCCAAACAGAAGCTGGATAGAATTCTTGATGCTATAATGGCCACAAGAGAGGCCCTGGAAACTAAAATATACTCAGTAGTACAAGATATATGGCTGAACTTACTGAGACAGTGCAATTCCCAGATTACAGGGTGAATGCCCTGGAAGTCTGCTCTAGAAGGAATAATATCAGAGTGACTGGACTGTCAAAGGGAATGGAGCTGATCAATATGGTTGTCTGCATGGAGCCTTAGTCTTCACAAGAGGTGGGCCACAAGCCCTAGTCAGGTTTTATGCAACTGAGAGGGAATGCAGGGTGAAAGTACAATGCCTGAAGATGGGGTCGCCAACAAGATCTATGATAGCAAGACTTTTACATTAGAGAGACAGTGACATGATACTACAAAAAGGCACACACCTGAGGTACTTTTCAGGTGAGGAATGCTAAACTAATGATTTTCCCAGATTATACTGTGGCACTGCAACAACATAGAGCATTCTTTGTGGCAGTGAAGTGAGAGAGAGCGGCATGAGGTACATGTCCCAGTTCCCCGCAAAATAAACTGAAAATTATTGGCGTATACAAGGCGAAGTCTTTACTAAGCCAGATGAAGCCTAGGACTGGATGGAAAAATATGCCTTTAGGAACTGGGTAGGCCCTATCTCTGTCAACAACCCCCAAAGTGAAGGAGGAAGAGGAAATTTAAATCTTGTGGGGACCAAGAGGCGTTCTCAGAATCAAGTTCATGCTGGAGAGACACTGTGGTAGCTACTGTGGAAGCTAATCAATTAGGAACATCTCTGAATGGTTCAACAGGGACATCATTGGACACTACCATTGATGGTTAGACTCTGAGCTATTATCACAGAAATATAATGGGATATCTAAAATTACCTTGAGACCTGCAGATAGTGTATTGTGATTTCCGATACCCACCCTTGGAACTATGACTCTGTATGAAACAGCATTTACAAATGGGATATCATTCTGAAATGGAGAATTATATAAGAATATATCAACAAAATCTAAATGAGGTGCTTTTGGTGAAGATGACCTTGGAAACCTGTCATGTCATGTAAAATTGGCTGATCCTTGACTGTAATATTGAACTTGCCTATATGTCCTAGTATATGATACTCTGAGTACCCAGAGTCTGTAAGTTAAATGTCATTAGTGGACTGCAGCACTTATTGTGCCACCACTAAAGTGGCAAGTGAAAACATGACTCTAGGCCTGTCACTGCACCCTAGCTGGTCAGTTTTCAATCTGCAATTTCAACGTGTTAAAAGCTTGCTTTTGATAGGCCTTTTTAATGTCGATATATTACTCCAGTGTTAACCTAATGGCACAATAACGAGAAAAGTCTGGAAAAGAAAACAAAGCACAGCTTTCTTTCTTTTATGGGTTGGGACCTTATCTAGGGCAACAGAAAAGATTTATGCGGCTGAACCTTTCTAAGCAAAACCAAAGGGGATGATGGAGGGAGTGTTGAACATTGCAAGCACTCACCCCCTGTCAACTGATCTGGGTTTAATCCATCATCATTCTTTAGCTCACTCCGCCACCCCAGTTCAGACATGGCCATATGCAAATCAGTCTGACCCTGTGCCTCATGGGAACAGTCCAGCCCGAACTGCCAGGCCATGTCTTCCCTGGACCGGAAACAAGCATCCTGGGACCGGTTTCTGGCTAATCAGCCGTCATCAGCCAGGCTAGCTTGAATCCAGTGGCAAAGTGAGCACCCTTGTGTGTTTAGAACCTGCCTTGCACTGTGGAAGGTTGAGATACCAGTGCTGTCATTAGATATATAACTGCTACGTTTTACTGATTTCAGAGATGCTCTAAGGTCCACCCTGAACCGAAGTTTAATATTTGAGCACTTCGACTCAGGTGAAAGGATGACTTGCACTCATGAAAGAGGCACTGGGCAAGACAGCAAGGAGGCCCATCAATGCTGTGAGTCCCTACACACAAGCAAAATGAGACTGGTCTGTGACCCTGTGAGAGGCACCCCATAAGCTGGACAGTCACGGTTAACCGCACCCTGCAGACCCAAGTTTGATATATAACCCTGTGTGAGATACTCCATAGTTTGGCGCATCACCAATGCGACTTTGTGAATGACATCCAATATGGTAGCCCTTTTCTACTGTGAGCCATTGCAAAATTACCCAGCTATGTACCTGAGAGTTGGCATTCCTGATGCATTGATTGCAAGGTACACAAAGGATACCATCTCTCCTGCAAGTCACAATCATCACCGGGACCAACACAACTCTTCTGAGGCTGCACTGTGACACTGTGAGCCTCTGCCCTTACTTGCACAGCACGATTTTAAGATCTTGCAGCATCACAAGTTGACCAACATCACCTGGCCTACTCTGCATTGCCGATGGACTGTGCACCACTAATTGGTGCTCCTCTGACTCTACACAACCAACGGGCCCTAGGAATACAAGGGCCCTGGACTATCAAGGGACTCCTGGCTCCTACACGTTCTAGAAGAGACTATGACCAAACAGTTACAGAGGAAACAGTGCATCTAGTGAAAGCCGGCTTTACACTTGGCTGAATCCTATGTTAAATTCCTGTACAGTTGTAACCCTGATTTCCTGCTGACCATAGACGATGGCAGAATTATATTTACTGCAATAACACCAAAAGACTTTTATCCCACAGAACTTCCTGAAGTCACTGCACGTGTTTGGTAGATGCATAATAAGTTTTTATTAAAAATACGTTTTTATAAACATAATAAGTTTTTATAAACAGAAGAAAGCCGGTTGGACAATCCAATTATCGTGAGTGATATTTTGTGCAAACTGAACAAAACGTTCTACCTGCACATACTCCTCCAGGGTAAGCCTTGACTGTTCAGTCCAGCTACCCCCTGAAAGTCAAAACCTAAAAAGGAGGCCTTTTGCATTTCTTTGAGTTCACAGGTTTGCTTGGTTTCATCGTTTGGAAGTACAACAGAAATGCTTGTTACAAGGATTGCCTATCAACCTTGAATTGTGCAGGCCCCAGGGAAATGGCCAGACACCCCTAAAATCTTCAGTAGCCATGGGTGAGCAACCTTCCTCTGATATTCTAAAGGTTTTAGGGCAATCGCACACCTGGTAAAGTAAAAGTGAACAATGTAGTAACAGTGGGTAGGTGCAACCTGGTTAACCCTCCTGAGTATGAGGGTGAAGAATATATCAAGACTTGCGTTATCCCTCACGGTGGAAACGTCCCCAGGGTGCACGCTGGTGGAAAAATGTAAAAAAGTTCAAACAAGTGTTTCTTGATTTTTCGTCAGTGTTATTTATTCAAATCTTTTTCTTTTCAATAATGATTATATCCATCATATATTTCATGTGGTATGCCCAATGCATTTCGGGCCGTACCCTTCTTCAGGGGTCTTATTTTAATTCCTTCCAATTGTTATATAAACATCAGAAAATGCGGTTCCAAACTTTTAGGTGTGAAGCGATGCAATGTTACGTTTTCTCGTGTGTCGCGTTGTTTACATATTCGACATTCTGTCGGCCTGAGTTGAAAAGATGATTCTCCACGGTATCAGCATAGAAGATAGAAGCTCTAAACCATTCACTTCACTTCTGGTATATTTAAGTTTTTAATGGCCCACCTCCCTCCATTTCATCTAGTTTAGTTAATATTGTTTAACACTTTGGTGGCTTGATGATGTACATTTATACATTGTGAAATGCGGTCCCCAGAATACCCTTATGACAAGCATGCGTATCATTTTTTCTAGCTCCCACCTATCCAGCACCCATAGTTTTTGGTGCCTCCCTTTGGTGCAGAATCACATTATAGAGCTGGGTGTGATTGGAGGAAGTTTGCTGGTGTCCGATGCCTTCTGGTGCCATATCCCTTCTGTTCTGTGGCAAACTCCAAACTGAAGCAGTTGGTGCAAGCTTCTGGCCCACCTCTTCGAAATTCGACTGTCACAGATGATGACGTACCAATTTTGAAGGGAACTGGAGGAATTCGCTAGCCCCTCCCTGGTCATTCCCCAGATTTGGGCAAGGGCGAAGGGCGATGAGAGGAGCTCAGCTCAGCTATTACTGTCTCTAGCTCCTCCCTAGCCACACCCACTAGCCTGATCCAGTTTTTTTCCTGAGGCGGGGAGAGAGGAAAGCGAGGGAGAGGGTGTCAACAATATCCACCATCCAAATAAACATAAAGCAGAGATTGGTAGCAGTGACTAGGATTGTTCATAGTCCCTCCCCTCCAATCCCTACTTCGTTTTTGGTTCCACCATTGGTGCACACAGCTCCTTATTCTCTCAATGACTCTCTGTGTAAGAGGGAAATTGTGAGAGGAACGAGCTGTGTGCTTTTGCCCTGAGAAGGAGCCAAATACTGTTTGGATTTTAAATTAATTTAAGAATAAAAAAATGCAGACATTATATGCTTTCTTGGTGGGACAAAGACACACAAATCCATCCTCTGTCAAAGTGCCTCTCTCCATAAGAAGCATTGTTTGTGCCCCAGATGTTGCTTGAATTTTTTTTAGCTTAATGAAAATCCAATCAACTTCTGGCTCATTGCCATTATATTTGTGCAGATTGCTGAAAGATTTCCCAAAGAAACTAAACACATTCCCCTGCATTTACTTTGGTCTAGTTTTCAGAAAAGTCCAGTGTTAGTAGGTTTCCTTGGAAACGGACCGACGCCGGCCCAAATATTGTGGTCAACACCAGTGCATACTTGTGTCTAGTAGGTACATCCCTGCTCACACTCATTGAAAATTCGCAAGTCCGGTACTTCCACACTCACAGGATCTAGAGAAACACAGAAGTGGCTTAATGAGTGGAAGGATATTTTCCTGAGGGAGAAAGACTGGAGGGAATTACCATGTTTTCAGGAAAAATGTGAACAAAATCTGACAAAAACCAACAGAAATTCAATCGCAAAACAAAAATGATGGGTCTCATCTCTGATTGACTAGATTGAGACTAAATTTATCCCATAATCACTGCCTTGTATCATCAGTCTGCACTCCTGAACATTATCACTGTAAAAAATCCGGAGTCTCTGGGTGCGCAGATCCGCCTGGGAGCGCAGATCCTGGACATTCACACCTACCACTCACTAGCCATTACGTTCTCCACCTGCCAGCTTGTGATTCTTAAATTAAAAAAAAAAAAAAAAAGAAGATTTGCAAACAATCACTAGTGTTAGAAAATAACTTCTATCCATTCGCCCTTGATTCTGAAAACGGTGTCATCCCTGATTTAGTATTCCTGAGTTAAAGGAGATGCAGGAATAACAAATTGCCTGAGTTTCCTACCCGAAAGCTAAGAGCTTGTGAAATTTCTGGTTGGGAAATGACTGAAAAAAGTAAATTTGCTGAGCTGATTGGGTGCGGTATCCAATTCCTGTGGTAATTCCCCACTTACCTAATGGTGTAAATGGATAGCCTCCAAGTCACACACGTTTGTATGCTTGTCGCTTACATCTCACAACTGTAATGTCAGCAACATATTGGTCACAACAGGAGAGTTTAATGCAAGATTGTTTGTCATAGAGACCGATCAACACAGAGGCTCTAGTCTCCAAAAAAGCCATCGATTTAAGGTGTTGTGTCTCTCAGGGCACCACAAAATGTCATGGCTGTGTTGCTTGGACGCCCGTGGTGTTCGTCCGTACTCACTAGAGAACTGTGGCTGGAGGTGGGGGTGTGGCAGAGGGTGGTGGATAATTGGTGCCGCTTGCCATTTCTAAAAATGCCATCTTGCTCCACGTTCGAGGGTCAGTTTCCTGTTGTCAATAACCGACCGGCCGCGGGTCTGCCTCCCTTCCTTCCTTCCTCCGAGAAATGCCTGGGAGACCCAGGTTCCTGCGGGTTGAGATGCCGCGGGGTCGTCTTAACTCCAGGAACACAGTAGGCTCCTTTGTTTGGGTTAAAGGAAACAGACGAGGAAATCGTACGAAAACGTTACCGTTTGATATAACGAAATGACAAGAACACAAAGACGTGACGCTCCAAGGATCGCCTTTACCTCGAGTGGAACTCTGAACTTGTATTATTTCCTCCACGATTCCTTTTTTTTCAGTTGGGATACAATAGATTTCGCATTGAACTTTCTTTTCAGTAACTGAGTAAACTTCTGACAGAAATATCAAATATTTTTTGACCGTTTGATTTTATTTTTGATGCTTTTCTGTGGCTTTTTTTCTGTTCGTTGAACAATAGTTGGAAACTTTTCCTACCCTCTTTAAGGCCCAGGGCTAATTATCCTGAACTAAATCTCTTTTAAATCTGCATGCCAGCAGTGGTGGGATGTGAGCGGCGCTTTCAGCTCCCGGCTGCCTGTCAGTCAAGATGGCCGCAGCTGTGGCTCCGAACGCTGCGCATTAGCCCCCCGCTAGCACGGATCTCACTTTCCCCCCATTTCCAACACCAGCTCCCAAGGCTGCACCATGCTTCTGCGTGTTGGCCTAATCTAGGGTTTTATTGAGCTAAATCTGTGTTTTTTTAGAGGAGGCAGTGGGTTCCAGGGGGATTTTACCTGTTAGCCGCCTTCTGATTGCCATTCATGACTGGAAAGAACAAATCAATGGGGCGGGTTTCTGAGGGTGAGTGCGCGGAATGGAAGTAAAATGTCTTTCTTCAAAGGCCATGCATACTAAAATGTAGCTGAATCCAGGGCCGGCTTTAGGGCAGTGCGAACGGTGCAGCTGCACTGGGCGTCGACCTGTGGAGGGGGTGCTGACCTCCTTGGGGGGTGCTGTGTTTAGCAATAACTTATTATTGTAGAGATGAGTGGCACTTTTGCCCGGTGGTACTGAGAGAACCCGAGAAGGGGTCATGGGGCGGTGCCAAAAATTATTGTCGCACTGGGCGCCAGAAGCGCTAAAGCCGACCCTTACCGAATCCATCCATTCCTTATACATTCTTGGGTCATTGTGGGTGGATGCAGTAGTGAAATTTAATGGGGATTCATTGATTATTTGTCCTAATGTTAAAATATTATCAAAACATAGAAGCAGATTCTGGTGCCATGCAAGTTTGTCTGAGGTCTAGTTAGGCATGACATAGCATATCAAAATTACCCTGCTGATGCTTCTACATGTGTCAGTCTCTTATGTGCTGCTTGCTAGAAGCGCTCTCAAAACTGAATCGATTAAACACAGTCCACCTCAAGTCATGAAGGAATAATACACCTCTGCTAATAGGCCGCCAACTATCCGGGGTAGCTTTGGTTGATGTTCTAAGATATGGGAGACGTTTTCTCTTAATAAATACTGGGGGCCTCATTTTAAGTTTGGCAGATGGGCTGGCAAACCTCTTGCATGGTGGCGGTCCACTCTCCAACAGCCCAGTGGCAAACCTGACCACAAAACTTGGAGCTCCCCCATATTTCGGCAAGGCATTTTTACTAAAATTACCCCGGCCGATGCAGAGGGGAACTTTTGTCTACAAAGCAACGGACTCTGGGCTGCCAAGTTATGGTGGTCGGATTAGCAGTGTTTTTCAGAAGCTGGGTTTCTTTTAGAACTATAAAAGGAAACATCCCTGCTGGATTGAGAGTTTCCCCCAATCAAGTGGGGGATATTTCTATTTTGTTCATGTTCATGCCTTTACAGACATGAAAAATCAACATTGCAAGGCTGACCCTCAGGCGTGGCCTGTGCAGGCAAGAGCAGTGGGGCCGGGTGGAGGGGGATTTCGACAGACGACGATGAGGGAAAATTAATTATCTATTTCATTTTCCCTCGCCGTCGTCTGACGGAATAGCCCCCACCCAGCCCCACCACCTCACCGCTTTTACCTGCATGGGCCACGGCTGCTGACCCTGCTCAAGGTACACCTTCCAACACACTCCAGCTGTATCTGTGGTGGGTGGATAGCCAGCAGAAGGTTTCTGATGGAGGATCCGGCCGAGTCTCTGCCATCAGAAACTAAGTGGTTCCCCAACTTTAAATGAGGAGGGGGAGCTGAAAGTTTGGTGTACAGGGCTACCATTGTTTTTTTCGCAGCTGTACTGTTACCTTTAACCTCTAAATGAGGCTATTTGTCAGTCCTGCATCGTCCTCTCGCTATCACCCACTCAATGTGTAATAGAAGAACTTTGTCTGGACATTCTTTATTCAACCATGATAATTTTATTTCTCAGCATCTCAACATGCCATGCTGTGCCATCTATTTTAATCTAGGGCACTGACTGCTTGTCCCCATCCACCAAGAGAATCAAGAAGTCTAAGAAATTGTGTTATTGGATGAGGGGGATGAAGTACTTTTCAAACAGCAACCAAAATCCTTCTTAGGGTGAACCACAAAAGTCACTAAAATAACCTGTGCTTAGCCCTCTGGTAGCTTGGCACAAAAGCAGACAGACTTAACTTAGAGGCAAAGTGTAAAGTATTTATGGAGCACACAGACAGCAATAAAGTGAAAACACAACACAGGAAAAACCCCACACCAATTTAGAAAAATAGACTAAAATTTAATAAATAATTTGAAATGAAAATGACAAAAATCCAATTACTAGAACAGGAGATATACAATTTCAAAGAATTTGGGTAAAATAGTGCCTAAAAGCACAAAAGCAATTTTGGGTATCGTTCTGGACTGTGACAAAGTCACAAGTTCAAGCCTATCGCAATAGAGCGCAGGCTGAGAGCAGGATTAAGTTTGGCCTGCTGAGATTTGTACCTCGAGTCTTTGGTGCGAGGTCTACGCAGGGTTACTTTGCGAGGCTTCGTGTTATCCGGTGTCAGTTCTGAGGAGGCTGTGTGTCAAGGCTTTGTGTCACTCAGCGTTGGTTCCGATGAAGCTGGCAGCTGTGTGGCAAAGCTTTGCGGGTCTCTGCATCGATCAGCATTGGTGTCTTTTTCATAATTGTCTTTGATTGGATTCCATGGGCATTGGTCAGATTTTATATATGAGTTGATGATGTACTGCGGAGGTAGAATTTGCTGGAACTCATGAGTGATGAGTGATACAAATGCACAAGTATTGGCAAAGCAAATACCTGGAAAAAACAAGCATTGCAAAAATGAGACATATTGGCTTTGCCAAGGATTGGTGCTGTTGCTTCAGTAGAACACCGAGCTGCTCTCATTTGTACTTCTAGTTTATCACCAGTTGCAGTCCACTGTATGGCAAAAGCAATCATGCCTGTGTGCTGATACTCCTATATAATGTGAGGTGTAGGTATGTTGTTGAGTAATTTGAGGCATATAAAGTAAATAACTCGATATAAAAGAAAAAAAGCTTTGTTTTAAAATACGTCACATATATTGTTAACACTGTAAAAAACAGAATGCACACAATATGTGCCTAAAACACATCTCTTCCACAGTGAAAACTAAACTTTGGCGCCTCTACCAGTCACCATTTGTCTGAATTGATCTCTTCAAGCTGCCCTAAATGATCACCCACTAATTTATTGGCCATCCTTCTAACAGTGCTTTGTTTTCTATCTTTCTTGTTGAGAAATGTTATTGAAATCCTTATCACGAATAGAGATTGAGAGGTGTTTTACATGTCCTGTTACACGAAGAGCCACAGGTAAGAGAACACATATTTATGTAGACTCCAATGCAACATACGCATGTCCAGCTTGCAAGATCTCTCTGTGCACAGACGTCAAGCTGAGGGAAACAGACTAGTCACTTTTTAAATTTGTTTGAAATTCTTCGAACTGCGATTTATCAAGGGTCCATGGTCTGTAATGCAAGCAAAAAGTACGGGCCCCTTTAGCCCACGTTGGGAAATATAAGACAGACTCAATTATAGTGAAGCGGCCCCCAAATACCTTTTGGGGAACGCTGCTGAAGCTGAAGAACCGGATTCCAGTCTTGGCGGGGACACTCAACATCCTGTGATTCTTGGCAAATCACTTAATGTCATGTGCCTACCAAAATGAATGTGTCTGTCTGTAACGCAACTGGTGCCCGTGTAAAGCGCTCTGAAACCTTTGGGTCGAGTTCGGGGACAATATAAAACTAAAAAAAAAAAAAAAAAGACAGTTTGGACTTACATGATAAACTCTACATCACAACAGTATGTTAACTCAGCTCTCCTTCCATGTGGTAAATGAAAGAGGAGTGAAAACTTGGAAGATGACCCGCGTGAATGGTCTCTTCCTTTTTAGGTCGAGCCTAGAGTCAGAGCACATGCGCTGTTCTGCAACGCATGATGTAATCCGTATAAGCAGTGTGGCCATGCCCACCAGTTTCAATTGGTTCCTTCCTGTGTCTTTACAACAGCTCTTCTTTTTTTTTTTTTTTTTTTTTTTTATTGTTTTTGTTGTGAACAAAACAGCAAGACACTTGAGTAGGCATTTTGCTCGTATCTTTTGACAATACAGCACCCCAATATACACTCCATAAGTAAACACCATATCTGCACTGTGGTACATAGCCGGCATTAACATTTCTCACTGCCGCCCCATGATCTACTACATCAGTCTGAATCAGAGGTGTCGTTATGTGACAGCGGTGGCGGGACATATATTCCTCCCCTGAATTTGTTCCATGCCCCCCATACCTTGTCCCACTTGCGGGGGCAACCCCGCCTGATAAACGCTGAGTGCTCAGCAAACATGGCTGCGTCCATATCCCTCCCCCATGTGGTCAGTGAAGGCACCCCCATCGCCTCCCATTTTTGGGCTATGTTCCTTTTTGCTGTCATTATCCCCAGCGTGGCCCAGCTCTGATCCTGACGACTGAGATCGTTAGGCTCCCACACATTCAGTAAGCAGCGCCGGGGCTCCGGCACCAACGATACCCCGCACGCCTGCGACATTGTCCGCATCACTCGCCTCCAGAAATCTTGGATTACGGGGCAATCTCAAATGGTATGATAAAAGGTTCCTTCCTCCCCACAACCACGCAGGCAGAAGGGGCGTAATGCTCTGCCCATTTTGTGTAACAAATGTCTGGTATAGTACGAACGGTGCAAAATTCGGAGCTGCACCAGCCGCAGCCTTGAAGGTATACCCGCCTCGCGCGGCAAAGCCAACCCCTCGCGCCATTCCGGATCATCAAATTCGCCGACCTCATCGGCCCACTTCTCCCGCAAGGGCCCCATGAGGTCCGGCAGGTTATTGATAAGCTTGCGGTACGTGAAGGACGTGGCCTTCTTAGGCATGTATTCCGTCAGTAACCTGTCTTCCAACGGGGATGCCTCCAGAACCTCCCCACCGGGAGCCAGCTTTGCGATCAGGGCATGTTTGATCTGAATGTACCGGAACCATTCCGAGGGAGCCAGCTCATATTGCTGTTGTAAGCGTGCGAACGGGACAACTGCCCCCTTCTGCCACATATCGCCTATCACCGAAATTCCAATGTTGTCCCAACCATCGAAGCCTTTGCTATCCCTCAACCGTCCCAACTGCTTTGCATCCCAGAGATGTGTGAGTTGTGTCAAAACCCCCCGCCACCCCAATTTGGCCTGGGCCGCATGCCAGATGGACACAGTCTGTCTCAGGGGGCCGATCAACTTCAGGGCCAGCCTACCATCGTATAAAGGCGACAGTATACCCCTCTCGCCCAATATATCTCTGTCCGCCTTAAATGCCGGGTCCGACTGTGGCTCGTGGAGCCATTGATTAATTACCTTCAGCTGCGCCGCCCAATAGTAGAGTTGGATATCAGGGAGCGCAATTCCCCCATCATACCACCCACGAACTAATTTAGACTGCGCAATTCGCGCCGGCCCGTTGCCCCATAGAAGGATAGAGACTTGCGCCGCTATCGCACGGAAGTAGGCCAGGGGGACCGGATACGGCGTGTTCTCCAGCACATATAAGAACCGTGGCAAAGCCATCATTTTGAAGAGTGCCGCTCTCCCCAACAGGGTCAGTGGCAGCGCTCCCCAGTGATGCACATCCCGCTTGAGGCGGTCCATTGGGGGGCCCAGATTTTGCCGGAAAAACTCCGTCTGGTCCAACGTGATGTGTACACCTAAATATTTGAACGATCCGTCTGCCACGCGGAGCGGACAGCCCGCCGGCAGCTGCGGGGGAAGGCCATGCAGTACGAACAGGACCGACTTTGACCAGTTATTCGTATAGCCGGACGCTCTGCCAAAGACTTCACAGATGTTAAGTAGTGCTAATATAGAACGTCTAGGGGAGGACAGATACAGCAACACGTCATCCGCGTACAGGGAGACGCGGTCTTCCCAGTCATCAGACCACTTGAGGCCCCGTATCATGGGCTCCCAGCGTATCCAAGCCGCAAGTGGCTCAAGCACCATGGCAAAGAGCAGTGGCGAAAAAGGACAGCCCTGGCGTGTGCCACGCGTCAGGGGGAAGTCCTCCGACATATGTCCATTGGCCGTGACATGGGCCACTGGATTAGTGTACAGGAGTCGGACCCAGGCACAGAATTTGGGCCCGAAGCCCAGATGCAACAACACTGCAAAAAGAAAGGGCCATTCAAATATATCGAACGCCATTCGCGCGTCCAGAGAGAGAAGCACCGCCGGTTCCCGCAAACGTTCCGCCCGGGCCAGCACCCCGTGCAGTCGCCTCAAGTTATGGGATGTACTTCTGCCGGGCATAAAGCCTGACTGATCTGGGTACACAATTTCGGACAAGTGCGGCGTCAGCCTGCTGGCCAGCAACTTCGTGAGGATCTTGGCCTCTGCGTTAAGCAGCGATATGGGACGATAGGAGGAACATTGATCGGCAGGTTTACCTAATTTTGGAATCACCATGATGGTGGCCGTGCGTTGGTCTAATGGGAGCTCGCCCATCTGCAAGCTATGGGTAAACATATTTAGTAGATGTGGGGCAAGCGTCTCGGATGACCTCTTATAGAGCTCAACCGGTATTCCGTTGGGCCCCAAAGCCTTACCGGGCTGCAACGCGCCAATAGCCGCCTGTATCTCCTCCACCGTGGGCTCAGCCTCCAGGGCCTCCCGCGCCTCAAGTGAGAGTTTGCGCATCTTGAGGTCTCTGATGTATGTCAGTGCCTCCTCCACTGTCATAGAGGAAGCGGAAGAGTAGACCCCCGAAAGTGCCCTGCCAGAGCACGCACTATCTCGCGCGGGTCGGACGTCCTCTGCACCTCCTCCGTGCTAAGTTGCGCAATCCACCTATCGCCACTGTCACATCTATCAAGCCACGCCAGCAACTTTCCAGTTTTATCACCCACGTCATAATCTGTGTGCCTGGAAGCTTCCATGCGTTGTCTGGTGCGCTCTGCGAGGTGCTCCCTGTATTTCGTCTGCACCAATCGCAGATTGTGGGAGGCCGTGGGAGATGGGTCTTGGGCCTGGTGAGCCTCCGCCGCATGAAGCTCAAGCTCTAGTGACTGCAGCTCAGAATGCTTTCCACGCTTGTACTCCGCAATGGAGGCCATAGCCTGCCCCCTAACAACCGTTTTGTATGCCTCCCAAAGAACAGTGGGGGAATCAACCGAGGCGGTATTTTCCCGAAAGTAGAGGCTCGTCACCTTCGCTATTGATTTACGAATATCAGGGAGCCTTAGGCAGCTGGGATGCATCTGGTAGATGCGGTACCGCATCAAGTGATAGCGGGTGTATTGCAAGAGTATGGGGGAGTGATCAGATATCCCTCTTGGTCTAATTTCTATACTCTCAATATTTTGGAGGCAGCCAGACGAACCCAGGAAGTAGTCTATACGAGTTAAGCTATTGTGCACCCCAGAGTGGTACGTGAATTTCTGCGCCACCGGGTGATGCAACCGCCATAAATCCGTTAGCCCGAGTGCCTCCGTAAAGCTCTCAAGGCGCGAGACTCCCCCGCCCCTCGTCCGTGGAGGACACCGGTCATGGAGGTCGTTCATAACAGCATTGAAGTCTCCGCCCAGTATCACCTCCCCCTCCGGTAGAGCCAGCAGAAACTCGCTGAGCGCCGGGAGCGCCGTGGCATGCAGTGCAGGTGGAATATAAACAGACACTATGTTGAGGGGCCGCCCCTCCCATTGAGTGTGGACCGCCGCAAATCGTCCCGACCCATCAGTTTTAACATTGTGCACTATTAAGTGGGACTGTCGGCGCACCATTATGCCCACCCCGAGATCCGGAGGTAAATTCAGAGTGTGTCACCATCTTGTACCCCCATCTATCCGTCGCTCTACTAGCGGTGCCAGTAAGGTGGGTCTCTTGAAGCAAGACCACTGCCGGGGCGCACCTCTTAATACTCTGCAGGACCAGGTCCTGTTTGATTTTGTCTCCCAAGCCCCGCACATTCCACGTGAGTAGAGAGAGAGGCCGCACCGGGGTCAGATTGGTCTCAGTTGGTGTATTGTGCGTTAGATCGGACATTACGGTAGTTGGGGCAAAAGGCCGTGAACATTGCAGATATACCGGTGTAGGACATGTGTAATGTAATGAAGGCGTGCATTGTGTGATTTAAGTGTCATTGCCACCAGGAACCCAAACATAGAAAAAAAACAGTGAAACAATCCCCAACCCCTAAACTCCCTCCCTGCCTCCCTGCCATACGGACCTAGAACTGCCCGCCACCCCAACTCAGCAGAGTGCTCAGACCCCTTAACCCCGAACAGTACTTGCGTGCAAAGGAGCGGGAGGTCCGAGGAAGACCAAGACATCCCCTGTCCCAAGGTCCCATACTCCGTGCAATGAATCAACATGAAGTAGGCCACTCCGGTGGTAATAGGTCTCTGAGTTCGCTACATATCATCGTGCCTGGAGAGGCTTCCGTCAGGGCTCAATCCAGCGGACCCCTCCTCCACCTCCTCCGTCCGCCGGTTCCGACCACCAGGATCCTCAGATCCCCCGGGCTGTCTCCCCCTCCGGTCCGAGTGCCCAGCACCTTTAACCTGTTGCCATCCCTCAAGCCAGTCATGAGCCTCCTCCGGTGTGTCGAAGAACCTCGTTTTCCCATCTGCCACCACCCTCAGCCGCGCCGGGAAGAGTATGGCATAGGGAAGCTCACGGGCTCTGAGCTTCTTTTTGACGTCCAGGAAGCTCCTTGGCTGCGCCGCCACTGCCGCCGTGTAATCTGGGAAGAAGGATACCGTGGAGTTCTGGAGGCGGAGGGGCGGTGCCACCCGCGCCGCCTGGAGAATGGCGTCTCTGTCGCGGAAGTTGAACAACAGCTCTTCTTTTGAGTGGTTAATGTTGCCCCTTTGTCCCTCCTTTGGGTGTGTTTGTCACGCCCATGGCGACTGGCTCTCTTACATGGGTCATATCGCTTAAGGCCATTTGATACTTGAGGCGCACTCTTTTTTTAGAATGCGTTTTAGGACAGAACATGAGCGGTCCTGTTTGAAGTTGCTGTGCACCTGTTTGGGTGCCGCCCTTCTCGCCTACGACACCCCCCCCCCCAGCAGCTCACCACATCAGCACTTTGTTTAAAGCCCCAAAACAGTGGTCTTTCAAAGCATTCCGCTCTGAAGTCTCCACACCATTCCACTGACGGATGGAGCGGAGAGAAAAAAACACCCTCCAGCAGAACTGTGGCCAGCAAAGCACAAGCTCCTCTAAAGCTCTGGCCTTCGGAGAAATGCATGCCCCTCCTCTCAATTTGGTGACAGTTCCCCAACACCACACTGTAGCCACTGGGCAGTACCAGTACAGAAATGCCTAACAGCAGGGGTGAACCCACTCCGCAGCATGCCTGCCGTCCACCCAGTGGCGGCCCGCATAGGGCATGCTGCGGGGCGGTTGGGCGGGGAAGGGGTGGGGGGTAGTAAACTCATACATACGACAGAACGGAGGAACGTAATAATTACTTTCCTCCGTTCTGTCGTATGTCCAAGTTTACTAACCCCCCACCCTGCCGCTCCCCCGCCCCGCCACACCGCCCCGCAGCACGCCCTATGCGAATCGCCACTGTGTCCACCTAGCAATTATATACAATGCTTTCTGTATTTTTCAAACATCCGACCACGAGAAATCTCAGGCTCCCCCTGCATGCCTCCTCCATTCTCCCTGTGCTCCCCAGCCTGCACTTTCGTGCTCCATGCCTCCACCCACCCCCATATCTCCTCATCCCTCCACGCCTCATGCCCACTTATCAGCGGGGTTGACAGATAATCTCCCAGAATTTGGCGATATCTTACTTTACTTAACTGTGCAAGCGAAAATCAAGTAGAGCCGGAAGCCAGGTCTTGGGCTACAATCCACGTAGTGTACGTCCGATTCACAAAATTGTGCCTCGCAGCCATATTTCAGCCCGGGTTTGCTTCTCCACGCCCCTCTTCCAGTGTCTGCCTCCCCACAGTAATACCAAGGTCATATATCCTTTGATCCACAGCCTATGAGGGTGTTGCTGTTCTTGGATTAACCTTTGGCCTGCCCCCATACACCTGCAGACCTGCCCGTTCGTTCCGTTGACCCAATTGTGGTCAGATGCACACTTCACTGCTTGGGCGTGCCAGCACTGTAGAGCCCTGCCCCAAATCTTTTTGCCCTTTATTTTTTCAGACTCACCCCCCTACATCCTTCTTTTTACCTGCCTGCAACTTCTGCGACCACCACTCACTACTAATTAATGAAGGAGGCTTCCCACCACCTGACGCCACGTGTGCTCTTGGTTCTCAGATCTTACCCCCAGTAGGCAGCTGTTCGTCGCTGACTCAGCCCTTTCGCATTCACAGACATATATTTGCCTCGGGCCCCGGAGATCTGCGCCACGCCCAGCTGATTCAAAGGTAATTAAGTTAAAGGGAGAGTGGCTTTCTGGTATTTAACTTTCAGCAACACGGCAGCGGCGTGTGTAACAGGAGCGGCTAAAAGGTGCGAGAAAGCTACAACTCCCCCTTGTAATGCTCAATAAGGTTTCTGCTAAGAAATATCCACAAAACCTCTGTTACTTAGTAATACAATTCTGCTAATTACAATAAATACATGCAGTGCTCTGATGTGAGGCCATTCCACCCACGTTTTAGGAGAGGTGTACGAAGGGGCTCCAGCTCTGTTTCTGCAATTTTCTAGAATGTGTGAGTAGCAGTTCGGCTGAGAGGTGAGGCACTTTCAGTGGGGCTGGGGACACTGTAAGTAAAAGCAGCACTGTGTCCTTGAGTAAATATGTAACTGCTGCTCATACATAGTGCTCCAATACCCTCTGGTCAACTTCCCACTATATACAAATGTAAACATGCTCTCTGTCGTGCAGGCTGAATCAAACAAACAACCAAAACATTCACCAATATAGCAAACACAATGTCCTTGGAATCCCCAACAATTGCCCCCATCTACCAAGCAACTCCACCCCCTCTGCAAACAGCATGCACACAACAAAGATTCTCACCATCATCTATAAACCATAGGTATGGTCAATACTCCTGAACAATTTTCTCATGTATTTCATATTATATATAAGTCTCCTTTTTACAGTTGGCAGCCTAATTAACCCAAATAAATAAGTACCGATCATATGACTAGCATACATTTGTTGATCTCCTTCCCTCAAACCCACCCTAACCTCCTACCTACTTTAACTCTCTTTGAAGATTTCTTCCACCCATCCTCCCTATATAATTTGTTCAGACCCACACTTCCTTTTTCTCTCTTCTCCTTATTCCCTTGTTCCTCCCTTCCTTATTGGCCTCCTTAATCCCTCTAACTTCTTTCCTTCCTTCCTACCTTCCTTACCTTCCTTCGTTCCTAACCCTCCCTCCTTTTCCCACTCTTCATTACTTCAACCATCTCTTCCCCTTCCCTCAAACCCTTCCGTCCTATTTACTTCCACTGTCCCACCATCCCTTCTGCCTATCTTCCTCCCTACATCCCTATCTTTCTTCATCACCTATTTTCTTCCTTCTTGCTCTTCTTAATCCCTTTCTTCACTCCTTAATCCTATCCCCCACCTTATTTCCTAAACCCTAATTTCAACTTCACTTATTCCAGTCACTCATATCTTGCCTTTCCGTCTTTCACTATGTCTTTTCATAGTTCTTCTTGCTTTCTCTCCTATCCTTTTTACTTTCTCTCCCTCTCTCACTCTGTCCCTCCCTCCCTTCCTTCCTTACATCCTCTCCTTTCCTCCCTTCCTTCTCTTAATTCCTTCCCCCTTTCTTCTCTTATCTCTCCATCACATTGCTCTTTCACTCAACGTGTCACAGTTCCACACCACACAATTCAACTCCACACATTTCCATTCCACACCACTTAATTCACCAACAAACCCCATAATTCAACTCAACACAATTACATAACATCACAGAGATCCAATCCACACGGTTCCACACCACACAATTCAACTCCACACATTTCCATTCCACACCACTTAATTCACCAACAAACCCCACAATTCAACTCATAGCACCACATACGTAGCACCACATACATCCAATCCAAACCACATAATTGCAGATCATGCTACAAAATTCAACAGCACACCACATAATTAAACTACAGTCCATACCACTACACACCACAAAATACCATTTCACATAATTACACACCATCACACCCAGTCCCACTCCACATAATTCCAATACGCTCAATACCACATAATTACTATCTACATATTTCAAATATGTACCATGTCACATCATTCCAGTACACAAATCCACTCGACACCACGCAATTTCATGCCACACAATTCCTTAGCTAACAATACCAATCCAACTCACATAATTCCACTACACACCACATACATACACTCCATAACACATAGGTAAAACACATTATCATTTAAAATGCCAATAGCTCTAACTCAAGCAAATGCGAGACCTATTGCATTCCTTTTTGGATCACAAAAGTAAAACAAGGCGTATGCGTCATTTCACATGGTAAGGCATGCACGTGCCTACAAAATAATGTGGCCAGTGTTCTTTATTATAATGTTTTAACATGCTACACGTCAGCCACACTTCTCTACAATATAGCTTAAAAACAAAGGCAAAGCCAAAACCTCTGGCTAACCACTTTTAAGGTCCCAAAGGCGAGACCTATTGGCTATGCCAATGCTTGTTCTAGTATCTGCTAACCCTCCAGTGATGATCTGCTTGTGGCAAACCCACAAATGCACGTGTTGTGATGTTGCAGTTCGACTAAATCCAATTGTGTATTGACCTTGTGATCTCGGTTTGCGCCTTCAGGGAAACCACTGCAATAGACTTCAGGACGCCCCTTTGAAGAAAACGTGGTTTCGACCGGTGCAGCCTGTTCAGTTTGGCAGTTGCTGAATGACCAGTAGAAGGAAAAGGCCTGTTTCCTTAGAGCAGTGATGTATGGGGGACATATGAGCTATAAATTATACGGTGGGCTCGGCCTTCTCACAGTCGAAAGGGCGTGCATCCACTTGCAGCTCCCTCAACAACAACAGCCTGATCGGCTATGAGGTAATTCGAGTGTTTATACCCTCACAGCACACCTCGTGCACACTAATGGCCAGTGGCCTAGCAAAGGTTCCATGGACCGTTCTGGAAATAAGGAAATAGCAGGCCCTGTCTTCTGTTGAGTAGTAAAACACTGCAGGAACCAGTGTTTAGTGGGCCCCGGTGCCCCTGCACCTGCTGCTGCACCTGTGATAGCTACGCCCCTACCTGTGCCCAGCATTGCACATGTGAGCACAGGGTGTGAATTATTTAATATAAGCCTTTGACGGCTGTGTTGCAGCAAATAAAATGTTCCTCAAATGAGCACAGAAAGGTTTCAAAAGGTACGTAGGATACCCCGCACTCTGAACACACCCAGTAATCACCGGCTTAATTTACAGGAGGCTGGTGCAGCGGTGCGGCACAAAATGGACACCACCTACTCCGAAAACATCTACAGCAGATCTGTCGAAAATGGGCTTTTGCGGCCACCGAAGTTTAATGTTCTCTATGTCGTATTTTTCTCTGTTGCTTGGAGTCCCCAGATCCAGGGCTAGGCATTGTGATGTTTGTATACGTTGAACCGTGTTACATAGTCACTTGATCAGAGTTGGACCCACCAGCTCACAATTTACACTCTAAGGAGCAGATTTACAAGGCCCTTGCGCCATTTTTGCGTCACTTTTAACATGGGAAAAGTGACGCAAAAGTGGCGCAAGGGCTTGTAAATCTGCCGCTAAATTTGGTAGCAGCCATTTTTCACTAGGCCTCCTACTTTGCGCATCAATGTTTACTCAGCTCTTAAAAGCAGGTTGGTAATGGGATGACAGAGACAGCAAGAATTAAGGGGCATATCAACAAGCAGGCGATAAAAAATTATCGCCGCTTTTGCGGCCGTTTTTCGGCCGAAAAGCGGCGATAATTTTATCGCCTAATCAGCAAGGTCACGCTAACCTGTGAAACCTTGCTTTAGCGTCAGGATTCCTAACGCCCAGCTTTGCATCTCTAATGAGATGCAAAGTGGGCGTTCCTGACCTGGCATGACAGGAGAAATGTCGCTAAGCGACATTTCTCCTATCAGCAAGCCTAACGCTATGAAGCATAGCGTCAGGAAAAGTAGCGATCACCCCTGTTATCGCTATTTTCCTTACGCCTGCTTCTGGACTGACTTAGCCATGATATCCTATGGAAGGTGGATATCATGGCTAAGTTTGTGAGTCCCTATCAACTAGCTAACATGAGATTATCGCTGGGTTTCCAGCGATAATCTCACGTTAGCCAGTTAGCGCTAGGATTTTTATCGCTGATGAGATAAGCGTTGCTAATAGCACGCTATCTCTGCGATAAAAATCGGCGCTAGCCGGCGATAATTATCCGAGCGCTAAGTGCGCTCAGCGATAATTATCGCCGGTTGTTGTTGATATGCCCCTAAGTGTTTGAGTGAGAGAGACAAGCTGCCAGTGTCAGCCAACTGGCGGACCCGCAGAGAGTCTGTCGGGGTTTAGATTTGACTATGTACCAAGCATTTTGTCAGGGGTACCTAGCTGAAAGCTTTCTATCACTGCCCCTGAACATGATATAATTCATCGTGGCAAAGCCTGGAAAAAGATGCTTAGCCAAGCAGCCTCCCATAGTCAACATCAGCAGCCTTCTTTAACTCTGGAATAAAAGACCCCAGCAGAATTTGTTCTGAGAGGGGTTTGCTCTTCTCACCCCCACATAACCTGGGCAAAGAAATACTCAAAACAAAAAAAGTTGGCACACCGTAAGGATACATTTATAAAAATATTCATGCCACAATGAAATAATTATTATCCACTGGGATTTTAATCCAATTAATCATCTATTCCTTTATCAATTAATTACGTGAGCCTGTCTGTATATCTGTTAACATACCACCATAGTTATAGATTTCTGGTACAAAAACGAAGACAACAAAAACAAACTACAACCTACAAAGACACGCCAACATCACACATAAGTTAATGCTAATACTTGTGAAGAGTTCATTGTCCATTTATTATTGTCTCCTTGCTACCTTATTATTGAGAGAACTAAGTGGTTGTACATCGAGTCCAACTTCCATTCCACTAAGAGGTAGTTGTAAATTCAAGTGAGTCTTGGGGAGTGCCCCTTAGAATTTTCCTTATGACTGTGTTATTTAAGGCACATTCTATTTTGTTTACCTCCTCCAATTGTAAGGTTGAAGCGTTTTGGCCATACTTATTAAAGGCCTCCTCAGGACTATGAAGACTGGAGAAACAAAACCTGTGAATGATCTGTACTACAAATACCTTGTTAAAACAGCTTTGCTGCTGTTAGAAATTTGGTTACTGGTTGACTGGGAGTGTGAACCGAGGCCAAGCAGTGAGTTATGAATTTTTAAAGAATAAACCGTAAAATAGTGCCTAGAAACATAAAGCGCCATCCGCTAGTATCTGGTCACCCTAGACCAGGTTAAAGTCAAGCGTTCAGGCCGAACGCGATGGATCACGGATCGGATGCAGTTCCAGATTAGTCCCACTGAACATTTTCCTTCTCAAGTTTTGTGCCAAGGGTCCCGTTCATGTGGAAGAAGATCGACAGGAGCAAGTAGAGCATTGCTGGCGGTAGTCGGCATGGCACGAGGAGCAGGCCAGGCATAGCAGATGGGTAGGCTGGAGCCTCGTGTTGGGGGTCCATGCGGGTGATCGATGCTTGCTGAGCAGAGAGATGGACTTGCAGCGGCTTGCACTGATTTTTTGAACGAGCGGAATGGTTTTGGTGCGAACGGGCCTGTTCACTACTAAAGATGGGTACAGGAGCTGTTGGGGAACCTGTTATGTCCCTGAGGCTCCCAGCAGACTAGTCCTTTTAGTCACTCTGGGGTCCTGGGTTCAAGATGGAGTTGCAGGTCCAAGTCTTCTTCCCCAGGTCAGAGGGCAGCACACAGCAGGTCAGCACAACAGGGCAGCAGCTCCTTAAGAGTAGCAGTCCAGCAGGGTGGCAGTCCTTTCAGCAGCACAGCAGTCGTTCTTCCTGGCAGAGTATCCACAGGTGTAGAAGTGTACTGAAGTGGTGGTGTGTTAAGTACTTCTTTTATACGTTGATTCCCTTGTTCTAGAAGGTGGGAGAAGCTTCTAGACAGTGTCTTGGAAGTGCATGGAATTCCCTGCCTCCCCTGCACTGGCTCCAAGCTGGCTGAAGTGCTACTGCGGGGTAATTAAGCCCTTTGTGTAGCGACAGGACACAGCCTATTCAGGTGTAAGTGATGCTGGACCCAGCTCCTCCCTCCCATCCTGCCAGTGGTGGCCCATCCAGCCATACCTAAGCTCCCATTGTGTGTGGTTGTCAAGGAGTAATGCACAAAGTCCAACTGCCAACTGCTCCCAGTCATGAGACCAGAGCCAGGTTGCAGGAACCAAATGGCTGAGGCAAGAAATTGCTAACTTTCTAAAAGTGGAATTTTCAGAATTGTAATCTGAAATGTGACATCACCAATTAGGTTTTTAAATTAGGATTCAAGAGACATCAAACATGAACCAGTTATCTCTTCCCATTTGGAAAATATCCTATGGGAGAGATAGGTCTTGCAGTAGTGAAAAACGAATAAAGAGTTTTTCACTTCCAGGGCATGTAAAACTTTAAAGTGCATATCCAAGTTTTTTAAATACATTGCACTCTGTCCTCTGGGGTGTACAGGGCCTACCCTAGGGTTGATTTATATGTAAAAAAATAGAAGGTCTGAGCCTGGCAAAGGGTTTATCTTGCCAAGTCGAAATGGCAGTTTAAAATCATGCAGAGGCTCTGCAATGGCAGGCCTGAGACATGTTGAAGGCTACTTAAGTGGGTGGCACAATCAGTTCTGCAGGGTCACTAGTAACATTTAATGTACAGGCCCAGGCACAGGCAGTGCACTTTACTAGGGACTCATAAGTAAATTAAATATGCCAATTTGGACTAAGTTAATATTAGTATGTTTCCAAGGAGTGAGTATCTGCAATTTATCACTGGTTAGCAGTGGTAAAGTGCCCAGAGTCTAATGTCAGCAAAAATATGATCAGAAAAAATGGAGGCGGGAGGCAAAAAATTGGGGGGAAAACCACCCTAAGGCTGACAGGTCTAACAGCCGCTATGCAGTGCTCTGCGTAGAACAGAGGCAGGGTTGAATAGTAGTTTCATATACGGAACACCTGCATTCCTACCATGTGTAACCGAGTGATACTGTTAATCCTTTCTTGCGCTGTGTGCTCTGAGTGGTCCTACTGACATGGCTGCCAGCACTCAGACCAAACTACACATGAAAGGATACACTCAAGCTGGCACAATCTAACATGTAAACTAAGAGGACCACAAAGCCTGGATGACCCTGTGCCTGCTGCACATATGCTCAAACCACATATACTCAGGAAGTCCACTGGTTTTGCTCTGTATTTGCCTTTGTCTGTGCCTTGCACTTCCACCTGTTTTTGGTGAGCCATCAATCTGAAGCTATTGCAACCCATATTTATGCACCCTGTCCTCGTGAGGACATTTGAGCTCTTTTCAGAACTTATTTGCAGTGAGATCAGAGGGTGCAGAGGAAGTACACAGGAGGGTCATCTGCACCCTAGCCAGAAATAAGCCCTCTTTCTGTGGCACAATTAACACAAAAAGCTCAGAATCTAGAAATGCCTGCTGGACAAGAAAATGATCAAGAGCCCTCTAGGGGCAGAGAATTGGGATGCAAAGAAATGCAGCCAGTCTCCGCCATGAGCCACATTCCCTACATTCCACTGCATGCGATGAGCAGGTACATGCTAAACCACAACAATCATCTAAGAGGACCTCAAGTCAGCAGAAGGGGCAACCCCTCAAACTTTATTAATACATCCCCATGTAGAAAAGTTGACACCCACAAATGGCCCAGAAGTCTTGCCAGACACTAGAAGCAACAGACCCACTAGTCCCATGAGAAGAGACCACCTATCAGGGCAGTGCACCATCACTGCACTTTCTAATCCTCAGGACAAATGCGGAGGGGGTGGCTCAATGCAAGCCCTGAAACAAATTGAGGCATAGTCTCCAGCAGATGTCCTGTTCCAGACTCTGCATACAGAGACTTCTGTCCTCAGAGTGGCGGAAATACCTGCCTCCGTTCTCCTCACATTGGTACAGACTTCTCTCTCTGAGGACAGATGTGACGCTTACAAAAGAACTGCAAAGAGAAATCATCTACCAGAGAAATGACAAAGATGGGGACACCAATTGAAGTAAGAGACAAGTCTGCAGGGAGTATGACAAACGTCCCACTCTCTCAGGCTTCTAAACCCTGCCTTCCATGTCCTCTTCTTCCACTGAGTAGCCCGTCCAGATGACAATAGCCTTAGCAGTTACAAATACAGCAACAATTTCTGGTGCCAGTCATCATCATGGCTCAGCATGTCTAGAATTGTCTTTTACAAATGCATTTGAAGCTCTACATGTCATGCAAAACATCACACCAAATACTCAATTGTGGAACATGGGAAGCTCATTGTGGGAGGGAAGGGTGGAAGTATGACTTTGTGACTGGATAGTATGGTGAATGTTGCCTTTCTATTGAGTATTTATATGAAAATGAAATACAAGATGGTCAAAACGTCAATAAGATAGTCCAATTCCAAGTGGGCCAAGGGTGGCGTTACTTTCTGTCTTGACAGGTGCAGGACTGACTTCTTTTTGCCTGTTCCCTTTTAACAGTGTTCTAAGGTGTGGGATCACCAGCACAGCCATAAAAAAAAATACCAAGCGTACAGTAGGAATGACAATATTAATTCTCTCAAACTATTTTCCCATCACCAGATCACCCGAGATGTGTGTGAGTCTTACTTTCTCTATGTTTCTCTTTGCTTATAGGGACATCGAGATGGAGGAGGTGCTCATCTCGTACTTTGACTGTTCAGGTAAGTAAATAAAATAAAGGAAGAAAAATTAGTGCACATAAATAAAAAAGGAAAAGGAAAAAAAGAAAATAAATAATGCTTCTTCTCTCAGCTATGTTTCTGAGGTGAAAACTGGGCTTCTTTATTATACTTCCATTCGGTAGACTGTTTTTCTTTTCCAATTGCTGGTCTCCCTAGTACTTTTCCCCTTTTTCACTTTCAGGCATATGGGGGGATATTCACAAGGAGCTATCGCCGAATTAACGGCACTTTATCACAGCCAAAGTCGTGATAAATTTACTTCCCCATTCACAAGCTGGTGCTAACAGCCCACAGCACCAGTTTACCCGCAATAGCAGACGCAAAAAACATCGCCACAGAGGACGCCCGCAACTATTGCTAATGAGATGCAGAGTGGGCGTTCCCGTGCCAAAAGCCACGACAACATCACACCACACCATTCTCAACGACCAGCCACATAAGAACACAAAACAGGTGATAAGGCCCTTTAGCACTGGGAAATCTACACCTGCTCTGACCTGGTGTTAAGTCAGACGGCAGCCAGCACCACAAAAGGGAGACCAGCCCAGGGCCACATCGGAAGGGCAACAGATGTCATGGAGCCACTCATCATGTGGCCGGACACCCAAGAGGGCCACAACACCCACCGACACCACCCCAGGACCCCACCCACATCCGTAACCCCCCAGACAACTACAGAGGCAGTGCAGACAAAGACAGCGGACCCCAGGAAACGCACCAGCCTCACAGACCCAACATCTGATAATGTCACCGTCCACTACAGGCTGAAAGGGACAACCATCCTATGCATCCTGACCATCATCGCCTAACAGGCCTACGGCACCAACATAGCGGACAACCAACATCCCACCCCACACCAAGCTGGTGGATTGGCTGCACCTGTTGCCCCTGGCACCCCCAAACAACACCTGCCAGAGTCAGAGGAGTCTCACAGCTAGCCACATGCAAGTCCCCCACACCTGTCCTGGACATCCCCATCACCCTGGTACCCTAGTCCCCATACGTCCAACACAATGTGCAGGATCCGCTGGAGCCCAAGCAAGGACCATACGCCATAGCACGATGCACGCACGTGTTGGGGCAATCCAGAGCACACATGTCCCACCTGTGCCCCCTGGTGACACAGCACACAATCACCGCAACAGGAAGCACACATCTTACATCAATGTGCAGGCAACAACAGAACACCGTGGAACCTCCAACAATGTCGCCTCCAAATACCCATATCAAAGGAGGAACAAGGGCACCCAAAGGAATTAGACAGGGACCTTGGGTAGATACGTATTGCAGGAAACACAGTTGATCCGGCATCGTCCGTACACACTGCATGGCCACGGAACCCATTTCTGCAAGTTGATTGAGACCTATCCGTGTCCTTCCTCCCGGAAGAATTGTGCGTAGGCATTGTCCTACCGTAAACCTTAACTCAACGTTACCTTTTCGTGAATCGGCATCTTTTCCGTTGCCTCCATGGCAACATGAGGCATTCAAAATAAGGGCAATTTAACTAAATTAGTCCTGATGATGATCCTGTATCTTTCTCATAAGGATCGAAACGCCGTCGACTCTGTTGCCCACCCTACACCTTAAATATTGCTGTATGTAATATAGTGTGAAGGTGGCAATCTGAATATCAGATGTTTCGCTATTCATTATTTCTCAAAGAAACATCACTGTAATTGCCTGATTGTGTTTTGTCATTTTCTGTCTACTTGGTATGTAAGTCAGAGGATACAGGCTTGTGTCCCACCGAATTTCTACTTACATTTCCTTGTTTACTGTCAAGAATTTCTACTTATTAAAGTTGCCATGCCCGGCCGGACATTGGCTATAATATAGTTCCAATTTTGACTATATTCATTTTTTGCTCTATCGTTTGGTTTCAGGGACCACTGTTTCCTGCAATACGCCTCCAAATACCCAGCCACTGTGCACAATTCCTTCACCTTCCAACAGTTCATCAGCAACCAGCCTACCCAGGATGGCAACAATGGAAATGCACAGCCCCATGGCAAGTTTCAAATGGACACCCTACTCACCTCAACTCCACAACCATGCAACATAACAACTCTGGCAATGCACACGTCACAAAATCACTATCAACATGCACAACAACATGACCACCCACCAGACACGACAGGACAACTCACAATGGTTACCTGGCCAAGCCGTGAACATGAGCCATCAACGGCATGGCACCTCAGCCACCCAACATCTGAATGTGGGGAGAGGTGGCAACCAGGCATGTGTGAAGGATGCAGTAGAACCATGATTGGGAAAGTACACAATGCCAAGAGTGGCGGAGATGTGCTGGACAGACCCCAGTGTGCCGAACACACCCATATCCATGGCGACACACACCTCTGGTGTATGGAGTCTAGTGGACAGTGGATGCAACCATTTCACCCCAGCCAGTGGGGGACCCTGTGGAAATGTTGCCTGTTATGGCCCCCAAGCATGACCGGAGTGGGACGGCCCGGCGTACGCAACGCCAGTGTAGGGGTGTGACTAAAAAGCATGTAGCCCTGGGCATGGTCCTCTTCCGGAAAGCACAACGTCTCTTCCAGGGTGGCGCCTCTCACCCCGCCATGAGGCCAAGGCCGTCCTCGTGAGCGGTGTTGCCTGCGATGCCGTGCGCCTGCCGGACCCCGGCACAGTGGACCATGAACCCGTCAGGCCCGTCCCTGCGCAGCCAGCCCAAATTGATCACCTGCCGACACCGGCGTGTGTCAAGGAGGGCCCACCACGTGCCGGCGCAAGCTCCAAGCCTGAGGGCCGCAACCATGGCAGCCTCCTCAGTCCACCACGGCCTCCACGACACTGGCCCGCTTTAGTCCTTTCTCGTTGGCGTACTCTACTGCTGCCTTCGGACTACTCTTCGGCCCAGTTGGTCACATGTGCAAAAATGTGTCCAGATTCATGAATGGCAGTGACCCCAATTTTGGGCCAGCGGCCACAGCACGAGACCCACCCCAATCAGGGAGGCATAGTTCCATATGGGCTATTTGCGACACGTGGTGCCACTAACCTGTTCAATGCCAGCCTACGACACATGGTGCCACTAACCCTGTTCAACGCCAGCCTGCGACATGTGGTGCCACTAACCCTGTTCAAAACCAGCCTGCGACACGTGGTGCCACTAACCCTGTTCAACGCCAGCCAGCAACACGTGGACGAGGGACCAGGACTACCCTGCGGACCAGTAGGTCCCACATCCAGAATCTTGGCACAAATCACGAATGGCAGAGTCCACACCAGTGGTCGCACACAGAGGAGTAAGAGGAAGATGTGGCTCAGTCCGGACGAAAGCCGGGTCACAGACATGGAGGTGAGTGAACATATGGTGCCACTGAACCTGAACTACTCAGGCCGATGGGGCCATCCAACCTATGCCAGCAACACTCGGTGAATGGGCCGTGCTGACCGCTGCCTCCGGCTTACACCATGGTCAGGTAGGTCACAGATTTGGAACTGAACATCGGTTATTCAAAAGGCAGAATACATGTCATCGCACGCACAGAGAGGCGTAAGAGGATGACGCGTTGCAGTCTGGAGAGAACAAGATCATCGTTATGGAGGTGATCGAATACTACCGACAAATGCCCAGGAGTCACTAACTCTGTGTCTCGCCAGCCAACAACACTTGGCTGTGGGCCACTGCTGACCACTGCCTCTGGCCTACACTGCGGTCCAGTAGGTCACAGAGTCTTCATTTTGCAATGGCTGAGTCCATATCAGCGTACCGGCATCATCGCAGACAGCATACCCTCTCAGCACCGGTGCCACTAAGTCTGTTCCCCGACAATCATGGACACTCTCTGGTCTAACTTTGGTGGTGTCTGAGTCTGTGGACCAGGGGGCAGTTTTCATCCTCATGTAGTTGATACCAAATTGGTGGTGTCAACGAGGCTGTCACATTCCACTCCTCCATTTGCTGCTTCCGGATAAAATCAAACCTTTCGGCGTCATGCCCTGGAGGACACCTTCCACTGTCCCCCGAAACCTTCCACAACATACACCTCGGACATTGATGGTGACTCGCTCAAGTCGCATGGCCCATCTGACTGCGCCGCAAGTCACCATCCCGTGGCTGGGTGCCTGTGCCAGCCTCTGTGCATCCGGGGCCACTAACTCTGTACTAGTCAGGTCCGGGACCCCTTCTTCTGAGATATTGGATGGCCCCTCAAGCGTTGGCCTTGAGGTCATCAACACCATTTCTCTGTGGCCCTGCGCTGTATGCAGCCTCCGTGCCCAAGAGCATCCCAACAGGGCTCACACACCAAATCGAGTCCTGACCGGCCCGGATGTGGCATCACCGCAGGAGGCACACGCGACCACTGCAAGGACCACCTCCAACTGCCATCTGCCACAGTCAACACGGTGGTCCTGACCGAGTTGCTCAGACCTGTCGTGGATGCCATCATCGGCCTAATACCCTGCTCAGCACTCCAGGTGCCAGTGACTCAGTGCACCCCAAGCCATTGTCCGTTACTGATTGACATTTGTGCTGTGGTGATGTTGCGCAGCAATGTCACCTCATGCAGAGCTGGGACTATGATGAGAAATATGTGTCAAGTGTGCAGACTGGAGATGGCACAGACAATGGGAGGGCAGGAGGCAACATCCCCAAGGCAGGAATGCAGACTGGAGGTGGTAGTCGAGCCACACACCCGGAACCATTACTGGGTATTGGGCTGTGGACTGGGCATGCAACTGTAACCTCATACAGTATGGGAGACCTAGGATGTTGATGAGAAAGTTGATGCAGGTGTAACACACCCCACTGCATCTGCATCAGAACTAACATGAAGGGACACAATCCTAGCATTTCCTTCACATGAGCGTGCTCATCTCTAGTGCCCCTACCTCAGTGCACTGCAACTCACGGAACCTCCTGACTGAATTTCGGGTGACCTCTGTCCTTACTCCGGCTTCCTCCATGTTGCTGTGTAGTCGACTCTGTTATGCATCTGTTTGCTGTTTCCATTGCACTGGTGTCCAATGTTCAAGTTGTTGCCAGCACCAAGCATTCTGTGCGAGCTGGCTTACACTCGCCCCACACACATCCAGCACAGGCGCCACTGTACATGTGACCCTGCCAATAAAGGGGCCGGGCGCATGTGCACGTAGCAAGTTCAACATGATATCGGCATGTGTCCCTGTGGTCTTGTTGTATGCATGAGGGCCCTGGGCCCTACGACATTACATTGTTCTGTGTACATCGGAGGCAGGTAGCGGGTGTCACCACAGGTAGTGTGTTGCAGCTTGGACATGTATCTTTGTCGTCACACACTCAATTCGTAAGGGGATTGTCCAGGGCCATCGTAGGCAGGGGCAACATGAGTGTGTGACTGCTGTTTGAGCGCCCCTGCCCGTGGTTCTGTACTGTGAATGTGCATCTGCATGTGTCTCTATGGCAGTGTGGGTCTCCTTAGTGGGGTGTTGGTGACACCTACGTATGTGTCCTGGTTTGCAGTCCATGGTACGAACCCCACCCACACGTGTTGGGCCACCTCCTTTTGGCATGCAGACACATCGCATTGGGGTGCGATGTGTGCGTGGGTGAAGTGTTGTGAGGCAGCTGTGCTTGCGGGTGCTTCCTGCTGTGTGGTCTGTTGCAGGCTCGGCGTTCTCCTCTGAGTAGCTTGGCTGTCTGGGTCCTGGTGGGGGGTTGCGTGGGATATCCATGTACTGTTGTAGTGCGTCAGTGTCAACGGTGTGGTGGTACTCTCTGGCATCACTGATGTGTTGTATTCTGTGCTCTGCTGAATGTGTTGTGTGCCCCTCTGCGATGTGAAGGGGAGGTGCATATTGACTTGGTTTTGACATATATGTTGGCGCATTGTGCAGGTTTGCATGCAGACTGTATGGCAATGTACATTGTGACTGTTTGGGGGGTGCAGGATTCTTCTGTGGGACAGTGTACATTTGGTCTACATGACGGATGTGAGGTCATACGCGTACATTTCAATTTCACTGTTTCCGGCTCTTTCAGATGTAGTCGGCATGTTTCTGTGCATGTGCAGAGCCAGTTGTGTCCTCTGTTCTGCAGTGTCGGCTATGCACGTTGTTCCTCTTTGTCGTCAATCTGGGTGTGCTGTTCGTGCTATGTGTGTGTGCTGCAGTGTACCAAGAGGATCTGGGCCATGAACCTGGGTGATTGTGGGTGTGCAGTGTGGTACACCTCGTTATGTATGTATGCCATTGTGCCCACTCCCCCATCCCCCTAGTCCTGTTCGTTGCACTCCCTGTTGATGTTGTGTCAGGTCCTCTCGAGCTGTGTCCATACTCCCTACTCCTTGCATCGTCTCTACACTGATGACTGTGGCCTGGGTTTACTTCAGCTCCTCCGCTGGCGCTGGACTGCCACCTCCTGTCGCTGTTGCTGCCTTCCTGTTGGCAGCGGGTTTGTGCCTGGTTTAGGTAGTCAAGTAATGCCAGCGCCTATTGGCCTCCTGGATTGGCCTCCTCGCCACCCCACCTGCAATCCAGGTGGTCTGCTTGTGGGTCAGTTGCTGGTAGTGTTCTGTCACCTCCGGGACGCTGGTCATGTTTTCCGGCGGTCTGCACCCCGTCTTCCTCTCCCTCTTCTCCTTGGCCTTCCCCGGCCCAGTTGTTCCTTGCTGGTAGTCTGTGGGGGTTGTGGGGTTCAGGTTGGCCCCTGCGCTGTATCAGGGTGCATCCATGTTGCTAGACACTTTGGATTGTTTTTGGTGCATTTTTTCGGTGGTTTTTTATAGTGCATTGTTCCACCAGACGCGTGGGATTTGCAGGCCTGTGGATGGTTTTCGCTACTTTTTGTACCGCAGTTGGCCTCATCGCATGTTTTTTTGCGTTCGCGTATTGCATTTACGCAGCGTGACATTGATTTTGACGCGGACATTTGGCGCATTATCTGGGGACTATTGCAGGCTGCCACCTTGTTGTGAATCCCACATTGTCACGGGGTTATTTTCCCGCGATGGGCTGCGATATTGAAAGTTGCGTTACGCTACTTTTGCGGTAGTTATCACACATTCTTGTGAATATACCCCTTGGTTTCTCCACCCTGCTCCTTGCACTCACTGCACAAGCCACAGCTCTCCTGAGTTATGGCAGGCTGCTGCAGCGTCTCTGACGGTATCCCTCAGGCGGCATCAAACCACTCCTCCACCGGTTCCTCCTCTCTGCCAGCTTCCCTGTAACTTTCCACTTCCTCATCCTCCTTGTGAATTGTACACAACGGCATTTCTAATTTCCTACCTCTTCCTCCATGTGCTGTCGGTGCTTTTCCCTCCTCCTTCCTTCTCCATATCATTTCCTCTACGTTCTCCAGTCCAATCGGCTGGTCTTAAGAGGCTATCCTTCCAGCCCCTCATTCCCTGCTAGGATGAGTCTCTTTTTAGTTTTGGTGTATTAGTGGTGTCTGCCCTCCCTTCTTGTAATGGCCCTTCTTTCCTTTCTCGGTCTTACTGCCTTCCCTGCTTGCTATGACGAAAGAACGGCCATCACAGCCCTGAAGCAGGTAAAGAGACGGGTCAGGTGGGGGTTCTGTTACCCTCACTCATCCTGGCTTCCAGAGAAGCAGAATATCCAGCTATGATAGACCGCTTTGACCACACTCTTACCTCTTATACTCAAGACTTTCATTACGCATGGCCATGCCTTACAATATTCGGCTGGGATGAGAAGTACTATTATAGAGCAATGCTATCTAGACTACAGAGATACTAATTGCCAACTTCATAGGCGAGCAAAGAAAACGCTAAAATATCCAAGTGCCAGCGGACTTCACAACTTGTTACCCACCAACAAGTCAGCACAATGTCTCCGTTACCACAACTTACTAAGTCAAAAAAAAAGAAAAATGTGGAACAAGCACCTATTCATGTACTTCAAGGAACAGCTTCAAGTGACTGTTTGCTAAGTTTCAAAACTGCTGTTGATATGGAACTAATATCAGTGAACTACAATATAAATGCTTGTCATAAAATTCTAAGTCAATTTCCTTCATTATTTCATGGACTAGGAAAACTCAAAATAATGAAAGTAATGTCACACATAAATGAGGATATTCATCCTGTTGCTCAAATTGTGTTTCACTTGCAAGGCACTGTTGAAAAGGAACTTAATTTGTTACTTAAAAATGACATCATGGAACTCTCCACTGGTCCGACACCATGGGTTTCTCCCATTGTAGTAGTACCCAAAAGAGACAGTGAAGGAGCTGTACAAAATGCTTTGACTTGCGTCAGACCAACAAGGCAATTGAGAGAGAGACATCCTGGTCCACACATTGCTGGTATGATAACTCAACTGAATGGTGCAAAGTTTTTCTCTCAAGTCGACCTAAATAAAGGATATCACCATTTGGGCTTGGAAACAAATCCAGGTACATTACAACCTTTTCTACGCACATTGGTCTGTTTCGCTATATGCAATTAAGTTTTGGTGTATCTTTTGCCGCAGAACTTTTTCAATACACCATATGACACATCATACAGCGTGCAGCAAATGCATTTAACTAAAGTGATGACATATTTTTTAGAGCCATACAGAAACAAAATGACAAAGCTCTCATGTAAGCCTGTTGTTCTAGAACCAATACAGGCTTAACTCTGAATGCCTCGAAGGAAGGTACTTGCACACCCTTGGTGTCATCTTAAAGTTCGACAATTGAATCTTGTTTTGTGTGTGACCGGGGTGTCGCTGTCTGATCAATAAGTGTGATGGTAAAAAGTCTGAGAAGCGTTACCTTGCCGGGTAACATCCCCCGATGGCACAGCTGGTCTCCAACTAGGAGGTTAATCCACTTCTATAAAGATATTCCTATGTTATGATCCTTTCTTGGACTGACCAGTTACTGTTCGAGATGCATACAAGACTTTGCTATGTTTAGTGCACCGTTACGAGAACTAACGAAAAAGAACATACCTTTTCATTGGTCATGGGAGTGTGAAAAGAGCTTCCAACACATCCAGCAAGCCATTGAGAGTGCCACTGAAATGGCCTACTTTGATTTTAAACTACATACAAAGGCTGTCGGTTGGGCGCAATCCTTGCACAGCACAGCGGACAGCAAAATTCCCGGAGACCTACCGTGCTATATACCACTGAAAGCCTTTCACAAACAGAGCATGTACACAAGCAACCAGAGTTTGGCAATGGTCTGGGCTCGTGAATATTTCCATGTTTTCTTTTACGGAAAGGCTTTCACTGTAGTAATTCATCATCAAGCACTGTTGAAGATATTTGGCAATCCCAAGTCAAAAATGTCTCCTCGGAATGAACAGTGAGGTTTGAGGCTACAAGAATACAACCTTACGATTATTCATTGTTCAGGGAAATATCAGAATCCAGCTGATTATTTTTCAAGAGTGTCATTGCAATGCCCTGGTAACCCATCTAAGGCAGCGGAGGTCTTCATCAATTTTATTGCTAAGACGAGCACTCCAGCTCCCATATCTTTAGAAAAAATTGTCACTGCTCAAAGCAAAGATATTGACATGTTGAGATTAAAATACATTATTGCTCATCAATCGTGAAACTAGCACTCCAGACTTTTCACTAAAGACAGTGAGCTTTTGCAGTTTAAAAATATAAGTGATGACCTTTTCGTGACTCAAGAAGACCTCATTCTGCAAGGTACATGAATTGTTATTCCTGAGAGTCTACAACAACTAGTGATCTATGTTACCCAGGAGGGACATCGAGGAATAGTTGCCAACAAGAGAGCTCTTCGTGAACAAGTCTGGTTTCCGTATCTCGACGAAAGGGTCGAAAAAGAATGAAAGGCTTATCATATTTGCAACCGTTTTTCCTCTAAAGTCATTCAGCACTCTTTGCACATGTCAGAATTGCTACATCATGCTTGGTAGAGAATTGCTATTCATTTCTTTGATCCTCTTGAGAATGGACATCATCGTCTAGTAATTGTTGATGTATACTCCCGTTTTCCATTTGTGAAAGACCATTCATCCACTACACATGAAAAGGTCATAAAAACTAGATGGCATCTTAGTGACATGGGGTGTACTTGCAGTAATAAAGTCTGAAAATGGCCCACCATTGAATAGTCGAGAATGTAAAGACTTTCTAAATGACCTCAATACAAAGCATCAAAAAAGCACTTCTCTCTGGCCACAGGCCAATGGCTGGGTAGAACAGTTCATGAGTACTATAAAGAAAGCTGTTCAGCATGCTGCAGTGGAGAAGCTCAACCACAAATCTGTTTTAAACACTACTCTTTGAGCTTACCATTTGACCCCTCACTCAATGACATGGGAAAGCCCAGTAACTCTCATGGTTGGAAGAGCCATGACGACCAACTTGCCCCAATGGACCAACCTCAGATCTAAGAATGAGGAAGACATTCACACTACGGACTTTGGTCACAAACAGAAGATGAAAAATAAGCTGACCAACGTCGTCATGCAAAGGACATCACTTTTACAAGAGGAGATTGTGTGCTTGTTAGACAATACAGAAGAAGGAAATCTGATTCTCCTCAGGGGGAGCAAGCGCTATATAAATACAAACCTCTTTCCCTCTTCTATCCCGCCACCTACCCTTCTGTATCCAAATAACTGAATAACATTTCCACCACTCAAAATACTTCATATTTCACTATATTATAATTTTCAACACTGATCCTTTATGGGTTCCGGAGTAGTGTGCTACTTGCCAGAAAAGTGCTTGAACACCCATCAGGGGTAACAGGTGCTATATGAATGCAAACCTTTCTTTCCCTTCTATCCCTCCGCTATCCTTCTCACTCCAAATAACTGACTAATATCCACCACTCAAATTACTTTCATGTTTCACCATACTAATTCAACACTAATCCTTTATGGGTTTCCGGAGTAGCATGATTCAACACCCCATCAGGGGTAACAAGCACTATATAAATACAAACCTTTTATCCTCTTCTATCTTTCTGCTATCTTTCCGAATCTAAATAACTGACTAACCCATCCACCACTTAAAATTTACTTGTATGTTTCACTATACTAATTCAAAACTAATCCTCTATGTGTCCCGGATTGGCGTGCCACTTGCCGAAAAAAGCGCTTCGACGCCTCGTCAGGGGTAGTAAGCGCTATACAAATACAATTACAATACAATACAATACAATACCAACTGGGCCAGTATCTCCTTCACCAGATGATCACAGCCTCCACCTTAAAGTATTTTTACTTTTTTCTTTTAAGAAAACACTCCAAGGAGTATGCATGAAAAGTAGTGCCAGCCCCAGTTTTCCAAGCATACTCCTGGGAAGGTACTGTGACGTCCCGTGCTGGCTCATATACCAGATGTAAGGAGTTCTCAAATGCACTTTTGTTTCTCTTTGGGGAAAATATGTATTTCCTGTGTAGAAAGCCCTTCTTTGCACCCACAGCAAATCTGGGGATAGTCCATTGACATTCCCAAATTGGAAGAGGGGTTATGCTAGCTTCTAGTTAAAGCAAATTTATGACCCTTCCCAAGATGTAAAGACATTGGATAAGAGACTGGGAAACATTCAAACAGCGGCGTCCGGCACAGGTAAGCACGGTGGGGCGGGGCAGGAGGTAGCAGGGGGGAAGTCGACAGATGACAGAATAGGTAATATTTATTTATTTATACCTATTCTGTCGTCTGTTGACTTCACCCCCCTCCCAACCTGCCCCGCTCATGCCTTACCCTACTGTCTCACCGCTTTTACCTGTGGCGGACGCCGCTGCTTCAAAATGCCTTGAAATGCCCGCTTCCTACCCCTTGAGTGGGTTTTGTCGTTTCCAACAATCTCTGCTCTCGTGGCGGAGCACCCCAACTCCTGGAAATTAATTTACTCCTGCCAGGATCCCTATGTGAATTCTTAGCAGGCGTAAAAAAGATATATTCAGTTTAAAATGTATGCTTAAGACTGAATTTACCTTCATTACTAGGACCTTGTGTTCTGTTGGGGTTAAACCAGGTTCTAAAGACTGCAGTGCATCCGATGTAACACTGTTATACATAACCTTCTTTACACAATTCACCATTCATCAGCACATCACCAAGGGACTTTCAAACCCTGTAATCAGACCCACCTGATCTCTTTGTCCCAAAACTAGGAACCCTCTTTATACTGAATCAACCGTAAACCTTTGACTTTTTAATTGTTTCTTTTAGCTTAAAATCAGATGGATCTCAAATAAAGTCTAACACACATTTATTTCATGTCCCTCTAGCGTTGCCTTTCTCATGTTGTCACTGAACTCGACCTCCTTTCGTTTGCCTCTGTGAAATGGATACCGCTGAACTGGCAGCACACATGCATGCTTTATCCTAGTTGCTACCCTCCACACCTGGAATATAGTTTATTCTAAAAATCAGACTTGGCAGGTTGCATAAATTAAGAGATTATTATAAAAATGCAGCATTTAGAAATTAGATTTATTGGAAAAATAATTAAAGTGGTAATTAATTCTACATTTTATCAGCTAGTTCACATATACTTTGCACTGTTGCAGTGCAATTTTGCATTGAAATTTGCAAGGACTAACCTTGCAAAAACAACATTTGTACCAAAATAAGTTACATTTTTGCGGCGATTTTCAGTGTAAATTGAATTTTTCACTGGCCTATCTTCAGTAAATGTTGGTGCAAAATTGCCTCTTACCAGTGAGTTTATAGCATTCTAGGACAGGATTCATAATAAGCCTCGTAGCTCCGATTTGCCAAATCTAATAATTGGATAAAATATCTCGTGGTAATTTTAAACAAAGCTTGACTGAATTGTGATTTACCCCACACCATGCCCGACTTTTTTTCAACCCTTTTATTTTCCAAGCCCCAGTGCCTTATGGGAAGCCGTTTAGAAATTTCTCTCCTTTTATTCTGTGCGTCAGATCTGTTTTTACCCATCGCTATTAACAATTCTGTTTTCCGGACCTTTTTCTGTTTGTCGCGCCTCTCCGAATCCAATCCAATCGTATCGTTGGCTACTGGAATTGTGTAAAGAAACACGTTCCTCCCCTATAAAGTCCACTAAGTAAAGTTTCCCATCATGTCGCAGAGAATAGTTCTGCCTACTTTATTCTTACTGCCTTCTTTTTTAATTAGGAATTTTGTTTCTATATTCCCAGAATTCTGATAAATCTATATAGCCTGTATCCATGTGAATATTACCTGCCCTCACATATCCATATATTTGAGCTTCCTCACTTTCTCTATTCCCTAATTACACATCACCTTCACTGTTGGTGGGTCAATTAGAGCCTAGAGAGATTAAACTAGTAGTATACCATTCCTGGTTTAAAAGCAGCAAAGAAAAGATACTTCCTATCACTTCTGTATCAATTACTTTCGACAGCATCTCCATTTCGATCTCATTCATTCCTCACCAAGGGGCATATTTACAAGGGTCTTATCTCCACTTTTTTGGCTTTAAAAGCCAAAAAAGCGGAGATAATATTAGCGCCCTATGTACAAGGGCATGCTAACATGCAGTAGCGCATGTTAGCACCCTTTTTACCGACGCCTCGCTTTGCATCTCTAATGAGATGCAAAGTGGGCATCACTGGGCAGTACAACCTATAAAATATCGCTGAGGGGCACATCGCGATATTTACAAGGAGGCACACGCATTTTAGCAGACGTTAGTTTTGGGTGAAAACCGCTGTGTTCGCCCAAAACTAACGTCTGCTAAAATCCTGACCCATGTATGTTTAACATGGGGGCGGATTCTTGTGTTACGACCACAGGGCCGTATCATCAAGCATATCGCCGCTTTGCAGGGAACATCGCTGGAAAACCAGAGATGTTCCCTGCAAAACGGCGATTTCCCCACTATCTCTGGAATTTACATCGCCCTGGAGAAACACGTTGTTAATAACGTGCTAACAGGGCGATAAATTCCAGCGATAGACGGCGATAAATACAAAAGCACTAAGCGCGCTTTGCATTATTTATAGCCGTCCGTTGCTGATATGCCCCTACGTCTGTTAGTGCATATACTGCATGTACTGTATTACAAATTTTCTTTTGCTCCTGAAGTTGATCCCTATCAGCTTAGAGTGTTACATCTTTTTTGAAAGGGGGATGTGTTTTCTTACTGGAACCCTGATCACAAGTTTATATATTTATCTTGTCAGTACTTCAAAGATGAGGATTTCATGATGCCACATGATATGGTTTACAAGTGTCGCTTATCCCCATGCTGAAGAGGGGCACTGAATACATCCTAAAGCTTCAATTGGAAATTGTGCATCCCAGTTCGTCAATGTCTGTTGGGGATGCCAGAGGTAGCAGTTGCTACTCCTCTCTTTACTTTTGTCACCACTTCTGGCACTCCCCTTGCAATACCTGGCTCACTTTTCACCGAGGAAGACCAAGAACAGAAAGCCATGTTTAAATTCTTTTGGGGCATAATTTCCCAAAAAATGACACAGCGCAGCGCCACAAGCCATTTTGCTGTGCCAAGCGCCATTATGTTGAAAGCACAGGGATGCGCCATATTAACAATAATACGACACATCCGTGTGCTTTCCCCTGCGCTGGTGCACAATTGTCTGCCATGCACCAGCGCAGGCACACTTGCGTCATGTTGCAAGGGTGTCTGCATTGCAGGGACAATTGTTTTTGTGCAGGAAGGGACAACTTCCTGCACAAAAAGAATAATTGATGGCATTTTCTTCTTTCTATGCATGCTGCAGAATGCAGCATCCATAGAAAGAGGAAAAAAAGAGGAGAAATAAAAGTATTTCTCCTTGTTGCGCCACTCCTATGCCTCCCCTGGGGAGGCGTAGGATTCTGACACATTCCTAGCTTTAAAAACCTTTGTAAATCTGGGAATGTGTCAGGTTCCATGGATGTTGCGTGGAAACACCCACACAAACAACGATGGAATGCCCCTATCATGCAGGGTACTGCGTGAAAGTGGCCTATATTCACAAGGCCATGAAATGTCACGCAGGGTGACTTTATGTGGCCTTGTGAATATGGGCAGGCACACTCCAGAGTCGGTGCATCAAAAAAAGTGATGAACAGGCGGCGCAATGGCCTCTTAAATGAGGCCCGTAGTTTCCATCCCTCGTCCCTCATATAGGGTATTTCCCTCTGCTCCTCCATATGTCATAAGGATGTAGAAAGGGAGGAAAATCCTAAAAATCGGACACTCATGCTATCCATATTCTCTTGAATATAGTTTAAAATGGTCCAGCAGATGGCCACCAACATGGCAGGTAAGTCAGTGGTGGGTATTCTTCTATAGTAATGAGGCTATGGACAGGGTCAGATTGGGAGAAATTAGGCTATGGTACCAAAATTAAAGTGCCTTCCATTAGTGAACTAGAAAGCTAAAAAAGAAACTGCCCATGTTTCCGAATTGGGGCAGTTTTCAACTTGTAAAGACATGCTGTATAATTGTTTCTGCAAGTTATGGAAGACTACATGAATTTGAGCTTGCTGTAGCCAATATTTGTTTTAATATATGGGAAATGTACAATAAAACCGACCCACAAGACCATAAAACAGATCCACAAACAGCCAAACAAACTGTCCTACAGACTTACCTGTTTTATCAACCCATCGGGCACTTTCCAATTGCCCTGTAGGCCAGTCCTGCCCTGGACCACCACATTTCCGGACCACTTAACAAATCCTGAAGGCCACTTTGTGAATCCTCCTGCATCACCTACAAACCTATCCCGTCCACCTCAAACGCAGCAAATACAATTTCCACCAGGAGCAGAAGAACCAGTATTGTGTAGCAGGCAAAGTGGAAACCTCTCCCCCACTCTCTGACCACAGGTAACATTAAAAAATTCACTAATTCACTTCAAAACTCTTTTAGCAACTCACTCACTCATAAATATTTAAACAACGTTTTGTATGCAACTTTCACAAATCTACACTTGTGGATATCTAATCTGTGAGCACCTTTGAAAATAAAACATCAGCAAACCTAATCTAAATTCATATACATTTTCATGTGTTTGTTGCTAAACTAAGAGTTTATGGTGTAACTATCTATGAAATGATTTAATAACTGCATGTGAACTTCACAAGAAGTTCAGAAAATAAATACTTGTTCAGCAACAGACACTTACTCTAGTTCAGAAAATAAATACTTGTTCAGCAACAGCCACTTACTCCAAAAAGATTAACAACATATTAAAGTTGTTTTCTGATAGTTATTCAGTCGAAAATATGTTTGATAATGCTATTTTATTAGAGGGATGCTCAAACTAAACAAACATATCAGAAACGTAAGGGAACACGCCTATTTACAGTTCGGTCTAATCACCAAAACAAATATACATCTAAAAATAGTCCAACCTATGCAGACCACAGGATAATGGATATCCTAAAAGAATGTAAAATGTTGAAATGAAAGTCAATAGTCCAAATTATAAAATTAACACTGTTCCAAACCCCAGGGTATGTCTGAGCAAAGTTCTTGGTTTGAGGCGTCAAAGGCCCCAGGCCATCCTCCAGTTCACTTTTTATTGCAACATTTATATCCTCCTCAGATGCAGACATGATGCGACCGACCAAAAGCAGGACTAAACCTTATCTGAAAATGCGATACACAGTCGTTGATGTCTGCACAGTTAGCTCAGACCAACTGACAAATATGAGAACAGGAATGGGGGTGGGTTGTGAAGGCATATGAGATATGGGGCTGATTATGATGCCGCCCGGAATGGCTCTGACCGACGGTCGGAGCCTTGCGGGCCGCATCATAGTCGGCCTCTCGGTTTACTTTCCGACCGCTGCATTACAATGCTGGCGGTCGGAAACTTTATCGGCCGGTCATTTTGGCTGGTTTCCAACGGACTCAAGAAGCCTGTCGCCCAGTCAGAACTGGTTCGTAATCCCAAAGGGTGGGATTTCTGCCCTTGGGATTACGATGCACAGTTTCCAGGCGTGATTATCATGCCGGCCTGTCCGACACGGAAACCATGTTGGTAAGCATGTTTAAGAGCCCCCAGCAGGGCCCCCTTGAGTGTGCGCTCTCCGGTTTGCTCACCTGTTGGTGCCTGCCACGGGGTGCCGGGATGAAAAGCACCTCCCATTTCCCTATGGGAGCATGTATTACAGCCGGTTTACGGCACATAAAAAATCCTCCCATAGGGAAATGTAGGAACGTGACCCAACAGTGTTTTTCACATCCTAATAAGGTGGTCTGGACCACCAACCAGAGGTCGGTCGGTCCCAGGACCGGGACATTGTCTGCCCGACATAGTAATTAGGTCGGTAATGTTTTCAATCAAGTAAGTCAGGAAGATACATAGATTTTTATACTGGTCAAATTGCCTCTCTCAGATTGCTCTCACTTCACCTATCAACACCTGCACGTCCCCAGAGATCATTACCTTACCATTTGCTATTGGCCGCATCACCTCCGTGAGAATAATCATTAAGACATAATCAGGTTGAAGGGCAGGTAACAAATGAGAGCTCGAGGGTGTAAGAGGCAAAAGTGTCCCTCAACTTCTGCTGCTGTTCTGGGCAGGCACTTGGAGTAGGATGGCGAGGAGGTGTTGAGACGTTGGTGTAACTGAAGGCACTGTTGGTATGAGGATCTCTGGAGTTAAGAAGGAAGTGAGTGCAGACCCAGATGATGGCTGAGCCTTCTCTTGGGACACTGCAGAGATGTCTTCACCTAGGCTCAGAGAAGTTCCTTTGCCCATCTCATCCTGGTTGTAGTGTCCAATTCCTCAACCTCCACAGTGCACTTGACAGCTTTACCCAGAGTCTTTTGGTGGTAGAGCGAGTTTGTCTCTAGGCAGGTACACTCTCCCTGCTAGTACTAAGTTGTTTCTCCTTGCTGGTGGCCGAGAGCTCTCGTGATGACCTTTCATTTGAGGGTCTTTGCATCGCTCCCTGCATTGATGTTTACTGGCCAGCTCTGGCCACTGTAAAGGAATAAAGACAAAAATAAAAAAATATGGTGAATATCTATGTAGGAAAGTGATGTATTATGTGGAGTGGAGGTCAGATCTCACCATGTAATACTATCACAATACCCCAAAAAGGTCCCTGAATTCACACAAATAAATTCTTAGTTCACACCTGGTAATGTGGCAAAGAGCAGCCACGCTTTACTTGAGGAACATGTGTTAAGCATTTCAGAGTACCAAAATGGCCAATAAGTAATTGACATGATTGATAAATCTGACACCAATTTATAAGAATAAAGTGTGTTTTTTTCTTAATATAGACACAAAAACAAACGGAATTGCATACAAACAACTGGGGTAATAGATTTTAGAAGTAATACAAAATCAATGCAAAATAATACAGTGAAAATGTAACATTGCCATCATTGAGAAAAACCACTAGTGACAATTGGTCACTAGCTAGTCCAGTTGCGTTGTACCCTTACAGGGTAAAGGTGATGCGGATCGCAGGACCAAGCCGCAACAGTCACCTAAATTTTACCTGGCCAGTGGAGCCTGGGTGCAGAGGTGTCCTGGCTGTCCTTGGTGCTGAACGGGAGATGTGGGAGAGCTGCTTTTACCCCAAAGATGGTGCTGCAGGGGAAAATGAAGCAAAAAGACAACAACGGTGTGGCTGCTGATGTCAGTGGATGGTTGGATGGTATTCCATCCTAATGCCGCATCGAGTAAAGGGGTCAGTTGCCAGACTGGTGACCAACAAGCCTCTGCAGCGGTAGGCTGCATGTAACTTTGTGGAAGGCAGGTCCACAATTCCCTCAGCGCACTAGGCCATCTGGATTTGGGCGATCCCATGAAGGGCTCGATGGCCGGCGATTTTTTGGATCAGCAGCATTGTTTTACCTACAGCTCGCAGAGGACTTGTGCCACTAATCCAGGAGAGTCTAAAGATGCTTCAGGCTTCCACAGGGATCCCTCTTGCTCGGGGAACTGAGAGATAGCCTAGGAACAGTCTTGATCAGGCAGTTCCAAGAGTGTTGCCACAGGTGCAAGGTATCACTCTTTTGCTTTGTGCAAGTCTTGTTGTTGCTGGTGCGGGGCTATTCTGTCCTCTTCAATGCAGTTTCCTCAGAACAGAGGATCTGGTGTCAGGGGGGGTCCCTTAAATCCGAAATGATGCTCAGGTTGGGGTGTGGGAGCTAGTAGCCAATGGGCAGCTAGTCCCTGAATCTAATCCACCCCTGAGGTGACCACATCCAGGGGTGTAGGTCACCCTTCTCTTCTCAGAACCCTCTATTTTGCCACTCCTAAAGATTGCAGAAATCAAATTTTAGTGTGCAGACTCTGGAGGTGTGGCAAGCCTTCTGTGGGTGTACACCTCCTTGCATAACCAATGTCTGGCCTGCCTGGGCTCAAAAGTGCCTGGGGCAGGGGGAGGGCTGTTTCCCCCACTGGGAGTCAGCCCTGATGCATATCAGAGGCGGTGCAGCCTTTGAAGCTCACCATCTTGTTGTTCCACTTCATGCTTGGGAGGGGAGGTGTGACATCCTTCGTGCCCCAGCCTTTGTTCATGACTCCTTGGAGTGATAATGCTGCATGGCAGGAGGTCAGAACCTGTCTTGGCAGCAGCAGGCATGGGTAACGTGAGCTGGCCAGCCAGAGCACAAAGAAGCTGGGGCAACTAGGAGGGCAACCTCTAAAGTAGCCACCTGGGTGCATGCCACAGCACCCAGGGCATGAGATTCATGTCAGGGGTGAGAAGGCATGGTGTTTGATATGTGACCTATTTTGACTTTACCATAATAAAGCTGCCAACCTCCAGAAGGCCCAGGTAGCAGACCATGTTATTCTATGGACCGCTAACACTTATAGTAGTTTCCAATGGGAACACCACTATAGGAACATATAGGCTTGCACTTACACATCCTCACTACACTGCACCCTGCCTCCTGGGCTTAGGAGGCCCTCCTTAGGGGTGCCTGACATATATTTAAGCTAGTGTATTTGACTGTGCCACACTAGGTGAGGGCGCAGTTGTGTTCGAGCAGTTTGCACTGCTCCTGCAGTCTGGAATGGCAGGCCTGCTGTCAGTAGTTTGCTTGGATCACCCATGGTGGCACAAAACCATGCAGCAGCCCTGGGGACCCCTTTACCAGCTATGCCCTGGGTACCCCTGGAACCATATACTAGGGACTTATAAGGGGTAAAGTATTTTCCAATTTGGGATTACCAAGTTGAACATAACAGTTCCATGGGAGAGCGCAGGCACTGGGGTCTGGGCAGCAGACTCCAGTGCTCTATCAGAGTCATAACTATTAGCATTTGGAGCAACACGTGTGTGCGGGTGACCATACAAAAAGGGCACTTTGCTACATATGTCTACTAATTCACATATATATATATATAAAAGTTTCAAGGACATTAAAAAGACAAATATAAGAAAGATTGAAATTGTGAAGATTTTTACTAACCTTTGTCATGATAATGTCTAAACTAAACCTTCCATTTTCACATTGTTGAAGTTACGTGCATGATTTATTTAAACTGTGAGCCACGGGGAAAAAACTTTAAACCAGGGGTTCTAGGCAGGGCATCTTTTTGGAATAGGGATACATGTGTAGGCCTTAGTTGCGCCCAAAAAACGACTTAGTCACCAGCGTCGCTAGCATGCTGCCTCCCATGAAAAATATTTATTGGTAGAATTGCCCCTTCGGTTTAGCTTCTATGTTTTTAATAAATATGTACAAGATTTTGAAAAACACTGGCACTACACAGAATGCTGTAGGAGGTATTAGCATTGAAAAACACAAACCATTGCTTTACCTGTAATGAGTCACATGTACACAATGTCAGCCTTACATAAATTCACATGGGGAAAAGTGGAATGTAACATACTGTGGTAACTAAGTGCATGTGCGTCCAGTGTAAAAAGGTCACAATTAGTTTCTATTGTATCAACATAATATACATTTTTAGACATAATTATTTTTTAAAGCATGCAGACAATGAACCATCATTCAGTTTGTTCGTTTAACAAAACAACATATGGTACAAGACAACACGTACATTATAAAAAAACATGACCTGACAACACTTTCAAAAACACATGCACATTTATTATCATGCATATATTACACTTATCACGCCCAGCTAAGTATGGCCGGGTTGGCAAGGCGCTCTCAGGACCCTCTTGTGTACTGGGGTCCTTCATGGGCGCCATAAAGTTGAGTGGAAGGGCTGGCGAAGTGCATCCTGGGCCTTTGTATGGGAGGAGGACAAAGGTTCTCCCAATACTTGTTGCTCTCCTTCCCTTTAAAGGTGTGGACATGCAGTGCACTACAACACGTGCAGATGACTCGCTAAATTGGGGCCCATGCTGCAGTGCTCATTTGGATCTCTGAACCATCAAGGGCTGAGGGTAATTTAGGAGGACACACACTGAAATGATGCTCAATTCTTCATCTGTAAGGGAGGGGCCTTCTCTTCTTGCCTCTCAGCCATTTTGAGGTGAGAGGATATCCCAGAATGGCTAAACAATCGTCCCACTTTCAGTTCATAAGTGGCATTTCCTTTTTGTAGCAGGAGGCAGAAATCTCTGCCCCAAGAATGTAAGTCTCAGCACTATATACAGAGTCTCATATCTTAATGCAGAGTCTGCATATGAAGGTCTCTACCCTGCATTAGGGGTGGGCGGAATTTGCGAAATTCACTTTCGCAAATTATCGCGAAAAGGTTCAAAATCTCCACAAACACGCGGAAATATCGCGAAGATGCAGAAGTTTTTTTCCCGCCCGTTCGCGGTATGTTCTGCATGGTCGCGGCTCGCCAACTTACCCATGCGGTTGCTCGCGGGCGCGGCCATCTTGTTTTCACTTGTCTCGCGGTGCATGATCGCGAGAAGAAAGACGTGATCGCGCGACGAATGATGTTACTGCGGGTCGCGAGACAGCGCAAATGGCTACCAACAATCCAACATCGCGTGGAGAACGCGACCGGATCGGGAAAACTTGTCGGCGAACGCAGGGATTCAGGTAAGGCGATCGCGCGCACACATGAATGTATTATTTTACAGCGCGAGCAAGCAAAAGATTTCCGGTAAAATGCGGATTGCGGAAATTTTGACATTTTCGCGCTCTCCGCGGAACGCGAAAATGTCAAATTATCACAATTTCCACGAGCGGAACGGATTTTTAGCCCAGGCCTACCCTGCATGCGGAGGACTTTAAAATGAGAAGGGACGGGATATATGTTAAAGGGAATTGATTCATGAATTGTGAAACCACATGTTAGGATTTAAACATGTATAAACAAACACTTGTGTAAAATATGTGAATGATGTAATTTCAGTATACGTACGTAAGTGTGTTGGAATGAGTGTGACAGTGAAGTAAGTGTAAGTGCATCATTAAATAGTGTAACATTTTGCATTGTAACATTATGGACGTGCAGCAGAATTTCCCCAGGATGGTTTAGGTGCATGATGTAAAAGTCCACCATTTATCATCCAATGAGACGGCACTGCCGAATCACAGTAATGCAGCAACCAAACTAGCAGCTCATGTGAAATATGTGGCAACTAATTGATGACACAGCTGCAGACCCTGAACTCTGTTCTGTGCCCCACCCTGGGAGCCCGGGCATGGTCTTAAATCAGAGTTGATGCCTAAATGTTAGCCCTGTCACTTGGTGATCTTATGCAGCACACAACAGGTTACTACTATCTTGTGCAAACCTTCTGGAGAGATCAGCAGCAGTCCCCTGTATGTGGTCAAGATATCGGAAGCACAACATAAGGATATCAGATGTGCGTCCAATGATGGATCATGAAAGTAGGAAATAGAAAGGAGGCAAGTAGAGATGGCCTGTCCCCAGGAAGAGGACCTTCACTCACTAAGGGGCATTTCATCAAGGCCAGGCGATAAAATTATCGCTCCTTTAGCGTCCGTTTTCAGACGGAAAGCGGCGATAATTTTATCACCTTATCAGCAAGGTCACGCTATCGTGTGAATCCTTGTTTTATCGGCCTTTCCCCCAACGCCCATCTTCGCATCTCTAATGCGATGCAAAGTGGGCGTTCCACGCCAAGATAACTGTTATCTAGCCACACGCTAACCTGCAGAGCGACAAGAAAAGTAGCGATAACCTCGGTTATTGCTACTTTCCTTACGCCTGCTTTTCAACTGACTTAGCCATGATATCCTATAGAAGGTGGATATCATTGCTAAGTCTGCCTTGCCCTATCAGCAAGCTTTCGCCAAATGTTGTGCGATTATCGCTGGATTTCCAGCGATAATCGCACAGTTGACAGCTTGCGCGTTGAATTCTATCGCTTTGGAGATAAGCGTTGCTGATAGCACGCTATCTCCACGATAAAATTCAGCGTTGGCCGGCGATAATTATCCTCGCGCTAAGAGCGCTGAGCGATAATTATCGCCTGGCCTTGATGATATGCCCCTAAGTTTGGATTGGCTCGAGGAAGCAGATGAGAATGTAATGACCCAATGCTTTTATCTAGAGAAATCCAACTTTGAGATTAGGTTTTAGGTGCAAGGTTTTCATGCCCCATTAAACAGCATACTGTTTGTGCCACTCTAGAGTAGCGGTATCTTCTACAACCAGAGTAGCATGTCTTCAAGAAGAGAGATTTCAAATGGGAGACTTTATCTCTTTTACTCTCATGCCTGCACAATACTGAAGACAATGTTCTGCAGTTCAGGTCGATGGGGGTAGTTGTTATGTAACCAACAGAGAGTGATGTGTAGATTACTGCGCCTTATCCCTTGGTGGGCTATTACTTGGTTTGGTGGCAGATATGCCAAGATGAAGACCAGTCATAAACTAGTTTAACCCCTGGGCATCGCAGGTTACTATTAATGTAAGCATTGGCGGTATGACCGTGGCTCCATTGTAGAAGGCGTCATTTGTCACATTGCCTCACCCCACTGTATATTTAATGTGATTTTGGCCACCGGAGTTTTCTCTGGGTATATCAATTTCATTTATTGTAAGAGGTTAACAGTTTTAAAACTCATTCTTCTAGTGGTACGCATAAAACAGTTAAAGGGGGTGATTTAATGGGTCATTATTTTTGAATGAAATTTAAAATATTTTTTAGGGAAATTTCGAAATGCATTACTATGGATTTAGGCAATTGGCTTTTGGAAAAAAAACTGTTATTGCACACATTTCGGGGCTCAACTCCTCAGCCACTGGATGAACCATTTACCTATTACTGATGTAGCTGGAGCAGGGGTGTCCTCTCCTCAGAGCAGCACCTGCATGTAGCTATCAGTGTCACTACAGCATTGCTAGGACTAAAACTTTAATATGCCCGGTTGATTTATGTGGTAAAAGTGCCACAGTAAAAATCTTTGTAACACAGTAATTGCGCTGGCTGGCTACTTTAAGGCCTTTTAAACAAGAAGGGACAACAAGGTTAACATCAGCAGGCTAATGCTTGGAAGGGCATGATTAAATAATCAATTAATCCGCACTCATAAAATTCCTTGTAATGCAATGCTTGGGACCTTGTAATTTTTACAAGCCCTTTAAGCTATGTCCGCTCATACGTCTGATTACTTTGTTAACCCATAAAAAATTATGCCTGTTAAACTGCTCATTCTATTACTCTGAGGTCAGTAGACACAATGGAGTGGTGTCCGATTATGTCAGTGTACAGATAGCTTAGGTCGCCAGTAACAGTTAGCTTTTTTGCCTATTTTATGTGACACAAAATATAGAAAATACAGCCAGCTGTTCACCAATAGCTTGTTTCGTTTCCTCATGGTTATGCTAACATTTATTCCTGCGAGAACTGCTGGGCCCCCAGTAGTACAAAAAAGAAAACGTTTGCTAATGTCAAAAATATTTTTTCATCTCAAAAAACACAAATCCTGAAAGGCATTGAGAAGAACTATGGGGCATATTAACAAGGGCCGGCGATAAATATCGCAAAGCGCACTTAGCGCTTGCATATTTATCGCCGGCTATCTCTGGAATTTACCGCCCGGTTAGCGCGTTATCAACAACGCGCATCGCCGAGGCGATAAAATTCCAGAGATAGGTGGGATATCGCCGTTTTCCATGGTAGAAAACGGCGATATCCAAGATGATAGGGCCTGTGGCCTTAGCCACACAATCCACCCCCCAAGTTAGGTATGCCTTAGTCAGGAATTTATCAGACGTTAAATTCCTGAGTTAAGGCATACTTAACGCGATTTTATTTATCGCTAACCCTCCTTGATAATATCGCAAAGCTTCCTTCGCAATATTATCCCATGTTGCTTTTCACAGCCACGCCTCTTTTGCATCTCATTATCGATGCGAGGCGAGGCGTGAGAAAAAGGGGCAAAACATCAAGGAATCACGCGCTAGCGTGCCCTTGATGATAATGCGATCATATTATCGCAGCTTTGCGCCCGAAAACGGGCTCTAAAGCGGCGATAATATTATCGTCGCCCTTTGATAATATGCCCCAATTATACATTCTCATTCAGCATGCTGCAATGGTTTAGCCCACTTCAGTCCTTAGCTGACTTCACAAACAGCACATTTACATTTTGTGGGAAACAGCCATTACAACCCAAATGTTTCCATGCATAGCCTTAACAACGCATGCTTTAAAACGAAAGTGTTACCACTCATAGCCTTTACAACGCGTGCTTTACCACGCAGGCACCGTTACAACTCATAGCCTTTACCACGCATGCCTTTACAACGAATTACGTTGTAAAGGTATGGACGGTAAAGGTATATGTGTGGTAAGGGTGTGCACCGTTACCACGAAAAACCTTTGCCAGGCATGCCTTTACAGCGTAATTTGTTGTAATGGTATGTACGGTAAAGGTATATTGGGGTAAGGGTGTGCACCATTACTATACATAGCCTTTACCGCGTAATGCATTGTAAAGGGATGTATGGTAAAGGTATGTGTGTGGTAAGGGTGGTGAAGGCTATTGGCATAGTTAGAGGAAATGGAGAGACCCTTCCGCTTCCTCTTTAGTACATGCTTTACATACTTTTAAAGGGGGGAGTTACGCAGGGGGCCGCTTTTAGGGCTTAGGGCAGGGGAGGGGTAGTTTTTAGAAGGTCTGGGGCTGAGGGGGGGGGAGTCGCACAGGGGTCTGCTTTCATGGCTCAGGGTAGGGGAGGGGTCGTTTAAAAAAGGCTGGGTGGGGGGTCATTGTTTATCACATTTAATGCCCCAATCTTTAAATATTTTTATTTACATGAACAAGTTGACATATACACTCATGATTTTTCCTATTCTTGTCTTTATGTTTCAGCTGGCAGCTAAAGACAAATAGGGGAACAGTTAGACCAGGGTACAAAGCCACTAGGTGAGTACTTGAAGAGGAAATCACCACCACAGAGGAAGAGGGGGCATTCACCAGGAGGAAGGTGGAGGTCATGGAGACCGCAGATGATGTGACTGATCTGAGCTCCCATTCGCTCGTGACACCCCTGTGAACTCATGTAGTGTCCCGCCCTAAACCCCTGAGCATGTGTCCATGGCTGCTTCAGGAGTGGCCATGAGGCGGCTGATAGTTGATCAGAAGGTGTTCTTCCAGGATTTCAAAGATGTGGTGTTAAAGGTTAGGGTATACTGAGAGGTGCAGGCTGACCAGCGCGGAGGACTCTGGTGCCTCTTGTCCTCCTTCAAACCAGAGTAGCATGTCCGATACTCCATCTAGGTGAAAGGATTGTCTTTCACTTTCTGTTTGACTTTGAATGTCTACTTTGAATTTGATGCACTGTTTTTGACCTTTACTGTGGATTATATATTTTTGAGCAAGTTGATTATTTGTATGTATTAACCCCATTCAACATGTATATAAACTGATTCTTTGAAATTCTCAACAAGTGTTTATTTCTCCCTGCCCCCCCCACCCCCTCAAAGTTGTATCACCCTGGACTCGGGGTCTATTTGATTTTCAAAAATAACATAGATGTGTTGGTATTGTTTTCTATATGTGTGTGGGGATGTTGTAGATCAACATGAGTGTGCTGCTGTATAACTTCAAATAAGGGGCTGATTATGATGTTGGACGGACTTGCGTCAGCCCAACACCGTATTGGTCTGGAACCCCCTGACTTTAGGTCAGCGTGTCCGACCTCAGGATTACGATGTGACCACCCATAGGGCAATCACAAACATCCATTTGTCAATGGAAGCTTGTGTGGCAGGCGGAAAAGGTCCGCAGCACAAGCTTCCATTGACAAATTCCCATGGTGCAGGGATGTTAAGAGGGGGCTGGCCCCCATAGCAGAGGGTCAGTAGGGAAGGAGGCCCTGCTAGGGACCCCCGAAGACACTTTCTGACAGCCCTTTTATGTCAGAAGGCCCAACATGAAATGGCAGTCGGAAAGTGCCATCATAATCATGACGTCAGAGCCGGGCCTGGCTCCGCCGTCATTAGGGGATTATTGTGGGTTCCGAAGCACATGGTATTCTGGCTTCTTTATCTCACTCTTGCAGTTTAAAGTGAGCAAAGAGAGCAATAGTGTGCATGTTTTAGGAAGAAGAAGGGAGGAATAAACAGCCAGGGCCTGGAACCGGAGGCATATACTCTGGGCTGGAGCAGATGGGGAGAAATTACTGCTCTCTTCTTCAACCTCACTTCCCCTCATGCCCTGCATGAGACAAAGTGCATTGTGTGACTCCCAATTCTGCAAGAAACAGAAACATGACCAATTACTTTGTGGCTTTAAAAATAAAGCCACAAAGTGATTGGCCATGTTCTGTAGTATTCCCACCTCGCACTGCCATCTGAGCACGGGTCAGAGGAGACAGTCCACCCTGACCTGCAGTGAACATAATCAATCCTTGCGTTGCTCTCATGCTGTTTTTAGTAGTAAGCAGCATGAGAGCAACGTATGGATTGGTGGGAGATGGTGAACCCAGTGCTCAAAGGAGGCAGGAAGCTGTGCTGTGTTGGCATGGCTCCTTAGCAGCATGGATTCAAGAGGCCTAAAGTGTGCATGTCAGGCTGGTCAAAGTAAGAGATCTGTCCAACTTGATATAATACCTGTTGTCTGCCAAAGGATTAGCCATGCCCTGCCCCCGCACAAGGGCAACACCACGCCATGCTATGGTAAATAAGTGATGATGTTTTTCATTAATGGTAATACGTGTGGCAACCCGCAGCAGAGGCTGATGGGCAACTCCCTTATGCCCCAAAGAAGGAACCACCTCTGTCATGGCTGGGGTATAGAGAAGACTGCAAAGGCCATTGTATCACTGAAACTGTGGAGAGAGACATGCACAGAACAAGGAAATATACCTACATAAACAGAATCAGTGTATAGTAAGATCTTACTTACATTCAGTACACAAAACCTGCTAGATCACAGCTAGTGTGAAAAAGTAGTAGTAATGTGAAAATTAGTTTAATGATTTACACTCTAAAGAGTACAATAAATCAGTGTGTGAAAAGTCTGTGTGACATATGTCTGTGGGAGTGCATCTGAAATGAGGTGGCCAAGTTACGAGTAGCAACTTCACAGTCCTACCATCAGTTATACGAGTACCTACTCCCTCATGTAAAGTGGTGGAGACTAGCAAATCTTACTACTGGGCAGAGCTTTCTACTGAGAAATGGTGGATATCATTACGGTGGAAATTTCTGCTCTTGCGTAGGCAGAAAGATGCATGTTTGAAGATGTTGGCACATAGTTTTGCCAACGTGAATAGGCCCCATTGTTAAAATAACGTTTATTACAAATTGCATTTATGAGGATATTGTGTGTAGTTTAATTGAGTACCTTATGTAATCTCTACACATTGGTCCAACATGCTTGAACCTTGCCGGCAATTTGTCGCCAGACAATAATCATGTGACCCTGCATGCCCATTGGGAGATTGTTATTGTTATTGTTAGGTGTATTTGTAAAGCGCAACATTCATCCTGCAAGGATATCACGGCGCTGCAAAAAATAACAGTCAACCAAAGCATTAACCTGAGAGCATATTGGTTATTCTGGAGTAGGGAATAGTGCAGTTTTTAGTTTTTTCTTGAAGATGGAATAGGAGTCCGTGAGTCTGAGGTTGATCGGTAGTTCATTCCAACATTTCGCAGCAATATGTGAAAAAGCATTTCCGCCCATTCTGGAAAGCTTAATCCGAGTGGTGGCTGCTTTGTCTGAGGCTTGCGAACGTAGGTTCCGCGCTGGAGCATAGAACTTAATTCTATTTCGTAGAATGTAAGGGCCTGTATTGTGGATTGTTTTATGGGCAATACATAGCATTTTAAACATGGCTCTTTGTCTCATGGGCAGCCAGTGTAAGGCTCTCAGACAGCTTGTGGCAGAGTCGTACTTTCTCTTATTGCAAACTGCTTTTGCTGCAGCATTCTGGACCAATTGTAATTTTCTAAATAAGTAGTCCGACATTCCTACAAATAGCGAATTGCCATAATCCAGCCTGCTAACTAGTAATGACTGGACAAGGATCTGTCTACATTCAAGTGGGATCCAGGGGAAGACCCTTTTCAATCTTTTTAATATGGCAAATCCTTTGCCACATATTGAGGAGACATGGCATTTCAAAGATAAAGTGGTATCCATCTGAATTCCTAAATTCCTAGCAGACGATGTGGGGATTGGTGGAGAGCCTAAAGAGGTTGGCCACCAGGTGTTATCCCAGAGCTGTTTGGCCCCACCAAAAAGTAGAATTTCTGATTTGTCAGCGTTCAGTTTTAAATAATGGCCGTGCATCCAATTGGATAGCTCTGACAGGCAGTTGTGTAATCTACTTTTGGTGTCATTATCTCCATTTAGGGTTACCATCAGCTGAGTATCATCAACGTAGGAGCAGATATTAATGCCCCATTTCTTGCCAATTAATGCCAAAGAGGAGACATATACATTGAACAATGTTGGGCTCAATGTAGCTCCTTGGGGAACTCCATATTTAATCTTACGGGGGGTAGAGGTAAAGTTACCTAAACAAATAGACTGGGATCTGTTTGATAAAAAAGACTCCAGCCAGTTTAGGGCTTTACCTTGTATTCCTTTTGCAGCAAGTATATGAATTAGCAGTTTATGGGACACGGTATCAAATGCCGCTGATAAATCAAGAAGTATCAGGGCCACCGTTTTACCTTTATCGACCTGCATACGAATGTCGTCCATTACGGCCAAAAGCGTTGTTTCTGTGCTGTTGTTAGATCTAAATCCTGTTTGGGAGACATCGAGAAGATTGTTGATCTCTAGATAACTTGACAGTTGTTTTGATACCAGTCTTTCTAACACCTTCGATAAGAAGGGGAGCTGTGAAATGGGGCGGTAGTTGGCTGGATCGTTAATATCCGCACCCGCCTTTTTTAGTAATGGAATTACTGCCGATTTTTTCCAAACTTCTGGAAAGACAGCTTGCTCCAGAGACTGGTTAAAAACTTTTGTGACTGCGGGGCCAATTATAGGAGTCAGTTGGGAAAAAATGAAGTGTGGGCAAACATCCCATGGTGAGCCAGATTTAATTTCTGACATGGTTTTAGTGATCTCATCTTCTGAGAATGGGCCAAAGGTAGAGCAGTTGGTTTGCAAAGTAGGGTCAATCTGATACTCCACAGAGGCCTGAGCGTTATTTGTGAAAGAGGCATATATTTTATCAATTTTATCACAAAAGTAATCGCTGATTTTTGAGCAGTTCTCTTGTGATGGAGTCAGATTGGATGTGAGACAAGGAGGATTACAAAATTCTTTTACAATTTTAAAAAGCTCCTTGGATGAATTTTTATTCTCTAAGATTTTTTGAGAAAGGTAGTCTTTCTTTGCTTTACGTATGGCAGTGTGGTATATTTTCAGCTGATGTTTGTAAATGGCTCTGTCTTCGGCGTTTCTATTTATTCTCCATTTATGCTCCAGTGAGGTGCATTTTCTTTTTTCGATTTTTAGGTCTGGGCCATACCATTTCTCAGAGGTTTTTGATTTCAATCGATTGGTTGCGCGAGTCCGTGAACAGTGGTCAAGTGCTTTCTCTATGTTCTCTCGTAAGAGGCAAATTTTTTCTTCGCATGTCATTTCGGAGCTAGAAAAAAAGGAAAAATCTTCCTTAAATTTTTCCAAGGAAAATTTGCTCCAACATTTAGTGGAGTTGACCGACTGAACTAGCGGTCTGTTGGTTTTTAAAGGTAGGTTTAAGGTAAAATCTATCCTGTAGTGGTCTGTCCATGTCAAAGGAGTTATATCCGTAATGTTGGTCTTTGATATGTTTGTAAATATAAGATCTAGCATATGCCCCGCTCTGTGTGTGGGGCGAGCTATTTTCTGTGATAGTTGTAGGATTTCCATGTCTGTAGTAAGTTGTTTAGTTAGGGAATTATTGGTTAAATCGAAATGAACATTGAAGTCACCAATGACTATAATGTTTTTGTGATTGAGGCAGAATGGAAGGATTTGTTCGAGAAGTTGGGTGCTAAAATCAGTTGTACTATTTGGGGGATTGTAGATGATTGCACATCCGAGGATAACCTGAGTGTTGATGAAAATGGAGATGGTTAGCACGTCGTGATTACCTAGTTGAGTGACTGTTTCTTGGTAACATGAAAAACTATCTTTAAATATCATGGCCACTCCGCCACCTCTCTTAGTTTGTCGATTTAGATTAATGATTTTATACCCAGTGGGAAGGGCTGCGGTGATATCCGGGGTATTGTGCTCACCCAGCCAAGTCTCCGAGATGAAGACAAAATCGGGTCTGCTATCATGTAACATGTCCCATAGCTCTGTCGAATGTTTAGGGAGGGACCTAGCATTAACATAAATGCATGTGTAGTCCTGTGTGGGTGTGACTTCCGATGAGGGTAGCTCCAAGTGGTTACAACTCCATCTACAGTGGCGGCAGCTAAAGGGGCCCATGGTGTGGGAGGGTCCAACCTTCGCACAAAGGGGGGCTGTTAATGGAGTATTTAACATAAGCAGCTCACCTCGCGTGTAAACCATCGAGGGTTTGCCTGGTCTGCCTGTAGTTGGGGAGGCAGGGGTTGTGGCCCCTGGTCCCGGCCTGTCGCGGACGGGCGCAGACGGGCTCGCCTTTGGCGAGCCTTCGGCGCGCATTCGACGCGCCCGCTGCGCTCGTCCGCTGCGCTTCCTGTAGGGACACATCTTTTATAAGAGAAATAGATGAAGGGGCGAGTCTCTGAGCAGGGGGCGTGGCCTTCAATCGGCCAATGGCGTTCCCGTGTTTGCTCCAGTCACCCTCCCACGTCAGCTGTCAGGGCGCTGAGCGCAGAGCGCAGGTAATGCTCGTTAATTTAAAACAGCGAAAATTCACAAATCATAGATAATTTTTAAAATGGAACAGATAATCCTACTCCCGGCTGAGCCTCAGAAGGAACTGCAATTTAAAGCGCAGCGCTCGTAGTCAGCGCGCGCTTTTGTAGTGCAGAGGGGCGAGTCTCTGAGCAGGGGGCGTGGCCTTCAATCGGCCAATGGCGTTCCCGTGTTTGCTCCAGTCACCCTCCCACGTCAGCAGTCAGGGCGCTGAGTGCAGAGCGCAGGTAATGCTCGTTAATTTAAAACAGCGAAAATTCACAAATCATATATAATTTTTAAAATGGAACAGATAATCCTACTCCCGGCTGAGCCTCAGGAGGAACTGCAATTTAAAGCGCAGCGCTCGTAGTCAGCGCGCGCTTTTGTAGTTTAGAGGGGCGAGTCTCTGAGCAGGGGGCGTGGCCTTCAATCGGCCAATGGCGTTCCCGTGTTTGCTCCAGTCACCCTCCCACGTCAGCTGTCAGGGCGCTGAGCGCAGAGCGCAGGTAATGCTCGTTAATTTAAAACAGCGAAAATTCACAAATCATATATAATTTTTAAAATGGAACAGATAATCCTACTCCCGGCTGAGCCTCAGGAGGAACTGCAATTTAAAGATGCACTGTACGTACTTTTTATTTTTCTTACATTCTTAACTGTGTTTTATCATGTATGTACTTGTAGCTTTGATGACTTGAACAGTCGAAATAAAGCTTAATGATGATGATATTCCAAATGAGGTGGCAGTTCTCTGACAATCTTTGGTATCATGAGGCCAATGGGAAAATCTTGTATAAGTTCACAGAACTCCACAATAAGCTGCAATATCCTTTTTAGGTCTTGGCTACACATAGCTATTGCTTTTTCTAAGCAGACCTATTCTACCAAATAATGTATACTAAAGATCAAACCCATGCTCATCATTTGTTGGCTTTATGATTTTGCTCTCTTCAATGCTCTTGGTTTAATTGCTTCCATCCCAATAATTGTGTTTATACTATCCTGTGGGGGGTTGGCCAAAGGCCTGACCCTCCACCCAACACAACTGCAGCTGGCCAACCCAACCCTCTGTGGGCTGGTTGCTTGGCCTAGCCTTTGGACAGGCTGTGTGGCCAACCCCACCATGGCCATTCAACCCCCCACCTGCTGCAGGGGCTCCTGTGGCTAAACCTCTGCTGCACACAGCCAAAGGCACTGTAGTTTATTGGACAGTTGTAACGGAGTTGGGTGAAGAAATGCTTTTCACCACACCCTGCACCAAACTTTGCCACCGGCATCCAACCCGCTGCTGTGCCTTTGGCCTAGTACAGCAGGGGATAAGCTGCAGGGCCTCACCTCTGGCCAGGCACAGTGTCCTCAGGGTCCTCAGTGTCGAGGCACAGTGCCCAGTCAATGTGAAGCAGGGTGACTGGATGAGGGTGGACCCTTCACCCAATCCCAACGGGGCAAACAACTCCACACTGCAGAGGGTTGAATGGCAATGGTGGGGTTAGGGGTGCTGTGTCATCTCCAGTCAGCCTGTGACCAATCCTGCCCTGGGTGGCCAACATCGCACTGCAGTTTTGGCCATGCAAAGCCATGGTTCTCCAACCTCCAACAAGCGCCCGACCTGCATTGTTTTCAGCATTCTTTAAAAAAACTTTAGTTACCGGCTCACAAGCTCCCACACCATAGTACGGTGCAAATGTCTCTGAGGGAGCTTGCACAGTGCTGCAGTACCATGGGGTGGAAGCTTGTACAGCTGTTCCCATGGGAGTACAGCTGTGCCTCACAAGAGGGACACACTCAGTCCTATGGCAGTTATACTCAGTGGTGGCCGCTTTGGGTCCCCAAAAGAAGTGCCTGGGGGTCAGGATGTGTCCCAATCATGGCCCCTTATGCCATTTAAAAAAAAAAAAATTCAGGACACGGGGACCGAGTCTCCAAGTCTTGTAATGGTGTAACATTACACTATAGCAGTCGCCACTGACAGTTACAGTTTGGTCAGAAATCCTACAGGATTTTATTTGTTTAGCAAAACAGAGAAGTTCATCCACCTCAGCTCCTTCCTGGAACTTTTGTGCTGATCTGTCATATGGGGGCAAGAATAGGGCAAGAATCTTTCATTTCCCATTTTAGTTCCCAAAGGAAACTTTTCTGGCTGATACAGAAAAAATGCAATGAACAAAATAACTCCAAATTTGGCAGAAAGTAAAAACCTTACTCAGAAAGCATGCTTTTTGTGATCTGGTGTAATCCTTTCAGGGGTTTTTGAGAAATTTGTGTTTAAAGTCATGTTTGGGGTGGGAACGAGGGAGTAAAAAATGTAGGTACATGTAGATGGTTGGTCTCACTGGACTATCAGAGGAGTTCCGAGGTACTGAAAATTAAAATAACAGAGCCCTATGATTGGCTAAGAGAGGCTTTTCTCCAGTTGACCATTTCGGTACTGCAGGGCAGTGACCAGCCCTGTGGTGATGGACAATCTGATTGGCTGGCTGCACCCCAAAGAGTCATGTTGCAGCCCCTTTTCAAGACTCAGGAACTCTAGACCAATGTCATGAAAATTTTAAAAAGGTGGAAGGGTATGGACACCTTGACAGCCAGACATTTCTGGGGTGACTCAGAGGGACCCGTCTTGGTGCCAACATTGAAAGACATTTAAGCCCTTTGGTGATGTTCCGCAATACTCCTTGGGGAAAGCATGCACTGTAATGTGGCACTATAGGGTTCCAACTGGAAAATTGAAAGAACTGATGCATTTCTGTGTTGCGGCAGCAATGGGTTAAAATGACTTGTGTTTTGCTGTGTACGTTTTTAAGCGCCATGGGTGTGCCATTACAGTACGGTGCACCATGGCGTAAGGTCCAGGTTGTGTAAAAAAATATTGACGCATCCGTAGGCATGATGTCACAGCAGAAACTGACACATTGGGAGCAAAAGTGATGTAAGGCTGGTTTGAGGCACGCAATGTGACTCAAATCACCATAGCGTCACTTTTCTGTGTGTGTACCATCAAAAAACATATAAAAAAACAACGCTTTGTGAAAATAAATTGGCACACGTCACAGAAGGCAGCCATGGAGCAGAGAGCAGCATCTAAAATAGATCACTTTTAACAAATCTCTATTTAATTGCAGAGGATGCACCAACACCTCCTGACCAGCTGCCTTTACTAGATGAGGATCCTGCTGAGGATGACAGCCTGACAACCCTTGACCAAGACACCCTCTGGCAAATCCTGGCCTCCATTCAAACAGCATCTCCAGTTACAGGAATGGTCGACAGCGTAGCGGGGTATAAAAATGATCCACCTAGCACCGAACAGACACCACCTGCCAGCCCAACCCCAGGACTAGATCCCGAGGGCCCCCAAGTTGAATTCCAACATTGTGCTGAGAAGTCCAGCAGGAGCTGGTAGATGAGGTGCGGGAGGGGAAGAAGACCATGGCGGGCATCATAGAGGGAGTCAGTTGGTGCCTCAGTTCTAATAAGGGCACCTCAGTGGCTATAGAGGCACCTACCCTTCGCTCCATGGTCTGGATCTGTCCCTGGCCGACATCGCTGGTGTCATAAGGCAGAGGCATGAACAACTGCCCTGCTGAAGTGACATCAGCGAGGTTTCCAACCAGCTGGGTGCGATGGACAACATCCTGGAGTCCATGGAGCAGAAGAAGGACTCCTACATAGCAACAATGGGTGCTATGCTATGATGGGAAACCGACCGGCCCTTATGACCATACCAGTATACTTCTTAACTAGTACAGTTCTCTATTTGCTTTCCCACTTGTTGATTTCACCCAAATGTGGACTGCCTATGTGGCCTATCTTCCCTAATGGCAATTTGACCTCCTCCTTACCGAAAAACTCCTCTCCTCCACGTGTCCCATGACATGTATCCTCTATGGACTCTGTCTGAACCTCCTATTGCTCGGAAACTATGTTGGAGTTGTTGTCGCAAGGACTGCCACTTGCTCCTTGGTTCATGTGTCAATAAAATCACTTACGTGAACCAGTATGGTGTGTCTGTACATGATTGGATTAAGTAGACCATGGTGGATGTGCTGGCCATAAAGACACTACCTACCATCTAAAGGAAATTGTGTTAATTAAGTCACTGTCATCAGTGTGTGACCACACACATATTTGATTAGTCCCAATGGTTTATCTTAATTGTCCATACAAACCATACAGCATCACTAACACACATAGCACAACCGTAGGGGAATACTTGTTTTAGGCTGTGTGTCAATTCACGACAAGTGTGCCACTTACAGCGCACAATCACGTTTATAGATCCCTTAAGTGACTCCATTGCAAACTTGAGAGGATCCACTTCTCAGGTTCTTCACCTAGTTACACATGCCAAGAAATCCTACAGCATGTACCCTACCTAACCAAAGCATATCTGACAACTGCCATGTAGTCAATGAGTAAGCAGTTGTGAAAGTGCAAAACAAAATTTATTTACAACATCATAAAATTATTAAATTCTAAAAGTAACTAAACAACACTAACTATTCCTATTTAAACTATGGGTGGGCAGTGAACTCTGCTCCGTCAGTGGAGTTTGTAAAGTTTTGCCACTCTGTGCTCCACTTGGAGCACGCGGTTTGGTAAAACACTACCACCCGTGGCAGAGCAGAGTTAACCAGAGCACAAGACTCTATATCACGCGCAAAGAAAGACAGTGCTCTAGCTGCACCACTGCAGTGTGAGAGCGGTGTGCAGCAATATTCCTTCTTTCACATCTACAGCTCTGCCAGACGAGTGTGGAGTCGATAGCCAAGCACAGTAGTGCGGATGAGCGACGGCAACAAAAGGATCCTGTGAGGCTTTCAGAGCCCTTGATTATGAACCGCAGAGGACCAAAGCACCATTAGTCTGGCGGAGGAAGCGTCACGGCAGAAGACTGCAGGTAACCGCCTCTCCAGACTGCTGCAGGTCATGGAAGAGGACCAGTTTTACAAGACCATGTACGATGTCTTCAACAAGGTGGGAGAGCAATCCATGAATTGAAAATGCAAGAGTGGGACGATGTGTGACGTAAAGCAGGGTGAGCAAGCGGTACAGAAAAAAGTGCCTAGAAGTAAGAGCCTGGAAGTAAACTTCAAAACTAATGGACAACACCTAGCCACAGGCACCTCGAGTGATGAGCACAGTGAGATATGCCAAACACCCAAAGTTACATAATCCTCCATTGGCCCGAGCACTCTGAGTCTGACTCTCTGACCCGCATTGATGCTCCTGTTTAAGCTCTGGTCCCTAGCACCTCGAAGCAACATGTGATGCTGGAAATGAAAAATGTAAACAAAGGTATACTTGTAACATCTTATACATCACTCGCACCTTACTCCTTCCACACTCTTCTGTACACCCACCCAATTCTCTCATTTTGTGCTTCAACTCACAGCTCGTGGCATAAACTCAAGACCAAAGTTATTGAGAAGGTGCTTTTTATCCTGGCCTTGGTACCCCACAGGGGTGATAGGAACTGTCCAGAGTCTTAGCAGGGAGGGCCCTGCCTGTCGCCAGTATTTCGTAGTCAGCCATGTCCCCGAGAGCAGCTCAATGGTACTGGGTCGGGCAGCATCAATATCAAAACCCAACCCCGTTTTTCACTCATGGAGGCTGGCCCAGATACGTATCGGGTGCGCACATCAGATAACAAACTTGTAGTAGGGGTGGCTGAGCGACTACGCAGCTCATGGAAGTCCAAGGAATTTTGAGTTCTTCTGTAATCCCGCAGAATTTTATAGAGTACAACTCTGCGAGCTCCACCCACCATTAATCTATGCCTAAAGTGTCACATTTCCTACTAGAGTGTCACATATGCTACTAAAGCATCATGTTTCCTACTAAAGCGTCACGTTTCCTACTAAAGAGTCACATATCCTATTAAAGCATCATGTTTCCTACTAAAGTCTTGCGTTTCCTACTATAGCGTCGTTTTTGACAGAAGCCTTGCATGAGAAATGGGCAGTGCATGAAGCTCTTTGTGTGTGGTACAGTGTATTTATTGGTGCAATGCAGGTAAACAGCCCCAGGGATCACTTTTCTTGCTCAAATGATCTTTGCTGACATGCTTCTAGACTTGGGATGCTAGGTGAGATGCCACACTGATTTTGGATGTGCTTGCAACCAATTGTGTAGCATATGTAGACTAACTGGGTTGCACTGTTTGGCCATGCACATCATATTGGCCTCTGTTCACAGTCATGGGACATTAAGGTCATTATACTGGCCTCCATGAGTGTACATCAGTGGAAAAAGTAATTACTTACAACACACACTGTTAGAAATGGGGGTCTTTAGCTGGCAGTGGCTTGCATCCTTTCTAAGTAGGGACCCTTCCGTCTAGTCAAGATAAGAAAATTACACACCTAAGATAACTCCTGCTCACCCCCTGGGTAGCTTGGCACGAGCAGTCAGATCTATCTCAGAGACAATGTTTAAAGCGTGTGACATAAACACACAATAACACAGTAAAACACAACAAATGGACACAACACCAGTTTAGAAAAATAACCAATCTTCATATAAGTAAAACAAGACCAAAATGACAAAAAACTAAAATAAATTAGCAAAGGTATCACTTTAAAAAGGTTTAAAATTGTTCAGTCCAGTGGAAACTACTGAGTGTTATTTTCCTCACAAAGTAGCTGGGATGTGTCAAAATCAAAGGCGAAAACAGGCGCAGGGGAGTTGAGGTGCCGGAAAAGCAAAGTGATGTTTCCGTTCCTTTCTCCCAGGGGCGGTGATGCGTCGGTTCCTTACGGTCAGCGGAGGTGATGCGCCGGTTTCCCGACACATGGTCTCGGTTCTTTACTTCTGGGCCACATTGATGAAGCACTTGGCGCACAGGTGCAATGCATTGAAAATCCAGATACACTGGGTTGATGTGGCAACAGCCAAACAGACACTGCCTCGATTTACCAGTAGCGTGGCAGGTGATGTGTCAATCTCTTCAGCAGCACAGCTGGGCCTGCGTCAAAGTTGGGGCGGGTGTCTCAGATGTCGTAGACAGGTGCTCAGGGCTGTGGTTTTCTTTCAGCCGCATAGCAGGTGCAGCGTGGGTTCTTCAGCCGCAACGCAGTGGTGCATAAATTCTTCTTCTGCACAGTGGTGCTGTGTCAAAAAACAGGCACTGCGGACGATGACTGGATTTTCTTCTTTTCTCTGCACCAAATCCACCTCCTAGGGACCAGAACTGGAATTGGCACCACTTGGCAGGTCAGAACTCCCAGCTGATGAGTTCAGGGGCTGCATATGAAGTATTTGATGGCCCTGAGACTTCTTAACAGGAGGCAAGCACACACAAGCCCTTAAAGAACCTTGGCAAGCAGCAGACAAAATTAAAGTCCAGTTCTTTTACTGTTCTAGACAGAAGCAGCAAGCAGTAGGCCAGCACAACTTAGACAACAAGAAGAGTGGCAGTTCCCCTTCTTCAGCTTCTCCAGCTCTTCTTCTTGGCAGAAGCTCCCCTTAGTCCAGAATTGTTCTAAAAATGTGTGGTAATAGCTCCAGTACTTACACCAGTTTCTGCCTTTGAAGTTGGCAAACTTCAAAAGAAAGTCTTTGCAGTGCACAAGACCCTGCCTTCACCTGACCTGGCTCCAGATACACTGCAGGGAGGGGGTGGAGACAGCTTTGTGTGAAGACAGGCACATACTTATTCAGGTATCAGTGACAACTCCTCCTACCACTCTAACTCAGGAAGACCAATTAGCCTGGGGATGGGCCATCAGGATATGTGAGGCATACCTCAGCTCCCTTTATGTGACTGTCTAGAGTGAATGCACAAGCAGCTCAACTATCACCCTCCCTCAGCCGGGGATTCCGCAGGCACAGCAAGGCACAGCAAGAAAATGCCAATTTCTAAAAGTGGCGTTTTCAAACACGCAATTAAAAAAAAAGCTTCACTAAAAGGTGTATTTTTAAGTTGGAAGTTCAGGGACACCAAACTCCAAATCCCTATCTTTTCCAAAATGGAAGTTACGCTTGTGAAAGGTTACAAGGCAAATCAAATGACAACCTATGGGAAAGATAGTCCTTGCAATAGTGAAAAATAAAATTAGCAGTATTTCACTATCAGGTCATGTAAAACAAACCAGCACATGTCCTACCTTTTGAATGCACTGCAACTTGCCTGTGGGTCTACCTTTGGCCTCCCTTAGGGATGCCTTACACATGGTAAAAGGGAAGGTTTGGGCCTGGCATGTGGGTGCACTTGCCAGGTCGACTTGGTAGTTTAAAACTGCACTCACAGATACTGCAGTGGCAGGTCTGCGATATGGTTGCAGGGCGACTCATGTGGGTCACACAATCAGTGCTGCAGGCCCACTAGTAGCATTTGATTTACAAGCTCTGGACAGACACAGTACACTTTACTCTAGACTTACCAATAAATCAAATATGCCAATTATGGATATAAATCACAATCACAATTTACACTGTGAGCACTTGCACTTCAGCACTGATCAGCAGTGGTAAAGTGTCCAGAGTTCTAAAACCAGCAAAAACTAAATGCAGCACACAGTAAAAACAGGAGGTCAGAAGTAAAAAACAGGGAAAAAAACACCAAAGATGCTAGGTCTAACACACACACTTGTCATTGCACACTGTTTACATGTACCCTCCCTTTCGGATTTTAGTATAATGTGTGACATTCATTACACCGTTGCCCTACACATACTCACGACGTGCACAGTGTTCCACATTGCTACCTGTGTTTGGTGTATGGCTTCCACACACACATGTGTTTGGCTCATGTTGTTGATATGCGCACATGTTTTGGCCAACATGAAGGTATCCTGGGATGAGAATAACACGTAGCTACAGAACTTTGTGATGGTGAAATACAATTAGGTGAGATGTCAGTCCATTGATGTTTACAGTGACTGGAAAATGAAAGTGCTTACACAAAGGAAGTGTTCATTCATTTATTTACATTATCTTCACGTTTTCATAACAAAAATAGGATTTATGGTCATCAAACGAATTCAAGCTACAGTGAAAAAGTTCTTCACAATGGTGTTCCTTTGCCGAGTCCCAGCAATTGTGCCTACATTTTCCCCTATGTCCACATCTTTGTCCGCTGCTCCCTGCTCCTCATGGCACTGGTCCCATGGAGCATTTGTACGCACACAGATGTTGTGCAATATACAACAAACCAGGCTAATTTTGCAAACTGTAGGGGGAGTATAAAAATCGCCCCTCAGACAAGTCCAAACAGCAGAAGCGAGTCTTCAGTACCCCGAAAGTCCACTCCATGATACCCCTGGTCTTGCCCAGTGCGTTGTAGGTGCGTTCTGCCTCTGTCTGGAGATGTACAAACAGGGTCATGACCCATGACTGGAGACCATATCCTTGGTGGTCTGAAAAGACAAAGGGAGCAAATTCACACAATGCTCATGGTGATTGATCAACCCATGTTCAAGTGCATGCCTGGTATGTGTACTGAAAGACTCTTACACATTTCTACCACTATTGGACACAATTGGTTACATTAAGATTAGCACAAATAATTCCACATGTCTTTTCCTGTTCTCTGTGTCAGATTGAAACGTGCGTGGCCTGCTATGTTTGACAGTGCCACAATGGGCCAAACACATTTGAGATGTGGCTTAGTGTGATAGGTGTTTTGTATGTCCATTGCCACTGTAAGTAACAGTATGTTGATCACAAATTGGGGTTTGTTGTCATCCATAGGTAGGCTGTACCAGTTGGAACCTGTTTCACATGTACACATACATGTGTCCATGTTGCTGCACTACCTACCTTATGGAGCCTTTAAATTGTTAACCTTCTTTCGGAAGAGTAATGTGGTGAGTGCATGTGGTGCATGTTACATTTGGAGAAACATACAACAGCCATAGCAGTCTTTGCATGCACACAGTGATGCAAGTCTGCATTTGTCCAAACGTTGCAGTGCTCAGGTTCTTCCCACTACTCATAGACACACACAGTGACTTACTATGTCTTGACATGTGTGACTTGCAGGTTTGCATAGCAAATGTGCCCTAATGAATGGTGCAAGTATGAGGTCCACCCCTCCTACATATGCACTGTCTCTGGAAACACACAGAGAAATGTCCATTAGGTCATTGATTATTTACTGTCATTAGGGTTGTCATGTACTTCAGATGTACTTACCAAGCAGTAGGCCATTCCCATAACTCCCATTTTTAAAGCGTTCATTGATGATGGAGTACCTGCAGATGTATGCGTCATGCACATTCCCAGGGTATTTGGCCAACACGTTTGTGAGCATGCCCCGATAGTCCATGATGGCCTGGACATTCATCGAGTACATGTGCTTCCGGTTCCTGTAGATATGGGATATAGCTGCAATGGGGACCAGTGCGCAGTCCATTGCACCCAGCACGTGTGGAAACCTGGCAATGGCACAGAAGCCTTGCTTGATCTCCAACTGCAGTTGTTTTGCATTGGGGAAGAGGAGAAACTGCGATGTCAGGCAGAAGATGGCAGCCAGGACAGAGGTTAGGAAATACAAGAAAGATGACTGGAAGATTCCTGCCACTCTGGCTGTTGTAATCTGGAATGACCAAGATGCCAACATGCGGAGTAGAGCCATGAGCTTGACCTGTGGAGGGATGTCGGTGGGCCTGGGAGTTGGTGGCTGGAGCCTTGGCACTATCTGGTGTAGCTGTTGGACTCATTCCTGAGCTGGTGGTAGGTGATGACCTCATCCTCCCTGAGGTCATTGAGAGAAATCCGCTGCCGATAAACGTGCTTGCTTCACCTGCCTGCATTTGTGGTGGTGAGAGGGGGAGGGGTGGGTGGTTGGGGTGGAGGTGGGCTTCTCCTTGTGACTCCCAGCTGCAAAATCAGCAGCTCCATGGCATAGTTGTGCTTGCTACACTGTTCTGTCTGGTTTCTGTTTATGCCTGGGTTACAGAGGCGCAAGAATTTTAAAGCAATTTTTGCCTCTGCGCAACACTTGCTGGAGCTGCGTCTCTTTTCAATTAACTTGTAAATATCAATGCATCGCGTTTAGGCTAGAAATAACAATGGAACGTCTACCCTGCATATATTAATACTTACGCGATACAGCCGGTTCTGGCATACATACATTTCGACGCAGATATCCAAAAAGTCTGCCTTGATGCGTCACCTTAAAAATGTGAAGTACTAATTGCGCCGCTAATGCATCAAACATTATGGCACTTCGGAAGCACAGACTCCTTGTTAATAAGCCCCTAAATGTGTGTTGGGAGTCAATGGTGTTATGGGCATCTGTGGGAGTTTGGCTATGTGTTTTGGGGAAATGGCTGCCAAGGGGTGTTTTCTGCAGGGTCTGGTCGGAGGAAAGGCCCTTCAGCCAACCCCCCATGATGCACAGCCTAAGGCTGTGTGCAGCAGGAAATTAGCTGGACTCGACGCAGGACCTGGCTGCATGCCAAAGATTTTATGAAGAGCATGGTTGATTTTCCATAGGAGTTTGGGTGTGACGTTTGAAACCTGAATAACTAGGCCCAGGCATAATTTTAATTATGCTGGCATATTTGGAGTAATTTAAGTAATTCCTCATTACTCTTTGAGGTGGATGAACAAATAATAACGCATGTATGCCTGCTCGCAAAGCACTAGCACGAGGGCACATTTAGAACTCATGAGAGGCTGCTCGCTATTTGTGTTCTGCTGCATTTAGCACTATTTATTAAAACAATATGCAATTGTGCAGTGAAAATAGCACTAAATCCTGGGAGTAAGTTGGGGGGAAAAATTCTACCCCAACACTACATTTACTGTTACTTCTTGGCTCAAAATGCCTTCTTGTGCCCATTTATCCAGCTGGAATTTTGCGATATGAAAATAGCGCTTAATGGCGGGGTAAAGTGGGTGAAAATCCTACTCCAAGAGCACATTTAGTGAGCTTGAGCGGCTGGCCACAATTGCCATTTGTGTTCTGTTGCATTTAGCACTATTTCCTAGCACAAAATGCATTCTTTCGTCCATTTTGGGTGTGAGGGTCCATTTTTGAATTAAGAAATAGCGCTCAATGCAGAATTAGTCCCTTGCATAATTATGCGCAATCTCACAGAATTTATAGGTAATTGTATGTAATTATGTTACACTGAATTACGCGAATTATGGCCACCCAATGAAAGACAATGAAATTCACCAGTTATATTCATGACATGTTAAATTACATCATTGACATATATCTATATATACTTAGTTATAGTAACGGCAACATTGTCATATGAAGTGCCTTTTTTGTTTTGCTAATAACTTTGATGCCTTTTGATTGATGCATCTCCACTAAATTTACCAAAGTGATTCTCTTTTTTTCCTAGTTTTTTGCATGGAAAGTTTCGGTTCTGCATTTTCAAAACAAGCACTACTGAAAATACTGCTGAACAGAATTTTACCAAATTTGGCAGAAAGCTAGATCTTGGTCCAGAAAGAGAACTTGTGATTTAGTGTAAATCCGTTAAGTAGTTTTTGAGCACCTTATGCACAAAAACTTATATTTCTCACCACAGAGGCTCAACAATGATGTTGCGACAGCCATCTTCGGACTCAGTCCTAAGCCCTAAGAAAAAGGGTAAAAAAAGACATAAGGGGGCAGGGTAGCCATACCCGGACCCCCTAGGCCTGGTAGTAGAACAGATGTTGCTCCCATCCGGAAGCAGCATGTAGAAACCAGCTGTTCCCTCCAGACGGGAGCAATGCTGTCTCCCGCAGCAAGTAGGGAACTGCCTGGGGCCAAGGAGGCTCTGGGGCAGCCCCACAGCCTTAAACATGTAGTCTGTGAGTGCCCCAGGTAGGCACCGGGGCACCCACCTCTGGCACTAGGGGATGGGTCCACAAGGCCTGTGAAGGCCAGGTAGCCCCCTCCCCTTTTAAATAACATATGACTCGGGCAGATGGGGTCCCCCGGGTCTATTGAAGGCTCAGGAAGGGACGCAGCGTGGACACCGCCCTCATTCTATTGGAATTCAGTCAAAGGGGATCGAGTCCCGGGGGTCAATTACGGCTCAGTGATGGGTGCTGCATGCCCCTTCCCCTTAACATATATGTTTTGGTACTGGAAAATTGGGTCCCGTGGCGAGCCTGTGCTGCATGCCTTACCTGTGCACTGCCTATACCTTTTTATATTATATTACATATAGCATGTTAAATGATAGCATTTATAACAAGGCTCCTGACATCTCAAATTAGAACATTTATGAGAATACTGTGCATGGTAGAGGGCCAAGTTATAGTTAATGTAGTGTTGCTAGTGAGATGACAACACTGGGTACGGAGGTGCGTAAGTTATAATACGTTTCGACGGGCATGAATTATAACTTTAAGGTATAACTATAACTATTAGAATTTCTAATGTTTGTGTAGTTTAAGTTGGTTTTGTATACAGAAAATTAAGAAAGTTTTCCTCCTACCAATAACTTAGCCTTAACCTTTGTTTTTTTTTAATTGAGATATAATTGAGGTATATATATATATATATAAATATCCGGCTCACTTTTCCGTCACGCCCCTTCACTCGCGGTCGGGTGCTTTCTCTGCGGCGACGGACACCGCACTCAGTCAAGGCTCCGGGTACAAAGGCACCAGCACTCACGGGAACAGTTGTCCAATTGTACTTTATTGGACCAGCTTACAGCAAAACGCGTTTCAGCTATCGCCTTCGTCAATTGCTAGAGGCAACAACTTCTCAGTGGCCATAAATACTCCATTTACAAACATAGACAGCAACATAGGACTTAATCCAGTCCACATTGGCGGCCATTACTAAACATGCAAACAAACTTCTCTATTTGCGATACAATTCTGCCCTGGATGGGCCTTTCAAAACATCACACCCTGGATGGGTTTTGTTCTGTCATATGTTGAAAAACAATTTCAAAAAAATGTATATATATAATATATATATATATATATATATATATATATATATATATATATATATATATATATATATATATATATATATATATATATATATATATATATATATATATATATATATATATATATATATATATATATATATTACCTACTGGCGGTCGCCAGTAGGTAGTTATAGTTAGGACCACGTTTCCATAGGAAATCCGCAACATTCTATTTTGAATAACTTTGGCGCCGGTCGACGAATCCTCGCGAATTTTTCAAAATAGGTGGGGCGCTACGCTCCGCTCCTTCCCTGAAAGTCTCGGGGGGATTCGTCAAGCGGGGGCTGAGATAAAAGGGGGGTCCCAAAACGCGTTTTTCCCCTGCATTTTTCCATAGGACCTTTAGACAGGGCTACAGCCCGAACGGCTGAACAGAATTACTAGAAATTTGGCAGAGAGGTAGTCCTCAGGTCAAGGAAGTGCCTTTTGTAGGTTTGGTGTAAATCTGTTCAGTAGATTCTGAGAAAATAGCCTTTAAATCAATATATATATCTGAGCCAGCTTACGGTGCGCTTACGGTACGCTTACCGTACGCGTACGGTGGCGTGCGCGAGCGCGATTCTGATTGGCTCTTAGATCTTAGTAAACATTCGAATCGGTCGAAACCAGGAAGCGGCGGCCGCCATTTCGTGTGTTTCACTCAGAAAAAAAAGAGTGATAACAAGAAAAGGGGGCAAGGAGGAGAGTTACAGACCCCCTAACATTTGTAAGGGGGTCAAAGAAGGACAGAAAAGTACAAAGAAAACATTTATTGATTTTAAAAAAAATCACAGGGTACGCGTACGGTAAGCGTACGGTAAAAAAAAAAAAAAAAAAGAAATGAAAATCAGATTTAAGTGTTTAGATATTAGGGGGCTCTAAAAAGAGACGTTGTGTTTATGAAGTGATTTTTTTGTGGTACCTACAAGTAAGTACCGATGCAGAGTCTAAGGTTCAAGAGGAAGACTCTGTTCCCTTCATCATTGAAGTGTACACCATCTCCTCTATAAATGTCTTGCATGTCATAACGCAAGTTGTTGTGGTAAATGGAACCCATACCATAGTCACGGAGGAAAGCAGAAACAGATTTGTTGACGTGCTTTCTTGCTTTGTCAATCTGCGGACAGAAATGATTGGACCAGTTCCATTTTTGCCTTTGGCATATGTTAGAAAACACAAAGGCAGTTTTAGGGAAAAGTGAAAACAGTTGTGCAAAGGTCTCCTTCATAAGCATTTCCAGACCTACCCCAGTCAAAGTGCCTAGGTCATTGCCACCACAGTGCACTATTATGAGGTCAGGGTGTTGGATGTGCATGAAGGATTTCACCAATGGCATCAATTGGTGCCACTTTAACCCTCTCTGACCAATCCATTTAATGTCTACATTTGGCAAAGCAAGGTCTCTCACCATATCTGTTTTCTCTGCATACTTTTCACTCCAGAAGACATAGCTGTGCCCTACAATCCACACTGTGAACATCTTCAAAGGAGAACTGGATGCACTCAGGAGGTGTCTTTCAGTAGAATGGCAATATGAAAAGAAAGACAGTTTGGAAATGGAGGCATACATATTTTTTTCAAAAAAAAAAGAACTGATTGGCTGTTTCATACCATTCTAGAATAAAAACTAGGCTGTATGTGTAAATTAATAGAAGCATGTTTTGTATTGGTACAGAAAAATGTGTTACCAAAGAACAGTACTATGGATTTGCTGTTAGGTTTGAAAAGTCAAGCACTCTTGCTCTGTGGAATTGAAACATTGTTTGGCGAACTTCTGACCTGACTCCACACAGCAGTGTTCCATGAGCTGTTGCTATGGTAGCAGGCAGAAGTCAAGTTGGGGGAAGGGTACTAGGCAGAAGTCAAGTTGGGGGAAGGGTACTTTTGGAAAAGGGTTGGTTTTCAACCAATAGAAATGTGTGATTACATTTGAAAAAAAGGGGCAAGCACTGAGATTTGAAACTAACATGTATATGTGTGGAAAAAGAGAGGGAAAGTTTGCCATTATCTGGTTCTGCTGAGAGGAGAGAGGTGTAGAGAACAGAGATCCTGGCTCTGATAATCTGCTGTTTGAGTGCCACATTTCTTTCACAACTAACTAATTTTAAAGGTGAGTTTAGAGTTTGAGAGGGGATGTATATGGTAAATTAAGAAATGAATAATAGAAATGCAATTCTTTTTGTTGAAGTTGTGTTTATTATTTTCTGTTTTGGGAGAAATTTAAATGTGAGGAACATGTAAAATAATATGGACTATGTTTTCACAATAAATTAAGGTGTACTGGTATAATAAAAGAATAGTTTAAGGGTTTGAGGTTGGACTCAGTAATGCAAATACATTCAGCATCACTAAGGCTTGTTGCCCTTGCTGGAGTGTAGGCAGACACCCAGGTTACAAATGATGCTGGTCTGAAAAAGCAGTTTGGACATGTGCTTTTTAAAAAATCTGAAAAGTGGATTCATAATGTGTCAGTCTGTAAAAGTGTTTATTACTTGCCAAAAAAAAGAGCAGTAAGTGTGCTTTCAAATTGGCAAAGAAATTTCGTTTTGTGACTAATGTGAAAACATGACTCTGTGTCCAAATAGGAATTACAGGCAGAGATTTATTGCGTATTGCTCTGGTGATTTCACAGTTGCATTAGATGGAAAGGGGGAGCCATTTTTTGGTGCAGAAGCAGACTCTTAGCACACAGCCAGCTACTTACCATGTGGAATCATGCACAGTATTCACAAGCGAGTGGGGTTTGAGGTTTCAGTCAGTAATGCAAATACATTCAGCATCTCTAAGGCTGGTTGCCCTTGCTGGAGTGTAGGCAGACACCCAGGTTACAAATGATGCTGGTCTGAAAAAGCAGTTTGGACATGTGCTTTGTAAAAAATCTGAAAAGTGGATTCATAATGTGTCAGTCTGTAAAAGTGTTTATTACTTGCCAAAAAAAAGAGCAGTAAGTGTGCTTTCAAATTGGCAAAGAAATTTCGTTTTGTGACTAATGTGAAAACATGACTCTGTGTCCAAATAGGAATTAAAGGCAGAGATTTATTGCGTATTGCTCTGGTGATTTCACAGTTGCATTAGATGGAAAGGGGGAGCCATTTTTTGGTGCAGAAGCAGACTCTTAGCACACAGCCAGCTACTTACCGTGTGGAATCATGCACAGTATTCACAAGCGAGTGGGGTTTGAGGTTTCAGTCAGTAATGCAAATACATTCAGCATCACTAAGGCTGGTTGCCCTTGCTGGAGTGTAGGCAGACACCCAGGTTACAAATGATGCTGGTCTGAAAAAGCAGTTTGGACATGTGCTTTGTAAAAAATCTGAAAAGTGGATTCATAATGTGTCAGTCTGTAAAAGTGTTTATTACTTGCCAAAAAAAAGAGCAGTAAGTGTGCTTTCAAATTGGCAAAGAAATTTCGTTTTGTGACTAATGTGAAAACATGACTCTGTGTGCAAATAGGAATTACAGGCAGAGATTTATTGCGTATTGCTCTGGTGATTTCACAGTTGCATTAGATGGAAAGGGGGAGCCTTTTTTTGGTGCAGAAGCTGACTCTTAGCACACAGGTAGCTGCTTACCATGTGGAATCATGCACAGTATTCACAAGCGAGTGGGGTTTGAGGTTTCAGTCAGTAATGCAAATACATTCAGCATCACTAAGGCTGGTTGCCCTTGCTGGAGTGTAGGCAGACACCCAGGTTACAAATGATGCTGGTCTGAAAAACCAGTTTGGACATGTGCTTTGTAAAAAATCTGAAAAGTGGATTCATAATGTGTCAGTCTGTAAAAGTGTTTATTACTTGCCAAAAAAAAGAGCAGTAAGTGTGCTTTCAAATTGGCAAAGAAATTTCGTTTTGTGACTAATGTGAAAACATGACTCTGTGTCCAAATAGGAATTACAGGCAGAGATTTATTGCGTATTGCTCTGGTGATTTCACAGTTGCATTAGATGGAAAGGGGGAGCCATTTTTTGGTGCAGAAGCAGACTCTTAGCACACAGCCAGCTACTTACCATGTGGAATCATGCACAGTATTCACAAGCGAGTGGGGTTTGAGGTTTCAGTCAGTAATGCAAATACATTCAGCATCACTAAGGCTGGTTGCCCTTGCTGGAGTGTAGGCAGACACCCAGGTTACAAATGGTGCTGGTCTGAAAAAGCAGTTTGGACATGTGCTTTTTAAAAAATCTGAAAAGTGGATTCATAATGTGTCAGTCTGTAAAAGTGTTTATCACTTGCCAAAAAAAAGAGCAGTAAGTGTGCTTTCAAATTGGCAAAGAAATTTCGTTTTGTGACTAATGTGAAAACATGACTCTGTGTGCAAATAGGAATTACAGGCAGAGATTTATTGCGTATTGCTCTGGTGATTTCACAGTTGCATTAGATGGAAAGGGGGAGCCATTTTTTGGTGCAGAAGCAGACTCTTAGCACACAGGTAGCTGCTTACCATGTGGAATCATGCACAGTATTCACAAGCGAGTGGGGTTTGAGGTTTCAGTCAGTAATGCAAATACATTCAGCATCACTAAGGCTGGTTGCCCTTGCTGGAGTGTAGGCAGACACCCAGGTTACAAATGATGCTGGTCTGAAAAAGCAGTTTGGACATGTGCTTTGTAAAAAATCTGAAAAGTGGATTCATAATGTGTCAGTCTGTAAAAGTGTTTATTACTTGCCAAAAAAAAGAGCAGTAAGTGTGCTTTCAAATTGGCAAAGAAATTTCGTTTTGTGACTAATGTGAAAACATGACTCTGTGTCCAAATAGGAATTAAAGGCAGAGATTTATTGCGTATTGCTCTGGTGATTTCACAGTTGCATTAGATGGAAAGGGGGAGCCATTTTTTGGTGCAGAAGCAGACTCTTAGCACACAGCCAGCTACTTACCGTGTGGAATCATGCACAGTATTCACAAGCGAGTGGGGTTTGAGGTTTCAGTCAGTAATGCAAATACATTCAGCATCACTAAGGCTGGTTGCCCTTGCTGGAGTGTAGGCAGACACCCAGGTTACAAATGATGCTGGTCTGAAAAAGCAGTTTGGACATGTGCTTTGTAAAAAATCTGAAAAGTGGATTCATAATGTGTCAGTCTGTAAAAGTGTTTATTACTTGCCAAAAAAAAGAGCAGTAAGTGTGCTTTCAAATTGGCAAAGAAATTTCGTTTTGTGACTAATGTGAAAACATGACTCTGTGTGCAAATAGGAATTACAGGCAGAGATTTATTGCGTATTGCTCTGGTGATTTCACAGTTGCATTAGATGGAAAGGGGGAGCCTTTTTTTGGTGCAGAAGCTGACTCTTAGCACACAGGTAGCTGCTTACCATGTGGAATCATGCACAGTATTCACAAGCGAGTGGGGTTTGAGGTTTCAGTCAGTAATGCAAATACATTCAGCATCACTAAGGCTGGTTGCCCTTGCTGGAGTGTAGGCAGACACCCAGGTTACAAATGATGCTGGTCTGAAAAAGCAGTTTGGACATGTGCTTTGTAAAAAATCTGAAAAGTGGATTCATAATGTGTCAGTCTGTAAAAGTGTTTATTACTTGCCAAAAAAAAGAGCAGTAAGTGTGCTTTCAAATTGGCAAAGAAATTTCGTTTTGTGACTAATGTGAAAACATGACTCTGTGTGCAAATAGGAATTACAGGCAGAGATTTATTGCGTATTGCTCTGGTGATTTCACAGTTGCATTAGATGGAAAGGGGGAGCCTTTTTTTGGTGCAGAAGCTGACTCTTAGCACACAGGTAGCTGCTTACCATGTGGAATCATGCACAGTATTCACAAGCGAGTGGGGTTTGAGGTTTCAGTCAGTAATGCAAATACATTCAGCATCACTAAGGCTGGTTGCCCTTGCTGGAGTGTAGGCAGACACCCAGGTTACAAATGATGCTGGTCTGAAAAAGCAGTTTGGACATGTGCTTTGTAAAAATTCTGAAAAGTGGATTCATAATGTGTCAGTCTGTAAAAGTGTTTATTACTTGCCAAAAAAAAGAGCAGTAAGTGTGCTTTCAAATTGGCAAAGAAATTTCGTTTTTAGACTAATGTGAAAACATGACTGTGTCCAAATAGGAATTACAGGCAGAGATTTATTGCGTATTGCTCTGGTGATTTCACAGTTGCATTAGATGGAAAGGGGGAGCCATTTTTTGGTGCAGAAGCAGACTCTTAGCACACAGCCAGCTACTTACCATGTGGAATCATGCACAGTATTCACAAGCGAGTGGGGTTTGAGGTTTCAGTCAGTAATGCAAATACATTCAGCATCACTAAGGCTGGTTGCCCTTGCTGGAGTGTAGGCAGACACCCAGGTTACAAATGATGCTGGTCTGAAAAAGCAGTTTGGACATGTGCTTTGTAAAAAATCTGAAAAGTGGATTCATAATGTGTCAGTCTGTAAAAGTGTTTATTACTTGCCAAAAAAAAGAGCAGTAAGTGTGCTTTCAAATTGGCAAAGAAATTTCGTTTTGTGACTAATGTGAAAACATGACTCTGTGTGCAAATAGGAATTACAGGCAGAGATTTATTGCGTATTGCTCTGGTGATTTCACAGTTGCATTAGATGGAGAGGGGGAGCCTTTTTTTGGTGCAGAAGCTGACTCTTAGCACACAGGTAGCTGCTTACCATGTGGAATCATGCACAGTATTCACAAGTGAGTGGGGTTTGAGGTTTCAGTCAGTAATGCAAATACATTCAACATCACTAAGGATGGTTGCCCTTGCTGGAGTGTGGGCAGACACCCAGGTTACAAATGGTGCTGGTCTGAAAAAGCAGTTTGGACATGTGCTTTTTAAAAAATCTGAAAAGTGGATTCATAATGTGTCAGTCTGTAAAAGTGTTTATCACTTGCCAAAAAAAAGAGCAGTAAGTGTGCTTTCAAATTAGCAAAGAAATTTCGTTTTGTGACTAATGTGAAAACATGACTCTGTGTGCAAATAGGAATTACAGGCAGAGATTTATTGCGTATTGCTCTGGTGATTTCACAGTTGCATTAGATGGAAAGGGGGAGCCATTTTTTGGTGCAGAAGCAGACTCTTAGCACACAGGTAGCTGCTTACCATGTGGAATCATGCACAGTATTCACAAGCGAGTGGGGTTTGAGGTTTCAGTCAGTAATGCAAATACATTCAGCATCACTAAGGCTGGTTGCCCTTGCTGGAGTGTAGGCAGACACCCAGGTTACAAATGATGCTGGTCTGAAAAAGCAGTTTGGACATGTGCTTTGTAAAAAATCTGAAAAGTGGATTCATAATGTGTCAGTCTGTAAAAGTGTTTATCACTTGCCAAAAAAAAGAGCAGTAAGTGTGCTTTCAAATTGGCAAAGAAATTTCGTTTTGTGACTAATGTGAAAACATGACTCTGTGTGCAAATAGGAATTACAGGCAGAGATTTATTGCGTATTGCTCTGGTGATTTCACAGTTGCATTAGATGGAAAGGGGGAGCCATTTTTTGGTGCAGAAGCAGACTCTTAGCACACAGGTAGCTGCTTACCATGTGGAATCATGCACAGTATTCACAAGCGAGTGGGGTTTGAGGTTTCAGTCAGTAATGCAAATACATTCAGCATCACTAAGGCTGGTTGCCCTTGCTGGAGTGTAGGCAGTCACCCAGGTTACAAATGGTGATGGTCTGAAAAAGCAGTTTGGACATGTGCTTTTTAAAAAATCTGAAAAGTGGATTCATAATGTGTCAGTCTGTAAAAGTGTTTATCACTTGCCAAAAAAAAAGAGCAGTAAGTGTGCTTTCAAATTGGCAAAGAAATTTCGTTTTGTGACTAATGTGAAAACAAATGTAGTAATATATTTAAATAAAATAAAGGAATTTTTTTTTAGTTTTTTTCAGGTATTGCTGAAGAGCAGTGAACAAAATCTAAGATGCCTACAAAATCCAGAGTAAAAAAAGAGCAAAAAAAAAACCTATATTTGAAGACAACTGGAGGACCTAAGTTAGTTGAAGATGCTCATGTTGGGAAGAAGAAAAAATCTTCTGGTAAGCCAACAAAAGATTTTCTAAGGAACATATTCAAAAAAAGGAAAAATGTACAAAATGTCTGTACTGGAAAGAATGATTTCAATCGAAAAGGACAGGAAAAAATTGAGAATTTAGTTAATGCAAATATACCTTCTGCAACTAAAAAGATAAACTTAAACAGAAAAACAGCGTTTAAAGAGATACGTAGAAAAATGTTTCAGAGGAGAGTTATGTCCAATTTGATAAAGGATGTGAAGAAATATAAGATAAAGGCAAAGTTTTATAAGAGAAAAAAAGAAATTGAAGCCATTGCAGCAGAGGCATTAGAATTAAAAAGGAAACTATTCATTTTAATTTTGAATAGGATGCGTACATTAGACAAAATGGTTAATGTACTGAAATCACATAGCAAAAGGAAAAGAGTAGTGAACAGAACAAACTTTTGTAAAGTGTTTTTAGGAAAATGGATGCATAGTTCAAGTAGTGAACCTTTTTTTAATGAAGAGAGTTATTTTCAAAGTAATAGTTTGCTGCATGCAGTTGACACCAGAGGTCGTGCTTATGAAGTGAAAAATGGTTGCATAATGGAGAAGGAGATAATGGTTCCAAGAGATGAGGTACAAGTGATGGCGGATGAGGCTATGGGGAGACGTCCTAAAGCCCCAGTGTACACTTGGAATTGTAGTAGTATTTGCACTGTGCGTCAGGAATCTATTGATAAATTTTGTGAGTTTCTAAGAGAATATAGCAAAAAAAGTGTGAAACAGAAGATTAAGGTGCTTCAAAGTCTAGATCCATGCAGAGTGAGAGAGAATACTGGTTTGCAGGGTCATTCTCTGGCTTGTCTATCTAGAAAAGTGTGTAATAGTGTTTTCCATCATTTTAGGATGCTGGCTGTTCATCATACTGAAATGAGAAAGTTTGTGAGACGGTTGTATTTTGCTAAAAGTCCAGCAATAAAGTTAGATGAATTGAATAGGGCTCTGTTCCGTGGAACGGTATCAGATGTAGAGAAGGTTGTTGATGAAATTCAGTTTTGTTACTTTGGTCCTGAACAAAACAGTGCAGAGAAGGACACAGTAAATGAGGAAGAAGTGGAAGAAAATGTAGAACCCTCTGTAAGCAAGACATTTAATGATCACATAACAAAATTTGCAATAATCTCTAATGAAAGACCAAATATTACTTGTATTTGTTGCCGCAGAACTCATTATAGAAAACAAACCAGGTATGTTGATCTCTACAGAAAGAGTGAAAATGAAGATAATTATAAGTGGAAGGATTTTGCCACCTATATATTTCTTGAAAATTGTTTTGAATTGGGTGAAGTTCAGCGTATTTGTAAATACTGTTACAACAAGTTAGAGGAAAATAGAATGCCGACCAGAGCTGTACATAATAATTTAGAATTGGATGCTATTCCTGCTGAACTTTCTGAATTAAATACATATGAGTCTATACTCATTCAATGTGTTCATCCGTTCCAGACCATAGTACGTATGGAGCCCAAAACTGGTAAATTACCTCCTTCAGATTTACTGAGAGGTTTAAAAGGTAGAGTGGTGTATTTGCCCTTGGATTTGAAAAAAAATATGGAAACTATTGATGCGGATACTTTGGAAACTGAACCATTAATTATTCTGGTTAATGGTGTACCTACAAAGAATAATAAGATTTGGCAGGAGCTGGTAGATGTACGGAAAGTACAAAGAGCAAATTTGTATTTGAAAAGGAATAACAAATGGTATGAATCAATTTATATAGAAGAAGAAGAAGAAGAAGAAGATTTACAAGAAGACACAGAAACACCAACTGGACAAATTGAAAAAGTGGACAAGTCAAAGGAAGAAGAAATTTATGAACATTTTAGCATACATCCTCTTCATTCAAAAGAAGTTATGGGAGACAATATTGATCTATTTCAGATGAAGAAAGCAAAAGGAACTCCCGTGAGTGTATGGGAGGAGAGCTTGGAAGCTCGATGTTTTCCCCAGCTGTTTCCTAAAGGAAAAGGAGGACGATACGATGAACGTCCGGAACAGATTCCAGCTTCTGAGTATCGGACTACAAGACTATATGCTGAAGATCCCAGATTTCGACAAAGTATTCCTTATTTGTTCCATCTTTTATTTGAAAGCGACTTGTCTGCACTGTCTTATGCAGTAAATCACATTTTAAAAAGTGGAGTACATTTACAAAATGTGTCTGCTAAGGATTTTATGGAGAAAGTGCAGCACCGAGATGATCATTTGGAAACACAACTGATCAATCTGATGGCTTGTCAGCGAGGGACAAATGAATATTGGTAACGACGCCATTGTGAATTAAAATGCATGTTACGGAATTTAGGAACTCCAACATGGTTCCTTACCCTAAGCTGTGCCGAGTACGCTTGGGATGATTTACTGGATTTTCTACGAGAGGCAAATTCAAACATTAAAAACATTGAATACAAGACAGCAGGAGAACTGTGCTCATTGGATCCGGTTAATGTTTGCAGATATTTCAATCATAGATTTGAGGCTATGATGTCCTTCATCTGCAATAAAAAAAATCCACCTCTAGGAGAAGTAGTGGATTTCTTTTGGAGAAAAGAGTACCAGGCAAGAGGTGCTCCTCATATTCATATGCTGTTGTGGATCAAGGATGCCCCAAAGTTTGGAACAGATACTGATGAAGCAGTGTTATCTTACATTGAAGAATATGCAACATGTGCTATACCAAAAAGCACAGAAGAGAAAAAGTTAAAGGAGCAAGTTTTACGTTTCCAAAGTCATCGGTGTGGAAAATACTGTCGACGGAAATACAAGAGCAAAGATAAATACTACACTAAATGTCGATTTGGATTTCCTAGACCTGTTCTTTCAAATGGAAGAGTTAACAGTTTTATGTCATCTGTGAGACATACTATCACAAGAAAATCACCTAAGAATACCTACAACCTTAAAAGAAAAGAAGAATCAAAAAATATAAATGACTACAACCCAGTGATTTTATCCATGTGGAACGCTAACATGGATATACAGTATGTAGCTGACAATTCCATTGCTGTTGCTCGATATGTAACGTCTTACATTACGAAATCAGAAAAAACAGAATTGAAGGAAATGTGGGAAGAGATTTCTCACGAGAAAACTGTCAGTAAGAAGCTGTACAGTTTCAGTTTGAAGATGTTATCGCATCGAGAAATTGGATCCTACGAATGTTCAGATAGGTTATCTTCTGCAAGTCTCTACTCGAAATCAAGAAGAATAATTTGGGCAAGTTTAGGCCTTGCAGCAATGAGAAATCGGGTACTGAAATCTGTTGGAGAAATTGAATATTTGGCCGAGAATGACCCAGAAAGTACAGATATTTTGAAATCAAACATGTTGGATACATATTACCCAAAGAGAAGTCATCATCTGGAGAACATGTGTCTCTATGAAGTGCTGCAGAACTACATTTATTCACGGAAAGCCGCAGAAGACATCAACAATGGAAAATATAAAGTCATTGGTGAGGAAGGATGTTTGGTGAAGCAAACAAAAGGAAGTTTGATAAATCACCGGAAGCTGAGTTGCGACACTACTGACAAAAAGGAATTTTACTACTTGGCTCTTTTACAGCTGTTTAAACCATGGCGTACAGAGGATGAACTACTGGGAGAATTTCAAAGCTATGAAGATTCTTTTAATGCTTGCAAAGACAGCATACAATGCAGTACATTCACAACTTATCTGCAAATGTTAAATGAAGAAATTGAACAGGAAACTACAATTGCAGCAGAAATAGCTAGAGACAGTTCTCAGGACAGCCAAAGTTCAGGAACACTCAGTCAAGATCCCCTAGGACAACCAATCGTTGAAAATGAAGCATCAATAGCCATGAATGAAGTGGAAACGGCTATGAATCAAGCTCAAGGAGAATTTATAGACTTACAAAATTTGGAAAGACAACTGAACGAAGAGCAGCAACAAATTTATGAAGAGATCAGAAACAAAATTGATCACGGATTTCTACATGAAAAAAAAGATTGCTCATGCACATCATTTCATCCAATCAGGATGTATGTAAGCGGACAAGCTGGAACTGGAAAAAGTTTCCTAATAAAAGTCATCAGAAGCTACCTACAGCAAAAAACGGATTCTACTTTGTCTTGTGTGGTTACTGCTCCAACTGGGTTAGCAGCATATAACATAAAAGGAATCACTTTACATCGTTTGCTAATGTTACCAGTGGAGCATGAGAACAAAATACAATACAACAAGCTAACTGGAGAAGCATGCTTGGATGTTTCAAGAGTATTGAAGAAGATGCAAGTTCTCATTATTGATGAGGTGAGCATGGTATCGAACTTAATGCTTGCCTTTGTGCATTTAAGAATGCAGCAAATTCTGAAGTCAGACTATGACGTGTTATTTGGAGGAAAACACGTCATAGTTTTTGGAGATCTTTTGCAACTTACTCCAGTTAAAGGACAACCAGTGTTTAATACTGTGACACATGAAGACACGAAGAAGTCATTGGGAAGCATCGGTAATACAAATATTTGGTCCTTCTTTGAGTACAAGGAACTTACAACTAATATGAGGCAAGCAAACGATGAAGAATATGGAAGTATTCTGAAAGATATCAGGATTGGACTACTCACAGAAGCTGGCAAAAAAGCATTACAGACTCGGCTGCTACATAATTTATTTCCAAAGGAAGAAATAGTTGCAGAGAAGATATACAAGAACATTGCAGAAAACAAAAGTGTCATCTGCTTAATGCCAACTCTACGTGAATGCTCAATATTCAATGAGGAGCTTTTGAAATTGGAAAAGGAAGATATCAGGAAATTGGAAGCAGTGGACAAAATTGAGGATGGAAGAATTACTGTCACATTAACAGGCACACTGAAAAATAATTTGGATTCACTAGAGAAGAAGATTTCCAAAACAGCTGGATTAGAAAAAAATCTATATGTTTGCATGAACTGTAGAGTATTTTTAAGGAGAAATTTGGATGTTGAAAAAGGTTTAGTTAATGGAGCTATGGGAAGAGTTGTGGGTTTTATTAATTATCAGAAAAAAGATGGAATTGAATGTTTAAAAATAAAATTTGATCAGATAGAAGAAGTTAAAGACATTTGTCGTTGTTCAGTTCGTTTCATGCTTGTGAAAGATTTATATGTACGTAGGAAGCAGTTTCCGTTTTCGCTAGCATATGCTGTAACTATTCACAAGTCTCAAGGATTGACTGTAGATTGTGCATTTGTGAACATTGGTTCAACTGTGTTCAAAGAAGGTATGGCATATGTTGCTTTGTCACGAGTGAAAACATTATCAGGTTTATTCATGATAGACTTTGATGACTCAAAAGTTAGTGCTGATACAAATTGTGTAAAGGAGTATAATAGATTAAGAAGAAGCTATGCTCCTCATTTAGGTCAGTATCCTGTGTTGGAGAAACGTGTAGTTTCTCGTAAAAGGAGAAATGAGAATATCTGTAATGAAGATGTAGAGAGGAGGAAAAAAAAGAGGAGTGATGTAATTGCAAGCAAAAAGAATAAGGAAAATGAAGAACAGGTTGTAGGATGTTATTTTGAAAATAGCTCTGGTGTCAACTGCTACGCTAATGTAGTGCTGAATGTTGCATTTTATCTGGAAAGTTTGCAAGAGCAGATAATAGTAAATCAGGGAAAAAGATTCTGTACTGTGCTGAGTCTCCTTTTTGAAAAGCTGCGTAATGATAAAACTCAAATAGAAAGTGCTACTGAAATTAGAAAAGTTTTAGATGTATGTTCAGGACGTACACAGTTTTCTCAAAATGTACAGCAAGACGCACAGGAATTCTTGATTTATTTTCTTCAGGTACTGGAAGAAGAAGGGGTTAACATTGAAAATGTATTTGGTCTCTCTTATAAATGGGAACATAGTTGTGAAAACTGTTATAATATATGTGGCTCTAATGTTGATTCTGAAAGTTTTATTTATTTAACATTGCCAGAGAGTAAAACAGTCACTTTTGATAAATTAGTTAAAGATGCTAATCATAGCATGCAATGCAGTGAGTGTAAATCTGACATGTTTTCAACATTAATTTTAAAGGAATACAGACAGTATGTAATTTTAATGATGCAACGATGTAGAGCTGATGGTTCAAAATTGGATACTTTAATAAAGAAGTTTACAGGACAGCAATTATCAATTTCAGGAAAAACTTTTGTAACAGTTGCAATAATTTTCCATGATGGACCTACTGTAACTTCTGGTCATTACACAGTTTATCTTAAATGTGAAAAAGGCTGGACACTGTGTAATGATTCCCAATTGATTTTTAAGCAACGTTTGCCTTTTGATTTAGCAAATTCCTATCTAATCTTCCTGAAACCTAAATTTTAGAGAGATTTGACAACATCTGGAGAAAACAATTTTACCATTTTATTGGATTACCATTTGGAATTTACAAATAAAAAGATTTAACAAATTATCATTTGGCCTAATGGAAAGGTAACCAATTGTAATGTGGAATTTTTCCATTTTTTAAGGAAACTTTGGAAAACCAAAAATTTAGAAAAAATCGGTAACATCTGCACAATGTAAATTTTGGAATGTTATTGGATTGCCATTGGAAATTTTTTCAAAAAAGATTTTGAAAATTACTATTTGGCCATGCGGAAAAGTAAACAATTCTATTGTGGACTTATTTAATTATTAATTAATCTTTCGGAAACCGAAATGTTACAGAGAAACGGTGACATCTGTACAATTTAAACTTTTGTTTTTTATTGGATTACCATTGGAAATTAAACAAAAAAAGAATTTTAAAATTACTATTTGGCGTAAAGGAAATGGAACCAGATGTATTGTGGAGTTATTTGACATATATTATTGTGATTATACTTCTGAAACAAAAATATCAGACGGTATTTTAAAGAAATAAGTATAGATATAAGATGATATTTTTTTAGAATATTATGCATTTCTTTAAAGTTATGTTTATGAAAAAAGAGATTCTGGGCTTTTTTAAAAACAATCTTTGAGATTGTTAATTTTTTTTTGCCTGCTGTTAAATGATGAATGCAATTGCTTTCACAATTTATAGTGAAATGCAATATTTTCTGAAAACAGCAAAAAAAAGGCAAAAATATTTTTTGAAAAATATGTAAATATGTGTACTGTATTATTAAATGTTTTATTAAATATTAATATTTTTTTCTTTTTTTTCAGATTGAGATAGAAAATTTTCGAAAACTATAACCATTTTAAAAGCAATTAAAAATAAATTAAATGAATAAATCTTTTTTTGAGTGGGTATGGTAAGTCAATAATGTCATGGTCCCTTTTTTCCACTTCTCTACAATCACATTTGCAGTTTTTAATTGTAGTCTCTCAAGGACCTTGTAATGTGATAATTGATTTTTAGTGTTTTTTAAAAAAAAAAAAAAAAATTACGCGTACCGTACGCGTACGGTAAAAAAAAAAAAAAAAGTTTATAAAAAAATATATAAAAAATAGATGAAAGGTAAGGTTGGCTCTTAAAAGAGCCGTTGTGTTCATGCAGGGACAGAGGAAAGAAAGAGTGGGAATATTAGTCTCTACGACAAATGTGCTGATTTATTTTATTGTTCACTAGGGCAACACTGGTCTCCCTATGACAAATTAGATCATGACAAGTGGCGCACCGTATATCAACCCTCAGAAACCGAGGGTTAGTTTCCAGAGGACCAGAAAAAGGAGATGCTCCCACCACAGATGAAGGGCTCACCTGACCTGCAGAAGAAGGACTCGGCTCTGCAGATGATGGTCCAGGCTGAGCTGCTGTGGATGTGCTTGGTTGATTTACTGAAGGGTTACCTTCAGTAAGTCGAGCATGTGTCCTTCTGTGTACATCCTTAAGGTGTCTCATCATGGTGTGATTCCCAAAGGAATACTTCCTGTCAGGATTACCTCTTGAAAGTACACGCTTACACAGCTTGCAAGTCACTAAGGGTGCATTTACCTTTTGCTGGCCTTCTGGAAAAGTAAAATACTCCCATACGTAAGAGGTCTTTTGTTTCCTCGCTCTCTGCCTCAAGGTAGTGCTGCTAGCCTCACTCTCAGAAGAGCTCTGCTGTTCTGCCATCGTATCACAAAGACAACCCAGCTCCTTCTCCTAAGGGATCACAAGCAGAAATGAGGGGAATGGGTGTGGTGTAGGAGAGTTCTAGAACTGAAAGTAGTTTCAACAAATCAAAAGTTGTGTTTCATGATCACATGTCCTACCGTACGCTTACGGTACGCTTATGGCAAAAGTACGCATGCGCGTAAAAAAGACACGCGCTTGCGCGCATGCGCATAACAGTCACTCCCCGACACTTCCGCGTAACGTGCGCGTGTAGCGTACACGCGTACGCGCCCCACGCGGAGTACGCGCGGCTACGCAAATTGCGTAACTATACGCAAACAGCGTAGATAAATTACGGACATTGCGTAAACCGTACGCTTACCGTAAGCTTACGGTACGCGTACTAAAAAAAAAATTAAAAAAAAGGAAAAAATGTATTGCTAATAAATTTTACCTGTTTATTTTATAAAATATATTAAAAAAAACATATTGTAGAATTTTAAATTTTAACCATAGTCTTTAAAAAAGGATAGAAAATTAAAATAAAAATATGTAAAAAAAAATAGAAGAAAAAAAAAAAAATTAGCATTTAAAAAACCTTGCAAATTCACTGAAAAAACCATGGGTTTCACACACGTTATAGTTAGGAATTAGCATTTAAAAAACCTTTGAAATTCACTGAAAAAACCATGGGTTTCACACACGTTATAGTTAGGAATTAGCATTTAAAAAACCTTAGAAATTCAATGAAAAAACCAAAGGTTTCACACATGTTATAGTTAGCTGGACATTTCACTCGTAAAAAACCAATGAAATTCCCCCGTTATAGTTAGTTCAGCTAACTATAACTCGCGCGCCCGCAATGCACTACTGATGACGTCACATATTACATCACTCATGACATGGTCAGTGACATCACTCATGACATCACTGATGACATCTCAAATGACATCACTGATGACATTATCCTTGTGACAGAGTGGTAGACCTCCTCTCACCCTAATATAACCTTTGATACAAACATTCAAAAATAGAGACTAAAATTTTCAAAACAATGGACATACCAATAACAGTTACAACAACCTATTCAGTAATTCTAAGATCCACATACACATCCACTCATCCACCAACAATCCTATACAGTCACTCATACATGTACTCACACATCATATGTACTCATACACCTAAACATCCTGTAACTTAGTTAAAGTGTACGGACTCCACTGAGGAGAATGAATTACTGCAACTACCAGCATGCTTCTCACCAGGGAGCGCATGCGCAATGGATAAATAATGGTTGCAGGCTTTCGTCACTTTTCTCATTGCTACCTCGAGGAGTGCATCTCTAAGATCCGAGGCACCCTGTTAATCATGTTTCACGCGGCGGCCTCAGCCGCGGGAGATGCACCACCCGCTGGGAATGAGATAGCGGGTCTGCATGGCTGCCATCAGACAGCCTGCTTGTAGCGTGAGGGAGCCGCAGACTAGAGCTACACACCACGCCTGGAGCCCACCGGAGGGCTGTGAACAATTCAAAGGCAACAAAAAACTTAGTTAAAGTGTACGGACTCCACTGAAGGAGAATGAATTACTGCAACTACCAGCATGCTTCTCACCAGGGAGCGCATGCGCAATGGATAAATAATGGTTGCAGGCTTTCATCACTTTTCTCATTGCTGTCCCATGAGGAAGAAGCGGGAGCTTCGAAACGCGTCGGGACTTTCAACTTAACAGCTGTGGTGCGCAGTTCTCCTAATAAAGAAGGTTTGATACCTGCTACCTCGAGGAGTGCATCTCTAAGATCCGAGGCACCCTGTTAATCATGTTTCACGCGGCGGCCTCAGCCGCGGGAGATGCACCACCCGCTGGGAATGAGATAGCGGGTCTGCATGGCTGCCATCAGACAGCCTGCTTGTAGCGTGAGGGAGCCGCAGACTAGAGCTACACACCACGCCTGGAGCCCACCGGAGGGCTGTGAACAATTCAAAGGCAACAAAAAACTTAGTTAAAGTGTACGGACTCCACCGAAGGAGAATGAATTACTGCAACTACCAGCATGCTTCTCACCAGGGAGCGCATGCGCAATGGATAAATAATGGTTGCAGGCTTTCGTCACTTTTCTCATTGCTGTCCCATGAGGAAGAAGCGGGAGCTTCGAAACGCGTCGGGACTTTCAACTTAACAGCTGTGGTGCGCAGTTCTCCTAATAAAGAAGGTTTGATACCTGCTACCTCGAGGAGTGCATCTCTAAGATCCGAGGCACCCTGTTAATCATGTTTCACGCGGCGGCCTCAGCCGCGGGAGATGCACCACCCGCTGGGAATGAGATAGCGGGTCTGCATGGCTGCCATCAGACAGCCTGCTTGTAGCGTGAGGGAGCCGCAGACTAGAGCTACACACCACGCCTGGAGCCCACCGGAGGGCTGTGAACAATTCAAAGGCAACAAAAAACTTAGTTAAAGTGTACGGACTCCACTGAAGGAGAATGAATTACTGCAACTACCAGCATGCTTCTCACCAAGGAGCGCATGCGCAATGGATAAATAATGGTTGCAGGCTTTCGTCACTTTTCTCATTGCTGTCCCATGAGGAAGAAGCGGGAGCTTCGAAACGCGTCGGGACTTTCAACTTAACAGCTGTGGTGCGCAGTTCTCCTAATAAAGAAGGTTTGATACCTGCTACCTCGAGGAGTGCATCTCTAAGATCCGAGGCACCCTGTTAATCATGTTTCACGCGGCGGCCTCAGCCGCGGGAGATGCACCACCCGCTGGGAATGAGATAGCGGGTCTGCATGGCTGCCATCAGACAGCCTGCTTGTAGCGTGAGGGAGCCGCAGACTAGAGCTACACACCACGCCTGGAGCCCACCGGAGGGCTGTGAACAATTCAAAGGCAACAAAAAACTTAGTTAAAGTGTACGGACTCCACTGAAGGAGAATGAATTACTGCAACTACCAGCATGCTTCTCACCAGGGAGCGCATGCGCAATGGATAAATAATGGTTGCAGGCTTTCGTCACTTTTCTCATTGCTGTCCCATGAGGAAGAAGCGGGAGCTTCGAAACGCGTCGGGACTTTCAACTTAACAGCTGTGGTGCGCAGTTCTCCTAATAAAGAAGGTTTGATACCTGCTACCTCGAGGAGTGCATCTCTAAGATCCGAGGCACCCTGTTAATCATATATATATATATATATATATATATATATATATATATCTTCGTGAAATTTTCAAAACTAATGGGGCGCTCCGCTCAGCTCCTACCCTGAAAGTCTCGGGGTGATTCGTCAAGCGGGGGCTGAGAAAAAAGGGGGGTCCCAAAACGTGTTTTCCCCATGCATTTTCCCATAGGACCTTTAGTCGAAGGTACAGCCCGAACGGCTGAACAGAATTACTTGAAATTTGGCAAAGAGGTAGTCCTCAGGTCAGGCATGTGCCTTTTGCTTAAATGGTGTAAATCCGTTCAGTAGTTCCTGAGAAAATCAAAAGTAAAATCACATATATATCTGGGCGGAGCCTAACCACACATATCATCGTGAGATCTGATTGGCTGTCAGCACTTCATCCAAGAAGTGTTGGCAGCCATCTTGGGACCAATATACATGATAGCACCTCATTAAAAAGCATTGCAGTCAATAGAAGGTTTTAAGACTTTAGTTACATTATAAATCATTTGTTGATGGTACAATACTCATTTTAGGAATTGTGGTGTGTTCTAGAAGATTTTACAATGTGAAAAAGCCTTCTGCTGTGATGTCATGAATCATGTTTGCCTGCACCACCTCTCTGCAACGCAGAGCAGTGGCACTTACTGGAAGCACCTGGTGGGCTAGTTGGCCCCCAGGGTCCCTCAGGATTGAAAGGGAATTATTTCCCCAACTTAAAACGCGTCACAGGGCGTGTTTGCACATGTCACCTCAGGCCCCGTCCCCTCCCTTCACCACTGTGTAAACGCGCCCTGTGGCCGTTCTAAGTTGAGAGATTAAGTCCCTTGAATCCTAAGGGTCCCTAGGGTCAAACTAGCCCACTAGGTACCTCCACTAAGCGCCATTGAGCTGCGTTGCATAGAGGTGTAAAAAGGGGCGTGGCCTGAGAACACCTATCTGCAACGCATCTCCCTGGCGCACACTGGAGATACCTGTTGGGCTAGTTGGCCCTCAGGGACCCTCAGTATTGAAGGGGAATTAATTCCCCAACTTACAACTGGCCAGGGGGCGCGTTTGCAGAGTGCCGCAAGGAGGGGACGTGGCCTCCAGCGCGATGCCGGTCTTTTATTTATTTTATTTTTTTAAGAAGGAGGGCTGTGTGGCCCCCCTTCTTTTTCTAATTTACTGGCCCTGGGGACCCCATCCCCCAGGGCCTGCACCCTAATTTTTTTTGTTGAAAAAAATAAATTTGGCCCTCCCAAGGCCTTAATCGGCCCCGGGGACCCCAACCCCCGGGTCATGGCCTTTTTTTATTTAAATTCTTTAGGAGGGGGCTGCGTTGCCCCCCTCCTCAGGCCACTTATGGCTCCGGGGACCCCATCCCCCGGGGCTGGCCTTTGTTTTTTATTATTTTAAAAATATATATATTTATAGAAACACCTAGGACATGCTGGACAAACCGTATGTACCTATCACCATGACGATTTGCGCGATATTCATTAAATGCGACTATGCATAGAATTAATCCACATGGAATGTATTTACACCGCTAGTGAAGCTCTGACGTGTCTGACGCCCTACCGTGCCTAATCCCGGCGGCCCCGCCGGTGGGTACTCTCCAAGTAGACACCCTTGTCGTTTATTTATACAAACATGGGTAGCTATTGACGGGCACATTTAATATACACGCACACCAAGCCATTCAAAGGGGATTCGACAAAAATTCGACCAAACCATGCAAGAACCCCCCCTCGCGATTAATAAAAAAACACATCCACCGCCGGATGTTTAATACTTTTTATTTTACTCTCTGGAAAGGAGACGAACCTCACTTGAGAGTCACAGCGTGCTCCTGGCTGAGCCCAATCCTGTGTTACACCCAGCAGTGCCTGCCGATTGCCTCACACCTCTGTGTTGTATTCCACCAGCTAGTGCGTATGCTATGACACTCTCTAGCCCATGTGCACTGTAACACCACCCCGTGAATATGTCATGCCACACTTGCCTTCGCACGGGTTATATTGCCCCATCTAACGTGCCTTCCTCGATGTGTATGTTATAACGCACAGTGCTATGCCATACATATTACAATCTGGGATCCATATCTTTGTCACAGTGCATATGCAACGTTACACTCCCCGGCACATATTTTATATTACAACTTTAGAGACTAGTTATGTTACACAACACTGCCCTGTGCATATTACACTCCAAGGCGCATATCGCATAGCACGTGCTAGTGCCTGTGCTATCTCGCGCTGTCCAATGAATCTGTCATTGCGCACAATGTATTGCAAAATATATTTCACGCCCGGTTCATCTTATATCACACTTTTTGGTGCATAGTTTATACCATATACTACATCTAGTTTTCATTTTCAATCGTGCTCTCAGGACTATGATCTATATAACACTGCGTCCACCTACCCTTTTCACGGGCATTACATTTTGCGATGGGGTGGAGGGTCAGGGGGTGTTTCTGCCAAGTGAGCCCGGAGTCACAGTCACAAACGTCCTCTTCTTCCTGAATAAAAGTGAGATTATGCTGCATACTTGTTCATATTTTAAGTAGTTCGCACAGACACACATTTTAAAAACAATAAAGTTCCTAATACCCACCTTCTCTGAACAGTTAGCTTGCTGCCCCATCCACCTCCTCCCTATCCTCTGTTGTCTGAATCCATGGACTAGCCTCCTCCATCCTGCCATGCATGGTCTGATGTGCTGCCACTGCCCTCCATTTAGCATGATGTACCAGTCCACTCCTCCTGCCCTCCATTGCCCAATTCTATGGCCCATCATTGACCTCCTGCTTAGCCTCTGTGCTTAGCTTGCTGCCCCTATTCTCCTTCCCCCTGCCCTCCGATGTCTTTGTGCATGCCCCTGCTCCATCCTTTTTGCCCACTATGTTCCATGGACCTGCCACTCCTATCTACTCTGAGTGTTCTGTTGAGCTGCCAATCCCCTCCCACCTGCCTAGCATTGTCAGATGGCTGTAACCTGTCCCTGCCACCTCCACCCTGCCTGTCCACATGCCATGCCCCTATCCCCTTCCTCCTGTCCTCCATGGTCCATTTTACTGCCACACCCTTCTGCCCTCCCTGATCTGTTGTGCTGCAACTGCTCCTCCTGCCTGCCCCACGCAGTCTGTTGTGAGGCCCCTTCCCCTGAACTCTCTTGTCTGTGCCCAGGTCCTGACCCTCCCTTCTATCCTCCATGGTCCTTTGGTCATGCCCCTGCACCCTCCTTCTTGCCCACCATAGCCATTGTGCTGCCACTAACCCTCCCGCTTGCCATGCATGGTCTTCTGTGCTGCCATGGCCCCTCCCACCTCCCCTGTGTGGTCAGCTAGCTGCCCCTGACCCCCTCCCACCTTCCCTCCATGGTCTGTGTGTATGCCACCATAGTCTCATTGTTGCTCTCCATGGTGTGTCTTGTTTCTAGTGCCCATCCTGCCTGACCTCCATGGTCATCTTGCTGCTCCTGCCCTGCCACCTTGCCCCCAGCCCTCTGTTTCCATGTGCAGACCCCCTATTCCCTCCCTCCTGGCTTGTCTGTTCCAGTGTAATGCCCCTGATCCGTCCCTCCTGCCCTTTATGGTCTGTTATGCTGCAGCTTTCTCTCCTGTCCGTCCATTATGGTCAGCTAGCTACCATTGCCTCTTTCCCATCTGTTCTCTGTTGTCCATGTGCATGGTCCTGTCCCCTCCCTATTGCTTTCTATGGATTGTTGTGCTGCACTCCCGTCCCTCATGCGCTGTGTGGTGTATTGTGCTGCTGCAAACCCTGATGCCTGCCCTGTAGGGTCAGTTTGGTGCACCTCTCCATGTCCCTCCTCTCCTCTGTTATCCGAGTCCATGTCCCTACCCCAATTCCCCCTGCCTACCATGATTCAATGTACCATACTTGCGAACATTTTGAACTTGGTAAGAGGGAGATTTTGAAAAAAAACTGGGGTATTGATTTTCCCCTTTGAGTTACATTGAAAAAGAGGAGATTGTAGACAGGAGACAGATCAAATAAAGCCCATTTGAGCTTAAGAACATTGGACGTTTCCTGGCTGAAACGGGTCTGTTGGCATGTATGGTTGTACTACCACTGCCTCTTCCTTCTGCCCACAATGGTCAATTATATTGCCACAGCCTCTCTTGCCAGTCCTGTATTGTTGGTTTGTTGCCCCTGCCCCCCTTTCCACTGCCCTCCATAGTCGGTTGTGCTGCCACTGCCCTTCCTGCCTGCCCAGTGTGGTCAAATTGTTGCCTCTGCACTCTCCTACCTGCCTTCAATTTTCAGAGTCCGTGCCCCTGGCCTCTGCCTCTCAACAGTATCCCAATGAACAACTAGATTGCTAACATTCTATATTTATTACAAAAGTGTGGAACGCCTGACGTCATCTTGATGTAATCAAAACTGTAATACCTAGAGTATTTCCTTTAGAAATTACATATATGAGAGGGTCTTATTTGCATCAAAATTATGGTTCGTGCTCTAAAAAACTAAAATGAGGACATATTTTCTGAGTTTTCAAATAGCGACAAAGAACTTTTAAATTATTTGTAATATTTATGTTTTTTTATCCAGTTGACCACTTGATTAAATGTTGCACCTTGGCGAGAGGATGTGGTGTTACTTCCAGAGCTGCAGACTTTGCAACTGGGGAACCAGGTTGGAGTTTCTGCTTCAGCTCAACATTCTGTGATTGTGGTCAAATCACTTAATCTACCCATGTCCACAACCAAAATGAATTTGATCTTGTGTGATGTAACCAATGCTCATGTAAAGCATTCCAATACCTGACAAGTCTGCACTATATAAAACTGAAAATACACAAAAAATAAGTGTTTTGCACACTTCTGTCATTGGGCTACATGTGGGCTACATCTGGGTGATATTTGTGCTGCATTTAGGCTCTTTTGTGTCTGGTGGCCATCTTGGGAGATGTATTTGTTATGAAGTTTCCTAATTTCCTCATTTACTCAGTGGGAAATGCTTTCAGTTTTTTACTTTGATTCCATCAACCAGGTATTCAAATATATCACACATTTGTCATAAATTCTGAATGTTAGCACTCTAGTTGCTCATTAGATCACTGTAGTAAAGCTACTGCTCACCACGGAAGTCTGCTGCTGTTATTAAAAGTGCATGTTTCAGTCTGCATATCAGAATTTTTTAATGAAATAGAAGAGGATTTGAGAAGTCACTCAAAATGTGCCCTAATTTTTCTTTCTACAGCACTAATCATAATTTCTATGGCAAAATGAACCCCCTCATTGTGTTCCTTTATAAATTAAATGTTTTAAGTGTTACCAGTTTATTCCAATCAAGATGGCTTCAGGTGTGCCATACTTTTGTCATAAGTAAGACAGTAAGCGCTCTAGTTGTTCTTAAGAACACTCTGGGACATTCTGTCATTAGGCTATACTTGGGCTACATCTGGGTGATATTTGGGCTACATTTGGGCTCTTTTGTCTCTGGTGGCCATCTTGGGAGATTTATTTGTTATGAAGTTTCCTAATTTCCTCATTTACTGCAGTCTACTCAGTGGGATACTTTCAGTTTTTTATTTTGGTTCCATCAAGAAGGCATTAAGATGTGTCACACATTTGCAATAAATTCTGAATGTTAGTACTCTAGTTGCTCATTAGATCACTGTAGTAAAACTACTGCTCACCAGGGAAGTCTGCTGCTGGTATTCAAAGTGCATGTTTCAGTCTGCATGTCAGAATTTGTTTATGAAATAGAAGAGGATTTGAGAAGTCAAAATGTGCCCTAATTTTTCATTCTGCAGAACTAATCATAATTTCTATGGCAAAATGAACCCCCTCATTTTGTTCCTTTGTAAATTAAATGTTTTAAGTGTTACCACTTTATTCCAATCAAGATGGCTTCAGGTGTGCCATACTTTTGTCATAAGTAAGACTGTTAGCGCTCTGGTTGTTCGTTAGAACACTCTGGGACATTCTGTCATTGGGCTATACCTGGGCTACATCTGGGTGATATTTGGGCTACATTTGGGCTCTTTTGTCTCTGATGGCCATCTTGGGAGATTTATTTGTTATGAAGTTTCCTAATTTCCTCATTTACTGCAGTCTCCTCAGTAGGAAATACTTTCAGTTTTTTACTTGGTTCCATCAAGAAGGCATTCAAATGTGTCACACATTTGCCATAAATTCTGAATGTTAGCACTCTATTTGCTCATTAGATCACTGTAGTAAAGCTACTGCTCACCAGGGAAGTCTGCTGCTGGTATTCAAAGTGCATGTTTCAGTCTGCATGTCAGAATTTTTTATGACATAGAAGAGGATTTGAGAAGTCAAAATGTACCCTAATTTTTCTTTCTGCAGCACTAATCATAATTTCTATGGCAAAATGAATCCACTCATTGTGTTCCTTTGTAAATTAAATGTTTTAATTGTTACCACTTTAGTCCATTCAAGATGGCTTCAGGTGTGCCATACTTTTGTCATTAGTAAGACTGTTAGCGCTCTAGTTGTTCGTTAGAACACTCTGGGACATTCTGTCATTGGGCTATACTTGGGCTACATCTGGGTGATATTTGGGCTACATTTGGGCTCTTTTATCTCTGGTGGCCATTTTGGGAGACTTATCTGTTATGATGTTTCCTAATTTCCTCATTTACTACAGTCTCCTCAGTAGGAAATACTTTCAGTTTTTTACTTTGATTCCATCAAGAAGGCATTCAGATGTGTCACAAATTTGCCATAAATTCAGAATGTTAGCACTCTAGTTGCTTATTCGATCACTGTAGTAAAGCTACTGCTCACCAGGGAAGTCTGCTGCTGGTATTGAAAGTGCATGTTTCAGTCTTCATGTCAGAATTTTTTAATGAAATAGAAGAGGATTTGAGAAGTCACTCAAAATGTGCCCTAATTTTTCTTTCTGCAGCACTAATCATACTTTCTATGGCAAAATGAACCCCCTCATTTTGTTCCTTTTTAAATTAAATGTTTTAAGAATTACCACTTTATTCCAACCAAGATGGCTTCAGGTGTGCCATACGTTTGTCATAAGTAGGACTGTTAGCGCTCTAGTTGTTCTTTAGAACACTCTGGGAAGCTGCAGTAGAACATAAAGGAATCAACTGACAGTCTCTGCCCTTGTTGGATGTACATGTTTTACTGAGAATGTCAGACTTTATTCTCACATGACTGAGAAAGATAATGTGAATTTACAGAAAATATGCTCTCAGTTAGCTTATAGATCACCTTCCAAACCTCTGTGGGAAAAGCATGAGAAAATAGTTTTCTCTCAAACATGATTCATGATATCACAGCAGAAGGCTTTTTCACATGGTAAAACACCTTAGAACACACCACAATTCCTAAAATGAGTATGGTACCATCAACAAATGATTTATAATGTAACTAAAGTCTTAAAACCTTCTATTAACTGCAATGCTTTTTAATGAGGTGCTATCATGTATATTGGTCCCAAGATGGCTGCCAACACTTATTGGATGAAGTGCTGACAGCCAATCAGATCTCACGATGAGATGTGTGGTTAGGCTCCGCCCAGATATATATGTGATTTCACTTTTGATTTTCTCAGGAACTACTGAATGGATTTACACCATTTAAGCAAAAGGCACATGCCTGACCTGAGGACTACCTCTCTGCCAAATTTCAAGTAATTCTGTTCAGCCGCTCGGGCTGTACCTTCGACTAAAGGTCCTATGGGAAAATGCATGGGGAAAACACGTTTTGGGACCCCCCTTTTTTCTCAGCCCCCGCTTGACGAATCACCCCGAGACTTTCAGGGTAGGAGCTGAGCGGAGCGCCCCATTAGTTTTGAAAATTTCACGAATATATATATATATATATATATATATATATATATGTATATTACCTACTGGCGGTCGCCAGTAGGTAGTTATAGTTAGGACCGTGTTTCCATAGGAAATCTCAAAATTCTATTTTGAATAACTTTGGCGCAGGTTGACGAATCCTCGCGAAATTTTCAAAACTAATGGGGCGCTCCGCTCCGCTCCTACCCTGAAAGTTTTGGGGTGATTCGTCAAGTGGGGGCCGAGAAAAAAGGGGGGTCCCAAAACGCGTTTTCCCCATGCATTTTTCCTTAGGACCTTTAGTCCGAGCTACAGCCCGAACGGCTGAACAGAATTACTTGTAATTTGGCAGAGAGGTAGTCCGTAGGTCAAGGATGTGCCTTTTGTAGGTCTGGTGTAAATCTGTTCAGTAGTTCCTGAGACAATAGCATTTAAAGCAATATATATATCTGTAAGCACGCTCCGTGCGCTTACGGTAAGCTTACCGTACGCGTACGGTGCCGTGCGCGAGCTCAAATCTGATTGGTTGTCACATGACTGTAAACATTCGAATCGGACGAAATCAGGAAGTGTCGGCCGCCATTTCGTGTGTTTCACACAGAAAAAAAGGTGGATAACATGAAAAGGGGGCAAGGAAGAGAGTTACAGACCCCCTAACATTTGAAAGGGGGTCAAAGAAGGACACAAAAGTACGAAAAAAACATTTATTAATTTAAAAAAGAAAACGCGGAGTGCGCGTACGGTAAGCTTACCGTACGCGTACGGCAGAAAAAATAAATAAAAAAAGAAATAAAATTCAGATTTAAGTGTTTAGATATTAGGGGGCTCTAAAAAGAGCCGTTGTGTTTATGAAGTGATTTTTAGTGGTACCTACAAGTAAGTACCGATGCAGAGTCTAAGGTTCAAGAGGAAGACTCTGTTCCCTTCATCAGTGAAGTGTACACCATCTCCTCTATAAATGTCTTGCATGTTGTAACGCAAGTTGTTGTGGTAAATGGAACCCATACCATAGTCTCGGAGGAAAGCAGAAACAGATTTGTTGACGTGCTTTCTTGCTTTGTCAATCTGTGGACAAAATTGATTGGACCAGTTCCATTTTTGCCTTTGGCATATGTTAGAATACGCAGAGGCAGTTTTAGGGAAAAGTGAAAACAGTTGTGCAAAGGTCTCCTTCATAAGCATTTCCAGACCTACCCCAGTCAAAGTTCCTAGGTCATTGCCACCACAATGCACTATTATGAGGTCAGGGTGTTGGATTTGCATGAAGGATTTCACCAATGGCATCAATTGGTGCCACTTTAACCCTCTCTGACCAATCCATTTAATGTCTACATTTGGCAAAGCAAGGTCTCTCACCATACCTGTTTTCTCTGCATACTTTTCACTCCAGAAGACATAGCTGTGCCCTACAATCCACACTGTGAACATCTTCCAAGGAGATCTGGATGCACTCAGGAGGTGTATGTCAGTAGAATGGGAAAAAAAATGAAAGACAGTTTGGAAATGGAGGCATACATATTTTTTTAAAATAAAAAGAAATCATTGGCTGTTTCAAACCATTCTACACTAAAAACTAGGCTGTATGTGTAAATTTATAGAAGCATGTTTTGTATTGGTACAGAAAAATGTGCTCCAAAGAACATTACTATGGATTTGCTGTTAGGTTTGAAAAGTCAAGCACTCTTGCACTTTGAAAATGAAACATTGTGTGGTGAACTTCTGACCTGACTCCACACAGCAGTGTTCCATGAGCTGTTGCTATGGTAGCAGGCAGAAGTCAAGTTGGGGGAAGGGTACTTTTGGAAAAGGGTTGGTTTTCAACCAATAGAAATGTGTGATTTCATTTGAAAAAAAGGGGGAAGCAATGAGATTTGTAATTAACATGTATATGTGTGGAAAAATAGAGGGAAACATTGCCATTATCTGGTTCTGGTGAGAGGAGAGAGGTGTACAGAACAGAGATCCTGGCTCTGATAATCTGCTGTTTGAGTGCCACATTTCTTTCACAACTAACTAATTTTAAAGGTGAGTTAAGAGTTTGAGAGGGGATGTATGTGGTAAATTTAGAAATGAATAATAGAATTGGAATTCCTTTTGTTGAAGTTGTGTTTTTCAATTTGTGTTTTGGGAGAAATTTAAATGTAAGGAACATGTAAAATATTATGGACTATGTTTTCACCATGTGCAAAGAGGAATTGTTGAAAGAGATTTATTGCGTATTACTCTGGTAATTTTAGATTGGCATTAGTAGGAAAGGGGCAGCTATTTTTCTGCAGAAGCAGACTCTTAGCACACACCCAGCACACACCCAGTATTCACAACCAAGTGGTGTTTGAGGTTGCAGTGAGTAATGCAAATACATTCAACAACACTAAGGCTGGTTGCCTTTGCTGGAGTGTAGTCATTCACCCAGGTTACACATGTTCCTGGTCTCAAAAAGCTGTTTGGACATGTGCTGTTTTCAGATTCTGAAAAGTGGATTGAAAATCTGTCAGACAGTAAAAGTACTTATCACTTGCCGAAAAATGAGTAGTAAGTGTGCTTTCAAAATGGCAAAGAAATTTCGTTTTCTGCCTAATATTAAACCATGACTCTGTGTGCAAAGAGGAATTGTTGACAGAGATTTTTTGCGTATTACTCTGGTAATTTTAGATTGGCATTAGTAGGAAAGGGGCAGCTATTTTTCTGCAGAAGCAGACTCTTAGCACACACCCAGCTGCTTATCCTGTAGAATCATGCATAGTATTCACAACCGAGTGGTGTTTGAGGTTGCAGTGAGTAATGCAAATACATTCAACAACACTAAGGCTGGTTGCCTTTGCTGGAGTGTAGTCATTCACCCAGGTTACACATGTTCCTGGTCTCAAAAAGCTGTTTGGACATGTGCTGTTTTCAGATTCTGAAAAGTGGATTGAAAATGTGTCAGACAGTAAAAGTACTTATCACTTGCTAAAAAATGAGTAGTAAGTGTGCTTTCAAAATGGCAAAGAAATTTTGTTTTCTGCCTAATATTAAACCATGACTCTGTGTGCAAAGAGGAATTGTTGACAGAGATTTTTTGCATATTACTCTGGTAATTTTAGATTGGCATTAGTAGGAAAGGGGCAGCTATTTTTCGGCAGAAGCAGACTCTTAGCACACACCCAGCTGCTTATCCTGTAGAATCATGCATAGTATTCACAACCAAGTGGTGTTTGAGGTTGCAGTGAGTAATGCAAATACATTCAACAACACTAAGGCTGGTTGCCTTTGCTGGAGTGTAGTCATTCACCCAGGTTACACATGTTCCTGGTCTCAAAAAGCTGTTTGGACATGTGCTGTTTTCAGATTCTGAAAAGTGGATTGAAAATGTGTCAGACTGTAAAAGTACTTATCACTTGCCAAAAAAAGAGTAGTAAGTGTGCTTTCAAAATGGCAAAGAAATTTCGTTTTCTGCCTAATATTAAACCATGACTCTGTGTGCAAAGAGGAATTGTTGACAGAGATTTATTGCGTATTACTCTGGTAATTTTAGATTGGCATTAGTAGGAAAGGGGCAGCTATTTTTCGGCAGAAGCAGACTCTTAGCACACACCCAGCTGCTTATCCTGTAGAATCATGCATAGTATTCACAACCAAGTGGTGTTTGAGGTTGCAGTGAGTAATGCAAATATATTCAACAACACTAAGGCTGGTTGCCTTTGCTGGAGTGTAGTCATTCACCCAGGTTACACATGTTCCTGGTCTCAAAAAGCTGTTTGGACATGTGCTGTTTTCAGATTCTGAAAAGTGGATTGAAAATGTGTCAGACTGTAAAAGTACTTATCACTTGCCAAAAAAAGAGTAGTAAGTGTGCTTTCAAAATGGCAAAGAAATTTCGTTTTCTGCCTAAATTAAACCATGACTCTGTGTGCAAAGAGGAATTGTTGACAGAGATTTATTGCGTATTACTTTGGTAATTTTAGATTGGCATTAGTAGGAAAGGGGTAGCTATTTTTCTGCAGAAGCAGACTCTTAGCACACACCCAGCTGCTTATCCTGTAGAATCATGCATAGTATTCACAACCCAGTGGTGTTTGAGGTAGCAGTGAGTAATGCAAATACATTCAACAACACTAATTCTGGTTGCCTTTGCTGGAGTGTAGTCATTCACCCAGGTTACACATGTTCCTGGTCTCAAAAAGCTGTTTGGACATGTGCTGTTTTCAGATTCTGAAAAGTGGATTGAAAATGTGTCAGACAGTAAAAGTACTTATCACTTGCCAAAAAAAGAGTAGTAAGTGTGCTTTCAAAATGGCAAAGAAATTTGGTTTTCTGCCTAATATTAAACCATGACTCTGTGTGCAAAGAGGAATTGTTGACAGAGATTTATTGCGTATTACTCTGGTAATTTTAGATTGGCATTAGTAGGAAAGGGGCAGCTATTTTTCGGCAGAAGCAGACTCTTAGCACACACCCAGCTGCTTATCCTGTAGAATCATGCATAGTATTCACAACCAAGTGGTGTTTGAGGTTGCAGTGAGTAATGCAAATACATTCAACAACACTAAGGCTGGTTGCCTTTGCTGGAGTGTAGTCATTCACCCAGGTTACACATGTTCCTGGTCTCAAAAAGCTGTTTGGACATGTGCTGTTTTCAGATTCTGAAAAGTGGATTGAAAATGTGTCAGACTGTAAAAGTACTTATCACTTGCCAAAAAAAGAGTAGTAAGTGTGCTTTCAAAATGGCAAAGAAATTTCGTTTTCTGCCTAATATTAAACCATGACTCTGTGTGCAAAGAGGAATTGTTGACAGAGATTTATTGCGTATTACTCTGGTAATTTTAGATTGGCATTAGTAGGAAAGGGGCAGCTATTTTTCGGCAGAAGCAGACTCTTAGCACACACCCAGCTGCTTATCCTGTAGAATCATGCATAGTATTCACAACCAAGTGGTGTTTGAGGTTGCAGTGAGTAATGCAAATACATTCAACAACACTAAGGCTGGTTGCCTTTGCTGGAGTGTAGTCATTCACCCAGGTTATACATGTTCCTGGTCTCAAAAAGCTGTTTGGACATGTGCTGTTTTCAGATTCTGAAAAGTGGATTGAAAATGTGTCAGACAGTAAAAGTACTTATCACTTGCCAAAAAAAGAGTAGTAAGTGTGCTTTCAAAATGGCAAAGAAATTTCGTTTTCTGCCTAATATTAAACCATGACTCTGTGTGCAAAGAGGAATTGTTGACAGAGATTTATTGCGTATTACTCTGGTAATTTTAGATTGGCATTAGTAGGAAAGGGGCAGCTATTTTTCTGCAGAAGCAGACTCTTAGCACACACCCAGCTGCTTATCCTGTAGAATCATGCATAGTATTCACAACCGAGTGGTGTTTGAGGTTGCAGTGAGCAATGCAAATACATTCAACAACACTAAGGCTGGTTGCCTTTGCTGGAGTGTAGTCATTCACCCAGGTTACACATGTTCCTGGTCTCAAAAAGCTGTTTGGACATGTGCTGTTTTCAGATTCTGAAAAGTGGATTGAAAATGTGTCAGACAGTAAAAGTACTTATCACTTGCTAAAAAATGAGTAGTAAGTGTGCTTTCAAAATGGCAAAGAAATTTCGTTTTCTGCCTAATATTAAACCATGACTCTGTGTGCGAAGAGGAATTGTTGACAGAGATTTTTTGCATATTACTCTGGTAATTTTAGATTGGCATTAGTAGGAAAGGGGCAGCTATTTTTCGGCAGAAGCAGACTCTTAGCACACACCCAGCTGCTTATCCTGTAGAATCATGCATAGTATTCACAACCAAGTGGTGTTTGAGGTTGCAGTGAGTAATGCAAATACATTCAACAACACTAAGGCTGGTTGCCTTTGCTGGAGTGTAGTCATTCACCCAGGTTACACATGTTCCTGGTCTCAAAAAGCTGTTTGGACATGTGCTGTTTTCAGATTCTGAAAAGTGGATTGAAAATGTGTCAGACTGTAAAAGTACTTATCACTTGCCAAAAAAAGAGTAGTAAGTGTGCTTTCAAAATGGCAAAGAAATTTCGTTTTCTGCCTAATATTAAACTATGACTCTGTGTGCAAAGAGGAATTGTTGACAGAGATTTATTGCGTATTACTCTGGTAATTTTAGATTGGCATTAGTAGGAAAGGGGCAGCTATTTTTCGGCAGAAGCAGACTCTTAGCACACACCCAGCTGCTTATCCTGTAGAATCATGCATAGTATTCACAACCAAGTGGTGTTTGAGGTTGCAGTGAGTAATGCAAATACATTCAACAACACTAAGGCTGGTTGCCTTTGCTGGAGTGTAGTCATTCACCCAGGTTACACATGTTCCTGGTCTCAAAAAGCTGTTTGGACATGTGCTGTTTTCAGATTCTGAAAAGTGGATTGAAAATGTGTCAGACTGTAAAAGTACTTATCACTTGCCAAAAAAAGAGTAGTAAGTGTGCTTTCAAAATGGCAAAGAAATTTCGTTTTCTGCCTAATATTAAACCATGACTCTGTGTGCAAAGAGGAATTGTTGACATAGATTTATTGTGTATTACTCTGGTAATTTTAGATTGGCATTAGTAGGAAAGGGGCAGCTATTTTTCGGCAGAAGCAGACTCTTAGCACACACCCAGCTGCTTATCCTGTAGAATCATGCATAGTATTCACAACCAAGTGGTGTTTGAGGTTGCAGTGAGTAATGCAAATACATTCAACAACACTAAGGCTGGTTGCCTTTGCTGGAGTGTAGTCATTCACCCAGGTTACACATGTTCCTGGTCTCAAAAAGCTGTTTGGACATGTGCTGTTTTCAGATTCTGAAAAGTGGATTGAAAATGTGTCAGACTGTAAAAGTACTTATCACTTGCCAAAAAAAGAGTAGTAAGTGTGCTTTCAAAATGGCAAAGAAATTTCGTTTTCTGCCTAATATTAAACCATGACTCTGTGTGCAAAGAGGAATTGTTGACAGAGATTTATTGCGTATTACTCTGGTAATTTTAGATTGGCATTAGTAGGAAAGGGGCAGCTATTTTTCGGCAGAAGCAGACTCTTAGCACACACCCAGCTGCTTATCCTGTAGAATCATGCATAGTATTCACAACCAAGTGGTGTTTGAGGTTGCAGTGAGTAATGCAAATACATTCAACAACACTAAGGCTGGTTGCCTTTGCTGGAGTGTAGTCATTCACCCAGGTTACACATGTTCCTGGTCTCAAAAAGCTGTTTGGACATGTGCTGTTTTCAGATTCTGAAAAGTGGATTGAAAATGTGTCAGACTGTAAAAGTACTTATCACTTGCCAAAAAAAGAGTAGTAAGTGTGCTTTCAAAATGGCAAAGAAATTTCGTTTTCTGCCTAAATTAAACCATGACTCTGTGTGCAAAGAGGAATTGTTGACAGAGATTTATTGCGTATTACTCTGGTAATTTTAGATTGGCATTAGTAGGAAAGGGGTAGCTATTTTTCTGCAGAAGCAGACTCTTAGCACACACCCAGCTGCTTATCCTGTAGAATCATGCATAGTATTCACAACCCAGTGGTGTTTGAGGTAGCAGTGAGTAATGCAAATACATTCAACAACACTAATTCTGGTTGCCTTTGCTGGAGTGTAGTCATTCACCCAGGTTACACATGTTCCTGGTCTCAAAAAGCTGTTTGGACATGTGCTGTTTTCAGATTCTGAAAAGTGGATTGAAAATGTGTCAGACAGTAAAAGTACTTATCACTTGCCAAAAAAAGAGTAGTAAGTGTGCTTTCAAAATGGCAAAGAAATTTGGTTTTCTGCCTAATATTAAACCATGACTCTGTGTGCAAAGAGGAATTGTTGACAGAGATTTATTGCGTATTACTCTGGTAATTTTAGATTGGCATTAGTAGGAAAGGGGCAGCTATTTTTCGGCAGAAGCAGACTCTTAGCACACACCCAGCTGCTTATCCTGTAGAATCATGCATAGTATTCACAACCAAGTGGTGTTTGAGGTTGCAGTGAGTAATGCAAATACATTCAACAACACTAAGGCTGGTTGCCTTTGCTGGAGTGTAGTCATTCACCCACGTTACACATGTTCCTGGTCTCAAAAAGCTGTTTGGACATGTGCTGTTTTCAGATTCTGAAAAGTGGATTGAAAATGTGTCAGACAGTAAAAGTACTTATCACTTGCCAAAAAAAGAGTAGTAAGTGTGCTTTCAAAATGGCAAAGAAATTTCGTTTTCTGCCTAATATTAAACCATGACTCTGTGTGCAAAGAGGAATTGTTGACAGAGATTTATTGCGTATTACTCTGGTAATTTTAGATTGGCATTAGTAGGAAAGGGGCAGCTATTTTTCTGCAGAAGCAGACTCTTAGCACACACCCAGCTGCTTATCCTGTAGAATCATGCATAGTATTCACAACCGAGTGGTGTTTGAGGTTGCAGTGAGCAATGCAAATACATTCAACAACACTAAGGCTGGTTGCCTTTGCTGGAGTGTAGTCATTCACCCAGGTTACACATGTTCCTGGTCTCAAAAAGCTGTTTGGACATGTGCTGTTTTCAGATTCTGAAAAGTGGATTGAAAATGTGTCAGACAGTAAAAGTACTTATCACTTGCTAAAAAATGAGTAGTAAGTGTGCTTTCAAAATGGCAAAGAAATTTCGTTTTCTGCCTAATATTAAACCATGACTCTGTGTGCAAAGAGGAATTGTTGACAGAGATTTTTTGCATATTACTCTGGTAATTTTAGATTGGCATTAGTAGGAAAGGGGCAGCTATTTTTCGGCAGAAGCAGACTCTTAGCACACACCCAGCTGCTTATCCTGTAGAATCATGCATAGTATTCACAACCAAGTGGTGTTTGAGGTTGCAGTGAGTAATGCAAATACATTCAACAACACTAAGGCTGGTTGCCTTTGCTGGAGTGTAGTCATTCACCCAGGTTACACATGTTCCTGGTCTCAAAAAGCTGTTTGGACATGTGCTGTTTTCAGATTCTGAAAAGTGGATTGAAAATGTGTCAGACTGTAAAAGTACTTATCACTTGCCAAAAAAAGAGTAGTAAGTGTGCTTTCAAAATGGCAAAGAAATTTCGTTTTCTGCCTAATATTAAACTATGACTCTGTGTGCAAAGAGGAATTGTTGACAGAGATTTATTGCGTATTACTCTGGTAATTTTAGATTGGCATTAGTAGGAAAGGGGCAGCTATTTTTCGGCAGAAGCAGACTCTTAGCACACACCCAGCTGCTTATCCTGTAGAATCATGCATAGTATTCACAACCAAGTGGTGTTTGAGGTTGCAGTGAGTAATGCAAATACATTCAACAACACTAAGGCTGGTTGCCTTTGCTGGAGTGTAGTCATTCACCCAGGTTACACATGTTCCTGGTCTCAAAAAGCTGTTTGGACATGTGCTGTTTTCAGATTCTGAAAAGTGGATTGAAAATGTGTCAGACTGTAAAAGTACTTATCACTTGCCAAAAAAAGAGTAGTAAGTGTGCTTTCAAAATGGCAAAGAAATTTCGTTTTCTGCCTAATATTAAACCATGACTCTGTGTGCAAAGAGGAATTGTTGACATAGATTTATTGTGTATTACTCTGGTAATTTTAGATTGGCATTAGTAGGAAAGGGGCAGCTATTTTTCGGCAGAAGCAGACTCTTAGCACACACCCAGCTGCTTATCCTGTAGAATCATGCATAGTATTCACAACCAAGTGGTGTTTGAGGTTGCAGTGAGTAATGCAAATACATTCAACAACACTAAGGCTGGTTGCCTTTGCTGGAGTGTAGTCATTCACCCAGGTTACACATGTTCCTGGTCTCAAAAAGCTGTTTGGACATGTGCTGTTTTCAGATTCTGAAAAGTGGATTGAAAATGTGTCAGACTGTAAAAGTACTTATCACTTGCCAAAAAAAGAGTAGTAAGTGTGCTTTCAAAATGGCAAAGAAATTTCGTTTTCTGCCTAAATTAAACCATGACTCTGTGTGCAAAGAGGAATTGTTGACAGAGATTTATTGCGTATTACTCTGGTAATTTTAGATTGGCATTAGTAGGAAAGGGGCAGCTATTTTTCTGCAGAAGCAGACTCTTAGCACACACCCAGCTGCTTATCCTGTAGAATCATGCATAGTATTCACAACCCAGTGGTGTTTGAGGTAGCAGTGAGTAATGCAAATACATTCAACAACACTAAGGCTGGTTGCCTTTGCTGGAGTGTAGTCATTCACCCAGGTTACACATGTTCCTGGTCTCAAAAAGCTGTTTGGACATGTGCTGTTTTCAGATTCTGAAAAGTGGATTGAAAATGTGTCAGACAGTAAAAGTACTTATCACTTGCCAAAAAAAGAGTAGTAAGTGTGCTTTCAAAATGGCAAAGAAATTTCGTTTTCTGCCTAATATTAAACCATGACTCTGTGTGCAAAGAGGAATTGTTGACAGAGATTTATTGCGTATTACTCTGGTAATTTTAGATTGGCATTAGTAGGAAAGGGGCAGCTATTTTTCGGCAGAAGCAGACTCTTAGCACACACCCAGCTGCTTATCCTGTAGAATCATGCATAGTATTCACAACCAAGTGGTGTTTGAGGTTGCAGTGAGTAATGCAAATACATTCAACAACACTAAGGCTGGTTGCCTTTGCTGGAGTGTAGTCATTCACCCAGGTTACACATGTTCCTGGTCTCAAAAAGCTGTTTGGACATGTGCTGTTTTCAGATTCTGAAAAGTGGATTGAAAATGTGTCAGACAGTAAAAGTACTTATCACTTGCCAAAAAAAGAGTAGTAAGTGTGCTTTCAAAATGGCAAAGAAATTTCGTGTTCTGCCTAATATTAAACCATGACTCTGTGTGCAAAGAGGAATTGTTGACAGAGATTTATTGCGTATTACTCTGGTAATTTTAGATTGGCATTAGTAGGAAAGGGGCAGCTATTTTTCGGCAGAAGCAGACTCTTAGCACACACCCAGCTGCTTATCCTGTAGAATCATGCATAGTATTCACAACCAAGTGGTGTTTGAGGTTGCAGTGAGTAATGCAAATACATTCAACAACACTAAGGCTGGTTGCCTTTGCTGGAGTGTAGTCATTCACCCAGGTTACACATGTTCCTGGTCTCAAAAAGCTGTTTGGACATGTGCTGTTTTCAGATTCTGAAAAGTGTATTGAAAATGTGTCAGACTGTAAAAGTACTTATCACTTGCCAAAAAAAGAGTAGTAAGTGTGCTTTCAAAATGGCAAAGAAATTTCGTTTTCTGCCTAATATTAAACCATGACTCTGTGTGCAAAGAGGAATTGTTGACAGAGATTTATTGCGTATTACTCCGGTAATTTTAGATTGGCATTAGTAGGAAAGGGGCAGCTATTTTTCGGCAGAAGCAGACTCTTAGCACACACCCAGCTGCTTATCCTGTAGAATCATGCATAGTATTCACAACCCAGTGGTGTTTGAGGTTGCAGTGAGTAATGCAAATACATTCAACAACACTAAGGCTGGTTGCCTTTGCTGGAGTGTAGTCATTCACCCAGGTTATACATGTTCCTGGTCTCAAAAAGCTGTTTGGACATGTGCTGTTTTCAGATTCTGAAAAGTGGATTGAAAATGTGTCAGACAGTAAAAGTACTTATCACTTGCCAAAAAAAGAGTAGTAAGTGTGCTTTCAAAAGGGCAAAGAAATTTCTTTTTCTGCCTAATATCAAACCATGAGTCTGTGTGCACACAGGAATTGTTTTTAGATATTTAATTTGTGATGGTTTTATTGTGATTTTCACTTGTAGGAAAGGGGTACATAGTATTTTAAGATTTGAAAAGATCATAAAAAATATAGTAATATATTTAAATAAAATAAAGGAATTTTTTTTTAGTTTCTTTCAGGTATTGCTGAAGAGCAGTGAACAACATTTAAGATGCCTACAAAATCCAGACTAAGGAAAAACCAGAAAAAAAATGTATATTTGAAGACAACTGGAGGACCTAAGTTAGTTGGAGATGCACATGTTGGGAAAAAGAGAAAGTCTTCTGGTAAGCAGACAAAATATTTTTTAAGAAATATCTTCAAAAAAAGGAAAAATGTACAAAATGTCTGTACTGGAAATAATGTTTTAAATAGAAAACAACAGGAGAAAATTGAGCATTTAGTTAATGCAAATATACCTTCAGAAACAATAAAGATTAACTTAAAAAGAAAAACAGCGTTTAAAGAGATTCGTAGAAAAATGTTTCAGAGAAGAGTTATGTCCAATTTGATAAAGGATGTGAAGAAATATAAGAAAAAAGCAAAATTTTATAAGAGAAAAAAAGAAATTGAAGCCATTGTAGCAAAGGCTTTACAATTAAAAAGGAAACTATTCATTTTAATTTTGAACAGGATGCGTACAGTAGATAAAATGGTCAATGTACTGAAATCACAAAGCAAAAGGAAAAGACTAGTGAAAAGAACAAACTTTTGTAAAGTGTTTTTAGGAGAATGGATGCATAGTTCAAGTAGTGAACCTTTTTTTAATGAAGAGAGTTATCTTCAAAGTAATAGTTTGCTGCATGCAGTTGACACCAGAGGTCGTGCTTATGAAATGAAAAATGGTTGTATAATGGAGAAGGAGAAAATGGTTCCAAGAGATGAGGAACAAGTGATGGCGGATGAGGTTATGGGGAGACGTCCTAAAGCCCCAGTGTATACTTGGAATTGTAGTAGTATTTGCACTGTGCGTCAGGAATCTATTTATAAATTTCGTGAGTTTCTAAGAGAATATAGTAAAAAAAGTGTTAAACAGAAGATGAAGGTGCTTCAAAGTCTAGATCCATGCAGAGTGAGAGAGAATACTGGTTTGCAAGGACACTCTCTGGCTTGTCTATCTAGGAAAGTGTGTCAAAGTGTTTTTCACCATTTTAGGATGCTGGCAGTTCATCATACTGAAATGAGAAAGTTTGTGAGACGATTGTATTTTGCTAAAAGTCCAGCAATAAAGTTAGATGAATTGAATAGGGCTCTGTTCCGTGGATCGGTATCAGATGTAGAGAAGGTTACTGATGAAATTCAGTTTAGTTACTTTGGTCCAGAACAAGAGAGTGCAGGTAATGACACAGTTATCGAGGAAGATGTGGAAGAGAATGTAGAACCCTCTGTAAGTAAGAAATTTGATGATCAAATCACAAAATTTGCAATAATCTCTAATGAAAGACCAAATATTACTTGTATTTGTTGCCGCAGAACTCATTATAAAAATCAAACCAGGAATGTTGATCTGTATAAAAAAAGTGAAAATGAAGATAATTATAAGTGGAAGGATTTTGCAACATATTTATTTCTGGAAAATTGTTTTGAATTGGGTGAAGATCAGCGTATTCGTAAATACTGTTATAACAAGTTAGAAGAAAATAGAATGCCGACCAGAGCTGTACATAATAATTTAGAATTGGATGCTATTCCTGCCGAACTTTCTGATTTAAATACATGAGTCTATACTCATTCAATGTGTTCATCCGTTCCAGACCATAGTACGTATGGAGCCCAAAACTGGTAAATTACCTCCTTCTGATTTACTGAGAGGTTTAAAAGGAAGAGTGGTGTATTTGCCCTTGGATTTGAAAAAAAATATGGAAACTATTGATGCAGATACTTTGGAAACTGAACCATTAGTAATTCTGGTTAATGGTGTACCTACAAAGAATAAGAAGATTTGGCAAGAGCTGGTGGATGTACGAAAAGTACAAAGAGCAAACTTGTATTTGAAAAAAAATAATAAATGGTATGAATCAATTTATATAGAAGAAGAAGAAGAAGAAGAAGATTTACAAGAAGACACAGAAACACCAACTGGTCAAATTGAAAAAGTGGACAAGCCAAAGGAAGAAGAAATTTATGAACATTTTAGCATACATCCTCTTCATTCAAAAGAAGTTATGGGAGACACTATTGATCTGTTTCAGATGAAGAAAGCAAAAGGAACTCCCGTGAGTGTATGGGAGGAGAGCTTGGAAGCACGATGTTTTCCCCAGCTGTTTCCTACAGGAAAAGGAGGACGATACGATGAACGTCCAAAACAGATTCCAGCTTCTGAGTATCGGACTACAAGACTATATGCAGAAGATCCAAGATTTCGTCAAAGTATTCCTTATTTGTTCCATCTTTTATTTGAAAGCGACTTGTCTGCATTATCTTATGCAGTAAATCACATTTTGAAAACTGGAGTACATCTACGTAATGTGACTGCAAAGGATTTTATGGAGAAAGTGCAGCACCGAGATGATCATTTGGAAACACAACTGATCAATCTGATGGCTTGTCAGCGTGGGACAAATGAATATTGGTACCGATGCCATGGTGAATTAAAATGCATGTTACGGAATTTAAGAACTCCAACATGGTTCCTTACCCTAAGCTGTGCTGAGTACGCTTGGGATGATTTACTGGATTTTCTACGAGAGGCAAATTCAAATATTGAAAACATCCAATACAAGACAGCAGGAGAATTGTGCTCATTGGATCCTGTTAATGTTTGCAGATATTTCAATCATAGATTTGAGGCTATGATGTCCTTCATCTGCAATAAAAAAAATCCACCTCTTGGAGAAGTAGTGGATTTCTTTTGGAGAAAAGAGTACCAGGCAAGAGGTGCTCCTCATATTCATATGCTGTTGTGGATCAAGGATGCCACAAAATTTGGAACAGATGCTGATGAAGCAGTGTTATCTTTCATTGAAGAATATGCAACATGTGCTATACCAAAAAGCACAGAAGAGAAAAAGTTAAAGGAGCAAGTTTTACGTTTCCAAAGTCATCGGTGTGGAAAATACTGTCGACGGAAATACAAGAGCAAAGATAAATTCTACACTAAATGTCGATTTGGATTCCCTAGACCTGTTCTTTCAAAAGGAAGAGTAAACAGTTTTATGTCAGCTATGAGACATACTATTACAAGAAAATCACCTAAGAATACCTACAACCTAAAAAGAAAAGAAGAATCAAAATATATAAATGACTACAACCCAGTCATTTTATCCATGTGGAATGCTAACATGGATATACAGTATGTAGCTGACAATTCAATTGCTGTTGCTCGATATGTAACGTCTTACATTACTAAATCAGAAAAGACTGAATTGAAAGAAATGTGGAAAGAGATTTCTCATGAGAAGACTGTCAGTAAGAAGCTATACAGTTTCAGTTTAAAGATGTTATCGCATCGAGAAATTGGATCCTACGAATGTTCAGATAGGTTATCTTCTGCAAGTCTCTACTCGAAATCAAGAAGAATAATTTGGGCAAGTTTAGGCCTTGCAGCAATGAGAAATCGGGTACTGAAATCTGTTGGAGAAATTGAATATTTAGCACAGTTCGAACCTGAAAGTACAGACATTTTAAAAACAAACATGTTGGACACATATTACCCAAAAAGAAGTAATCACCTTGAAAACATGTGTCTCTATGAAGTGCTGCAGAACTTCATTTTTAAACGGAATGCCACAGAAGACATCAACAATGGAAAATATAAAGTCAGTGGTGAGGATGGATGTTTGGTGAAGCAAACAAAAGGAAGTTTGATAAATCACCGGAAGCTGACTTGCGACACTACTGAAAAAAAGGAATTTTACTACTTGGCACTTTTACAGCTGTTCAAACCATGGCGTTCAGAGGATGAACTACTTGGAGAATTCCAGAGCTATGAGGACTCATTTAATGCATGTAAAGATACAATTGAATGCAGTACTTTCACAAATTATGTCCAAATGTTAAATGAAGAAATTGAACAGGAAGCTACAATTGCAGCGGAAGTAGCTAGAGACAGTTCTCAAGACAGCGAAAGTTCAGGAACGCTCAGTCAAGATCCCCTTGGACAACCAATCGTAGAAAATGAAGCTGCAATAGCCATGACTGAAGTGGAAACGGCTATGAATCAAGCTCAAGAAGAATTAATAGACTTACCAAATTTGGAATAACAACTGAATGAAGACTAGCAACAAATTTATGAAGAGATCAGAAACAAAATTGATCACGGATTACTACATGAAAAAAAAGAGTGCTCATGCACATCATTTGAACCAATCAGGATGTATGTGAGCGGACAAGCTGGAACTGGAAAAAGTTTCTTAATAAAAGTCATCAGAAGCTACCTACAGCAAAAAACGGATTCAACTTTGTCTTGTGTGGTAACTGCTCCAACTGGGTTAGCAGCATATAACATAAAAGGAATTACCTTACATCGTTTGCTAATGTTACCAGTGGAGCATGAGAACAAAATAGAATACCACAAGCTAACAGGAGAAGCATGCTTTGAAGTGTCAAGAGTGTTGAAGAAGATGCAAGTTCTCATTATTGATGAGGTGAGCATGGTATCAAACTTAATGCTTGCCTTTGTGCATTTAAGAATGCAGCACATTCTAAGGAGAGACTATGACGTGTTATTTGGTGGAAAACATGTCATAGTTTTTGGGGCTCTTCTACAGCTTACTCCAGTTAAAGGACAACCAGTGTTTAATACTGTGACACATGAGGACACGAAGAAGTCATTGGGAAGCATTGGTAATGCAAATATTTGGTCCTTCTTTGAGTACAAGGAACTTACTACTAATATGAGGCAAGCAAACGATGAAGATTATGCAAGTATTCTGAAAGATATCAGAATTGAACTACTCACTGAAGTTGGCAGGAAAGCATTACAGAGTCGGTTGCTACATAATTTATTCCCAAGTGAAGAAATAGTTCCAGAGAAAATATACCAGAACATTGCAGAAAAAAATTCTGTAATCTGCTTAATGCCAACACTACGTGAGTGCTCAGTATTCAATGAGGAACTTTTGAAATTGGAAAAGGAAGAGATAAAGAAATTGGAAGCAGTGGACAAAATTCAGCATGAAAGAATTACAATTACATTAACAGGCGAACTGAGAAAAAAATTGGATTCTCTAGAGAAGAAAATTTCGAAAACAGCTGGATTAGAAAAAAATCTATATGTTTGCATGAACTGTAGAGTATTTTTAAGGAGAAATTTGGATGTTGAAAAAGGCTTAGTGAATGGAGCTATGGGTAAAGTTGTGGGTTTTGTGAACTACCAGAAAAAAGATGGGATTGAAATTTTAAAAATAAAGTTTGATCAGATTGAAGAGGTTAAACACATTTGTCGTTGTTCAGTCCGTTTTTTGCTTGTGAAAGACTTATATGTACGTAGGAAGCAGTTTCCGTTTTCTCTAGCATATGCTGTAACTATTCACAAGTCTCAAGGATTAACTGTAGATTGTGCTTTTGTGAACATTGGTTCAACTGTGTTCAAAGAAGGTATGGCTTATGTTGCTTTGTCACGAGTGAAAACGTTATCTGGTTCATTCATGATAGACTTTGATGACTCAAAAGTTAGTGCTGATGCAAATTGTGTAAAGGAGTATAATAGATTAGGAAGAACCTATGCTCCTCATTTAGGTCAGTATCCTGTATTGGAAAAACGTGTTGTTTCTCGGAAAAGGAGAATTGAGAATGTCTGTAATGAGGATGTAGAAAAGACAAAACAAAAGAAGAGTGATGTAATTGCAAGCAAAAAGAAAAAGGACAATGCTGAAGAGGTTGTTGGTTGTCATTTTGAAAATAGCTCTGGTGTCAACTGCTACGCTAATGTAGTGCTGAATGTTGTATTTTATCTTGAAAGTTTGCAAGAGCAGATAATAGTAAATCAGGGAAAAAGATTCTGTTCTGTGCTGAGTCTCCTTTTTGAAAAGCTGAGTATTGATAAAACTAAAATAGAAGGTGCTACTGAAATTAGAAAACTTTTAGATGTATGTTCAGGATGTACACAGTTTTCTCAAAATGTACAGCAAGATGCACAGGAATTCTTGATGTATTTTCTTCAGGTACTGGAAGAAGAAGGGGTACAAATACAAAATATGTTTGGTCTCTCTTTTAAATGGGAACATAGTTGTGAAAACTGTTTCAATACATGTGGCTCTAATGTTGATTCTGAAAGGTTTATTTATTTAACATTGCCAGAGAGTAAATCAGTCACTTTTGCTAAATTAGTTAAAGATGCTAATCATAGCATGGAATGCGGTGAGTGTAAATCTGACATGTTTTCAACGTTAATTTGAAAGGAATACGGACAGTATGTAATTTTAATGATGCAACGATGTAGAGCTGATGGTTCAAAATTGGATACTTTAACCCCTTCGCTGCTAGGCCTTTTCCCCTCCTGTGCTAAGCCCTTTTTGGGCTATTTGAGGTAGTGCGCGCTTAGGCCCCTGTAACTTTTTGACCACATTAGGTATCCACGCCAAATTTGCGTCCTTTTCTTCCAACATCTTGGGGATTCTAAAGGTACCCAGGGTTTGTGGATTCTCCTAGAGGGGTCACAGAAATTAGTCAAAATACAGCAATTTTTTTTTTTTTTTGTGAAAAATGTGAAAAACGGGCTGCAAATGAAAGCTTCTGGGTTTTTCTCTGCAAATGGTATCAAAAAAGGGTTTGTGGGGCTGAAATCACAATTTCTCCAGCTTTTAGGGAATGACAGACTTTTGTTAGAAAACCAACATTTTTTACACAGTTTTGGCATTTTTCTGGGACATACCCTATTTTTGCTATTTTTTGTGCTTTCAACCTCCTTCCAGTTAACGGTAGAAAAGGGTAACAAAACAATAATGGATCCTGGAAAGCTATACATTTTTAAAAAGTAGACAAAATTCTGAATTCAGCAAGGGGTCATTTGCGTAGATCCATCAAGGTTTCTTTATAGAAATTTACAGGCAAATATAGGAGAAATTAAAAATTTGTTGAAAAAAGCAGCCTCTTGAGTCAACGTTTTTACCTGTAACTTCTTCGAATTATGACATCTCTTTGAAAGCAATGTACCGTTACATCCGGTAGACCTTCCTGGTTGTGTGGACATATAGGACTTGTAGGTTCATCAAGAGCCCAACGAACCCAGAGTAGAAAAATGAGCAGCATTTTGTAATGTTTTTTTTTTTTGGTCCGGGTATATAGCAATTATTGTGGGAAAATGTATACTTGGAAAAATCGGTATGAAAGTCACCTATGTATTTCTGAAATGGGAAAAAATTACAGAGTTCAGAAACAGTGCATATTTGCACATTTTCGAAAGTGGGAATACTCATATTTGCATGACAATTATTGGTCATTTTTCAAAATGACTTTTTTTTTACACAATGTCTTTCATTTGGAAGGGAGAAATGCATCAAAAATCAACAGGTAATAACAGTAGCTTTACAAATTTGAACTACCCTAAGTCTCCCGAGAAAAATGGTACCTCACTTGTGTGGGTAGGCATAGTGCCCACGACAGGAAGTGGCTCAAAACCTAAGGTGAACACACCACATTTTCACACTGAAAATTTACACTTTTTTTGCAAAGAGTCTAGCTGTAGTTTTTGAACCCTAGCCCTGCCGGCACCTAGGGAAACCTAGCAAACCTATACATTTTTGAAAACTAGACACCCAGGGGAATCCAGGATGGGGTGACTTGACTGCCTCCCACCATGGTCTGTTACCCAGAATCCCTTGCAAACGTAAAAAATTGAAAAAACCCCCACATTTTCCCCACATTTCTGTGATGCAAAGTTCTGGAATCTGCGTGGATCCACAAATTTCCACCCACCCCGCGTTCCCCAAAGTCCTACGAGAAAAATGGTACCTCACTTGTGCGGGTCGGCCTAGTGCCCGCGACAGGAAACGGCGCAAAACGCAACGTGGTTTTGGAGTGAAAAATGACCCTTTTTTTGGCAAAGTGACTAGCTGTAGATTTTGTACCCTAGCCCTGCCGGCACCTAGGGAAACCTAGCAAACCTATACATTTCTGAAAACTAGACACCCAGGGGAATCCAGGATGGGGTGACTTGACTGCCTCCCACCATGGTCTGTTACCCAGAATCCCTTGCAAACGTAAAAAATTGAAAAAAAACCCACATTTTCCCCACATTTCTGTGATGCAAAGTTCTGGAATCTGCGTGGATCCACAAATTTCCACCCACCCCGCGTTCCCCAAAGTCCTACGAGAAAAATGGTACCTCACTTGTGCGGGTCGGCCTAGTGCCCGCGACAGGAAACGGCGCAAAACGCAACGTGGTTTTGGAGTGAAAAATGACCCTTTTTTTGGCAAAGTGACTAGCTGTAGATTTTGTACCCTAGCCCTGCCGGCACCTAGGGAAACCTAGCAAACCTATACATTTCTGAAAACTAGACACCCAGGGGAATCCAGGATGGGGTGACTTGACTGCCTCCCACCATGGTCTGTTACCCAGAATCCCTTGCAAACGTAAAAAATTGACAAAAAAAACACATTTTCCCCACATTTCTGTGATGGAAAGTTCTGGAATCTGCGTGGATCCACAAATTTCCACCCACCCCGCGTTCCCCAAAGTCCTACGAGAAAAATGGTACCTCACTTGTGCGGGTCGGCCTAGTGCCCGCGACAGGAAAAGGCGCAAAACGCAACGTTGTTTTTGGAGTGAAAAATGACCCTTTTTTTGGCAAAGTGACTAGCTGTAGATTTTGTACCCTAGCCCTGCCGGCACCTAGGGAAACCTAGCAAACCTATACATTTCTGAAAACTAGACACCCAGGGGAATCCAGGATGGGGTGACTTGACTGCCTCCCACCATGGTCTGTTACCCAGAATCCCTTGCAAACGTAAAAAATTGACAAAAAAAACACATTTTCCCCACATTTCTGTGATGGAAAGTTCTGGAATCTGCGTGGATCCACAAATTTCCACCCACCCCGCGTTCCCCAAAGTCCTACGAGAAAAATGGTACCTCACTTGTGCGGGTCGGCCTAGTGCCCGCGACAGGAAACGGCGCAAAACGCAACATGGTTTTGGAGTGAAAAATGACCCTTTTTTTGGCAAAGTGACTAGCTGTAGATTTTGTACCCTAGCCCTGCCGGCACCTAGGGAAACCTAGCAAACCTATACATTTCTGAAAACTAGACACCCAGGGGAATCCAGGATGGGGTGACTTGACTGCCTCCCACCATGGTCTGTTACCCAGAATCCCTTGCAGACGTAAACAATTGACAAAAAAAACACATTTTCCCCACATTTCTGTGATGGAAAGTTCTGGAATCTGCGTGGATCCACAAATTTCCACCCACCCCGCGTTCCCCAAAGTCCTACGAGAAAAATGGTACCTCACTTGTGCGGGTCGGCCTAGTGCCCGCGACAGGAAACGGCGCAAAACGCAACGTGGTTTTGGAGTGAAAAATGACCCTTTTTTTGGCAAAGTGACTAGCTGTAGATTTTGTACCCTAGCCCTGCCGGCACCTAGGGAAACCTAGCAAACCTATACATTTCTGAAAACTAGACACCCAGGGGAATCCAGGATGGGGTGACTTGACTGCCTCCCACCATGGTCTGTTACCCAGAATCCCTTGCAAACGTAAAAAATTGACAAAAAAAACACATTTTCCCCACATTTCTGTGATGGAAAGTTCTGGAATCTGCGTGGATCCACAAATTTCCACCCACCCCGCGTTCCCCAAAGTCCTACGAGAAAAATGGTACCTCACTTGTGCGGGTCGGCCTAGTGCCCGCGACAGGAAACGGCGCAAAACGCAACGTGGTTTTGGAGTGAAAAATGACCCTTTTTTTGGCAAAGTGACTAGCTGTAGATTTTGTACCCTAGCCCTGCCGGCACCTAGGGAAACCTAGCAAACCTATACATTTCTGAAAACTAGACACCCAGGGGAATCCAGGATGGGGTGACTTGACTGCCTCCCACCATGGTCTGTTACCCAGAATCCCTTGCAAACGTAAAAAATTGACAAAAAAAACACATTTTCCCCACATTTCTGTGATGGAAAGTTCTGGAATCTGCGTGGATCCACAAATTTCCACCCACCCCGCGTTCCCCAAAGTCCTACGAGAAAAATGGTACCTCACTTGTGCGGGTCGGCCTAGTGCCCGCGACAGGAAACGGCGCAAAACGCAACGTGGTTTTGGAGTGAAAAATGACCCTTTTTTTGGCAAAGTGACTAGCTGTAGATTTTGTACCCTAGCCCTGCCGGCACCTAGGGAAACCTAGCAAACCTATACATTTCTGAAAACTAGACACCCAGGGGAATCCAGGATGGGGTGACTTGACTGCCTCCCACCATGGTCTGTTACCCAGAATCCCTTGCAAACGTAAAAAATTGACAAAAAAAACACATTTTCCCCACATTTCTGTGATGGAAAGTTCTGGAATCTGCGTGGATCCACAAATTTCCACCCACCCCGCGTTCCCCAAAGTCCTACGAGAAAAATGGTACCTCACTTGTGCGGGTCGGCCTAGTGCCCGCGACAGGAAACGGCGCAAAACGCAACGTGGTTTTGGAGTGAAAAATGACCCTTTTTTTGGCAAAGTGACTAGCTGTAGATTTTGTACCCTAGCCCTGCCGGCACCTAGGGAAACCTAGCAAACCTATACATTTCTGAAAACTAGACACCCAGGGGAATCCAGGATGGGGTGACTTGACTGCCTCCCACCATGGTCTGTTACCCAGAATCCCTTGCAAACGTAAAAAATTGACAAAAAAAACACATTTTCCCCACATTTCTGTGATGGAAAGTTCTGGAATCTGCGTGGATCCACAAATTTCCACCCACCCCGCGTTCCCCAAAGTCCTACGAGAAAAATGGTACCTCACTTGTGCGGGTCGGCCTAGTGCCCGCGACAGGAAACGGCGCAAAACGCAACGTGGTTTTGGAGTGAAAAATGACCCTTTTTTTGGCAAAGTGACTAGCTGTAGATTTTGTACCCTAGCCCTGCCGGCACCTAGGGAAACCTAGCAAACCTATACATTTCTGAAAACTAGACACCCAGGGGAATCCAGGATGGGGTGACTTGACTGCCTCCCACCATGGTCTGTTACCCAGAATCCCTTGCAAACGTAAAAAATTGACAAAAAAAACACATTTTCCCCACATTTCTGTGATGGAAAGTTCTGGAATCTGCGTGGATCCACAAATTTCCACCCACCCCGCGTTCCCCAAAGTCCTACGAGAAAAATGGTACCTCACTTGTGCGGGTCGGCCTAGTGCCCGCGACAGGAAACGGCGCAAAACGCAACATGGTTTTGGAGTGAAAAATGACCCTTTTTTTGGCAAAGTGACTAGCTGTAGATTTTGTACCCTAGCCCTGCCGGCACCTAGGGAAACCTAGCAAACCTATACATTTCTGAAAACTAGACACCCAGGGGAATCCAGGATGGGGTGACTTGACTGCCTCCCACCATGGTCTGTTACCCAGAATCCCTTGCAAACGTAAAAAATTGACAAAAAAAACACATTTTCCCCACATTTCTGTGATGGAAAGTTCTGGAATCTGCGTGGATCCACAAATTTCCACCCACCCCGCGTTCCCCAAAGTCCTACGAGAAAAATGGTACCTCACTTGTGCGGGTCGGCCTAGTGCCCGCGACAGGAAACGGCGCAAAACGCAACGTGGTTTTGGAGTGAAAAATGACCCTTTTTTTGGCAAAGTGACTAGCTGTAGATTTTGTACCCTAGCCCTGCCGGCACCTAGGGAAACCTAGCAAACCTATACATTTCTGAAAACTAGACACCCAGGGGAATTCAGGATGGGGTGACTTGACTGCCTCCCACCATGGTCTGTTACCCAGAATCCCTTGCAAACGTAAAAAATTGACAAAAAAAACACATTTTCCCCACATTTCTGTGATGGAAAGTTCTGGAATCTGCGTGGATCCACAAATTTCCACCCACCCCGCGTTCCCCAAAGTCCTACGAGAAAAATGGTACCTCACTTGTGCGGGTCGGCCTAGTGCCCGCGACAGGAAACGGCGCAAAACGCAACGTGGTTTTGGAGTGAAAAATGACCCTTTTTTTGGCAAAGTGACTAGCTGTAGATTTTGTACCCTAGCCCTGCCGGCACCTAGGGAAACCTAGCAAACCTATACATTTCTGAAAACTAGACACCCAGGGGAATCCAGGATGGGGTGACTTGACTGCCTCCCACCATGGTCTGTTACCCAGAATCCCTTGCAAACGTAAAAAATTGACAAAAAAAACACATTTTCCCCACATTTCTGTGATGGAAAGTTCTGGAATCTGCGTGGATCCACAAATTTCCACCCACCCCGCGTTCCCCAAAGTCCTACGAGAAAAATGGTACCTCACTTGTGCGGGTCGGCCTAGTGCCCGCGACAGGAAACGGCGCAAAACGCAACGTGGTTTTGGAGTGAAAAATGACCCTTTTTTTGGCAAAGTGACTAGCTGTAGATTTTGTACCCTAGCCCTGCCGGCACCTAGGGAAACCTAGCAAACCTATACATTTCTGAAAACTAGACACCCAGGGGAATCCAGGATGGGGTGACTTGACTGCCTCCCACCATGGTCTGTTACCCAGAATCCCTTGCAAACGTAAAAAATTTAAAAAAAAAACACATTTTCCCCACATTTCTGTGATGGAAAGTTCTGGAATCTGCGTGGATCCACAAATTTCCACCCACCCCGCGTTCCCCAAAGTCCTACGAGAAAAATGGTACCTCACTTGTGCGGGTCAGCCTAGTGCCCGCGACAGGAAACGGCGCAAAACGCAAAGTGGTTTTGGAGTGAAAAATGACCCTTTTTTTGGCAAAGTGACTAGCTGTAGATTTTGTACCCTAGCCCTGCCGGCACCTAGGGAAACCTACCAAACCTATACATTTCTGAAAACTAGACACCCGGCGGTTTCCAGGGAGGTATGGCTTGCGTGGATCCCCCAACGTTTCCTTACCCAGAATCCCCTGCAAACCTCAATTTTTGCTCAAAAAATCACTTTTTTCACACATTTTGGGGTGGGAAAGTAGTGGCATCACCGGGCTCACACAAATTTACCACCACCCAGCGTTCCCCCAGGTCTCCCGGTAAAAATGGTGCCTCACTTGTGTGGGAGGCCCAAGTACCCGCGGCAGGCAAGGGCCCCAAACGTAGTGAGGCGACCTCAAGATGGCCTATCGCCAAACCACCTGGTTTTGCAAGGGGGGTCACTTTGGTTTTTGGCCCGGTGCGCGGCGGCCATCTAGGGAAACCTACCAAACCCAGGCATTTTTGAAAACTAGACACCCGGCGGCTTCCAGGGAGGTATGGCTTGCGTGGATCCCCCAACGTTTCCTTACCCAGAATCCCCTGCAAACCTCAATTTTTGCTCAAAAAATCACTTTTTTCACACATTTTGGGGTGGGAAAGTAGTGGCATCACCGGGCTCACACAAATTTACCACCACCCAGCGTTCCCCCAGGTCTCCCGGTAAAAATGGTGCCTCACTTGTGTGGGAGGCCCAAGTACCCGCGGCAGGCAAGGGCCCCAAAGGTAGTGAGGCCACCTCAAGATGGCCTATCGCCAAACCACCTGGTTTTGCAAGGGGGGTCACTTTGGTTTTTGGCCCGGTGCGCGGCGGCCATCTAGGGAAACCTACCAAACCCAGGCATTTTTGAAAACTAGACACCCGGCGGCTTCCAGGGAGTTATGGCTTGCGTGGATCCCCCAACGTTTCCTTACCCAGAATCCCCTGCAAACCTCAATTTTTGCTCAAAAAATCACTTTTTTCACACATTTTGGGGTGGGAAAGTAGTGGCATCACCGGGCTCACACAAATTTACCACCACCCAGCGTTCCCCCAGGTCTCCCGGTAAAAATGGTGCCTCACTTGTGTGGGAGGCCCAAGTACCCGCGGCAGGCAAGGGCCCCAAACGTAGTGAGGCGACCTCAAGATGGCCTATCGCCAAACCACCTGGTTTTGCAAGGGGGGTCACTTTGGTTTTTGGCCCGGTGCGCGGCGGCCATCTAGGGAAACCTACCAAACCCAGGCATTTTTGAAAACTAGACACCCGGCGGCTTCCAGGGAGGTATGGCTTGCGTGGATCCCCCAACGTTTCCTTACCCAGAATCCCCTGCAAACCTCAATTTTTGCTCAAAAAATCACTTTTTTCACACATTTTGGGGTGGGAAAGTAGTGGCATCACCGGGCTCACACAAATTTACCACCACCCAGCGTTCCCCCAGGTCTCCCGGTAAAAATGGTGCCTCACTTGTGTGGGAGGCCCAAGTACCCGCGGCAGGCAAGGGCCCCAAAGGTAGTGAGGCCACCTCAAGATGGCCTATCGCCAAACCACCTGGTTTTGCAAGGGGGGTCACTTTGGTTTTTGGCCCGGTGCGCGGCGGCCATCTAGGGAAACCTACCAAACCCAGGCATTTTTGAAAACTAGACACCCGGCGGCTTCCAGGGAGGTATGGCTTGCGTGGATCCCCCAACGTTTCCTTACCCAGAATCCCCTGCAAACCTCAATTTTTGCTCAAAAAATCACTTTTTTCACACATTTTGGGGTGGGAAAGTAGTGGCATCACCGGGCTCACACAAATTTACCACCACCCAGCGTTCCCCCAGGTCTCCCGGTAAAAATGGTGCCTCACTTGTGTGGGAGGCCCAAGTACCCGCGGCAGGCAAGGGCCCCAAAGGTAGTGAGGCCACCTCAAGATGGCCTATCGCCAAACCACCTGGTTTTGCAAGGGGGGTCACTTTGGTTTTTGGCCCGGTGCGCGGCGGCCATCTAGGGAAACCTACCAAACCCAGGCATTTTTGAAAACTAGACACCCGGCGGCTTCCAGGGAGGTATGGCTTGCGTGGATCCCCCAACGTTTCCTTACCCAGAATCCCCTGCAAACCTCAATTTTTGCTCAAAAAATCACTTTTTTCACACATTTTGGGGTGGGAAAGTAGTGGCATCACCGGGCTCACACAAATTTACCACCACCCAGCGTTCCCCCAGGTCTCCCGGTAAAAATGGTGCCTCACTTGTGTGGGAGGCCCAAGTACCCGCGGCAGGCAAGGGCCCCAAAGGTAGTGAGGCCACCTCAAGATGGCCTATCGCCAAACCACCTGGTTTTGCAAGGGGGGTCACTTTGGTTTTTGGCCCGGTGCGCGGCGGCCATCTAGGGAAACCTACCAAACCCAGGCATTTTTGAAAACTAGACACCCGGCGGCTTCCAGGGAGGTATGGCTTGCGTGGATCCCCCAACGTTTCCTTACCCAGAATCCCCTGCAAACCTCAATTTTTGCTCAAAAAATCACTTTTTTCACACATTTTGGGGTGGGAAAGTAGTGGCATCACCGGGCTCACACAAATTTACCACCACCCAGCGTTCCCCCAGGTCTCCCGGTAAAAATGGTGCCTCACTTGTGTGGGAGGCCCAAGTACCCGCGGCAGGCCAGGACAACAAACGTAGTGAGGCGACCTTTGGAATAGGCAATGTTGATGTTGCCTCACTACGTTTGGGGCCCTTGCCTGCCGCGGGTACTTGGGCCTCCCACACAAGTGAGGCACCATTTTTACCGGGAGACCTGGGGGAACGCTGGGTGGTGGTAAATTTGTGTGAGCCCGGTGATGCCACTACTTTCCCACCCCAAAATGTGTGAAAAAAGTGATTTTTTGAGCAAAAATTGAGGTTTGCAGGGGATTCTGGGTAAGGAAACGTTGGGGGATCCACGCAAGCCATACCTCCCTGGAAGCCGCCGGGTGTCTAGTTTTCAAAAATGCCTGGGTTTGGTAGGTTTCCCTAGATGGCCGCCGCGCACCGGGCCAAAAACCAAAGTGACCCCCCTTGCAAAACCAGGTGGTTTGGCGATAGGCCATCTTGAGGTGGCCTCACTACGTTTGGGGCCCTTGCCTGCCGCGGGTACTTGGGCCTCCCACACAAGTGAGGCACCATTTTTACCGGGAGACCTGGGGGAACGCTGGGTGGTGGTAAATTTGTGTGAGCCCGGTGATGCCACTACTTTCCCACCCCAAAATGTGTGAAAAAAGTGATTTTTTGAGCAAAAATTGAGGTTTGCAGGGGATTCTGGGTAAGGAAACGTTGGGGGATCCACGCAAGCCATACCTCCCTGGAAGCCGCCGGGTGTCTAGTTTTCAAAAATGCCTGGGTTTGGTAGGTTTCCCTAGATGGCCGCCGCGCACCGGGCCAAAAACCAAAGTGACCCCCCATGCAAAACCAGGTGGTTTGGCGATAGGCCATCTTGAGGTGGCCTCACTACCTTTGGGGCCCTTGCCTGCCGCGGGTACTTGGGCCTCCCACACAAGTGAGGCACCATTTTTACCGGGAGACCTGGGGGAACGCTGGGTGGTGGTAAATTTGTGTGAGCCCGGTGATGCCACTACTTTCCCACCCCAAAATGTGTGAAAAAAGTGATTTTTTGGGCAAAAATTGAGGTTTGCAGGGGATTCTGGGTAAGGAAACGTTGGGGGATCCACGCAAGCCATACCTCCCTGGAAGCCGCCGGGTGTCTAGTTTTCAAAAATGCCTGGGTTTGGTAGGTTTCCCTAGATGGCCGCCGCGCACCGGGCCAAAAACCAAAGTGACCCCCCTTGCAAAACCAGGTGGTTTGGCGATAGGCCATCTTGAGGTGGCCTCACTACCTTTGGGGCCCTTGCCTGCCGCGGGTACTTGGGCCTCCCACACAAGTGAGGCACCATTTTTACCGGGAGACCTGGGGGAACGCTGGGTGGTGGTAAATTTGTGTGAGCCCGGTGATGCCACTACTTTCCCACCCCAAAATGTGTGAAAAAAGTGATTTTTTGAGCAAAAATTGAGGTTTGCAGGGGATTCTGGGTAAGGAAACGTTGGGGGATCCACGCAAGCCATACCTCCCTGGAAGCCGCCGGGTGTCTAGTTTTCAAAAATGCCTGGGTTTGGTAGGTTTCCCTAGATGGCCGCCGCGCACCGGGCCAAAAACCAAAGTGACCCCCCATGCAAAACCAGGTGGTTTGGCGATAGGCCATCTTGAGGTGGCCTCACTACCTTTGGGGCCCTTGCCTGCCGCGGGTACTTGGGCCTCCCACACAAGTGAGGCACCATTTTTACCGGGAGACCTGGGGGAACGCTGGGTGGTGGTAAATTTGTGTGAGCCCGGTGATGCCACTACTTTCCCACCCCAAAATGTGTGAAAAAAGTGATTTTTTGGGCAAAAATTGAGGTTTGCAGGGGATTCTGGGTAAGGAAACGTTGGGGGATCCACGCAAGCCATACCTCCCTGGAAGCCGCCGGGTGTCTAGTTTTCAAAAATGCCTGGGTTTGGTAGGTTTCCCTAGATGGCCGCCGCGCACCGGGCCAAAAACCAAAGTGACCCCCCTTGCAAAACCAGGTGGTTTGGCGATAGGCCATCTTGAGGTGGCCTCACTACGTTTGAGGCCCTTGCCTGCCGCGGGTACTTGGGCCTCCCACACAAGTGAGGCACCATTTTTACCGGGAGACCTGGGGGAACGCTGGGTGGTGGTAAATTTGTGTGAGCCCGGTGATGCCACTACTTTCCCACCCCAAAATGTGTGAAAAAAGTGATTTTTTGAGCAAAAATTGAGGTTTGCAGGGGATTCTGGGTAAGGAAACGTTGGGGGATCCACGCAAGCCATACCTCCCTGGAAGCCGCCGGGTGTCTAGTTTTCAAAAATGCCTGGGTTTGGTAGGTTTCCCTAGATGGCCGCCGCGCACCGGGCCAAAAACCAAAGTGACCCCCCTTGCAAAACCAGGTGGTTTGGCGATAGGCCATCTTGAGGTGGCCTCACTACCTTTGGGGCCCTTGCCTGCCGCGGGTACTTGGGCCTCCCACACAAGTGAGGCACCATTTTTACTGGGAGACCTGGGGGAACGCTGGGTGGTGGTAAATTTGTGTGAGCCCGGTGATGCCACTACTTTCCCACCCCAAAATGTGTGAAAAAAGTGATTTTTTGAGCAAAAATTGAGGTTTGCAGGGGATTCTGGGTAAGGAAACGTTGGGGGATCCACGCAAGCCATACCTCCCTGGAAGCCGCCGGGTGTCTAGTTTTCAAAAATGCCTGGGTTTGGTAGGTTTCCCTAGATGGCCGCCGCGCACCGGGCCAAAAACCAAAGTGACCCCCCTTGCAAAACCAGGTGGTTTGGCGATAGGCCATCTTGAGGTGGCCTCACTACCTTTGGGGCCCTTGCCTGCCGCGGGTACTTGGGCCTCCCACACAAGTGAGGCACCATTTTTACCGGGAGACCTGGGGGAACGCTGGGTGGTGGTAAATTTGTGTGAGCCCGGTGATGCCACTACTTTCCCACCCCAAAATGTGTGAAAAAAGTGATTTTTTGGGCAAAAATTGAGGTTTGCAGGGGATTCTGGGTAAGGAAACGTTGGGGGATCCACGCAAGCCATACCTCCCTGGAAGCCGCCGGGTGTCTAGTTTTCAAAAATGCCTGGGTTTGGTAGGTTTCCCTAGATGGCCGCCGCGCACCGGGCCAAAAACCAAAGTGACCCCCCTTGCAAAACCAGGTGGTTTGGCGATAGGCCATCTTGAGGTGGCCTCACTACCTTTGGGGCCCTTGCCTGCCGCGGGTACTTGGGCCTCCCACACAAGTGAGGCACCATTTTTACCGGGAGACCTGGGGGAACGCTGGGTGGTGGTAAATTTGTGTGAGCCCGGTGATGCCACTACTTTCCCACCCCAAAATGTGTGAAAAAAGTGATTTTTTGGGCAAAAATTGAGGTTTGCAGGGGATTCTGGGTAAGGAAACGTTGGGGGATCCACGCAAGCCATACCTCCCTGGAAGCCGCCGGGTGTCTAGTTTTCAAAAATGCCTGGGTTTGGTAGGTTTCCCTAGATGGCCGCCGAGCCCTGGGCAAAAAACAAAAGTAACCCCCCTTGCATAACCAGATTACCTATTGTTACTACAGCGTGAGAATTTAGGAATAATACTGCAAAGAAAATGTGGCAGACAATTTGAGGTTTACAGGACAATGGGGATAAAAAATATTTTTCAAATCACTAGAGAGACATCACCATGAACTCCCAAAGGTTTTCGACAATATCTACAGTTGGTGGGTTATTCTTACATGGAAAGTGTACCTTGGCAGAGAAACAAAAAAAAAAGATTCCTGCACAACCATCTATTCCTCAAACACACACACATACTGGTTGGATTTGGCACGAGGGCAAGTCATGGTTCAGTGTATTAAATTTTATTAACAAGAGATTTCACAAATATGAAATGCACTGTCAATAATTAAATTCACAAAAAACCAAACCAATGACTTGCAGCTCGTGAGCTGTAAAGCCACGTCAAGGCACCAACCGCTTTACAGGCCATTCACACACCTTTCATACGTGATACAAACAAGACCATTCGCACCACCAGGTACAAAAGCAACACAGTACAAAAATCACCAAAAAGGGACAAGGTACACCCTGCTTCAAAAAAACAAATATTACTGCACAGTCATCTAACCCGCAAGCACACGCACATACTGGTTGGATTTGGCACGAGGGTGAGTGATGGTTCAGTAGATAAAATTGTATTACCAAGTGATTTCACAAAAAATGAAATGCACTGGTAATAATTGAAAGGGCAAGAAACTGAACCATTGACTCACAGCTCGTGAGCTGTAAAGCCACGACAAGGCACCAACCTCTTTACAGGCCATTCATACACCTTTCATACGTGTGAGACATACAAAACCATTCACACCGCCAGCCGCGGGCCCATCACATAACAAAACTCACACCGGCACACAGCGCCATTCAAGGGCCCATCACTTTCACACGCCCACAATCCAGACACAGCAACTACACAGGCAGAAGGATTGCGTGGAGTGGCACTCAGCTAGCAGTGTGTGTAGTGACCAGCAGAAAGTCACTACTCACACACAGCCAGCCAAGCACCGGTCGACACACACCGCTAGCCAAACGCCAGTCCACGCACACCGCTAGCCAAGCGCCAGTCCAGGCACACCACCATCCAATCGCCAGTCCAGGCACACCGGCAGCCAATCGCCAATCCACCTACACCGCCAGCCAAGCTCCAGTCCACGGACACCACCAGACAAGCACCATTCCACACACACCGCCAGCCAAGCTCCAGTCCACACACACCACCAGACAAGCTCCAGTCCACGGACACCACCAGCCAAGCTCCAGTCCACGGACACCACCAGCCAAACACCAGTCCGCACACACCACCAGTCCACACACACTGCCAGCCAAGAACCAGTCCACGCACAGCGCCAGCCAAGCACCATTCCACGCACACCACCAGCCAAGCACCATTCCACGCACACCGCCAGCCAAGCACCATTCCACGCACACCACCAGCCACGCACACCACCAGCCACGCACCAGTCCACGCACACCGCCAGTCCATGCACACCGCCAGTCCACGCACACCGTCAGCCAAGCACCATTCCATGCACACCACCAACCAAGTGCCAGTCCACACACACCAACAGCCAAGCGCAAGCCTACACACACCGCCATCACATTTTGGATTTTTTTAGAAAAAAATAAAAACACAAACAAATTGCAAATAGATAAAAATCTTCTAACAGAAAATCAGCAACTAAATACATTGCACTAACACCAACATTGAAACAGAATCAAATTATCCAAAGAATACAGACCAGCCAGTTCACTTTACCACTCAAGAATCCTCCCAAAAAATTTTTCGCGTGTGGTACGCTCTAAAACAAGCAGAGAGACACAGTGCAGGATGAGAGGGACAATCGGGGCAGTACATACGACACTCCTTCCGCGTACCTCTTCGCCAACAGACTCTACATCTCCTACTGGGAAAATCTTTTGCGGGTGTGGGAGGAATGTGATCTGGAAAGTGGCGTTCTTTCAATCTAGCAACATCCTCCACCAGTCCAACTCTAGGAACACTTGCCTGTTCCACTACAACAAGGCTGCCTATTACAGACTCCTGAAACTTAACAAAAGTCATCGTTGACTCAGGGCAAGAATCCTGGAACACAACAAAAGCATTAAACATTGCCAAGTGGAAAAGATGGATAGCCAACTTCTTGTACCAAATGTAAGCCTTACGAAGAGCAGTGTAAGGTTCCAACCTCTGATCTACTCTGTCAACACCACCCATGTACCTATTATAGTCTAAAACACATACAGGTTTGCGCGCTTCAGCGACCTGACCCCAAACAGTCACAGGTGCAGTGCTTTCATCATGGATGGAAGTCAGCATGTAGACATCTCTCCTGTCTGTAAACTTCACAGCAAGAAGCTCCGGGCAACGCAACGCACTGCACTGTCCCCGCACAAGCTTTTGACAAACAAGTTCTTTCGGAAAACCTTTACGGTTACAGCGGACTGTGCCACAAGCAAAAGTGTCCACTTTGGCCAATTCCCTGAACAACCGTACACCAGTGTAGAAGTTATCTACATATAAATGGTGGCCTTTGTTAAAAAATCCTCTTCCAAGTTCCCAAACAATTTTCTCAGTCACTCCAAAAGTGGACGGACAACCAGGGAGGTTAAACCTAGATTCCTTACCGGTGTACACCCTGAAATTAGAGACATATCCAGTCCTACTGTCACACAGCATATACAGCTTTATTCCATAGCGCGCCCTCTTACTAGGAATGTATTGCCTAAAAACCAAGCGGCCCTTGAACAACACCAAAGACTCATCCACTGCAATTTCTCTACCAGGGGCATAAATCTCAGAAAATCGATCAACAAAGTGATCAAGGACAGGCCTAATCTTAAAAAGACGGTCACAATCAGGGTGATCTCGTGGCAACGCTAAACCATTATCTACAAAGTGCATCATCCGAAGCAGAAGCAAATACCTGTCACGACTCATGACTGCCGGAAAAATAGACGTTGCCATCAAGGGACTGCTAGACCAATATGAAGCCAATGATGGCTTCCTTAGCAAGCCCATCAAAAAAGTTAAACCCAAGAACTTCTTCATCTCTTCAACATTTGTGGGAGTCCACCGGGTAGCTCTAGAGTGTGGCTTAAGACTGGCACTGTTGTCCCTCAAAAACTGTTCGGCATACAAATTAGTCTGCTCAACAATCTCTGCCAAAAACACATCGTCCATAAACAACTGAAAAAAATTTACAGGCAAAAAGTTCTCGGTATTCACTCTAGACCCTGGAACACCAGTAAACTCAGGAAATTCCGGCTGCACCATGCCAGGGGCAACCCAGAGGTCATCACTTTCAACGGGAAGACTTGCAGCCCCAGCCTGCAGCCCAGATGTCTCTTGCCGCACTACACCAACGGAAAGGCTTGCAGCCCCAGCCTGCAGCCCAGATGCCTCTTGCCGCACTACACCAACGGGAAGCCTTGCAGTCCCAGCCTGCAGCCCAGATGTCTCTTGCCGCACTACACCAACGGGAAGCCTTGCAGTCCCAGCCTGCAGCCCAGATGTCTCTTGCCGCACTACACCAACGGGAAGCCTTGCAGGCGCAGGCTGCAGCCCAGATGCCTCTTGCCGCACTATCGGCACATCAGTCTCCTCCTCTAACACAGGCACTTCATCCGCGCTAAGAGTATCTTCATCATCCGATGACCCCATACGGAGAGAAAACTCACTGCCAGAATCGTCCCCTGCCCCCTCTCCCTCAGAAGCAGAGTCAGTCTCTGACCCAATATCAGAGGAAGACTCAAACAGCAAACCAACAACCTGCTGAGCAGTCATCCTGCGGCTAGCCATTATACCTACTAAGATGGAAGACTGCACAAACAAGTCAACAACAACCAACAATGTGCAAACCAAGTAAGTAAAGAAATGTGTACCTTATATCAATAAGATCAATGTACTCAAAAACTATACAATCCAAAATCAAAAGAGACAGCTACACTCACCAGAAACAAACTCTGCAGTGACACAGCAAAGACCAACGATATCAAACTAGAAAGAAGAAAAAAAAACAAATTACTCACAAGACAACAAAATACACATCATGCACCAATGCAAAAAGTTTTTGAAACTCAAAAACCAAACATACTGCTATTATTACACCATTTGCAAAAAAAACAGGCAGAGAAATCAAACACATTTGCATTGTACAAAAAAACAGTCTCTTACCAAACTACACAAACAGCAAAACCACCAGAACCAAAATGTCACCGTGAACAGAAGAAAAGCCTTCACCTAGAACAAAAAAGTAAACAAAAAAAACATTACAATTGGAAATCACAAAACATATAACAATAAACATTATAACATGCCATGTCACTACCCAAATGGTCAATCGGTTTGTGTGCCAGGTCAGGCAGAAAACAGCAGGAAAAAAAAGGCTATTCAGTCCCGGGGCAGGTGACCCAAATACATATAACAAATTGCACCCTGGAAGCGAGGGGTCACTTCTATTTCTAATTGAACTAATTCCCTGGTGTCTAGTGGGCTTTTCTGCCTCCAATGGGAGCAGAAACGGCAAAAAAATAAAACCGATCTGCCCACAGAGGGGGCAGAAAAGTCTTCAAAACATTTAGGGGCCCAAGGAAGCGACCCTTGCCCAAGGGGTCGCTTCCTACAATAATATTTATATCCCTGGTGTCTAGTGGGCTTTTCTGCCCCCCCCCAAAGAGCAGAAACGGACAGAAAGACGACCAATCTGCCCCCAGGGGTGGGCAGAAAAGTATTCTAAAAAATTAGGCCGCAAAGGAAGCGACCCTTGCCCAAGGGGTCGCTTCCTACATAAAGAAAAAGACATCCCTGGTGTCTAGTGGGCTTTTCTGCCCCCCCTGGGGGCAGAAACGGGCAGAAAGACGACCGATCTGCCCCCAGGGGGGGCAGAAAAGTCTCCTAATCACTTTACCACCCTAGGAAGCGACCCTTGCCCAAGGGGTCGCTTCCTACATAACGAAATAGACATCCCTGGTGTCTAGTGGGCTTTTCTGCCCCCCCTAGGGGGAGAAACGGGCAGAAAGAAGACCGATCTGCCCCCAGGGGGGGCAGAAAAGTCTTCAAATTATTTGGCCCCCAAAGGAAGCGACCCTTGCCTAAGGGGTCGCTTCCTACATAGCATAACCAATATCCCTGGTGTCTAGTGGGCTTTTCTGCCCCCCCCGGGGGCAGAAACGCGCAGAAAGCGGACCGATCTGCCCCCAGGGGGGGCAGAAAAGACTTCAACAAAATTTGCCCCCAAGGAAGCGACCCTTGCCCAAGGGGTCGCTTCCTACATAGTAGGAACAGCATCCCTGGTGACTAGTGGGCTTTTCTGCCCCCCCCGGGGGCAGAAACGCGCAGAAAGCGGGCCGATCTGCCCCCAGGGGGGGCAGAAAAGACTTTGCAAAATTTTCGTCCCCAAGGAAGCGACCCTTGCCTAAGGGGTCGCTTCCCAAACTCCAAATACAAAATCCCTGGTGTCTAGTGGGGCATCCCTACTCCACGATCGCGACGCTGTGCGCGATCGTGGAGCAGGAATGCCCTGTATTGAGAGATCGGGGGAGAGGAAATACTCTTTCCTCTCCCCCGATGCCTCAATACTAGAGATTTCACCGCCGCGGCCCCCACCAGACGCCAAACACCTACCTCTGCTCCCCTCGGACGCGCTGGAAGAAATGGATTCCAGCGCGTCCAACGCTTCCTGATGACGCCGGCGCGCGCTGTGCGCGCTGACGTCATCAGAAAGCGTGGGGGGGCTCGGGGGGGGTCGGGGGTGGCAGCGGAAGCTCTTCCGCTGCCACCCCCGTAAAGGGGGCCAAGATCGAGGGACAAGGGGGGGAGCGCCAGCGCTTCCCCCGGGGGCTGTCCTCATGACGGAACGGTTCCGTCATGAGCACAGCCCAACCGATGCTCATGACGGAACCGTTCCGTCATGAGCATCGAAGGGGTTAATAAAGAAGTTTACAGGACAGCAATTATCAATTTCAGGAAAAACTTTTGTAACAGTTGCAATAATTTTCCATGATGGACCTACTGTAACTTCTGGTCATTACACAGTTTATCTAAAATGTAAAAAAGGCTGGACAATGTGTAATGATTGTCAATTGGTTTTTAAGCAACGTTTGCCTTTTGATTTAGCAAATTCCTATCTAATCTTCCTGAAACCAAAATTTTAGAGAGAATTGGCAACATCTGTACAAATCAATTTTACCATTTTATTGGATTACCATTGGAATTTTCTAATAAAAAGATTTTTAAAATTACCATTTGGCCTAAAGGAAAGGTAACCAATTGTATTGTGGACTAATTTAATTCCTCATTAATCTTTCGGAAACCAAAATTTTAGAGAGAATTGGTAACATCTGTACAAATCAAATTTTGGAATTTTATTGGATTACCATTGGAAATTTAATCAAAAAAGAATGTAAAAATTACCATTTGGCCTAAAGGAAAGGTAACCAGATGTTTTGTGGAGTTATTTGAGATATATTATTTTTGTGATTATGCTTCTGTAACAAAATTGTCAGACGGTATTTTTTAGAAATAGTTATTGTTATTAGATGAAATTTCTTTTGAATATTTTGCATTTCTATAATGTTATGTTTAAGTGAGAAGAGATTCTGGGCTTTTTTAAAACAATCTTTGAGATTGTTATTTTTTTTTTGCCCGCTGTTAAATGATGAATGCAATTGCTTTCACGATTAATAGTGAAATGCAATATATTCTGAAAACAGCAAAAAAATGGCAAAAAATTGTTTTTTGAAAATATGTAAATACGTGTACTGTATTATAAAATGTTTTATTAAATATTAATACTTTTTTCTTTTTTTCAGATTGAGAAAGAAAATTTTTGAAAAATAAAACTATTTTTCTAGCAATTTAAATAAAATTTTAATTGATATTTAATTTTTTGGGTGGGTCAGGTAAGTCAGAAATTTTATGGTCCTTTTTTTCCACTTCTCCTCAATCAGATTTTCACTTTTTCGTTATTAATCCCTCAAGGACTTTGTAATGTGGTAATTGTTTTTTAGTGTTTTAAAAAAAAAAAAAAAATACGCTTACCGTACGTGAAAGGTAAGGTTGGCTCTTAAAAGAGCCGTTGTGTTCATACAGGGACAGAGGAAAGAAAGAATGGGAGTATTAGCTGGTAGGACAAATGTGCTGGTCTATTCTGTTGTTAATTAGGGGAACACTGGTCTCCCCACGAACAATTAGACCATGACAATTTGAGCACCGCATTGTAACCCTCGCAAATCGATGGTTAGTTTCCAGAGGACCAGAAAAAGGTGATTCTCCTCCCACAGATGAAGGGCTCAGCTGAGCTGCCGAAGATGGACTCGGCTGAGCTGCTGTGGATGTGCTCGGTCGACTTACTGAAGGGTTAGCTCCAGTATGTCGAGCATTTGTCCTAGGGTGTACATCCTCAAGGTGTCTTAACATAGTGTGATTCCCGAAGGAATACTTCTTGTTAGGATTACCTCTAGAAAGTACACGCTGGCAAAGCTTGCAAGTCACTAAAGGAGCATTAACCTTTTTCTGGCCATCAGGAAACGTAAAATACTCCCATATAAAAGAGCTCTTTTGTTTCCTCCTTCTCTGCCTGATGGTGGTGCTGCTAGCCTCACTCTCAGAAGAGGAGTGCTGGTCTGCCATCGTATCCCAAAGACAACTCAGCTCCTTCTCCTAAGGGATCACAAGCAGAAATGAGGGGAATGGGTGTGGTGTAGGAGAGTTCTAGAACTGAAAGTAGTTTCAACCAATCAAAAGTGTTGTTTCTTGATCACATGACCCACCGTGCGCGTACGTTATGCTTACGGAGCGCTTACGGAGCGCTTACGGTAAAAGTACGCATGCGCGTATAGAAGACACGCGCATGCGCATAACAGGCACGCCCCAACACTTCTGCGTAACGTGCGCGTGTAGCGTATCCGCTTACGCGCCGCGTACGCAGTACGCACATCTACGTAAATTGCGTAACTATACGCAAAAAGCGTAGAAAAATTACGTACATAAAGCAACACGTGCGCTTACAGGAAGCTTACCGTACGCGTACGGAGAAAAAAAAAAAAAATAAATATGGAAAAAAAGAATCATTATGTTATACTAATATATCTTACTTGTTTGGTTAAAAAAAAAAGGTGAAAAAAATATATATTGCAGAATTTTTAAAATTTTACCATAGTGTTTAAAGAGAATATAAAGTAAAAATAAAAAGATGTAAAAAACCTTGCAAAAAAAAAAAAAAAAAAACACGTTAAATATAAGAATTAGCATTTAAAAAACCATACAAATTCACTGAAAAAACCATGGGTTTCACACACGTTATAGTTAGGAATTAGCATTTAAAAAACCTTGCAAATTCACTGAAAAAACCATAGGTTTCACACATGTTATAGTTAGCTGGACATTTCACTCGTAAAAAAACAATGAAATTCCCCCGTTATAGTTAGTTCAGCTAACTATAACTCGCGCGCCCGCAATCCACTGCTGATGACGTCACATATTACATCACTCATGACATGGTCAGTGACATCACTCATGACATCACTGATGACATCTCAAATGACATCCCTGATGACATCACTAATGACATCAGCCATTGAGTATGCGTTTCTGAACAATTTTAATATGTTTAATATATATAGGAAAAGGTCTGTTGAAGAATGAGTGGGTGTAGAAGTGTGTAAATGGATGATTTTCTGTGGTGCGTAACTAACTCTATAAGTGAGTCATTAAATGTAACTTACTGCAGACTAGTGACTAAACTGTGTAAATGTCTGTATGTTTCTGTATTTTGGTGTATAAGTGGCTGCATGGTTTTGTGAACACCTATATGAGTGTCTATATGAGTTATTGATTGCTTGTCTCAGTATCTGTATGGGTTTCTGAGTGTTTGTGTGGGTAGGGTGTGTGTGACTCTATGCATAGATGTGTGAGTGGGTGATTCTATGGATGCATGGTTTTAAGAGTGCATCTGTGATGGACTGTATGGTAGAGTGAGTGTATGTATGGGTGTGTTAGGGATTGAATGTATATCTCAGTGGTACATTTGTGACTAACTACATATGTGAAAGGCAGTCTATATGCGTGTAAGAGTATATAAGTGGGTATATGTGAGAGTGTGTGATTGTGAGAGTGACTGTATGGATGAGTGTGTGCTTGTATCAATGATTCAATAAGAGCGTAAGAATGTGGTACTATTTTTATGATTAAGTGAACCTGAGTGTGTATAATTACATAGGTGAGTAAATGGGAGTATAATTATTTGCATGACTGACAAGGTGTGAGAGTACCTCTATGGATGATTGGTAGTGTGTGAGTGTCTATATAGGTATATAAATGCATATGATAGTTTTGTATGTTGTGACTGTAAGTATGAGTGACTGTACAGGTGAATGAGTGGAGGTGTATGTAGACTTAAGAGTTAATAAGTGGGTATGTAGTCATTGGTATTGCAGTATGTATGGTTTTGAGAATGGAACTCTTAAATTTTGATTCGGTGTATCAAAGGTTATATTAGGGTGTGAGAAGATGTGGTAATTTATCACATGGATGACGTCATCAGTGATGTCATCAGGGATGTCATTTGAGATGTCATCAGTGATGTCATGAGTGATGTCACTGACCATGTCATGAGTGATGTAATATGTGACGTCATCAGCAGTGGATTGCGGGCGAGCGAGTTATAGTTAGCTGAACTAACTATAACGGGGGAATTTCATTGGTTTTTTACGAGTGAAATGTCCAGCTAACTATAACATGTGTGAAACCTATGGTTTTTTCAGTAAATATATTTATATATATATATATCTCAATTAAAAAAAAACAAAGGTTAAGGCTAAGTTATTGGTAGGAGGAAAACGCGTTTTGGGACCCTCCTTTTTTCTCAGCCCCCGCTTGACGAATCACCCCGAGACTTTCAGGGTAGGAGCTGAGCGGATCGCCCCATTAGTTTTGAAAATTTCACGAAGATAAGTCAACCGGCGCCAAAGTTATTCAAAATACAATTTTCAGATTTCCTATGGGAACTCGGTCCTAACTATAACTATCTACTGGCGACCGCCAGTAGATAATATATATATATATATATATATATATATATATATATATATATATATATATATACATATATATATATATATTGTCCAACAAAATGCCCAAGCATATATATATTATCTACTGGCGGTCGTGGGTAGATATAGTTAGGACCTATTTTCCATAGGAAATCCGCAACATTCTATTTGGAATAACTTTGGTGCCGATTGACGAATCTTTGCAAAATTTTCCAAACGTTTGGCCAGCTCCGGTCCGCTTGTATCCTGAAAGTTTCATGGGGATTCATCAAGCAGGGGCCTAGAAAAAGCATTTTTATTGTACTTGAGATGGGTGAAGCAGTTCGAAGGGAAGTTTGGGAGTAAGTTCACAACTGCAGAAAGCACAAAGTTAAAGGTGTACAGTTGAGGAAGTAAGCTTAGTTCAGGTTGTAGGCTATAGATATATTTTTAGGTAGTCGAGTTGGGGGAATTGTGGCAGAAACATTTAGGTTTGGGGGGTATCCTGATGTATAGTGAGGTCAAAGGTTTTGTAATACGATTTGCTTAGGAATGGTTATGTTTGTGATGTGTTCCTGCTTCATTAATGCAGTTACAATTTGTCAGCGGTCTGTGCTGTACTCTCTCGTCTAAAGTGTCTGTGTATGGCTTAGTAAAAGCCAAAAGGGATTTTCATTAGGGCTGCGCCACAAAAGTGACACAACCCCGATGCAAAACGTTGGTAAATGTGCCGCTAAGATTATATTTCGAATTGATACATGATAGGGTAAAAGATTGTGCATGCATTTCACAGCAAGCAAACATCCATTAATGAAAAATTACGTACAAATATCTCTTAGGCTGTATCCTGATTTTTTGCACTTTGCTGACGCAGTAGGGATCTGTATGTTTCCATTGCATACATTAACCTGAAAAGTCTCTGACAATGCATGGGCTGCAGAAAGCAGAGCTCTCAAGCATAGGGAAATAATTCAATTTGCGTTTCTGACCTCTTCCATTGACAAAACATGCATATTTGGAGCTAATTCATTTGATGAAAAAAAGAAGCGCACAGACTCCTTTCTGCGCCTAAGTTTGTGCAGACACGGCATAATGATAAGGCACTGGATACTCATGCACAAGGGGCTACACTGGTGCACTGCATCTGCAGGGCCAGCCTTTAGCATGGGTGAGTTGGGCCCAGCCCTGGGCGCCAATTTTCTGCGGGGTGCATGGAGCTGTGCGCATTAAGTTTATGCCAATCATCTTGCTCCAGCCTTGTCCTTGTCCCTTTCTGTTGGGTTATGTCTGATTTGTAAGTTTAAAGCGTTTTTGTAGTCCTTCATTATCATTGGAGGGCCATGTTTTTAACACTCCTTTAGCCCCCTTCCTTGCCCTCCCTTCACCCTCTGACCCCTGCTGGCACACATCAATAAAACCATCATCTGCATGAGGCAGCTAGGCTGCAGTATTTGGGTGAGCTGTGGGAGGTCCAGGGATGTTTGCGTTCAGGGGTCAGTCCCTGCTCATCCAGGTACAGACCAGTGAACGCAAAAGGGTCTCCCTGCTGCCTCATTTAATTCACTATCATCAGCAAAAGTGCTAAATTTATCTCCGCCCACGCCGCAATCTCTGCGCACATGTGCTGTAATTCTGCCAACCGGCATAGTCAGATTGGTAAGGCGGGCACTCGGGCAATGGCCAAGGGGCCAGTATCCGGGTTCCAGCTGTGGGCTGCTTTTTTGGGCAGCATGGGGCCCGCTTTGGGCTGTGTCTGTGCTTTTCGGATGCCGCCAGAGGCCCAGTGGGTGCCTGAGAGGCCTTTCTGGAGGCAGGTGGGCCTCTGTTACCTCTCTTTTACCAACCGGCGGTGGTGTCACTCCCTTTCTCTCACCAGGCCGCCCATTAATGTATGCAGATTGAGCAGGGGCAGGCCCCCCACCCCCGAGCAGGAGGGGCCTCACTTGTATTCAGGAGTTAACTAATGCGTGCTTTTAAAAAAAAATCTAAGTGAAGTTAAAAAAAACATGCCCCCCACTCCCCCCCCCCTTTCATAATACTTCGCCAAAGCAGTGTTTTGCGTAAAGGCAATCCGCAAATGTTGGCCACTTTTTTTTAGCATGTCCGGGCCTATATTTGATCCCAATCCAGCCCTGCCAACCGGTACATTAAGAGATGCACAGACTACATGTCTAGTGTTAAAGAATTGCAGATTAGGAACATAGGCCCTGTAGCTAACGTAGAGTGAAAGAAGCCCCCGCCCCCCACTCCATATAATTCGTGGGATGTCTGGAAGCCCAGGAGACATTTCTTCGATGACGACGTTCACAGGTAAGGTCACAGCGGAGTGCTTGTCCCCGCGCAGAGGTGACTCTGAGACCTATTGATGCACTCTAAACACATTTAATCAAATTTGCATGCCAGAATTGGGTTTCAGATAGGGTAATTACATAGCTCCGTGGTACAAGGTAATCGAGACTGGTCGCATCCGCCATTCTACATTAACTCCTTTCCCTAATTCTTGGCCCTGCTGTCTGAAATGCCTGGCTTTATGTTACATGATTAAATGGAACATGAGGTTGAGTTTGGAAGAACACGGTCTGCGTGTGCTGAACTGCATGGAAATAGTCGCTGTAGTTTTTATTTTTATTTATAGAGGAACTTCGTAGGAGCCTTGAAAAATCAAATGTATTGTTTTCAATCGAGTCTGTGAATTAAAATAAAAAGAAGCCCGAGCCATTTGTTCACAAACATGAAAAGAAAAACAGACCAACTTAACAGGCGCTTTTCAGTTTACTAATTCTTGAATGTAGCAGTAGTGGCATAAAATGTCATTTGACCCTGATGACATCACATAGACTGACTTTCATTATGCCTTCTTTAATAGTTTGTTATTTTTCACCCTTTTATGTAACTTCATCATTTTTAAGCGGGCCAGGGTGCCTTTCCTTGGGTGAAAAATAAATGAAAAGGAAGTTTCCAGACAGCAAAAGTTTCCATTTTGTGGCAAACTTTCCTATTGCATAAAGTATTAATCGGATAGGTGCATAAAATGGATACAAATTGCCACAAAAATAACTTTGAATTGGCCTTTTACAGTTTTACACCAGGAAACATGGTATAGTCAGTGCATGGAGGCGAGGTAACAAAACATTATATAAAACAGCCACAAATCACTAGTAGTGGCCGTTTACAATAATGTGGGGAACCACAAAGGAAAGTTTATTGCTGAACTCTTTAGAGCATTTGTAGTTTTAGCAGAGATTCAACCAAATACGGTCCTGTGAGGGTATGGTACCAGAATTGAGTTGTCAGAATGGTATATGACATAAACAACATACCGTAAATTTCGTTTACAAAAATGTCACCCCCTTCAGTTATCAATAGAAAACCTGCACACAGTGAGATGAAAACTGTGTAACTATTGAGTACACATTATATCAGAGATTTCGTGTAATTCCTGCAACATTATACTGTATTGCCCACAGCTAGTCTGTAATTTATCGAAAAAGTTTTATGTATTAAAGTGCTCGCTGCTCACCCTCTGCATCACATACTTTCGGAGTCTAAAAGTAGCTAGTCCCTTCGGTTAAAAGAAACGAGATTTGGCAAAACCTGCAAGCCAGGAAAAAAGATATGGTTTAAAATGGAAGTGAGGTGACTGTGGTTCTTGTTAAGACTGCATGGCCATGACAATGTGAAAGACTACGGCACGATTAATCATTGTGTCGCGTTGCCTTTGCATCACGGGTGGTGGGGCAGGGGCACATCAATAAATACTTAAGTCAGATTTACCAAGCAGCGTAAAACCATCTCCACCCATGGATTTTGGCATAGTCCCAGATTTACCAAGACTGGTAAACCTAGGACTGCGTCAAAATGCTATGCCTTCCCAGGGGATATTCAACAAGAAAAATATGTTTATTTCTCATTGTTATTCCCTTTTTAGAAGTCTGCTGCATTTTGCAGCACACCTTGAAAGAGGCAAAAGCCTCTATGGTTTATTTTGTGCAAGAAGGTGCACCGCGGCACAGGGATGCCTGAGTTGTTGCTAGGCAGCAGATTGCGCACCAGTGCTGACAGAGAGCAGGAATGTGCCATATAGTGTTCAACATGGTGCATTCCTGCCCTCTCCCTTTCACACATCGTAGCACAGCAAGTTGTCTTGCTGTGTTGTGTGAAATATTGATAAATCGGACCACATGTATTTTTTAATTCAACTGCAGGTTTAGAATTCCTAATATCAAAAAAAGTCAGTACCACTCATCCAGAGTGAAATAAAGGGACCCACGTTCTCTGTTTAGCGCTCTGTGAGCTGAGAGTTTTTCATCTGTTCCAGTGCTACTTTCCGCTTTCAGACCACAAAGGTTGGAATCCAATTTCACTCTCCAGTCCTCAATATTGCAGATGTCGTTATCATGTCCGTTTCCTCTTGCTTCTTGTTTCCCTGCCCCCCACTACAAGAACAAAGGGGAACATGTCAAAGAAAGACTTAAACAAATAGAAAAAAAACTTTTGAGAGTGAAAGGAAGGTGAAAATGTGTTAGAGGTGAACAAAGGATAAAAATGTATCCACCTCTAAGACATCCTGCTGTTACTCAAGTATCCAATAGTTATGTGTGATCGGTCAGTTGACAAGAATAGGAAGAAGATGGAAATAATAGGATGAGGTGAAAAGAGTGGAAGATGCAACTTTGGTAAACATAAAGAAGGTCTGTTTTAAGTGTTTAAGGAGATATCATTGTTGCACGTCTGTGAGTAGTGGGTATAAGTTGGATGTTTTACTAGAATGATCAGATGGGTTTCATGTTCGGGGTTCCATATGAAGTCATTTCTGGACAGAATGTTGACCAAAAGTTTAGGATACACTTACATATCAGTCAACATATGCCGCAACGTCCATGGAAATAATGCGATGTGTGAGAATTGGCATTGGATATGGCTGCTGCTGAGCTGATTAAAGACTTTGGTGCCGATCACGATCCTGCAAAAACCGGGTACGAACCGTCGGACGGAGCACAATCTCCGCCCGACCCGTACCCGGTCGTCAATTTTTACAAACAAGGAATTACGATTCGCACGGGTACACCATTACCGTACGAATCGTAAAAAAGCCCGACCGAACAAAAAAACACCTACCAATGCGATCCGGGAAAGCGCCGACCTGACGTCGGGACGCTCGCAGTCAGCCATTCACGACCCAGGAATCACGATTCGCACCGACGTCACCCGCACGGTGAATATTTTGCGGCAGCCAAAAACTGCCGGGCAATCAGGACAACGCGAACAAGGACCACCAGTACGCGACGGACAGACGACGACGCGAACAAGGAGGACCAGTACGTGACGGACACACAGGACGACGCCACCAAGGAGGACCCGTACGCGACAGGACGACGCGATCAAGGAGGACCCGTACGCGACAGGACGACGCGAGCAAGGAGTACCAGTACGCGACGGACAGACATGGACCCGAACCTACGAGTCATCCCTGCCCTCATAGCAGTCCACCTCCTCTACAGGTTACGACGCAGACGCCGCAGAAGGTCAGAATAACTAAGGGAGGGGGGAAAGTGGGGTGGGGTGGGGGTGGCAGGACCAGGGCAGGCCACAAAACAACCACATAAGTCACACACCACACATGGCCTGGACATACCTGACTCCCATGCCCTGGTCACCACGAGGGGGTGGGGGCGTGTCCTGATAAGCCAGCGACCGCCACAACGGAAGTCCGTCACCACGCGAACCGGCAACACAACCAGACAGGTACGTCCCGTACCCACGCCTGAAGAGCGTGGGTACGAGTCGGACCACGCCCACACACGTCACCCCATCAATGGCGGGACGGATCGCACCCACGTGGCAAAGGCCTGGGTACGGGCCGCACAAACATCACATAGCGTGGGGACGGATATGTACGGACCCTACCCCCACCCCGTATGCAAGGAGCGTACCCCCCAGCCCAACAGTGTAAGTACGACCCGTACCCCCACCCGCGTATGCATGGAGCGTACCCCCCACCCCAACAGTGTAAGTATGACCCGCACCCCCACCCGCGTATGCATGGAGCGTACCCCCCATGCCAACAGTGTAAGTACGACTCGAACCCTCACCCGCGTATGCAAGGAGCGTACCCCCCAGCCCAACAGTGTAAGTACGACTCGAACCCTCACCCGCGTATGCAAGGAGCGTACCCCCCAGCCCAACAGTGTAAGTACGACCCGTACCCCCACCCGCGTATGCATGGAGCGTACCCCCCAGCCCAACAGTGTAAGTACGACCCGTACCCCCACCCGCGTATGCATGGAGCGTACCCCCCAGCCCAACAGTGTAAGTACGACCCGTACCCCCACCCGCATATGCATGGAGCGTACCCCCCATGCCAACAGTGTAAGTACGACTCGAACCCTCACCCGCGTCTGCAAGGAGCGTACCCCCCAGCCCAACAGTGTAAGTACGACCCGTACCCCCACCCGCGTATGCATGGAGCGTACCCCCCAGCCCAACAGTGTAAGTACGACCCGTACCCCCACCCGCGTATGCATGGAGCGTACCCCCCATGCCAACAGTGTAAGTACGACTCGAACCCTCACCCGCGTCTGCAAGGAGCGTACCCCCCAGCCCAACAGTGTAAGTACGACCCGTACCCCCACCCGCGTATGCATGGAGCGTACCCCCCAGCCCAACAGTGTAAGTACGACCCGTACCCCCACCCGCGTATGCATGGAGCGTACCCCCCATGCCAACAGTGTAAGTACGACCCGTACCCCCGCCCGCGTATGCATGGAGCGTACCCCCCAGCCCAACAGTGTAAGTACGACCCGTACCCCCACCCGCGGACGTACGGAGCGTACCCCCACCCCCACCAGTGTAAGTACGACCCGTACCCCCACCCGCGGACGTACGGAGCGTACCCCCACCCCAACAGTGTAAGTACGACCCGTACCCCCACCCGCGTATGCAAGGAGCGCACCCCCCGGCCCAACAGTGTAAGTTCGACCCGTACCCTCACCCGCGTATGCATGGAGCGTACCCCCACCACACCAGTGTAAGTAGACTCGTACCCTCACCTCGAATGCATTGAGCGTACCCCCACCGTGTATGTTCCAAGCGTACATATCCTGAAATCGGAGGTGTGTGTGCAGAGTCCACCCAGCAGTGCCCTGAGACAGGAGGGGTGGGTGCCTATCACTCCCAGCAGTGCCCTGAGACAGGAGGGGTGTGTGCAGAGTCCTCCCAGCAGTGCCCTGAGACAGGAGGGGTGGGTGCCTATCACTCCCAGCAGTGCCCTGAGACAGGAGGGGTGTGTGCAGAGTCCTCCCAGCAGTGCCCTGAGACAGGAGGGGTGGGTGTGGAGTCCTCCCAGCAGTGCCCTGAGACAGGAGGGGTGGGTGTGGAGTTCTCCCAGCAGTGCCCTGAGACAGGAGGGGTGGGTGTGGAGTCCTCCCAGCAGTGCCCTGAGACAGGAGGGGTGGGTGTGGAGTCCTCCCAGCAGTGCCCTGAGACAGGAGGGGTGGGTGTGGAGTCCTCCCAGCAGTGCCCTGAGACAGGAGGGGTGTGTGCAGAGTCCTCCCAGCAGTGCCCTGAGACAGGAGGGGTGGGTGCCTATCACTCCCAGCAGTGCCCTGAGACAGGAGGGGTGTGTGCAGAGTCCTCCCAGCAGTGCCCTGAGACAGGAGGGGTGGGTGTGGAGTCCTCCCAGCTGTGCCCTGAGACAGGAGGGGTGGGTGTGGAGTCCTCCCAGCAGTGCCCTGAGACAGGAGGGGTGGGTGTGGAGTCCTCCCAGCAGTGCCCTGAGACAGGATGGGTGGGTGTGGAGTCCTCCCAGCAGTGCCCTGAGACAGGAGGGGTGTGTGCAGAGTCCTCCCAGCAGTGCCCTGAGACAGGAGGGGTGGGTGCAGAGTCCTCCCAGCAGTGCCCAGAGACAGGAGGGGTGGGTGTGGAGTCCTCCCAGCAGTGCCCTGAGACAGGAGGGGTGTGTGCAGAGTCCTCCCAGCAGTGCCCTGAGACAGGAGGGGTGGGTGCCTATCACTAACAGCAGTGCCCTGAGACAGGAGGGGTGGGTGTGGAGTCCTCCCAGCAGTGCCCTGAGACAGGAGGGGTGGGTGCAGAGTCCTCCCAGCAGTGTCCAGAGACAGGAGGGGTGGGTGTGGAGTCCTCCCAGCAGTGCCCTGAGACAGGAGGGGTGTGCGCAGAGTCCTCCCAGCAGTGCCCTGAGACAGGAGGGGTGGGTGCCTATCACTAACAGCAGGGCCCTGAGACAGGAGGGGTGTAACACATGTGTGTGAGTCCAGAATTATCCACATGCATACTGGCTACAAGGGAACATGTCCCCATGAACTCATGTCAACAGACTCCACACACAAGTACAGTGATCACCAAGGATGCCACGATTGTTGCAGGTGGAGACATGGCCCTGCATGCATGGCCAAAGTAGAAGGGCTCCGTCACACACACAGCTCATGTAGACACAGCTCTGCGCTAAACATTGGGAACACCCTGCAGGGAAGAAAGCTGGGTACACAGAGGAAGGAATACACCCTGGGACAAGTGCACCATGCAGTAACTGCTTACATGAACAAAGAAAGTTAGCCAACACCTTGTGATGGCACACAGATCCCAGGGTCCCACCAATGTGCAGTACACTACTACATATCCCACACACCCAAACCCTTACACACCACCCAAAACCATGTAGCAGCCCCACCAACACCAATACCAGCATAGCAGTAGTGTGATAATGAAAACAAAATTAAGCTTTATTCAGCATGAGCACAATGTCTGTGGATCGCAGGCAGTTCAATCTTCACAAAGCCCATAGGGCAGTCAATGATTCTCAGCTGGATGGGGGACACAGTGGGATGCGTGTCCCCTACCTTGCCTGCACAGTCAAATGGCATCGTCTTCCACACTGGTGAGGGCATCAGGGGGGGTGGGAAGCAACAGGCACCGCAGGGACATCAGGGCAAAGGGGCGGCGTTGTGGGTGCAGGGATGGAGGACTCCACCACAGGGGGTGGGTCAGTGCCAAAGGCGGAGGCCAGGATGGCACTACACACCTTTGCAAGGTCCTCCAGGGAGTCCCCTGCACCCGAAGGGACCTCAGGCCCCAAGGAGGGGGGGGGGGGGTCAGAGGGATGGGTCGCAGCGCCACCGGGGGAGGGTGGAGACAGGGGGGGAGACTCAACCACCCTGACCGGGGACCTCCTTGACCGCTTGCGTGGTGGTGTAACTGTGGGGCTCAGGGACAGAGCGGCCATGAAGGAGTCCTTGGGGGAGATGTGGCCAGGAGAGCTGAGGGGAGGGGATTTGGAGGGAGTGGACTGGGTGGAATGCGGACTCCCACTATGGCTGCGTGTCACACGTTTGCCCCCCGACCCAGTGGGTGTGCCTACCTCACCCTGTGTGTGCGTGTCAGGAGGAGTGCGGTGGACCTTCCCTGCTGGTGTGGTGCCCGTGTCCGTTGATGTGGGTGCATGCCGACGTCTGGGTGTACGTGGGACAGGCATGGGAGTGGGAAGTGTGGATGGGGCAGGGGTAGGTGGGGGGAGGTCGCGCTGCAGGAGACCCACTGCTGCAGTCAGTGTGGAGTCTATGGACCTCAGCAAGTTGCGTTGGTCAGCCTGCGATGAATGAATGCCCTCCAAGAAAGCCTCGATGTTGGTGAGGGTTTTGCCGTGGGCATGGAGGACATTAAGGATCGCAGCCTGACCAACCTGCAGTTGCCGCTGGAGGTCCACAGACTCTGCATTGGCGGCAGCAGTGGAGACAGGGGCAGGGGGTGCGGTGCCTGGCAGGAAGGAGACATGCTGTGACCGGGCACGCTGGGAAGGGACACGAGCAAGTGGGAGGCGGCTGGTGGAAACTGAGGGGGCGGTGCGAGGTGTTGTTCCGCTGTCAGCTGCTGGTGCAGCCTCCGCCCACTCGGAGACATCCTCCTCGGACCTGTCAGCTTCGTAGTCTGACGTGCCAGTCGACAGGTCCTCGGCCACACTCTCCTCCGCCTCTGTCCCACTCGATGTGCCAGACCCGATGTCACGGCTGGCACTGGTGCTCGGTCCCTCCGCCTGGTCTGTGTCCATGTCTCCCTCTGTGTCCCCCGACGATGCTGTGGGCAGGGTGGAGAGACAGAAATTAATCAGACACCTGTACACATCTGTCACATGAGTCCAATCTACATAGGTAACATTGCATAGCCTGAAAAGGAAGATCCCTAACATGTACTGAACAGGGTACCGATGTAGGGCATGAAACACACAGTTGGTTGAGCCACCATGCCACTGAAATACCATGGAGAGCATGAGACAATAGCTAAACACAGGAAACGGAGTCTGACATAGCACCCAGGCCCTGGGGACAATCCAGCACTGCATCTGCACCACACAGCGTTGGCGAAAATACCGATGACCAGGGACCATATCCATGAACTTGAGACACATGCTGCATAGGTAATGCTGAAAACATGCCCAACATGACTCGGTCACTGCACATTGCGTGTGTGTCCAGACACATCACACACTGCCCAGACCCAGCAAGTGGAAATCAGGATTTGACACATAGGCATTGCCCGCCCCAACAAGACCCTACACGAGGCAAATTGTTGAGACACAGGTGGCACCAACATCTCATAGTCTGGGTGATACACACAGGGGCAGGCAAAAAGCAAGATTGGACGCCAAACAGCCAAGGTGCGCCTGTACAAATAATGAGGTACCAGTGCCCATCCTCAGATGAGTATAACAAGACACACAGGCACTGGCAACTGTGAGTATGAAGAAGGACAATCAGGTCAGGCTGCACAGTGGACACCTGTACAAAATAGCACGTCTATATACATGGTGACAGGGGACAATGGCACAGAGCACAACCTACGCAGTAGACACTGAGATTGGCCACGTTTATGATGACACATACACCACTGAGGAAAAGGTGCCCCAGGGGACAGTAGTGGGCACGCAACTACATGCTACTGAATGGTAATGACTGCAACACACGTCACCATCCCTGCACTATGTGTATCGCACACTCATGCACATCATGTCACAGGCCACTACATAGGACATGCGCGCTGTAAGGCATGACACATGAGAGACCAACTCCCATGTCTGGAGTCAGCATCAGTGCCAACTGACATGGAACCCACATGCAGTGAACTTGACAGTGCACAGGCAAGGTCCCACAACCTGTTACACACAACCCCCACACATGATGCTACAGTCATTGTTCTCGTGGACAAAGCGCCAGCCTACATTACCTTGTGAAGGAGTGACTACACACAGACCAGGGAACACATTGCAAGGAGGGGAAGGGTGGCAGGGGCGCAGCGCTATACTGGGGCAAACAGGATCTGCACAGCACCTTTAAACCCTGCCAGTGAATTCATGCTACTGTGCCCTTACAAATGCCGGTGACACACAACAAACACACATGTACCTACCCCCTTCCGGCTGCTGCATCGCCTGTAATCGCCTCTCCAGGTCTGGAAAGACCACCGGCAGCACACGCCTGTGGAGGTGGCTCAGACGGCGGCGGCCGCGGTTCTTGTGGCTCTCAGGTGAGTCCCCCAGCAGGAGCCGTGCAATCCTCCGCGTCCAGCACCGGATATCCTGCCAGCGTTTCCTCACTTGGGGCAGGCTCCGCCTCCGACCATCCACACCCCTCACGGCACTGACGGCGGTCAGCCAGATCTGCTCCTTGGCAGTGGCGCCTACCTGTGAGGAGGAACAAGTGACACCACATCAATACACCAGCCACATGTCACAGAGAGACATATGGGTACAAATTAGCTGGTTACAACAAGGCATGTCATGCAGCCAACGCATTGCACCTTTGTCATAGGGACATCATCCCCTGGTGAGGGAAAAAGCAGTACGTGCCACAGTGGGTACACAGGTGGAATGATGGCAATGTCACAATCAATGATCAAGGCTCACACTGTGCATCACACCCACCCCTCCTGTCTCAGGGCACTGCTGTGAGTGATAGGCCCCCACCCCTCCTGTCTCAGGGCACTGCTGTGAGTGATAGGCCCCCACCCCTCCTGTCTCAGGACACTGCTGTGAGTGATAGGCCCCCACCCCTCCTGTCTCAGGGCACTGCTGGGAGGACTCTGCACACACCCCTCCTGGCTCAGGGCACTGCTGTGAGTGATAGGCCCCCACCCCTCCTGTCTCAGGGCACTGCTGGGAGACATCAGGCACCCCCCCCCCTGGGACCCCCCCGACAGTACATGGCATGTGTGTTACACCTGGACACAATGGCAGAAGTCACAGTCACAACATAGGGACAGTCTGTGGCAGTGGCCTATGCACTCACCTGATACCCTGGTCGCCCATACAGCATGGAGTACTGTGGGAGGATCACATCCAGCAGAGCCATGTTCTCCTCCAGGGTGAATGGCTGTGTCCTCTCCACAGCCCTTGACATGGTTCCAGGGAATCAGTAGCAGCAGCTGGGTCGACGAATGCAAAGATGTGCAGGCAAGTGCTCCCTCATGGGACCTGGCTGCCTTATATGTGCCCTTCTGCCCAGTCTCATGCACAGGAGTACAGAGTGATTGGTCACTCACATTTGCATCCTATGTTTCCACCAATCCCTTCAAACCTAGCAGTCTGTGGGTTCTCTATCGGTTTCATTCTCCTGCATGATGTCAGCCCCACAAACACATTGCAACAAAGTAGAAGAATTCCAACTGACTTCTGCTGTGCACCTTCCAGAACAATTTCGAAATTTGAACTTGGTCTCCATGACAACCAGCATGCATGTAGGCCTTAATACTTGTCCCCTATGTAATTTGGAGCATCACACACAGGTACGGTACGTTTCGGGGCCCTAAGGCACCCCAAATGCATGGCAACGGCCCGTACATGCATGCCTACGTTCACTATCACTATGGGTCTGCACGCGTATGCGTACTCGTAGTGGTACGGGCCGTACACTCGCATGTACGCTCACTATCACTACGAGTACGCATACGCGTGCAGACCCATAGTGATAGTGAGCGTAGATGCGTGTGTACGGTCCGTACCACTACGAGTACGCATACGCGTGCAGACCCATAGTGATAGTGAGCGTACATGCGAGTGTACGGTCCGTACCACAATGGGTACGCATACGCGTGCAGACCCATAGTGATAGGGCCGTACACACGCATCTACGCTCACTATCACTATGGGTCTGCACGCGTATGCGTACCCGTAGTGGTACGGACCGTACACACGCATCTACGCTCACTATCACTATGGGTCTGCACGCGTATGCGTACCCGTAGTGGTACGGACCGTACACTCGCATGTACGCTCACTATCACTACGAGTACGCATACGCGTGCAGACCCATAGTGATAGTGAGCGTAGATGCGTGTGTACGGTCCGTACCACTACGGGTACGCATACGCGTGCAGACCCATAGTGATAGTGAGCGTAGATGCGTGTGTACGGTCCGTACCACTACGAGTACGCATACGCGTGCAGACCCATAGTGATAGTGAGCGTACATGCGAGTGTACGGTCCGTACCACTACGGGTACGCATACGCGTGCAGACCCATAGTGATAGTGAGCGTACATGCGTGTGTACGGCCCTATCACTATGGGTCTGCACGCGTATGCGTACTCGTAGTGCTACGGACCGTACAAATGCCTGTACGCTCGCCATCACGATGGGTACACATACGGCAGCACTCCCACAGTGATTTGGGAACATACACAGGCCCTCTCAGCAGCAGTACGGCGGTTTTTACACATCACTGTGTTGATAGGCGACACACAGGTAGGAATAGGGCGGACATACTTGTCCATGGATGGACATACTTGTCCAGGAATGGACATCAAGGCATCGTCTGTGCATTACTACATGTGTGGGGCACAGGTGTCACAGGCTGTGATGTGGAACATGCCTCCTGAGTGGAGAAGGCACCAGATGTATGATGAGATGTGTACAGGTGTACTGTGTGAGGGTGCAATGTGTGCCAGGCATGCCCTTGACTCCTTTGACATGTGTGCATGTGGGTCTGCGCACTTGGGGTGAGCGTCACTGGCATGGCACGGACACCAACACACGGAAGTGTCCCATGATGCCCGGTACAGGGGTCATGACTCATGACTTGTCACTACCCACAGTGCACAATGTGACTATGTCATATATGTGTCCGGGATTTACATCAGGTTGATGTTGTAGCACCCTCAAAAGCTGCAGCCGTTGCAGCAACCAACATGTGGCTGTGTGTAGATTGTCATTGCACACTGTTCCGCACACCATGCCACATGTGTTATCGGATGTGAGGTGCACATGTATGCATGGGACACGGAGTAGCGTGACAAGGCCATGTCAGCATCCTCACAAGGAATGTGTGGTGAGTCATGACATGTGCACCTTCATGGCAAGGTGTGTGGGCTGGACTAGTGTAATGTCATGTGACCTGTGGCTCCAGTGTTCCGCTACCAGTCTCTGCAATCGGCATCCCACTTCTGCTGATGTGTGTGTGTATGTCACTCCTGTCTTGCGTCGGGCTGTGCACTTGCACTGGGACACAGCTATTTCCATGGCGTGGCATGGGGAGGTTCTCAATCACCGTGTGTAGCTGGGTCTTGGAAGGAGTGTCACCTTGCATCCATACGTGTCCTGGGCATGTAGCACATACCTGACTCCCTATGTAGCATGTGTGTATTGCCAGATTTACATGTGCTCAGTAGACATGAGTTGTTCTCGTAGTGCACTCACTCTTCCTTGTCACTTCCAAATTACTGCAGAGCGCCGCCTCTTGCCCGAAGAATTCCAGACTTGGCTACCATGCAGGAGAATGACAGGATCCGGCTCTACCGCTTCACCCAACCGTTGATTCTGGAGCTGACGGCGAGACTGGCACCACACCTGCAACCGCAGCACAGGTATCCTACGGCACTGACACCCCAGCTAAAGGTAATGGCTGCCCTACATTTTCTTGCCACGGGTACCTTCCAAAATACCATAGCTCATGTTGGTGGCATGTCCCAGAGCATGTTCAGCGGTGTGCTGCATGATTTCTTGGAGGCCATGTTGATTCACCTGGATGACTTCATCAAGTTCCCAACCCCTGAACAGATGACTGAGGTCAAGCGTGGATTCTATGCCCTGGGAGGGATGCCCCATGTCATTGGGTCCATAGATGGGACACATGTAGGTTTGGTACCACCACACGCACGGGAGGTGGCGTACCGCAATCGGAAGCACTACCACTCCATCAATGCCCTTGTGGTGTGTCTGTCCAATATGGTGATTTCACATGTCTGTGCTCGTTTCCCAGGATCAGCACACGATGCCTACATCATGAGGCGTAGCGGGATGCCTGATATGATGATGCAGCTGCGCAACGAACGGGCATGTGTTGTTGGTGGGTACAGTCTGTCTGTCCTGTATTCTGTATAGCCGACCAGCACGACCGCTTCACCAGTTCTAACGATGTCCATGTGCTTCCCATGTAGGGGACGCTGGCTATCCCAACATGCCTTGGCTGCTGACACCTCTCCGCAACCCCATCACGCCGGCCCAGCTCCGCTATAACATTGCCCATGGCCGGACAAGGCGAGTGATAGAGAGGACGTTTGGCATGCTGAAGAGCCGATTCCGGTGCCTCCACAAGACCGGCGGTGCACTCCCTTATGCCCCGGCGAAGGTCTGCAAGATCTTCATGGTCTGCTGCATGCTGCACAACATGGCAGTTGAAAGAGCTGTGCCACTCATCCTGAATCAACATGACGAGGACCATCCACCCGTGGAGGACGAAGGGCTTGGCAATGGGGCTAGTGATGTGGAGGATGTGGAGCCGCAAGAGGACATCCGGACTCGGCTCATACGCGACTTCTTTGCTTAGTGGTGAGTACCAGTGTCTGAGTGTGCACGCATTGGTCCCCGTGTGGCATGCGTTGTGATGTGTGTCTCCACCTGCATGTATGGCACGTGGGTCAGAGGTGTGTGTGGGTGTGTCACTGGAGTGATGGTGGCAGTGATGGTAGTATTTCCCCAGTCATAATTGTGACCTAGCATTTTGTCATCCATACATGTGTCGAGTAAATGCACATGCAAGTGGCTGTGCTTTTTGTGGCTGACTTCTTGTGTGTCTCTCTTCCCCAGGTACCTGCGCATGCCGTTTGCTGGTTGCATTGTTGTGGCACTGCTATTCCTCATGGACATGACATCGTGGGCTGACTCAGCGTTACAGGCACGGACACGTTTGGAAGTCTCCATGGGGTAAGGGATGCATCTGGGGTGTATTGGGTGTGGCAGTTGTTCACGATGTGTGCACACTGCCCCGGTCGGGGTTTGGTTCCTCTGCAGACATGTGGCATCCCCATGGGACACGACATGCAGCTGGGTACACCTGAATAGATGGGCTGCCTGGTTGTCAGTCATCAGTGATGGGATAGTGGATTGTGATGATGGCATCAATGTGTGTGACACTGCCCTAGGACACATACGGTTAACATTGTCTTGACATGGCGTGGGACTTCCACATCAGCGGATCTATGGTGTATGTCAGGCTCTCCGTGTGCAGCTGTGGGTATTTAGCTGTTAGCCGACACTTGTGTGCCAGTTCCATGGCTATCACGCATTTGTGCTGCAGAAGGGGGGTGCCAGTGTTGGACCCACATGTTACTCCACATGATGTGTTCATGTGTACTTCAAGTTGCCTCTGCAATCCCAAAAACATGACTAATAAAGGTGTCCCTATGCCTCCAAGGTGCCTCTTCTCAGTCAATGCTGGTGTGTTGGCACGGTGCATCCTGCATGTCTGGCATGGTATTCCCTGATTGTGGCTATGTGTCAATGTGTCGAGTGGCAAGATGCAAGCTGTGTGTGTGTGCTGAGACTGTGTATTGGGCATGATGTCCATGACTGTGTGGGTATTGTGACATGTGCCATCCCCATGCATCCAACGTTGTCCATGACCCCATTCTCTGCATCCACCGGACTCAAGCTTGCAGGACATGGTTCTGCCACCTGTCTACACATACCTGGGTGCCCCCCAGGACACTGGCCAGGATCCCTGACCTCTGCGCATGACTGTTGCTGTACTCAATGTGTCTGTCAGCACGGTTGTTCGGCCACCCCCTCAGCTGGTTCTGCCCATCACGGGTGTGTATGGTGCTCCATGTCTGTCTTGCCTAATAAACTGTGACCCATGTGTCCTGTGCCAGACTCAGGCCCCAGGGTGTGGATGGTTGAAGTGAACAGATGACTCAGGCATGTTTAGACTGTACAAGACACATGTTAGGTAATAATGCTACCAGCAGGCATCTACTCTTAATAGTGTGATTTATTATTGGGGGGGGGGGACAAAGTGAGGGGCTTTCCGGGATTAGGGAATCCAAAGTTCAGTAGGGGAGTTGTGTCCTTGCCATTGGAAATCCTCAGAGTCCATGCCACAGTCTTTGTCAACATTGGTCAGCCAGTGACCAGCAGGGCCATGTGGCAGAGAATGTCTCTTGATGCTGTGATGCTGTTGCTCCAGTGGGCCAGGTGCCAGGCCAGGTGTCCTGGGAGATGGTGATGTAGCAGCCACCCTCACGGTCCTTTCCGTGGACGACCCGGCTTCCTGCGGGGAACCTCAGCAGCAGGCCGTGACGACGTCTGGGATGCTCCGTCGGATGTTTCCTCCTCCTCCTCCTGATCCCTCCCTGTGGGTGGTGATGTTCTCCGCCTTCTGGCACAGGGAGGGTCGGCCATGGTGTCGGCCATCCGACGGAGTGTAGCGTGAATCCCCTGGAACGCCGTCACTTGCTCAGCCTGTCTGTCCTCCATCCTCCGTTGGTGTACCAGTAGACAGGCTATTAGCTCCGCATGTTGCTGGGCCTGCTGGACCTTGATCCCCTCGAGGACGGACACAACCTGGGCCATGCCCGTGGTGTCCTGCTGGTATGAGTCCAGGATGTTACGGACATGGGAAAATACCGGATCCCCAGCCAACTGGTCAGGCTCGCGCCTCCGCCGTCCTCCACTCCCACCACCCCTGCCCACTTGCGTCTGGCCTGCACTTGTGGGCACATCGCGTCTCCGGGACCCCTGAGGGGTGGCATTGGCGTTGTCGCCTGCCTCCTCCTGGGTGCCCGGGACACCGTGTCCCTCCTGGCGAGCCTGGCTGCATTGTGGTGTTGGGGCAGGGATCCTGGGTGTCTCCTGGGATGTGGCAGGAGTGGGGGTGGTGGTTGGCACGGTTGTACCTGACGCAGGTGCTGCAGGTGGTTGGACACCAGAGGGGCCAGGTCGGTCGGGGTCGTCCGCAGAGTGGTGAGAGTGGTCGCTGCCGGTGGGATCGGTCTCCTGCAGATCCGGGTCCTGTGAGTGTTCCCCCCCAGTGTTGGGGGGTGCAGCACGACGTTGACCTGTGTGTGAGAGAGAAAATGTTAATTTTGGTCCATGCAACATCCATGTTTCATCCGTTTCAAAGTTGGCACATTTCCTCTTGGAATTAGGATCTGTCTTGCATTCCACTCACAGTGCACTTGTGCATGGGTGTGTCCCTTGGGCACCAATTTGGCCCCTTTAACTATGTGTGGCACAGTCTTACTTGCTGCGTCAAGTGTGACTGCAGTCAGCAGTGGAGTGTGCAGGTGTGGCGAGCCATGCATTTGCGCCTTCCTTGTAGCACTGTACATGTGCACATGGAGTGGATCCACACACTTATATGATGCAGGTAGCTGTCCTTGTGCTCGTGTACAGGTTGTGACATGGCCCTGCGTTTTGCCATGATGAAGAGGGGGGGTTCTGGCACTGGCCACCCTTGTCTACATGCACGCAGTCCACCTGCTGACGAGCAGACATTCCCACACACCAAAGGACTGATTTGCTCTCCCTGTGTCTCCCTCCTTCTCTGTCCCCCTCTCCCTCCCTCTCTGTCCCCCTCTCCCTCCCTCTCTGTCCCCCTCTCCCTCCCTCTCTGTCCCCCTCTCCCTCCCTCTGTGTGTCAGCCTCCTCCCTCTGTCCGTCTTCCTGTGTCTCCCTCCCTCTCTGTCCCCCTCTCCCTCCCTCTCTGTCCCCCTCTCCCTCCCTCTGTGTGTCAGCCTCCTCCCTCTGTCCGTCTTCCTGTGTCTCCCTCCCTCTCTGTCCCCCTCTCCCTCCCTCTCTGTCCCCCTCTCCCTCCCTCTGTGTGTCAGCCTCCTCCCTCCCTCCGTGTGTCAGCCTCCTCCCTCTGTCCGTCTCCCTCCCTCTCAGTCCCCCTCTCCCTCCCTCTGTGTCCCCCTCTCCCTCCCTCCGTGTGTCACCCTCTGTCACCTTGGCCCAGCTTCCTGGGCACACACTGTTAGCAGATCTTTGAGTGGCCCTTGGCCTGTTGATGTGAGTTTGTTTCTGATCTCCAGGCACCCATTTTGTCTGCTGTGTGTCTGTGCGCTGCTGCTGTGGTGGTGTGTGCTGCCACTCTTTCACAATGTTGGCTGTTCATTAGCTGCTGTCATGTGCAAAACAGTGCCTTCACCCCCATGTGTTGATGCAAGGCGTCCGCCATTTGCTGGCAAGTCATTCCTGTGTTGGGACACACTGTTTGTCTGGCTGTGACCTAGGCCATATGGGCAGAGGGCATTGTTGTCTGCTTTGGAGTCGCACTATGTGATTTTTGGTGCCCAGCCTCCCGCCATCCGGGTTACCGTGTCATGTGTTGTTGTCTTCTGTGGCCTGTGACTTGACATTGTCCAGCTGGGTGCATGGGGCATGGTGGCAGCAGTGGCATGTGCCTGCTCATGGAGTGTGGTTGAGTCATGCGATGGCTTGTGGTGGTTGCGTGCCTGTTAGTAATTTTGGTTGTGGTTGCAGTTCCCCCCATGTGAGGTGCGTTATTTGTGTACTCACCCGGGTCTCGGAGTCCTTCTACTCCTTCAACTGCCTCCACCGGCAGTATGGCCATCACCCTCTCCTCCCAGGGATGGTACTGTACGGCTCTGCGGGAGGGCCCTCCTCCGGTGGCGTTGGCCTGGTCGTGTTCCTCCTGCCTCTTGGCTCTGACCCTCCTCCGCAGATCGTACCACCTGTTCTGGCAATCCTGCTTGGTCCTCCTGGTGTCCGCAACGGCATTCACAGCATCGACGATGGTCTGCCACATGGCTGTTTTGGCTGCCTGGCTGGTGCTTCTGACCAATGTTCCAAAGATCTGTGGCTCGACTCTGAGGATTTGATCAACAAGGACCTCCAACTCTCGGTGACTGAACTTTGGATTCTTGGTAGTGGGCATGGTGAGGGGTGTGGGTGGGTATGGTGTGGGTGTGGGGGGTGTGTGGATGTTGGGGGGGGTGTGGATGGTTGTGTGTGTGTGTGAATGTGATGAGAGGGTGTTTGTGAGGGTGGTCGTGTGAAGGTGTGCAAGTGTAAGGTGTGGTGTAGCTTGTAGTCTGGTTCTGTGGTGTCTGGCAGCAGTGAGTCTGTTGCAAAGGCTCATGGTTTGTGTGTGTGGGCCCTTTTTATTGGTCCATGGGTGGGTGATGCAGTGTTTGAATTTTGGGTGGGTGTGTTATAAGGAGTGGTGGTGTATTGGGCCTCTGTTTGTTTTTGGCAGTTGCAGGTCAGTGATTGTGTTATTTTAGTGGTTGTTGGCCATGTTTAGGGGCTTTGTGCCTTTCGAATGGTGTATTCTTGTGTTGTTTTGTTTTGTCCTGGTTGTGTACGTGCGTTTTGAGCGTGTGTACGGTGTGTACATGGGCCATTTGGTTGTACGATTATGTCCTTGTGTGTGGCTTTGTACGACTCGTACATGCGGTTGTGATGTTGGGGCATGGGGTGCGCTCCGTACTTAGGAGGTTGTGTTGGGGGTGCGCCAGGAACTACTGGGGTGTACATGGACGGTGGTATGACACGTACAGGGGTGGGGGGGTGTACATTGACGTTGGTACGACACGTACTGGGGTGGGGGTACGACTGGAACGTACTGTGGTGTAGGTACACGGGGGGTATGACACGTACTGGGGTGGGGGTGGGGCTCGAACGTACTGGGGTGTAGGTTCACGGTGGTACGACACGTACTGGGGTGGGGGTACGACTGGAACGTACTGGGGTGTACATAGACGGTGGTACGACACGTACAGGGGTGGGGGGGTGTACATTGACGGTGGTACGACACGTACAGGGGTGGGGGGTGTACATTGACGGTGGTACGACACGTACTGGGGTGGGGGTACGACTGGAACGTACTGGGGTGTAGGTACACGTGGGGTATGACACGTACTGGGGTGGGGGTGGGGCTCGAACGTACTGGGGTGTAGGTTCACGGTGGTACGACACGTACTGGGGTGGGGGTACGACTGGAACGTACTGGGGTGTAGGTACACGGGGGGTATGACACGTACTGGGGTGGGGGTGGGGCTCGAACGTACTGGGGTGTAGGTTCACGGTGGTACGACACGTACTGGGGTGGGGGTACGACTGGAACGTACTGGGGTGTAGGTACACGGGGGTATGACACGTACTGGGGTGGGGGTGGGGCTCGAACGTACTGGGGTGTAGGTTCACGGTGGTACGACACGTACTGGGGTGGGGGTACGACTGGAACGTACTGGGGTGTAGGTACACGGGGGGTATGACACGTACTGGGGTGGGGGTGGGGCTCGAACGTACTGGGGTGTAGGTTCACGGTGGTACGACACGTACTGGGGTGGGGGTACGACTGGAACGTACTGGGGTGTAGGTTCACGGTGGTATGACACGTACTGGGGTGGGGGTACGACTGGAACGTACTGGGGTGTACATAGACGGTGGTACGACACGTACAGGGGTGGGGGGTGTACATTGACGGTGGTACGACACGTACAGGGGTGGGGGGTGTACATTGACGGTGGTACGACACGTACTGGGGTGGGGGTAGGACTCAAACGTACTGGGGTGTAGGTTCACGGTGGTACGACACGTCCAGGGGTGGGGGTACGACTGGAACATACTGGGGTGTAGGTACACGGGGGGTATGACACGTACTGGGGTGGGGGTGGGGCTCGAACGTACTGGGGTGTAGGTTCACGGTGGTACGACACGTACTGGGGTGGGGGTACGACTGGAACGTACTGGGGTGTAGGTACACGGGGGTATGACACGTACTGGGGTGGGGGTGGGGCTCGAACGTACTGGGGTGTAGGTTCACGGTGGTACGACACGTACTGGGGTGGGGGTACGACTGGAACGTACTGGGGTGTACATAGACAGTGGTACGACACGTACAGGGGTGGGGGGGTGTACATTGACGGTGGTACGACACGTACAGGGGTGGGGGTAGGACTCGAACGTACTGGGGTGTAGGTACACGGGGGGTATGACACGTACTGGGGTGGGGGTACGACTGGAACGTACTGGGGTGTAGGTACACGGGGGGTATGACACGTACTGGGGTGGGGGTACGACTGGAACGTACTGGGGTGTGGGTAGACGGGGCTATGACACGTACTGGGGTGGGGGTGGGGCTCGAACGTACTGGGGTGTAGGTACACAGGGGGTACGACACGTACTGGGGTGGGGGTACGACTGGAACGTACTGGGGTGTAGGTACACGGGGGGTATGACACGTACTGGGGTGGGGGTACGACTGGAACGTACTGGGGTGTGGGTAGACGGGGCTATGACACGTACTGGGGTGGGGGTGGGGCTCGAACGTACTGGGGTGTAGGTACACGGGGGTACGACACGTACTGGGGTGGGGGTGCGACTGGAACGTACTGGGGTGTACATAGACGGTGGTACGACACGTACAGGGGTGGGGGGGTGTACATTGACGGTGGTACGACACGTACTGGGGTGGGGGTACGACTGGAACGTACTGGGGTGTACCTAGACGGGTGGGGGTATACATATACGGGGGGTACGTGTCGGACGTACGGGGGCTGGGGGGAGTGTTGGGCGCGTATGCGGGCACATGTCTCCATGGTTGCTATAGGTGTTCGGTGCGGACGGTGTTTTTTCCATACGGTTGTACGCTCGGACGCACGGGATGGATCGTGATTCCTCGGTCGGACTTGGATTTTCACGTTTGTAAGGTAAATCGTCCGAGGACGTGTCGGACACATTTTCCGACCCGAGGACGTGTGGGGAATGATTCCCAGTGCGGTTCGTATGGACTTTTTACCATGCGAATCGTGATTGCCAGTTCGTACGGCACTTGTACGATTCGTGCGGTAAAAAGACCCGATACGAGTCGCACGGGGAAATTTTTTACCGGATCGTGATCGGCACCTATATGTCTCCGTGCCAGATTAGATGCCTAAAATGGGCAGCCACTCCTACTTCCAGTTAACTTCAGACACTGATGATTATTCTCAAATGCTTTTATACCTTTTTCTTAGCCTTCATAGTTGATGGATTAAATAGTTTATTGATTGTACATTTTCAATCCTAAACTTGATTAAATCTTGATCCCATCTCCCACTTTTATATACCTGACCCAAAGTTCTCTGAGGCTACCACAAAGTGGTTTGCAGCACTTTAAAAACCCAAAATATAATAGTTCTAAGTTGGTAGGAACAAAGGTATGAACAAATGGTTGTGGACCCTATTGTTAAAGTAGAAACTCACTGTGAAATTGGGTACAGAACTATTGCCCGATGGGAGAGATTCCCAGGTTTTGAATTGATGTACAGGGAAAAAAGGGGATTTTTACTAAAAATGTGAGTAAAGTTAGAGGCTAAATCAGCAGTTTATTCAGTTAGCTAAATGTCATTAATGTTAAGAGAGGTGTTGACCAAGGAGTTCCACTGGTTTATGCATATGGATAAAATTGTAATTTTCTATAAAATATTCACATGTTTAGACTATATCCTGATTGCTGTAAAGGCAAAAATAATGATTAAAGTTTGTGCTGACCATAAAGAAATTAGCAGGAAAATTTCACTGAAACATCACTCCTTTTCACACATTTCATCATAATACCCAAAGGGGAAATTTAAAAAGAAAGCGCTTCATCTTGCATTTGCCCTAGTAGCATTTCAAAAAGTCATGATATGTATCTTTATGGGGCTGTTGTTATGGCAGGTTTTTTGATAAGATATCAAGGTATATGGAAATTATATGGTGAGGCACTGTTAGACCCGTCAGCCTTATGATGGTCTTCCCCCAATTTCTTTGCCTTCCTCCTCCAACTTTTCTGACCTTGTTTTGCTGGCATTAGGACTCGGTGCACTTTACCAGTGCTAAAGTGCTTGTGTTCCCTTGACAGTGAGTTGACAGACCCCAAGAAGCTTGCTGTGGAGGCCGACCTCTGGGCCAGCATCAGATTGTCCACAAAGGTATCTGGGGGGACTCCCACAATGGTGGAGAGGGGTCCTACCAGAAGAAAGAGGGGGGAGAAAAACTTAAAAATAAGGAGTTCTCTGAAGGTCCCCATAACCAGTCCCACTACTCTGAGCCTAAGAGAAGGCATCCTTTGACAAGCAGACTGGGAGGTTTATACACAAATACACTGAGTGCTATAAGTATGGGTACTCCAAATGCGACTAAAATTGTCTCAAGAGGGCACAGCCCTCCACTGGTGGGCAGACACCTGGGTTGGTGAATACAGTACTGGGGGAGTAGGTGGTCCCAGTTAGCTTTGGGGATCAGACAGATGTGACTCTAGATTCCACGAGGGATAAGGAAATGGGGCCAAAAGCCCATATGACTGCCAATACTTCTAAGTACTGGCAGTGGATCACCATCAATGAATGGGAAAAGGGTGGAGGCTATGAGAGACACAGAAGCCAGCACAACTCCTGTAAGGTGTAAGCTGGCATCCTCAGAGCAGGTCCTCCCCAACACATTCCACCAAGTGATAGTCAACAAGCGTGAGAGCCATCTACCAGTGGCTTTGGTTCCCTATGAGTGGGTGGTGGTCTCAGGTTCTCTAAAAGTAGCTGTGAGCCCTGTCATGCCTGTAGATTGTCTGTTGGTCAATGACCTGGTGCACACTATCTGGAGGGAGGTAGCGCTCATGCCACACTTGGAGATGTTAGGATTGCCTGAATGGGTCTGAATGACCACAATGTCCATGGCTGCCCGAAAAGGTAGTCAATGGTATCTGGAACCTGAAACAATGGCCCAGACAGCTGCCAAGAAGAAGAGGGACAAACCATGCTGGTTTCATGGGTGATTGAGTCCCTGGTCCAACCCTGTGGTGCTAGTACCCAAGGCTACCACACCAGTGTACCTCTCCATAACCTAGGATCGTTATGGACTTCCTGGGTCTCAACTACATCACAAAGGCTGACGCACACCCTATCCTCCGAGCTGATGAGCTCATTGACACTGCCAAATCTTTCAGTACTTTTTATTTGACATCAGGGTATTGTCAGATCGCTCAGCATTTCTGCCTCCAGAGGGCCACTTCCAGTTTGCCCTTTGTCTTGAAGAATGCCCCTGCTACCTTTCAGAGGTTGGTCAACAGGGTTCTGGCTGGAATGAGGCATTCTGAACTGCTTACCTGGGAGACCTAGCTGTCTACAGCTCCAGCTGGGAGGAACACTTGCAACAGGTGGGCCTGACTATCAAGGCCAGTAAATGCCAGTTAGGGCAGGGTTCTGTGGTTTATCTGGGCCACATGGTGGGTGGGGGCAAGGTGCAGCCCCTCCAGGCCTAGATTAAGACTATCCTGACAGACCCCTCAGATGGCTCATGCAAATGAAGGGTGAAAATTATAAACCGTGTAGGTGGTCCATCTTCCTACAGTGAATGGACTTTACAGTGGAACATCGTCCTGGGTCAGACCATGCCAGTGTTGATGGTCTATCCAGGTTCTTCCATCTTCGTGAAGAGAATTTCCAATGGGCTATGTAATTCTCCCTACTTTCAGCTGGGGGGGGGACACATGTTAGACCTGTCGGCCTTAGGTGGTCTTCCCCCCCAAATTTTTGCTTTCCTCCTCCAGTTTTCCTGGCCTCGTTTTTGCTGGCACTATTACTCTGCACACTTTACAATGGTTAACCAGTGCTAAAGTGAGTGTGCTCTCTCTTTTAAACATAGTAGTGTTGGCTTATCCCCAAATGGTATATTTAATTTAGTTATATAAGTCCCCAGTAAAGTTGGGCTACCTATCCCTGAGCCTGTAAATTAAATACTACTAGTGTGTCTGTAGCACTGATTGTGCCTCCCACTTAAGTAGCCCTTTAAACATGACTCAGGCCTGCCATTGCAGAGCCTGGGTGTGCAGTTTTGAACTGCCCTTTCGACTTGGCAAAGTAAACCTTTTGTCAAGCTGAATACATATGTCACCCCTAGGGAAGGCCCTGGACAGCTGAGAGGGCAGGGTACAATGTATTTAAAAAGTAGGACAAGTACGTTTAAGTTTTACATTTGTTTTTCACCACTTCAAGACCTGTCTCTCCCACAGGATAACATTGGAGTTACCTTATTACATTTTATAAATGTAATTTCCGAATGGGAAGAGATAGACAGTTCATGTTTGGTGTCTTTGGAATCCTAATATAAAATCCCAACTCACGGTGAAGTTGAATTTTAAATTGCAATTCTGAAAATTCCACTTTTAGAAAGTTGGCATTTTCTTGCCTTAGCCATTTCGTGCTTGCAGCCTGTCTCTGGACACACGACTGGGTGCAGTCAGCAGTTAAAATGTGTGTATTTCTCATTAACAGCATGCACAATGGGAGCTTAGGCGTGGCTGGATAGGCCATCACTGGGAGGATGGAGGGATGAGCTAGACACAGCCTCACTTACATCTGAATAAGCTGCATCATGTCTTCACACAAAGGGACTAACAACCCTGAATTGTCACCCTAGCCAGCTTGTAGTCAGGGCAGTAGAAGCAGAGAATTCTTTGCACTTCAAAGCTACTGACTAGAAAATTCTCCCATCTTCCGCAACCAAGGCGTCAGGATGTTAAAGATTGCCCTCAGACACCACCACTTCAGTACCCTTCTGGACCTGATGATATTCTACCGGGAAAGACTGTTGTGCTTCTGAAGGACTGTCACTCTGCTGGACTCCTGACTTGCTGTGCAGACCTCCTGTCTGCTGCCTGCATGCCTGGGTGAGAAGGACTGGCTGAGCATCTCTTGTACCCAGAATCCAGAGTGACTCCAAGGGCTAGTTGGCTCGCCTCATGATCTGAAGTCTCAGGTACCTGACAACCTTCCAACAACCTTGCATCTCACCTGGACTCTGCCATCTGTGAATCTACCCTGGCAAGTGGTGCAGTCAGTCCTGGTCCCTTGGAAGTGGACCTAAGTTGCTCTGCCAGCCTATGGATGAAGCGGACACATCTCCTCTGCTGATCAGCTCAAACCTGGGCAGAAGCGACACTTTGCAACTGCTGCATGGATTCGCCATATTGCAAAGACATGCACCACTGCCGCAGCCCGCATCATCTGTGTAACCGCCACTGCTCACCACATCTTCAGCGCAGGCCCTCGCATCTTTAATCAATAGCAGCCTCGACAATGGACTCCTCTTCGCAGCCTCACAGCTCTTCAGAAGCGACACATCACTCCGACTGAGCATTGCATCCCGGACACCGGACTTCACATCGCAAGCTCCGTTAACCTCTACGTTAATACAACAGGACCTCACATCACAGCCTCGCCGCTCTTGTGATAGAAGCCCTGCACCACCTGCTGCATCAGCAGAAAGCACGTGTCTATACCGGAATATATTGCCCAGCATTGAAAGCGGTATCGTATGTGATCCACATCCAGTTGTGGAACAATATTAACTATTGGAGCAATACCGGAGCGTGCCCCGCACCACTGATCGGACTCTGTGGTCATCACTTCGGGGCTAATGTAACTTTTACCCCGGTGGCAATCTAAACAATGACACCCCTGTTTCCAACCACTGGAAGTGGCTCACAAGGGTGGTAACTTAACAACATCTTTATCTAATGCAGCAGCAGAAAAGCATACCACAATGGGATCAGATCAACCTAAGATAGAGCACGCCACCAGCTGATTGGGTTATTGTTCCGAAGAGAAATCATGGTGGTACTGCTCATTGGGGGTCGTCATGAAATAATTCTCAAAATGAGACACCCCACCCCCCACCTAATGCTGTGGCATCGGGATCACACGGCGTTGGCACTATCCACACGCCCCAAGGGGGCACCCAGGTCTACTATAGATTTGTGCAAACAATGCAAGCACATTTTTGTCTTGAATACATGCTAAACCTGGGAGAGCCACTCACAGGTTGGAGAGCTCTGGTAGCTCAAAAGATACTCGTTGGAGATGCCTGCTCCAGCGAGTACGAAAAGTATGGGGCATTTCAGAATGGGGCAGGTAAATCTTAGCTTTCGACTATACCACACAACACCAATGCATGAAACTACTGTCATGGTACTAAAGCGCAAAACTGCATAGTGCGGGCAGCGTCATGGCGCGTTATCCGCCAATGCTGTTTCTTCCACAGTATAACGCAAGCACAAAAGAGGATGTACGGGGTCCTGCTAGCGGCCTACAAAAACTAGAACTTAATGGTAAAGTGAATTAGAACAGTGGGGATTCTCGTAGGACAAATAATAACACGAGAAAGTGTCACTCATAATCATTGAATGTCACTCATAACGGCACAAAAATTATGTAAATATCACACATAAGCAATCAGAAACCTTGGTAGCTAGGTGCCAGACCCACCACAGCATCTTCATTGCTTGATTTGCTTGCGAGAAAGTGTCATGCAGAATCATTGAATGCCACTCACAAATACACTAAAATTAAGGAAATGTCACACATAAGCAATCAGAAACATTGGCAGTTTTGTGCCAGACCCACCACAGCATATGTCTCTCATTAATTAGCAGACAGTGCTATGATCAGGAGGGTAGGAACTTTACAAGAGACCTTGAAATCACAATATCATGGGTTGTATATCCAGTCTTTCACGGGGGAAATCCGCGAGAATTATTAAGAATAAGTCTCAGTGTGGGTCTTAAACGAAATACAACCACAGAGATATGGATCTCATCCACTGTGGTACGTGTTCTCCTTAAATAGGCAAATTATGGTGTGCCATAGGTTCATACCAGCAGAACCTGCAGAGAGTCTGCTGGCAGAAACACAATACTCCCCCAACTCTAAAGAAAGTGGACGAAAACAATTGTTTTGCAGGTGGAATCTGTGCCGGTCTCCAGCAATGCGAACACTCCGCCAAACTCTAAATGACCCCACAAGTATCTACCGTAGGGGAAGGAACTCGCAAAATTCAGACAGGGCCAGTGTGATCTTCTTACAGCTATGTATGTTGCATTGTGCATATAGGCAAGTGCAGCCTGACAGTCCTCGGGAAGGAGGACAAATCACACAAGGACATACTTAGTACCAGCAGGCAGCTGAGGGTACATATACATACCGGCGGTGCATATACATACCGACCGGATAAGGTTCATTCAGTGAAATCTTGGCATGGGAGCCATAGTTGGCCATGTGGGTATGAGTGGATCAATATGTGACTTCTTGGAAGTACAGAAGCTCTAGGAGGGTCTTCATGTAGATGCTTAGTCAGCCCCAGGCTTCAGACGAAGGCGTCAGATGATGCCAGTGCCGTTGTCCTTTTAACCCCTTCAGCGCTGGGCGAATTCCGCCGCGGTGCTGAAGGGTTCGAGCGCGGGCGGGCTCATGACGGAACGGTTCCGTCATGAGCACAGCTCAACCGTGGCTCATGACGGAACCGTTCCGTCATGAGCATGGAAGGGGTTAAGGAAAGCACACAGCCTTCCTTATGTGTGTATATAAAAGCTAAGCACGTCTAGCGAATGAGCTCAAGATGATCAGAGGTTGTTTTCAATTGATGAAGGAAGATTTATTTTGAAAGAGCCCAGAATGCACTTAGGAACATAGTGTGCGACATCGAGAGCCATGAAAGAGGGGGTGGGGGGGGTGTCTGATCTCAGCTTAGGTTGGGGTGCGGTAGAAGGTACTTATCTCCCACCTGTATAACTGTTTAAGAGACGATTGAAGCGTCAGCTTAAAGAGTTGAAAAAAATGTAAAATCAGGCTCGATAGGCCTCCAGGTTGGTAGGCAGGAAGACCACGAATAATTCACATAAGGGAAATGCAGCTGAAATCGTTGCAATGGTAATAATAGCAAATCCACGCTGCCGGTTGTAAGACGGCCTCACATTGGCAGCCCACTGGGCAATGGCGGCTGGTGGATTTAGAAAGTGGTGAGGCGAAAAATGTTGTACCCTAATGTCATAAGCGAGCAGGGCAGCGAGCGAGCCCGAACTGCAAAAGCAGGGTACCCCTGCAAGAAAAGCTTGAAAAAAATGGATTCAAATGGTGGGATTTACACCTCATATTTACTGCAAATTGTTGAAAAAAAGGGGGATCCAAATATAGCAATTATGAAGAAAGGAAGCAATAGAAAGAGGATGGGGAGAAAGGGAAGGGAAGCAAAGTGAATGAAGAAGGAAGAAGAGAGGGAGGGCTGGAGGTGGCAAGAAAAGGGAGGAGGAAGGTTGTGTGAATGATGCAAATTGATAAATATATGAAAAATACCAAGCCAGGCTTATTGACTAAATGTTTTATTACATAAAGTTGCATCAACACCTAACTAAAAGATGAGGACAGTACTGAATAGTGAGTTCTCAGAAAATGTACTTAAAGCTCGACAGACCCGTAAAGCTCACAATGTTTTTGAAGTCTCTTGATGAAGGTAGCGAACATGATGTATCTTGTGCTCACAGCGCTTAACATTTACTGGTGTTGAAATTCATGTATTTTGCTTTCGGTTAATTACGTGGAACTTCAGGAAAATATACTGAATTATGTGCCCCTATAATTTTACCTATAATCCGTCCTCGAGTCCGCTCCTGCATTACATGTGCTTTCTTGCAGAGGCATACTATTCTCCTGCAGGCACACTCGTCATTCTGGCCACGCACACTATCATGCAAGGCACGTTTTTAGGAGTATGCTTGCTTTCCTATTGAAACATACTTATTCTCCTGTGAGCTGCATTTATTTTCATATGCTGCTCATTCATTGTTCAAATATACAAATAAAAAAATATGAATGTTGCTTTTCTCAGAGGACGCTCACTCTCCTGCTTCCTCTCACTCTTGGATTTGCATGCCAGCATGGTGGTTTTCACTTCAGGCTTTCGCACTCACTCTCTTATTAGCACGTTTTTCTGGGAGCCCTAGTACTCTTGTGCGTTGCACCCCTTGTCGTTCTACACACTGCCCGTCGTTCCACCCAGTTGCACTGCTCTTCCTCTTTTCTACACTTGCACTGTCTTCTGCTGGCACACCCATTCCCACAGCTGACACCCCATAGGATAGCAGAGAAAAGACGACTTGGAATTACGTGTTTGAATAGAGTGAACTTTCTAGCCACATTTCCCAAAAGTAGTTGTGCAAGGAGAATGTGGGCTTCTGCTTCACCCCACAGGCACCCAAACCCCCGCTTGGGGCATTGCCGGGCTGCAGTAACCACGGTCACTGCATAGCGTGCGCCCCTGGATGGAGGTGGGCATCTATGAATCTATTTACAGATAACAGTCATTGCCCATTCGAAAAGTTGGCTTGACACCGGGTAACTTTCTCTTCTGCACCGGCCTCACCCGGCAACTCTAACTAGCCTGCAACAGAACACACCATGCAGCTGAAACCTCCTTGGATGGCAGGTCCTGCTCAGGCACAGACGGGCAGAGACAACCCTCTACAGCCAATGCACCAGGACGCGGGTAGCCTCTTCCAGGGTTAAATGAAAGGTGTGAGTCTATGTTTGGCAGAACGTCTCAGATACTCAATAGTCGCAGTGCCTGACCTCAGATAAACACATTTCTATTGATTCATGGCTGAAATATGTGAAATGTAATTATTTGCACCACACATATTTGACCCCGAAATGGATAGGCCACATCTTCTTAGGGGCAAATCACTAAGGGTGGGTGTCAAATTCCGGTCCGCTTGCGGAATTGCGATATTTTGACATTTTCACATTCCGCGGATAGCGCGAAAATGCCAAAATTTCCGCTATTTGGCGCATTGTGAAGATTTTTTTCATGTTTTGAAAATGCGTTCTCGCGCGCGTGACGCCTTACCGGGATCCCTGCGTTCGCCGGCGAGTTTTCCAATCCGTTCGCGTGCTCCACGAGATGTTGATAGCCGGTCACGCTATCCCGTGAGAGTTCGCGATCGCGATCCCATCATTCTCCTCGCCATCAGACACCGCGAGAGTCTGCGATCGCGGACACGTCATTTTCCACCGCGAGAGATAGCGTGAGGTCACAAACACATCAATCTCCACCACGAAAAAGAGCATGAGATCGCGAACACGTAATTTTGGACACGCCATTGACATCTGGCGGAAGTGTGGTGAAGGTCGCGATCGCGAACACGCCAAATTTTCGATTTGGAGAAGAATATTAACTCTAGCTGCATAAAACCTTCTCTAAATGATGATTTGGATGGAAAAAACTCCTCTGATTGACATTTGGCTGTCCTTTTTTGTGCAAGGAGTCCTTTTTAAAAAAAAAACTTTTGGGGGGGAGGGGGAGGAAGCGCCACAGAGTCTCCAACTTCATGTTCCTGTCCATCAGGCTCCTCCCAGTGCTTTGTCCATCTCCTGTTCATTCTGCCTTTGGATTTCAGCTGGAAGGATCACTCTTTGTGTCTGCTGCATCATTATCATTGGATTTGAGGTCTTTTGAATTTGATATTTTACAAGTAAGTTGGTGATGTGTCTGTTTGATTGGGGGCATTGCAGTTGCTGCAACTACAATTTTGGTACTTATCATTCTTGTTTTTAAATTCTTGGGGGTAGCCAGTAGGCCCAGAGCTAGTCATGGGTGGGTGCATGATGAAGCAACTGTTCCTTTGGTGTGTGTTGAATGTTTTTCAAACATCATTTAGGGCATGCATGGCATTGGATTGAGCTGGAAAATGTGTTTTTTGGGGGGGTATTTCTGTTTTTGGGGGTGTGCTAAAGAAATGCCTTTGTTGTGTGTGCCTGGTGTGTTGGTGTGCACCCTGCAGACCTTGTTTTGCCCTGTGGATTTTCGTTTTTGCATTTTATTGCATTTAAAAAAGGCACAGCAGTGTGGTTTAGCATGCATCTTTTGCCTGGCTTCTTTATAGGCCTTTTGGCAGTTCATTTCCCTGGCCTCCAGCTTGTTGCTTGTGATTTGCGAGTGTCCATGTGGCTGTGGGCCTTTTCTGGTGGGAGTTATTAGTGTGCTGATTTGCCATATATAGGCCTGCATGGCATTCCTTTGTGGCCTAGGCTTCTTGTTGTGGGCCTGGCCATGAGGCCATTTTGAAGGCAGGCAGTGTATTTTTTGCAACAGGCCTGCATTGTCTGTCTTCTGTTTCTTGTAGTTGGGTAGGCCTGGCCATGTGGCTGGCGGCCATTTTGAAGCCTAGGCCTGCAAGCTTGTGTGGCCTTGTCTGCCCACGGGCCTGCCTTCATCCAGTAGGCTTAGAGCAGGTAGTCACAAGTGCATTAAACAAGTGTTTATCTGTGTGTTCTGTTGAATTTAAACATCATTTAGGGCATGAATGGCATTGGATTGAGTTGGAAAATGTGTTTTTGGTGGGTATTTCTGTTTTTGGGGGTGTGTTAAAGAAATGCCTTTGTTGTGTGTGCCTGGTGTGTTGGTGTGCACCCTGCTGACCTTGTTTTGCCCTGTGGATTTTCGTTTTTGCATTTTATTGCATTAAAAAGGCACAGCAGTGTGGTTTAGCATGCATCTTTTGCCTGGCTTCTTTTATAGGCCTTTCGGCAGTTCATTGATTCCCAGGCCTCCTGCTTGTTGCTTGTGAGTGTCCATGTGGCTGGTGGCCTTTTCTGGTGGGAGTTAATATGGGCCTGCATGGTTTTCCTATTGGCTTACTGCTTCCATCCATCCCCTTTGCCAGCAGCAGCTCCCTTCCATTACATTTGTATTTTTGTGGTTGTTCTTATTCTTTCCTATCATTCCTAAGAGTGTAGTGTGTGTATACTGTACACAGTAAGTAGTATACCATAGCCCTTGCTGCCAAAGTCTCACAAATGGCTACACTATGTCTTCAATTTTTTGTTTGTACTAGTAGTAATTGAACCACAACAACAAATGCAACATTTCACTGATGTTCTTCTCCTGGCTTATTTGCTTTTAGGTGCACAAAAAGTCAGAGGAGGAGGTAACTATCAACATCATCCGTTGTACTGCCAGACACAAGTCCTGCTGCGCACCACATCACGTCCAACTGTGACCACAGACATCTCTGCAACTTGTGCACCTGCGTCCTATCAGGCCTCTGAAGAAAATGGGCCCAAAGAAAGGTACCAGGTCTTCCCGTACCAAGAAAGTTGCCGTGAGAAGAAGGAACAGAAAAAGCAAGAGGCACTAACCACGACTGGTTCGGCGGGAACCAAGCTGGGAGCAGCACATCTGCACCAGCAGGCCAACCCCACCAACCTAGGCCCACGCCCATGAGTGTTGCAGAGGTAGCCAGTCTACTAACGAGCAGCGATGTTGAAATGTCAGTATCGCAAAGTAGTACACAATCAACGCTATCCTCCTTTGTGATCCGAGAGAGACTGCCCCTTAACTAAAGATGAAAAGGAACAGGTACTGAATGATGCCATGCATTGGACGCTGACTGAGTGATTTTGTTGTTGTTTGTTGTTCATGAAGTTACTTCATTGTGTACTTTATGTAATAATCTACACACTGAAAGTAACTCAAGTCCCTTTTCCCTTCTTGTACTTTTAATAACAAATTTGTACTTCTACTGCAGGCCGATACATTGCATTTTGAATATAGGAAGGGGACTCACTCGGTACATGCAGACTGAGTTGAACAACACCATCATGTTGACCACAGTGACATAGTATATTCACAGTCACTCAGTACACGGATCGGAGATGATTGATGGAATAAGTCAGGCCGTTTCATGAGTGGCATAAAAGGTAAACAAGTAAACAACAACCACAGCAGACCTAAATGTCTGTGTAGCGGTGGAGTCAAGTGTAGCGGTGGTATGACTGCGGTAAATTGTAAAATGCTATGTTGCTGGATATGTGCTTTGTCCAACTCTTTAAAAAAATGTACGCTAAATGGAGGATGTGCAAAGGGTGCCGTCACCGTGGGCCTGCTCTGTCCTGTTGGTGTTGTAGGATAATGCTGGAAACATACTAGAGTAGAGATGATGCATCCATGCCGCCTCGGAAAGTGTTCTTGTTGCACTACACCATTAACTTGTCCATTTTTTTCAAGTTGGTTTCAATCTCAATATCCCTTTTTTTTTGCATATTTATATAGCGCGAACTCGACCCAAAGGTATTGGAGCGCTTTATATAGCACCGTATTTACATTACACATTCAGGCACGGGGAGATTAAGTGATTTGCCCAGAATCACAGGATGTGGACGCGACCTTGAGGCTCGAACCCTGGTTTCCAGCACCAGAGGTGGCAGTGTAGCCGAGGGACCACATCCTCTCCTTTTTGCATCTACAATTACAGGCCGGGCCTTACCCTGTGCTATACTTGGGAAAACAATGCACACTTACCTCTTACCAATGAATCTACATCTGCCAGGCAGGCAGTGGCGTCACCCAAGATTGATGGACGGAGCATCCATGGAAGGGAGGACCAAGAGGGATGCCGAGATTCAACTCACCATTTGACCAGGATAACACAGTAACAGTATCAACTTTCATCATCTTTTAAATAATTTGATTCATTTTTTTGTCTACAATCATTACAGCAGTGTGTTCTTGTTGTTATTACTATTATTATCATTAGGTTTGCTATCTGACTATAATTCATCCCTACAGATATTTTAACATTTTCTTTGCTATCTGTAAAAGTAAGCCCGGTAACACTGAACACAAACTGTATGTAATCCGGGTCTCTCCTTCTCATCATCATGCATGCATTTCCTTTTTCTCCCTTAACATATTGATATGGATATGGTAGCCTACAAAGATTCTGTTGTTTGATGTTTGTCCATACGTACTGTTTTTCTTTCTCAAACCTTTCCCCAAACTCCCCTTCCCAGCCATTCAACAAACCCTAACCCTCTTCCCCCGGGCTGTGTGACTTATTGAGGTATGACTACATTAAATGTACACCAATAATTTATCACACGCTTGCTGGGGCGGATGTGACAAAAGCAACAGTACTTCAATTTCAAGGCAGGGAGGGGATCTTCTTCTGCTTGCCCACCCATGAGCAGTATATTTGTGAGGTAATTTTTTTACCAAAGGAACTTAATATATCAGCATTAATTCCCGGCATTGATTGGATTAATGGATTTCATTTGTTGTCATCCTCCTACACAGCACTAACAGTTACGCTTGTGTCCAGTGTACTGTAGGCCTAGTCAAGTGACTCGACACAACTAGAGTTTATAACTCTGTGTACTACTAGGCTATCCCGACCACCATTATGTTTTGTTGTATTTTGGCATATTATTGTTTGGAAGTAAGTTCTGTACTGTACTTCATTCTACTACTCCTCGAAGAGTCTCTCTCAGGCTACTGACTGTCTCATTTTCTTTTTTTGCAAATGCTGCTGCCAGTGTCTACTACTACTACTACCACCATCACAACCATGGCATGTTCGGAATGAAAACCATCATCACCATGCAGCCATCACTGTGCCTAAGTTAAACATCAAGCAAAGGTAAGAGAAGTTTGGGGAGCCACAATTAATAATGGGCATGTTTTCATTAATTCAATTTCACACACCCCTTTGAGTCCAGTTGCAGAGTGCCTAGAGTAGAAGAGACTGACAGTACTAGTAGGACAAGTCACTCAGTGAGGGGTGCCGCATCTATCTGTTTCTGTCTTACAAAGTCATCCAATTAATAAAATCAAACACTGGCTGTGGGCGGCCCTGCACCTGCAAGGAAAGAAGGATACAGTGTGATGTAAAACAGTAACCCCACCCAGAAAACATTAACAACATTGTATGAAACTTAAGTAGAAATATATTATTTAATACCCTAACAAAAATAAACTATGTAAAAAAAATTCCACACCTGACCCACCCATCTCCCTAACCCCAACCAATGTCCGTAAAGAAAATGTCCAATTGTCCAAAAGAGAAAACCCAACGCCCGATTCCCACCCAGCCCAAGAATAATTAAAAAAGGGGCAATAATAAAAGGGTCTAAGTTCGGCAGGCTTTTTTCAGGAGGACACAAACTTGCTCCTCCAGGTGGGCAACACGGCGCTTCAATGCGCGGCAGTTGCATCCACGGGGGGAGCACTGATGGAGGGGTGGTGGCGGGCTGCTGCCAGACGGTGGTGCCGTACCACTGGAGGGCGGTGGCTGGGGCCCGGGGTATTGGAGGATGCTGCAGGTGCTGCCGCCTCCTCCTCCTCCTCTTCTAGAACCACAAGCCAACGATATTCAGTCTGTATGGCCTCCAGTTTCCGGCACCGGGCCTTGGCTGCCAACTCCTTCTGGTCAGGTTTCCCCTTGGAAGGAGTAGCTATATATGAAGAAGAAAAAACAAGACTATTGTAAAATATACTCTTAGCAAAGCAGTAAGACAAATATTTCTACACATAGTGTCATGGTAGCACTAGCAAGCACAGTACATAACGTTTGTGGTATGTACTATCTTTACTCCCACTTTCTTGGACTTTAACATTTGTGAGAGTTTCAGGCATTTAACCAACTATGCATCTGATTCCTATCAGCCGCCTATGCATGCTCCATGCACCCCACGAATCCTTCTCTGCCAGTCACAAATCTTAAATCTCGCCTGTCCTTCTTCCTTCCACTCTTCTTTCCCTTTTCGTTCAACCCATCCATCAAGGTCATCTGATCTGACTTTTAGTCTTCTCCATAAAACTTTCACAGCTGTGTTGAAATCAGACAGAAGAAGCCATTGGTTATTCAACTCTCCCGCCACTAATGCTTTTACTAATGCTAAGTAAAGGGTGTCTTCAACCGTTCACAACAACTTCTTACTTAGTAAGTCAACTGTACAGTATTATACAGTACACCCTTGCAGTGAGTGTAATGTCAATAAGTAAGGATTAGGAATCTAACTTACCACCGCCCGCCACTGCTGCTGTCTCACCCCTTGCAGCTCCTCCTGCAACTGCCGCCTCCTCCTCTCCTCCGTCAGCAGCCGCGTCGCCTTCGCCGCTGGCCCCGGCACTGGTGGTTGGTAGTGCGCCTTGGAAAAACATTACACATTTTTTAGGTGTCATATCCACCTCCCTCTATTTTTCACTAGCAAGATTGAAGAATTAGTTAATAGTAATACATACATATACAACATACATCACTAGTACAAATTAGGTAGTAGTAGAGTAGACACTAGTAGTTATATGGTTCCTAGGGTCATTCTAGTCTTTTCTTAGTTAGCCCGAGCCATGCTACCATTTTACCTTTGTGTCTTTTATTTTAGCACACGCGTCATTACCTCGCAGCTTGTTGTTTAAAGAGTGACGCCTTTGAGCCCACATGAGCTCATACTGCTACTGTCTAAGCGTTGCGTACAAGGTCAAACAAAACAAGCCACTTTGTTATGGACTTCTGGTGTTAGTCCGTATTGTTTATCCAAAATGCTACACTTTTTGCCACGACTGAGAAATGTTTTCAATATACTAGCGCGCACCATTTTTCTCCTAACTGACGGAAGATACCCGTCATACGAACCAGAGCGTTGCAGAGCTTATGATGTAAACAGTACTAGCTTCTTCTAAGGTGAGGGGTCCACAGAATTCGCTCAGAGATCGTCATTCATAATTTTATATAAACTATATTCCTATTCCTACAAAGGGGATGGTGGTGCTTCCACCACTGTATACTTATTCTCAATCATGATTTCGCATTTCTTTTTCTTCGTTCTATGGACTTGTAGTTGTTGTAAGTGTAACTAAGTGTAACAATGTTTATAGTTTTAATCTTATGCATTTTGCTGTTGGTGCTGCATTATAGAACAACGTACAGAGCTTGTCAGTTGCAAATAAAATTTTTGAACTTACATAGACTTGGTGGTATTTGGTGTGGATGGACTTACACGAGTGAGCGAGCGAAAGGAAGGGTGTGCAAACTGTGCATGGGCATTGCTTCCATGACTGAGAGGTCGGGAGTGTTATGTTCTGGGTTGTCTACTCATTGGGTATCTTGGGGGGGATTCGGAGAGCTAATAGTAATGAAACACTATTATAACTAGTTGGGCAGGGGATTGTGGTGGGTTCTGTTCTGATTGAGGTGTGAGTGTGAGGAAGGTCCAACCTCCCATCACCAACATCTTATTTTCCTGTGCAATGTTCTGTATGTGGAAAATCCCTACAGCAGTAGTAGTATGTCCTATCTTATCAAACTAGTAAAATCTGGTTGGGCATTTTGTTGGTGGGAATTGTCGAAAAACATCAAGATTTATAAAGCCTCAAAGATTAAGAAGAATAGAAGGAGTACAAGAGGACAACCCAAAGGACTGGACTCATCAATGGCTAGAGCTACTGGTGAATCTGAGTTTTATTTAAAACCTTTTAAATAAAGAGTGGCCAACTGGGCATGCTTAGCTACAGACAGACTAATAGTAGTAGTACAGAGAGTCATAGCAGAGGCAGTTAGAGGCAGGGATAACAAGAATCTTGAATCAGATAGTCTAGATCGAAGGGCAATTGTTGGTAAAAAATAGCATTAAGAAACAGAAACAATAGTTTGGTAAAAGAAATACGGTGCAGTAAAAGTTAGTGAATAAGAATTAATATTAAAAACAGTAAGACTTACTGAGGCCAGCAGAAGAGCGCTCGTTCTGGTCCTCCTGTCCGACTGGAACTGCTCCCGCCGACTCTGTCCCCGTCTTCTTGCCCCTGGGTGCTGATCATGAAAGATATAAGAAAGAAAGAGACAAACATTGATGATTGGTGTGAAACAAATAAAATATTTTTATAAGGCTGTCAAAAAAACATTTGTGTAAACAACAATTGCAATAAAATTGACCTATCTAATCTGGTCAACAAGTAGTATCTGGGATCCGCGGACCGACTAGTAATTATTTATCTACACTAATCCAGTGTTCCATTCTGATTCCAGAATACTAACTAAGCCTAAGTAGTGCGTACCACCTGACCTAGCCCACCTATTCCAGGCGTGCCAATTGTACATTAAGTACACATTTCCACTTCTTTTAGTCCTCGAAAATGCATAAATGGAGGACATATGCCTGTATTTTTGCATACACAAAATTTTTGGTTGGTTGATGCAGATGTTCTACTAGTGCTAAGCCTATTACCACTCACTGAATAAACTACAAAAGGTTCTACTAAGGACTGGGGTAAGCACTAGCAGCACTCAGCAGCACGTGACGTAATAGAGGGGGCGTCGCAGACCACAAAAAAATTACAAACTTATAATAAGTAACTAAACCCAAGTATCAATCCACCCGTATCTCTTAGTGACAGGACAAAGGAAGGACTAGAGTCACTCTAGCATTACCTAACTTAAGTTTTCTCAAATAAACTCTTACATAATCATGCAAAACGGGCGCAAACGCAAAGTTGCAAATAACAAGATCAGTAGCGCAGAGCACCTGTGTCATAACAATCACAGAAGACTTTTAAACGTAAATTACCTGTAATGTATGTAAGCAGCAGCATTCTAGCTGGTCGGAAAAAAAAATATATTCGCAATATATAACACAGAGCAGAAGAACAGACACAAAGTAGTAATAATTAAATAGCTACTCACCAAGACCCGGGACCTCCACTCCTAGCAGGTCCAGCAGGTCCTGCTCCCGGTCCAGGATATCGGACCACCAGTGCGTCAGCTGGATCTGGCTGCGCCGGACACCTGAGCAGCGAAACACTGCCCGGCGCACCTTTCCCCACCGCTGCCGACGCTCCCGGAGCCTGTACCAGGACCCAGGCCTGCCGCCTGCTGTCAGGGTTAAGGGGAGGTGGCGCTGCACAATAAGGTCCGTGCCTGCACCCCTTGTGGGCGCCGCCTTCCGCAAGGAAAGCGGTCGCGTCTCAGGCTGCGATGCCCCCTGTGGCCTTTTGCCATGGTTCTGGGGTAGGCAGGGGCGGAAAAGAAAAGGTAAAAATTTAAAAAGTAAGTGAAAGAAATGAAAAAAGCAGGTAATAGAAAAAGTAGCTAAAAACACACAAAAAGTAGACAAAAACAAAAAGTATAGAATCAGGAAAATAGAGAGAGAGATAATAAATAAAAAAGATTAAAAAAAAGTTTTCAGAAACAAATAATTGAAAAGATAGAGGGAGGATTGAAAAGCAGGCTCCAGAATCATAGCATAGAGTAAAAAACAAGATGGCCGTGCCCATTGCGACAGCATGGGCAAGTTTGCGAGATATTTTCCCCCCGAGCACGCAAAAAGTGTCGCGAACACGCAATACATGTTCCCGAACAGGAAATACCTATCGCGAACAAGCACGAGCATGCATTGCGCGACCCGGAACAGGAAAAAACATCGCGAACAGGCGGGACAAAAACTTCTGCATCTTTGTGATATTTCCGCGTGTTCGCGGAGATTTTTTGCGTTTTCGCGAAGATTTGCGTAACGCGATTACACAATTTCCGCCCACCCTTACAAATCACACCTGCCCCCGATGCTCGACAGCCTCATGGTGTGGCACAAACTGATTATTAGTGAATACTGGAACGGGATGCTGACACGCATACCTGATATAGTGAGTAGACAGATACTCAAGGTGGTTACACACTGCCTATCGGGGCTCACCAAGCATGCGAAGAAAGTTAAAAGCATGAACATGTTTATCATGCTGGAATGCCTGGTGAAACCAACGCACTGCGCAAACAACATTAGCTACTACAGGGCCTTCCCCATCAGTAAACTAGGATGAATGAACCTGTCCGCAGTGGAGGCCAAACGGACAAACGCCACCTTGAGTTACATCCAGGGCGAAATACAGACAGGGTTGTGCTGGAGTTCCTCACACATGCTCTAGGTAGGGTACCCTTCCAAGTTTACCTCACACCAATACTGCTCCAGTCAGTCCCGGCTGGCAGCATGACTTGCGGGGGTGGGAGGGGTCGGTTATAATTACAAATTTAAAAAACTTACCTTACCGGGTCCTCCTGAGTCCCGCACCGTCTCAGCTCCTGGCAGTGGCCGGGTCCCGACTCTGGCGTTAACATTTTCCCGCTACAGGAAGCAGCCACAGGCAGCCTCCTTCCTTGGGCCTTAAGCCAATCACAACGCTGCAATGGCAGCGTTGTGATTGGTGAGGCACAGCGAGGAGCGTCTTAGCCGGAAGCCTAATCTGAGGTCCTTTTCTCTATGTAGGCTGCATGCAGCCTACATAGAGAAAAGGGAGAGTGTGCATGACTGCTTTGGTCGGCCCCAGGCCGACCCAAGCAGCCAGGGCCCACAACATTGGGCAAGCCACGCCCCCCATTGTACTCGAGCAGGATCGCCCACCCGCCCTCCCACAACCAGGCACTCCAGGCACTTCTGCTTTCTCACAGTGCGAGAAGCAGAAACATAAAATGGTAGTTTTACCAATTTAGGTTTCTGCTTCTCGCACTGCGAGAAAGCAGGGGGGCGATGTCCCCACGCCAGAGCCGCCACTGCCACTGGATGATGGGAAGTGATAGTTGCTGCTGTTGGGGGCTTTTGTGTGCGGCCGGGCTGGTGCTCCACTGAGCACACTCTCTACCTACTTCCCCCTCAATCTGACGGTCGGCCGGGTTTGGCTCCGCCGGCCGAGATTACATCTCCCAGCATTCCCTGGTGACCTGGTGACTCTCCCGCTGACGACCTTTCCCGTGCCTGGAGGTGCTTAAATCAGCGGGCGGTGGCGAGGACTCTGTGTGCTGCTGTTGGGGGCTTTTGTGTGCGGCCGGGCTGGTGCTCCGCTGAGCACACTCTCTACCTACTTCCCCCCTCAATCTGACGACCGGCCGGGCTTGGCTCCGCCGGCCGAGACTACATCTCCCAGCATTCCCTGGTGACCTGGTGACACTCCCGCTGACGACCTTTCCCGCGCCTGGAGGTGCTTAAATCAGCGGGCGGTTGCTCGTCCCGCGAGGACGCGCGCGGGACGCGCCGGGCAAAGCCCGGGCAAAGGGCGGGCCCTCTGAGGCCCTCAGAGGTCAACAGTGGTCGGGCGGGCCATCCCTCTAAGCTGCTATTTAAGGTGAGCCCTGATACATATCAAGTATGGGGAAACGGAACACTAACACCACCATAAAGCCATCTGTGGGACATTCTGTCCTCCCGCCGTCTTTAGAAAGTATGCTGGACAATGCCTTTAATATGGTTACTAATTAAATAGCTAACACTGAGAGGAGAATGTCCATGGAGTATACACGCCTACATCCAGTGCCCCAGGAAACAAGCCTAAATCACACTTTACCGCTGTCCCCTGTGGTCACAGTTTCCAAACCTAATTTGGCTAACCCACCATCTACACCATCAGGGGGTAACTGCGGTACCATTATAAATGACTCACAGCCCGACCCCATTGCGCATGCCCCTATCCCTTCTCTGTCCCCGAACAACAAAATCGCAGGAGAAAAAAGGAAAAGAGGCCCTTTGAAACCACCAGTTAACAAAGGGAAACAACTCCCTCGCAACAAGAGCCAACGAACACCTCAGAGCATGTGGACTAGAGGGAAGCAAAAACTGCCAGGGGGCAGCAGCCTCATCACTGAGTCTTTGCAACTCGCTGAGGGGTTTTTGGACACTATTCCCCCCAAAGAAGGACATAACTGTGCATGCATACAGACTGATCCTGTAATTGAAAGCGTCACTTTAAAAAAGTCAAATGAGAATTTTATGGAAACTATAGTTGACACTATTTTTAAACAAATGGAAAGTCAAATGATCAAACAGTTTAATAATATTTTTAAAAGATTAGATAGACTGGAAAATCTGATAAAAAATGAAGATGCAAAAAGGAAAGGGGTGATTAGCCTTGATTTAATGAGGGGAGATCGCCTTTTGAAAGAGTTCGAAGTTGCTAGTAAGGGTCTCTTGGGTGGAGGGACCAATACCATTAGTAGCACAGCCACATCCAACACTGCATCAAGAGGTGTTAATGGAGGGAGTAATTATACTGTCATGACTCCACAGTATACCCCGGTTGGAGCGTCTGAATCAGTTTGTCCCACTGGCGTGGCCTCCAATATGTCAAAGGACGTACCCATCCTGCCGTCTACGAGGCCGGAGGCACCCATTAATATCGGGTCAGACAAGGGCCAAACCGTTGTCACTAGGCCTATCAAACATCTGGGGCCTGCCCTTCATTTGCCCCCTGATGCCTGCCCTTATGTTTTAATTTTGGCAGGCTTACCACAGCTAAGGGACGGACAGAGTGAGTCATGGGTCCAGCTAAACAACAAGTGTCTTGACTGGTTGTCTAAACACAAAGGGGTAGGTCCTAATATTTCGAGTGAAATTCTGTCTGTCCGTCGGGTGAGCTGGGTTGGTCCGTCATTTAAGAACATAACAGGAGACTGTATCGTAATTAACTTCAGAAACCCCACTACAGTTAAATCTATCCTTGGCAGTAACAACACTTACTTTTGCCCTGTCATAACCCCATTGCCACTGGGCTACTTTTATAGACCCCACTACAGACTACCCAGCCCTGTTCCACCACTTTTTTCACTGCATAATAGGTTCAGTGCACTGTCTGAGCTGGGTACCCTGGACTGACCACTAGCTACCACCCCAGATTTAGAAACCAGGAATCACATTAACACACTTGGCTCTGTGGGGGAATTGTCAACTTACCCCACTACAATGGCCTCCCATGGCACCAAAGCGCCTGCATTGTCATTCCACTGTAAAATCACTAGCCATGTCACTGCCACGCCCATACCGAACCATAACTTGACAATTCTGAGTTGGAACATTGCAGGTCTTAATGCGAAAGTGAAAATCAGGGACTGGGCAGACTGGGTTTTTAATTTCGACATTTTAATGTTCCAAGAAACTTGGTGCACTAGTTCCCTACTTTTTGAGGGCTACAGCTGTTATAATCAAACTGTACCCATCCCGGCCATGGGTAGACCTAGCGGGGGACTATCCATTTGGGTCAAAATCAGGGCGGAGGTTAAAATAGAACCGTTGGAAACAAATGATATGAGTTTTCAGGCCCTGCTTTATATTAGTAGGATAAAATTATGTTTAATTAATTTTTATAATAACGATTTCACAACACATCCCAATATGAATTTTATAAAATTGTTTGATTTTATCGATGAAATTGTAGATGGTCAAAAGTATGGTAAACTTGATGGTATATGCTTAGGAGGAGACTTTAACGCACACATTCATTCCAAAACCCCTCCTTGCAAAAGAGGTGAAGAACTGTCTAACCATCTAGCCACACGGGACCTAGTTAATGTCATGGAAAAGGCAAATACTGCCGTAAATAAAGGTCCCGTGGCCACCTACGTCGGGCGTGGGAGCTCATCTACAATAGATTATGTATTTATAACCTCCCTGCTCGCGGATCTCTTATTAGAGGCCGCAGTCGTTAGTACCATATATAGTGACCATCATCTGATCTTATCTTGTTTTAAATCCATTAAAAAAGTGGTGAACCGTAGAGAAATTGGGGCTAAAAACTTAGCAGTGTCAACAGATACACTTAGGGTGGTCTGGAAGGGGATTGACAATAAGGGGGTTCTGGCTCGCATTATAAAGTCGCAGCCTTTATTAGTATCCACCTGCCTATCTATTGATAGCTCCGGACATGTCATCGTTGAAGCATTCACAGGGCTGTGTAAGGCTATAAAAATGGAGATTTCCAAACCAGCCCCAGTCAACATCACCAAAAACCCAAGGTGGTTTGACAACTCATGTTCCAAAGCAAAACGGGAACTAAGGGTTGCCCTTACAGCTGATCCACCAGACCAGCTACTGGTGAGGACTCTGAGGTCAAGATACAAGCGTACCCTAAAAACAAGATCTGAAGAGCTTTTAAAAATCCATTGGGAATCCCTTGTACGCACAGCGGCAATGAAGGATGCTGCTGGGTTTTGGAGCGAGGTTAAGAACCTGAGATCGATTGGATCTAATATCACCCCCATAAATTGTAACACATTAGGGGATGTGTGGGTGGAGCATTTTTCAAATATTTACGCGGCACCGCTCCCTTTCACGGAAAATTTTCAGCCCCTTAAGTCATTGAACATTTCCATAACGGAGGTGGAAGATGCCATATCACAAAGTGCAGGGAACAAAGCTCCCGGCCCTGATGGACTATCTATTGACTTAATCAAATCAGAACCTGACTTTTGGTCACCTTTACTGTGCAATATTTTTAATAATTTATCTAATACCATACTGCCAGGTTCCTGGTCTAATAGTATTATTGTTCCAATTTTCAAAAAAGGTAACAGACTTGACCCTGGCAGTTATCGCCCAATATCTATAATCGATAATACTTTGAAGATTTTGGGCAGGGTCATTTTTAATAAGATCAGTAACTGGGCTGAAGAAAACATGATCCTACATCCATGCCAGTTAGGCTTTAGAAGCAATGTAGGGACCGTGGAGCAATGCTTAAATCTATATTTAGTATTAGCCAAATACACCATAGCTAAAAAAATCCCCACTGTATTTAGGTTTCATGGATTTAAGTTCTGCTTTTGATTTTGTTAATCGCTCCCGTTTATGGTCAGTTTTGTTGAGTTATGGTTTAGATGAACCTTTGGTCCACTTTTTGGCCCACCTACACAGTGATTTAAAAGCCCGTGTTTGAATAAATAATGACGGTGAGGTCTTGGGTGAGATTTTAATTGGCAGGGGGGTAAGACAAGGTTGTGTCTTGGCCCCCCTGCTTTTTATTTTATACACAAATGAACTAAGCAAATCCACTCCCCGCACTTCTTTATGCGGACGATGCGGTCCTCATGGGCCGCACACCCAATGCACTGCGCACTTTAATCTCAGGTTTTGTCTCATACATGGCCGATCTCGGCTTATGTACCAACTTTAAAAAGTCTTATATAATGTCTTGCGGCCCAAAGAAACACAAAATCCGTTATATCATGTCAGGGAACAATGTTTTAAACAGCACTTGCACTTTTCCTTATTTAGGCCTGTTGTTTTCCGACTTCGGATCCTGGCAACCTCATGTTGCCAGAGGGAGGAACAAATTGGGTAAAGCTATTAATTCTATAATCACCCTCCGTCAACCTAAACATGCTGAGGTTATTTTGCCACTTTTACAAATCTATAGAACCCAGTGCTTACCAACAGGAACCTATGGCGCTGAGGTGTGGGGATACTCAAATTGTACCAATATACAGATTGAAGAGAATAAATTCTGTAGGAAGGTTTTGGGGGGGGTCATTTCGGCCCCATCTTACGTGTGCCATAGAGAACTGAATCTCCCCTATATAGAGGACTTCATAAAATCAAGATCCGCCCTGTTCTGGTTGAAAATATGGCGGAACCCTGCTGCTTCCTTGACCCGCGATATTATCTCGGACTGCCTAACAAGCGAGCGGGCCAACCATATACCTTGGCTCAGGGCAGTAGAGAAGAGTTTAGCAAGTGTGGAGCTGGGGCACCTATTCTCAGCACCTCAAACCATAGATTGTACGCATAAGAACTTAGTAAAAAGGGCTTTGTATGACCTGTACCGAGAAAATAGAGAAAAGACCGAGTTTGTAAAGCCAGCAATCCTTCGGTACATCCCCATTCAGGAACCATGTGGTAGGCCCCACAATATGCCCCAGGGTTACCTGCGAAAGAAACTGGGTAGATGGAACAGGAGTTTGCTGTTTCGGTTCAGGGACGGAAGTGTGGTAAATCTACTTTGTTTCCCCTTAGGTTGTATCAAAAATTTGGGAAATCTAAGCTGTCCCTGTAACCTAGGTGGCAAACAAAGCCTGTTACATTTTACACTTTTCTGTGGTTTTTACGCAAAATACACTAAACATTACCTAATTCCGTATTTTAGAGAGAGTGCCTTGACGGATTTTAACCTAGCCTTTAGAGATTTATTGTTGTTAAGCTCAGATGATGTAATTTTTAGAGTTAGCCGTTTTCTTCAAACCGCTGTCCGATCTCGAGCAACAATGAATATGGCCTGATAAGTTTGCACTATTTTTGGCATCATTTGCACATTGCATATTTGCACAGTGGTTGTTCCTTTGCACATGTTATAGTTAATAATGCCTGTTTTTATTGTTTTATCAGGATGATTGCTGTGATTTATACGTATTTTTATGGATGCAACTTTTAGAGCCAGTCGTTTCTTTTAATTTGTTGTTTGATCTTGAGCAACAATGAACACGGTCTGATAAGTCTGTACTACCTCTGTATTATTTGCACATTGCATATTTGCACCTCCGGTTGCCCCGTTGCATATGTTATAGCTAACAAATGCTGTTTTTATTGTTTATAGGGATGATTGTTGTGATTTACATGTACTTTTATGGATGTCTTTTAATATATCCGAATAAAGATCATTTGACTTGACTTGATAGTTGAATCATTAGTTAGCATTCGCAGGTTCAAATCCTACCAATTCTCTGCTAATAGGAGCAAGCGCTTTAATCTTCCACAACTGTCAGCAAGCGCCATAATGCAGCCCATGGTTGTTGCAGCACTACAAAAATATGATTGCACTAGACATGGTAGGCTCCACAGAACTAGAGGCTAAGCTGTCCATTGCAGCGGTCGCGCTGGCATTCACAGGGACATGCAGGGTCAGTGAGATTGTGGCCCCTGCAGCAGGTAACTCAGGCACAACCAGCAGATGCCAGGCAGACGTGGGATTGGGGGGAAGGTTATTTGAAGACCCTCTTGCATCGGTTGAAAACGCAGATTGGTTTCTAATGAGGAAGGAAGGGAAGGGACAGCAGGGGGAGCTCCCCCGATCGCAAAACCGTAGGTAGCGTGGTGGAACAAACCCAGGAAAGAGATACCAAAGGGAGGAAATTTACTAGAAGTTGACGGAAGGCTCACACAGTGTCCTTGGGATGCCTCACGGCAGGGGCACTGAGGGAGCTACTGACGGCACACAGCCACAGGAAAGATATACAAAAGAGAGAAAATTTACTAGAGGTAGATGGAAGGCTCACACGGTGTCCTTGGGATGCCTCACGGCAGGGGCACTAAGGGAGCTAAGGACGCACACAGCCACAGGCAGAGTAGATGAGATGCTCACACAGGGTCCTTGGGGTGCCATACAGCAGGGGCCCGGAGGAGCAGGCGAAGGGGCCGAAAAAGGGTCCAGGGCAAGCGGAACGGCACTTGCAGCCTGGGCAGGTCCAGATGGACGCCACCAAATTTGGTAGCAAGTTGAAGGCTGGAACCGCAGACAAAGAGGCCCAGCCAAAGGGGCACCTCCCAAAAACTATGCTGTTTGGAAGCAGATAACAGCAATGAATGTACAAAGACAATGGAGGTATACAATAACATGGAGGCTATGAATGACCAATGAAATTGCAAATGTACAACCATGTTATATCTGAATAAACTGCAACCTTTTAAGGCACCAAATCACGTTGTCAGTGGTATGATGAAAAGGTAAAGGGACGCAGTTAAATGGGCAAGGGGGGAGGAGGACTCGCCCCTGGGAGGGGTTTGTGCTGCCTTAAGCCATTTTCAAGCAATTGACCCAGCGCACCTGCTTTCATCTTCAAGCACTAGTTACCTATGGAGTCAACTCTGCCTTCAATCCCACATTACAAACTGCGATTAAAAAAATATTCTAATTTCCACTTGTAGCATACATTATGCATCAAGTTGAAAATTCCTAGCAGGGTGCATTCAGCATAATTTAACTGAGAAGCCATGTTGATGTCAAATTCATTAAGCAAACCACTGTACATAACAATTTCATCTAACTCTGCCTTTCACAGAAAACTGGAGTGCCAGGTAGTTTTTCGGCTGAGAAAGCACAGTGTTTGGCAATTGCTGCCTCTGTGTACACCTGTGAGCAATGAGGCTTAGTTCTCAATCTCCACAGGGTGAATCGATTTGGCGCGTGGCACCTATTACACACGCACGTTCTTTAGAGGCAGGAGTTTGCCATTATGCTTTTGATTCGCTTCTTGGGCATTTTTATGCACCCATGCCTAATTAAACCCATGTGTGTGGCTTCTTGGGAAGTATTTGTGCAATGTACCTGTGTCATTATTTTTGAAGAGGGACTCGCTGATAGCTGACTCGCTGCCATCAATGCAATAAAGACAGATCAGGGGATACCTGTTTGCACAAAACTAGTTGTTTTAAGTGGGCACTAGGCATTTTTCGCGTATGTTGTAGTTTCTACGGGGCGTAAGTTTTATGTAAAAGTGCGGTGTCAAGAGATTTATGCATTGAGCAATGTATGTATGAATGAAGCATTAATGCACTTTACGCAGCAGACTGAAAAGTGTTTATGTATGAAATGAATGCAAGAGGCCTTAATTTAGCATCTCTGGAGGTAAACGTAAGAGGAAAGAGAGAGCCTGGCGCATGCACAGCCTGTCTGCTGTAGTGCAGACCTCATTAAGCAAAACGTTTCACCTGTGACAAGCACAGGGAAATCCTAAATTGTCGATTCTTGGCTCGACAAAATGGACGCCGCAGCCTTTCAGCATCTAAGGGAGAGGACGGGATTATTATGTTCATATTTGAAAGCATATGAGAAACAACTGCTGTTCTGCTCTAACAATATCATTCTTGGCAGGCAAATTACTTAATTGCATACCAACATTTTGCAAGGATAATTGCTCTCCTATTTTGAATGCACTATGAATGCCCCAAAATTGGCAATGGATTCAAAACCGAGCTTAAAGCTGTTCTGGGATTTGGAGTTGGACGCAGACCTATCCCAATTGAAAGAGAGAAAGGAAGCTCCGGAAATGTTTCCACTCTAAGCGAGCTGACAACAATGACGTACATTCACGGCAGCGTAGGTTAAACGTCTGCACTCCTGTACAGTTTGATGAACAAGAGCGTCATCTTTATAGTTAAATGAACGTTCCACAAGGTGCTCCTGCCAATAGCGGAACAGGCGACGCCATTTTGGCAAACATTTCAGCCCATCTTTTTTATATGTCTGCATGTCAATTGCTGTTCAGTTATTGAATTAACCTGGGGCAATTAATTTTGTTGCTGTTCAGCGTTTCATCCATAAATCTGGAAAAACAACAGTTTGCCTTTGCCATTTGGAACGGGTGTTGCGCTTCTGTGTTGGATATAAAAGCCACCAGGAAGCTTGGAATAACCGCGGCGAAGCAGCTGCACAATACTGTGCCCTCGCATGGTTCAACTGTCAATGTGGCAGTTTCATAGAAATTAATCTTTTTTTTTACAATGTATAGTTTTTCGTGTTTCGTGCCACGCACATAAACATTGGGAATAAATCATATTTTGTAGAGGAAGGTTGCTTTGAAAAGAGCATCATGCATGTGCATATGACAACTCCTCAGATTATCGACTCTGAGGGTAAATAGCTGTCACCTAGTCCTCATCTCATGGAGGTGACTTTCATCTAGCCCTTTTTAGCCCCTTCATGTAGCTGGGGTTGTAGATGTATACTCCTGACTGGAGAATAGAAAGCACAGCACAATTCTCACCTTAAGTGGTGCCACTTCCTTTGGAAACAGGACGGCTTAAATATTAACTACACGTAATTTGACAGCCATGGGGTATAGTGATATCTATGCGGATAACACGGCCAATGGTATGACTTGGTTTAAATGTCCACAACTCGAGCATCATTTTCTTTTTTCCTCCTAAATATCTTCCAGTCAGGCCTGTTCCCAACACTGGGCCAAACCCGGTTGCTCAGGTCAGGCTCTGAACCAAACCATCCATGGACATCCAACCCTAGCAGCACACCTGATTTAGCCGTGCACAGCATGGGATTGGCTGAATGGCTTGGCTTCTATCCAGGCCTTGCGTCAACACTCCCACAAACAGCAAGTCCCTAATGCTCGTGCTCTTTGGCCGTGCATAGTGGAGGTTTGGCTGAAGGGCCTGGCCTCCAGCTTTCTGGATGCCCTGATCCCAACCCTCCATGGGAGTCCTAGACATACACAAGTAGTTTTTGACTGTGCACAGTAGTGTTGGGCACATTCCTTCAGCCAGGCCCTGCATCCAACACTTCGGGGTTTGCCAACTGCCTTGGCCCACACCAAAAGGCTGCGTGCAGCATGGCTTGCTGTAAGACCTGACCACTGGCCAGGCGTTTCGCCCAGCCTCTAGTTTGGCGGCTAACCTCTGCTGCACAAGGCCTTCGGCTGTGTGCAGCATGGTAATAGTTGCAGGAACTGGACTGTGGCCAGGCACTGCACTGCCCCAGCTGCATGCAGTGTTGCCTACAAAAATAAAGTGCCAGGGCACAATGTACCACTTTAGGGGCCACTGCTGCTTGCACCACCCACTGCCCCTGCCAGTGCTGCAAAATGGAAGTGCTAATGGCTTGGAAGCACTGTTATTAATATTATTCAGTGTATATTAAATCGCTAAATTGATGTGCTCTCCTGAAAATAGACAGACTGCTCCACCATGTGGTTGACTGTCATCAAAAATGTACCAGTGTTAGGAATTAGTTGCAGTGCACTGGAAAACACAGACACAAGTTAAGCACTGGCTGCGTATGACCACCACCCAAGTGTGTACATTGGCGAAGTGCAGCTGGAAAGCACGGACCACTTTTTTCATTTATTTATAGGATTCGCGAATCCTGAACCCCAGGAGGTTCCACAACACCCAAGGAGAGATTGTAATTTGCAAATTAACCATAGGGTTTGCAATTCATGGGATAAAAAAATATTTAAAATGTTTATTTAATTGCTCGGGAGGTCCCCTTGGTCCCGCCCACGTGGAACTGGGAATCAGGGTGTCCTCGCCCTCGCCACTTATACCCATGTCTTTTATTTTTCCCAGCACGGTGCTTGGTGAGCCATGAAATACAACAGAACAATGCTTCTGTGCCTGCTAGTCAATCAGGGAGCATACTATTAGTGAGTCTGCTGCCAGATTTACAAATCCAAAATGGAAGACTGGGGTAAAAACTCCCTTGTCCAATGGTGTGCTTTTATTTATTCATTTTTAAAAATCTTAAATCCACCATGGATTCACAAATATGCGGATGATCCACAAATTAATGGTTCAGGTGTCTCTAGTAGTTGCAATTGTAATTTTATTTATATAGTGCTTATTACCCCTGACGAGGCACTGAAGAGCTTTTCGGTAAGTAGCACGCTACTCCAGAACCCAAAAATTGATTCGTTCAGGATTAGTAGAGGGAAATATAAATTGTTAATGAGAGTGGTGGGAGTGGCAGACATGTGAGTCTGTTAGTTGAATGAATAGGATAGAGAATGGATAGAGGAGGGAAGAGTTTAAAAATTATTATTTGGTTAGTTCATAGTAGTGAAAGGGGTTTAGGACGAGTTTGAGAGCCTGTTGGTGGGATGGATATGATAAGGATGGATGAGAGGAGAGAAACGTTTGGAAAGAGTTGTTTGGGAGTTCATAGTAGTAAAAGAGGTTTGGAATGAGGCAGAGAGTGAAGTTAGGGGATATTTTAGAAGAGGAATAGGATGAGAGATTTGATGAGGTATAGGGAGATTTTTTTTTTTCTTCTGTGCAGTGGGAGGGAAATATATAAATATGTAGATACATGACCACACATGAGAGGTGTACATACATAGAGATTTTAACCTGAAACGCATATGGAAAAATATCACGAGATATAACATTGTACTGAATAAAGTTCCATATGTACATGCATGGCTAAATACTTACAAACTCAGGCTTTCTATTTTTGCTGTAAAGGAAGTTTGTGTTTCTCATTTATTATTATGGGTTTAAAAAAGTATTTTGTTTTTTAAAATACTTGTCCCCCAATATTTTAAAAGTGAAGCATTTATGGCTACAATTGCTATAAACCTATTTAGACATTGTGACTGATGTGTTATTATAGGAAAGTAAATCCACAAGCATATAACCCTCATCTTATATGACACTGATATATTGATCTACATATATATGGATATGGGTATTTCTATAAACATATTTACATATTGTGACAGATTTGTGTTATTATATTTAAGTAAACCCATAAGCATACACTCATCATATGAGTTATATTAATATATTATATTATATATTATATAGCGCTCTGATACCCGCTTCGGGTCAAGTTTGCGCTATATAAAACTCTGTAAAATAAAATATTTTTTTTTAATCATCTTATAAGTTACTGATGTATTGATCTACTTATTTAACATCTACATGCCCATATGGAATACTTTTTAAATTATTAATTTTTCAAAAATTAAAGAAAAAGATTTACACCAAAGCTAGCAAAGGCACTTCCTTGAATAAAGGTCTATTTGCATAACAAGTTTGGTGCAATTCCGTTCTGCATTTTTTTCTTTATCAAGGTACAAAAAATCCAAACAGAGGTAAATTTGGAAATGTCCCTTTTGCCCATCCCCCCCATATTTTAGGCCCCCACTTGATGGATCTCCACAAAACTTGCCATGTAGATTCCAAAGTAGATGTATATATTTTAAAAGGTTTTATGCAGATTCGTTGGACGGCACTAAAGTTGCTCATAGTTAACCGACTCTGTGAAGGAGGTGGTAACCCATTTGCAAATGGGAAGGAGTCCCCAAGGGATACCTTCCCCTTTGTGAATCAATCAATCAATCGATCAATCAATCAGGGGTTTATAAAGTGCGCTACTCACCCGTGAGGGTCTCAAAGCAGGGGGGGGGGAAAGCAGCTCCGGATCAGTCGAAGAGCCGGGTCTTGAGGTCCTTCCTGAACGTTTGCAAGGTCGGGGAGCGTCTGATGTTCACCGGGAGCTTGTCCCAGGTCTTGGCTGTGATGTAGGAGAAGGCTCTCCCGCCTGCTCTGTTTCTGTGGATGCGGGGGACCTCTGCCAGGGCCAGGTCGGAGGAGCGGAGATTCCTTTTGGGTACTTGGAAGGAGACTCTCTCGTTGAGGTATTTGGGTCCGATGTTGTTGAGGGATTTGTAGGTGTGGGTGAGGAGTTTGAAAGTGACCCTCTTCTCGACGGGGAGCCAGTGGAGGTCTCGTAGGTGTTGGGTCATGTGTTTGTGACGCGGTGTCCCGAGGACAAGTCTGGCTGCTGCTCTCTGGATGGTTTGGAGTTTGTGTAGAAGAGTTTTGTTGATTCCGGCATAGAGGGCATTGCCGTAGTCCAGTCTGAATGTGGGCACCCACATTTTGTAAGGGCAGGCAGTGGTCCCACAGAATCCTGCCTACTCTTTAAAAAAGAAAAAGAAACTTTTCATTTTTCTTTTTTAAATGCATCCTGTTTTCCTTTAGGGAAAACGGGCTGCATTTCAAAATAAAAAAACACTTTATTTAAAAAGCAATCACAGACATGGTGGTCTGCTGACCCCAGCAGGCCACCATCCCTGTGAGTGCTAGCCATTCCCAATGGGTCTCAAATTGCGACCTGCCTTATGAATATTAATGAGGCAGGTCCCTCACGACCCATTTGGAATCGCAAACAGTGTAAAAAAAACTGTTGTACAAAGCTGTTTGCGATTTCCTCATAGAGACTTGCAAAAATTCGTTATTAGGTAATTGCACACGAAAGTCTATGTACATCTGGCCCTACGGTCCTGGAAGCAGAAATGTATAGTGAGATGTAACACTTTTTACTACAAATAAATACACGTTGAATCACTGGCTGTTTCGTGTGTGCACATCTGATGCTTCAGAAGGAACCATGTGAAGCATTTTGAGTGCAATAAATGAGAGGAGTCTTGCACCTGGGACACTCACCATTCCTGATAGGAGGATGACACAGGAGTGTGAGGAAAGGGACAGCTGCCCTTGGCAACCATACTGTCAGCATAGTTATAGTTGAGTCTTAGTTTCCATAGGAAAGGCATTTTCTGTTTTTCTAAATAACTTTGATGGCATTCAATTAATCTGTGCAAAACTTCCTCCCTAAAATGTCATCCACATTAGGTCTTTCATAGCAAGTTTTATACAATTCCATCAAGCAGCAGCCAAGAAAAAGTGTGTGTGGGGGGGGTGCAAAACATTCGATTTTCGATAGGCAGCTTTGCTTTTTCATAGAGAAAACTGTCTGAAAGGAATTACACCAAATGAAGTTTGGCATTAAGTTAGAACTTTACTCAAGGAAGTGCCTTTTTTGGTTTGGTGTAAATTGGTTCAGTAGTTTGAGACATTAGCGTATAAAGCAAGGTTCGGTTTGGCTCTGAAGAAGTTAAAGCTAAAAAAATTTACTGATGTCTAAGTCTGCAAATCTTTCAAAATGTTCTGACTGGCTAGCACAATATTGAAAGACAATGTTGCGGCAGCCATTACAAGACTCACAAACTTGGTCCCTGAATCCTGTAAAAAATACTGAAAGGACACATAAGAGGCTTTCTCGTGTGGGTTCATGGATAATTCCTATATTCGAGGATCCTTCACAGATTCTAGATTCCATAAATAAATTTTAAAAAAGGAAGATGACTCCGGCCGTTGACCATACCCTGCTGCCAACCCCGTTGCTCAGGCTTTGCACAGCGGGTGTTGGACGCAGAGGGTAGGGTGCAGGGCCTGGTCAGAGGCCAGGCCTTGTGGCCAAATCCTCTGTGCATAATTGAAATCCATGCACACCAGGGGTTGCACACCTGGGGAGGATGGGTGAAAGGAGCAGTCTCTGTACAAAAATCTGCTATGCACACCAAAGGCATGCATAGTGGGGGTTGGCTGCTAGCCGAGGGCTGGTCATCCCTGAAGAATTGTATGAGCGCTTGGCTAGAAGCCAGGCCCGGTGGCCAATCCCTGCTGTGTGCAGTCAAAGGCCTGTGACGAGGGGGTTGGATGCATCCTCCACTTTTTTCGTAAATTAAGGCAAAACAGTTGGCCATCCCTACATTGCTCACCTATGAGATGCTCTATTCCTACCCTGTTCACCAGTTGAAGGGGTTTTATCCTTCTGTTTGTTGTGCTATAGTTCAATAGATGAGAAAGTGTGCGGCTAACAAGGATAGAGCTGGATAGGGTATTCACAGCCATTCTTCATTTTAGATGTTTTGACTCCTCAAGAGTCGAATTAATATGTGAGCTTCAAAAGGAAGATGATGAACCTAAATACAAGTGGTACTTCTTGGAGGTAGGGATGGTTGAGAACCTCAAACCAGAGGAAACTTCCAACCAGAAGATCAATGACTCGTACAAGAGTTACAAGCAGTGAATGTAGTCACCTTAAGTTAGGGTTCAGCTCCTAATGAGAAATATTTGGGTGCAGATTTACAAATTCTTCTCTACTAGCGATAGGGCACTATGTGCTGCTATCACCAATGCAGATACCCAGGTGCCATGCTGCAAGGGTTCCTGCTTTACTGGCTTAATTATCTTTGTGCAGGAAGGGATACTCTCCTGCACAACAAAATGATCCTAAGAATCAATTTCCTCTTTTGATGGAAGATGCTTGATGTAGAATGCATCACACATAGAAAGATGAAGTAACGAGAAGCAATAAAGATATTTCTCCTCTCTATGCCTCTCTGTCGTAGGCGCACCGTTTTGGTGCAGTCCCAGGTTTACTGCCTTTAGTAAATCTAATATTATGCCAAATTCCATGGGAATGTGACACAGTCCTAGATGGGAATGCCCATACTTAACTCACGGAATGCCTACCACAAAGGAATGTAATGCAACACAGTACAATTTGCTCTGTTGCCATACATTTCTTTACAAAGACAAGCAAGGCAGGGCAAATAGGACATTGTATTACAGAGTAAACCACATTTCAGGAGTTTGGTGCCCTGCGATGACTTGCATTTTAGAAGGACAATGCAAGTCCTTAGTAAATCTGCCCCAAAGTGTCTAGAATTTGACCTGTTGTTGTATTTGGTAGCTGTCGAATACCTCCAATGCAGGAATGAAACTACATTTCAGCTTCATAAGCATCCACACTGTTGCATTTTGAATAATTTGCAACCTGCTCCTCATCAGTTTGATCAGCCTCCTTAGACTGTGTTGCAACTGGCAAATCTGAAGGACAAGTCTACATGGGCAATAATAGATACTCTTTTATAGAATTTGAAAAATGTTAACATTGCTTTTAGGTATTTGGTAACACTAATGGCAGATGAGGGTCATTTGTAATATACTGAATATGCTGGACAAACTCTCCATGCCACTGGAATCAAGCTATCCTGGCTGAAGAGGGGTGAAACCCCGAAACCGGTCCTAGGATGCTTGTTTCCAGTCCAAGGAGGACCTGGCTTGGCAGTTCGGGCTGGACTGTTCCCATGAGGCACAGGGTCAAGACTGATTTGCATATCACTGGGTTCAAACTGGAACGGCATGGTGAGCAAAAAAACGATGGATTTAGGCCCAGATCTCTGTACTGGGGAGAATGTATGACAATGTTCTGCATTCTGTCCATCAACTGTTGTTTTTGCATTTTTCCCCCGAGTGGGAAGTGTATGCCCAGACGTGGGTCCCGTGCTCTCCATGCCACTGGAATCAAGCTATCCTGTCTGAAGAGGGGTGAAACCCTGAAACCGGTCCTAGGATGCTTGTTTCCAGTCCAGGGAGGACCTGGCTTTGCAGTTCGGGCTGGACTGTTCCCATGAGGCACAGGGTCAAGACTGATTTGCATATGGCTGGGTTCAAACTGGAACGGCATGGTGAGCAAAAAAACGATGGATTTAGGCCCAGATCTCTGTACTGGGGAGAATGTATGACAATGTTCTGCATTCTGTCCATCAACTGTTGTTTTTGCATTTGTCCCCCCGAGTGGGAAGGGTATGCCCAGACGTGGGTCCCGTGCTCTCCATGCCACTGGAATCAAGCTATCCTGGCTGAAGAGGGGTGAAACCCCCGAAACCGGTCCTAGGATACTTGTTTCCAGTCCAGGGAGGACCTGGCTTGGCAGTTCGGGCTGGACTGTTCCCATGAGGCACAGGGTCAAGACTGATTTGCATATGGCTGGGTGCAAACTGGAACGGCATGGTGAGCAAACAAACGATGGATTTAGGCCCTTATCTCTGTAATGGGGTGAATATATGACATTCTTCTGCATTCTGTCCATCAACTGTTGTGTTTGGACAAACTAAAAAGCCACAACTACAGCTTTTTGAAGGCACATTATAAAGAACCTGTATGTTTCAAAAGGCCAATAAGGTAATACGAGTCTTTTCTAATATTAGGAACCCATTAGGATGGCGGGTGGATCGCCCCCGCCGGGCCGGCGGTAGCCACCGCTGGCCCACCAGGGGCGATCTGCCCGCCATCCATGCCTGAATGACCTCTCGCCATATTAGTATGGCAAAGGGGTCCGCAGCGGATGGAAAGACCGTCCGCCGCTTTTCCGCCAGTCGATCCATCGACCGGACAGAAAAGGGGCATAATATGGTGGCGGTGTCTGCAAGACACCGCCATCCATATTATGATTGAGGCGGAGATACGCCTTTCCATGGCGGTGTTGCTGCCATGGAAAGGCATGTGGACCTTGCTGTTGGGGGCCCGTTGCGGACCCCCAGGTTGTCAGGGGGGTGGGGGGTGCACAAGGGGGGTACCTATGGTACACCCCCTCATTGCAATGCACTACGTGGCAGGCACCACGAGGTGCCTGCCATGTAGTGCATGGCAATGCTATACACAGTCCTTTTACATTGCGAGCGGATCTGCAGCCAGCAGATCCACCCTCAATGTAAAACTACCAGGATGCGCCCGCCAGAGTTGCGGGCGCATCCTAATACACATGGTGGGACCGCCGCAGCATCGGAGGTCGGTCCCTGGCTCCGTTGTGATGCCGCCCGCCATCGTAATGGACCTCATAGTTTCCTTACCTTGGGGTGGTAGACGTCTAAGATGACTAAGACCCCAGAGTGACTATTAGCATTCATATGCCTGTAAGTAAGTGTCAACAAGAAAAACATATAGTATGCATTGAAATGCAGATGTGACATTTTTATCACTGACCTATCTTGTAGGTCACAGTAACCCCATCAGACATCGAATCTGAGAGTCTGCTGATGTTTTGTCTACTTGGTTTTGAAGGCTGGCGTGGACTGCCTTTACTCTGAAATGGACTTTACTCACAGAAAAGTGGGTAGGACTGATTCATTTGTTATATAACTGTCTTTCAGCGTGCACTTTAATCGTTCACAGACATTTGCACATTGTCTTTCTATTACTCCCTGTGTACATGGATCTTACTCTGAGACACGGGGGTTCTTGGGCACTGATGATGTTTAATGGTTGGTTGACTATACTGCCCATTACTTTGCGTGAGTTCCCTGCTGATGCGCATTTGGTGCATGTTCAATGCACAGATTTCCCAGCACCATACTGGCGGCATTCTATTATGTTAATTCAGTTAATCATTGGGTAGGGACTGTCCCTACCCAGCAATTCCCGCCAAACTCATTGCAATGCATGAAGACCTTTTGGAGCATTCTATTTTGGCAACCAGGTCTCATTATCAAATGAACTCAGCCATTACATTCATTGATGTGCACTCCATTTTGTTTGGTGGTTAATTTGTGGTGGTGGATGATGGTGGGCCCCAGAGCCAGACTGGGAACCACAACCGGCCCTGGCAAAGTGCTTGGCCGCCTCCCCTCCCCCCGGAGGGTTGGGGGTGCCGCCGAGTTCTTTGCCAGTGCCGGTTTTCGGACGATTTTGTTACAGGGCCTATTTTGAAGCTATGCTGCAAAACCGGCCCTGTAACAAAAAAGGCCCCCAGGTGCCCAAAACAGGCCCCCACCTGGGGATTGCCCGGTGCCCGCTATGGCCAGTCCGGCCCTGGTGGGCACACCCAGCATTTATTTCTGGTGACTGAGACTCTGTCACCTTTTGCACTGTCCTGGCACAGTCTGAGCAGAGAAAACAGCAGATCACTCCTTTTTTTTAAATTTCCAATAGGCATCAAAATAGATGAAAGACCACCAATATAGTGATCAATGTACTGATAGCAATTCTTTCATTTTCATTTATCCTATAGAACATATTTCTCTCTCTCCATGTCTTACAGCCAGGTAAGCAGCAGTCAGAGGAGGTTGGAGGCTCCAGGGCATTGTGGAAATGTAGCAGCAGGTAAGGCCTGTCTCCCTACCGACACACACCACCCCCTCAGGAAAGTTTTTAGGGTAATCGTTTATTGGAGGCAATGGTCAGTCATCTGATTTCAAGGTTGCTTCTCAGCACAGCAACTATGTTATGCATGTGAGTGCTACCCAATCATAGGGACGTGCATTGAAGCCCCCATGAAGGACAGCAGTTGCTTTTCACCTCGTGCTGCCTATGTCACTAAAGGATGGTGTCCACAAAGGAGGGTGTTGTACAGAGTTCTTCACATCCGATTTATATTATTATACATTAAGCAGAAATGGTGTTTTTTCATGTCATCTATTGCTGTCCTTTGTCGGCTCGTCGGTGATCACATGTAGGTGCTGGCTTGCTTTTAGTATAGTAGTCTATACCACATATCTGCCATTTGTAATATCTGCAGATAACAGGAGTTACTATTATTCAAATGAATGGCACTCAATTTACCATCCTCAGAAGGATAAAGGTTGAGATGGACATGTCAGGAATTTACCTCATTAAACTTCGAGCGATCAGAATAGGTGCTGTATTGAATAAAGTGAGGGAAATGTTAATTTGAGGCTTGCCTCATCACAGGTTTGACTGATTCATGCCCTAAATAGCTGAAGAACTGGAGCAGCAGTATTTTACCCCTTTAGAGAGTGGAAAATGGGTGTTCCAATTGGAACTTTATAGGAATATGGTGCTGTTGCCTGGAATATATCATCCTTTGTTCACAACTCGACAGTGGCTATACAGCACACCGAAACACAACACAATAATATAACACAAAGCAAAATACCAATAAAACAGTCAAAATAAAACACAATAACCGCTGTATAATACCACAATACAAAAAAGCAATAATGCATCGCAAAACACATCAGGCGCAAAACTGCAGAACACTTTAATACAAATTGCGACACAGCACATATGCATAAATATTCTTCTCATGTATTACCAGCTCTCCTAAACTGCTTTCATAACACGATGGTGAAGGATGTTTAAACAACCAAGGACACATAATAGCACCAGCCAAAAATGGTTGGTGATCTGACCCTTGATGTTTGTGTTGAGTGTTTAACTTGCTGAGCCGTCTCGTTGGCCAGTTATAGAAAAGAGAAAAAATACTCTGAGATCCCACTCACTGGGCATTAAGGTGTGGCGGCAGAAATGAGGTGGAGTCACGAGGGGCGGAGTCATGAGATTCAGAGCCTGACAGTCAACTTATACATTTATGTCTTATAAAATCTGGACCCAAAAATTGACAACAGTGGCAAATGTGACAGTATATCTGTTCTGTCTTACTTAATTGCTCACAAACAGGCTGCATTTTAAAATGCCTTTGGGGTTAAGGCGCCTGCTGCAGATATCTTTGTGTACACACCAATTTTCAGGATATAAAGATGCTAAGATAACTGTGGTGATTACTGCACTTTCTGGAAGAGATCTCTGTGCAGTCTAGTCACAGGTTAGAATCATCATAAAGTAGCATAGAGGGTTAATGTGCTTCCTGCAAAGCATAACATGTAACATACTAGTCAATTATATGTAGTTTATGTAGATAGCTTAGTGGGTTTTTGCTTTTGTTACAGAGATCCTTGTGTTTCCTGCATTTCTTAAATAACAATCCTCGTAATATAGCACTGTGAGTTAGGAGCTGGCATGCAAACTGCAAGGCATACGTTTAGAACCTTGTTTTTTCCTCAATCTTTCATTATTCTAAAGTTGTTAAAAAGAGATCCTTTGGATCGTAATTAAGACTTGCTAGTACAGACAACCCATAACCACTGTGTTCTGCAAAACCAAACTGTAGGTATTTCTCTGAAAGCAAAGCAGACAAAGTTCTTGCACTGCTGAATGTGTGTCAGTGTCTGTAAATTACACTGGGCAGTCACTGCTCGTGCAGGTATGTGACGTGGGAGGGGGGGTGGAGCAGGGGTTTGGGGAGTGGAAGTGACAAACGACTGAATAAACCACTTACCTTGCGTTTGTTGCATTGCTGACTCGGCTATTGCGGCAAGCGCAAGGTACGTTGTTTTATTTATTAATTTGTTTTCCGTATTCCGTCATTTGTCATTTCCACCCCCCACCCCTGCCCTGCCCCACATCCCCACCACACTTACCTGCACGAATCGCCACTGACACTGGCACAAAGTCAGCATCTGGCTCAATAATAACTGCGGTAACCGGGATCGGGCTAGATTTTTCTCATTTCCTGTACCGTTTTTGACCATCTCTTGCATGTGCTTTGATGAAGGTGGACGCATTCGGACTCCGCCACACATACAGTGACAGCTTTTTAGATGGCGGTGGCCATGCAACTCACCCCAGCACAAGCGTTGTCAATGCTGCTCTTGGTTTCAATTACTGGTAGCATGTTACTTTTCAGATGACTTATTGGCTAGTTCGTTAGACGTTTAGGCTTTGGATGAGTTCTTTGTGTCCCGCCTGGCACCATACCCACTATCACAGTGGCGCAGGATGCTTGGACTGCTGCTAGGGTTGCTGAGATGGGGGCATCTGCCCAGTGACGAAGTGCTCTATGGCTAGATTTGACACATTAGTAAGTGAGCATGTGTTCTGAGAAGTCCTTTGCAATGACATAGAGTAAGTTGAATAGATCATAAAGAAAACAATTTCAGGAAGGCTTCCTTCAACGCACACTTTACAACAACACTGACTTGTTGAAGACATCTGAAAACAGGGCCTTGTTTAGAGGATGTCATGATCCCAGTTTTGAGATGAGTAACGGGTGGATACAAACTTTAGGGTTGAGTTCTCAAACCTTTCCTGTAAAAAGAGATACTTAAGTTCAATGAAAATAAACCCAATCTGCTAATATTTTTAGAGTTGTGATAGTGACCACATCAGGCAGGATTGTAATAATGGGTACCCTATGCAAGATTGCCAGCAGTGATCACCTCAATTCAGCAGGCACCATTGCCAGTACTAATAAAGAAAAGTGTTGTCCATCCATGTGCAATGCCTCTATATAGGCAACACATAACAGTGCAATGCCCCTGACACAATGGTAATAATATTAATATGAAATCTCCCCAATGCCATATGAGATATCACTGAAATATCAGCTTTAAATATATTTTGAAAATGTGACCATTTTGTCCAAACATCAGCTTATGAGTTTTGATAATGCACATATTTTCCTTTCAAATAAACGTGTTTCAATTTCATTATTAGAAGATCAAATGTAACTATATATGTCTCCTTCCAACCCACCCTCAGTACATTTGTGCTTTATGAATATGGGGGAAAAAAGCACAATCCAGTGAGGTGATTACTTCAACTATTACAGGTGTGCAGTATACAACTTTGGAGATGAATATGGACTTTGTGGGACTGATTCACAAACTGCACTTTGTAGTATGTTTTGTAGTACTGCAAAATATGCCACAAATTGCAATCCACACTGCACAGAGTTTTACGCCTCCTCATTAGCTAAATGTGTGTGTGGAGTTCTTCACCCCAAGTGTGGAGTCTCTGCACATATAAGTATAGGTTTTAATAGTAAATGTGGGAGGGACTGGAGGGAGAGGGTGGGAAAAGAAGCAGACTTACTACAAAAGGGGAGGGGATTGAGGGGGTGTATGAAGGATATATGGAGGGTCAGTGAAGGATTTAAAGGGGAATTCATCAACACCCCCACCAGAGTAAACCAATTGTAATATTCACTGGGTGGAGACATGTACCTTACATTATTGTACTAAATTTACACTTAGTTTGTGAATACCGAAAAATAATAAAATTACTCCAAAGTGTGAATTACGCAAAAGTGTAAGATATCTTTGTGACTCAGGCCCTGTATATCAGTGTCGTTTTCAAAGCTCATATAATGTCATCATTCTGATGTGTAATATCTTTTTATAGGGGTGGCTTCTGTCCACTTCCCTATTTCAGTTTCTACAGAATTATATTTGTATACACCTGCAAAGCCGTAGACACTCTTGTTATCCCTGAATATAACAGATGTGGGACAAAGGCTGTAAGCGCAGCGCCTTTTATTGTGTGTGGCCTTGGGCTTTACGCCTCATCGTTTCTGCTGCCACTCCTGTGTGTAATGTGCCCTCGCACATGAAGGGGCTGAAGTGAACACTACTTTTGGCACAAAACCACTCACTGCCACCTGTGCTTGCATGGGTCATGAAAAGGAAAAGGGTCGGTTCTTTGCTTTCCCTTTTTCCCTCTCAGTGCACAAACAAGACCCAAGCATGCTACCTAAAGAACTTTCCCAAGCCTTAATTGCCCTGGAAGACAGACAGGAAGGTCAGCCTTTGGCCTCCTTAACAACACAACACAAACCCATTGAGCCATGCGGCCTGTCAAAGTTATTGTGCTGCAATCAATAGAGGGTCATTTTCCATTGTGGCATCACGCAGAGGGCACAGCATAAACCCTGCAGGCAGACTCAGGAAACAGAAAACAAATATGGTTTCCTTCTGCGGAACACTAAACCCCTAAACCTAAAACACAAGCCTTTAGGGCACCGTAGCGCGACCATGCTTATATTTTCCAGCCTGACCGTCTACTTGGAAGACTTCCATTAAGAGTTAATCCCTCAGTATCCACAAAGACGGACGCTATGAAGAGGTCGCCTATGGAAAAGACCTATTCACAGCCTGATGCACTTCAGGGTTTAGGTAGAGTGAGCTTCATTGTCTGCTGTTGTTGGAGGGCTCTGTGAGATGGTGGAGGGGTGTTTAGATGGTGGAGGGGTGTTTCTTACCTAGCAAAGCTATGATGTCCGTATGTCTCGATCGCGGCCCCCTCATTAGTCTACGTGAGATCCTAAGTGAAGAAAAGGACTTTAGGCCCATTTCTGCTTCCACCGGTAGCAACAATCAAGAGGGATGGCATAGCCCTAAAAGCTTTGTGTCATAAAGGGGTTATAAATACATTGAAATCTTTATTGGATATGATTCCATCTGCGCATACAGTGCTGGACCTTCCTGCTGCCTACCCAGAACAGTTTTCCTTCCCAAGCTAGAAACAAATTCATAATAATTTATATCGTAGAATGAGCATTAGGCTTGTGGTAACACACAGTGGCGTGCGCGAAGATCGTTTACAAACAGCCCTATACATTATCAGGAATGCGCTCCTTAGAACCGCCATATAATAGATAGGTAATGAAGCATGGATTGATTCCCTTTCTAAGAAAGCGAAGAAGGAAAAAAGAAGTCATACTGCTTAGAGAGGGTCGAATAAGGGCGCGCGTCACTTTAAGACTGACTACCAGAGGGGAACTAAAGTCATCAACTCCGCAAGTAACAAATGAAGGCCCAGAGCTGTGGCGCTAATGTGCAAACTTGTGTCTGTCCTCTATGGCTCCATCATTTATTCAGGAGCTAGAAGCAGAAGACGGGGACTCGCATTTGCTTGATACTCAATTATACATTAGTGTACATCACTTGGCAATCTGTTCATATCAATTTAATTGGATTTTAATATTGCCTCTGATCTTGTTGTCCAATTAACAGTAGTGGCTGGCAATAAAGCAGAACCACACACTATGTAACACCTTTGATCCCCGCCATATGGAGCGCCTCCATTGATTACCACATTCTCCGAAAAATTCCCTCTCTCAATATGGGCTGTGATAAATGGGAGAAAAAGCACATCCCCAATGTGATAAAAATTTCACTTCGGCTTGCAACTTCATCTATTTTGTTGACATTCGGCCCTGATTAAGAACAATAAAAAAAACCATGCCCTGAATATCATATGCAAATAGAACCCTGGGCATGCATCTAATCATGCCACGGGAGCATTGCAGGGGCTGGCTTGGCATCCTCTCAAAGCTATTTTTTTCCGCCTTTAAAGCTGCAGCGCGCGTCCCCGGCCTCGCTGAGTTTACAGGCGCAGCTGACGCTACCGTTCAGTAAACATCCGGGGCCTCGCGCCCAAGCGCGCCTTCCAAGCGTCTCTTCCCGTGACGATGCCGCCATTGTGGCACAGGTGACAGCTTTAGACGAGCTACGACTCCCCTCTCCTAAACTTAGCACTGTTTCCAAGACTTCCGTACTATGCGCTGGTTGGTTGCTAAGAGTGCTCTGGGGACGCAGGTTAATGCTGGCACCTCAGATCTACGTCTCGTGATTTCGACTATACAAACGTTCAGCCCAGTACTTGAATCTGCAGAATTTTTTGTTGTTTTTGTTGATTTTTTCTCTTACGGTATTAACTGTAAATTAGACGTATACTCTTTTACTGGTGACCCCGACGGCTCGTGTACGCACTACCTTTTAATATCCTGTTTACTTTGTGGAAGGCAATTAAAGATCACGGCATTGGAGAAGCTCCCGAATGGCGGGTTGATCCCCTGAAGGGACAGCAGGGTTCTGTTGTGAAGAATTACATCAACGTTTAGAGAGAGAAGGAACACGTCCCCTGCTTCCAAGACTGGCTGTTCGTGTTCATGCCACAACAGGAAGGTGATGTGAGTGGCCAGAGCTGACAGTACTATGGGAGGTTTCGGGATTATTTATTTTTTAGTGCGGAAGAAGGCGCAAAACGACAGTTAAAGAGAGCTTACCTTTGAGGCCGAAAGCTGTTGTGTGATTAAAACGATGCAAAATATTATTATTATTATTATGATATCAATATACGTTTTTTATGGCACTGTAAACGTCGACTAAGGCCCTTGCATATAAAGCGAACAACAGAACTTGGCACAACATAAGAACGACAATTGCAAAACCACTACGATAAGGTATGAGTGTCACTGAAAACAGACCACCTCTTAAAGTGAGAGCAGCTGAGATGACGTAATGAAAGAGGTATATAGTTCTATCGTTTGGAACCATTTTCAACACTATAAGCATTTCACTATATAAAGAATATGTTGCCTTGCAGTAACATATATATAGCGCTTTCTACTCCTAACGACGCACCGCAGCACTTTGCGATTGGTTAACATGCCACTCGGTGGGTACCTATAATGTGACTAAAGGCTTTCCAAGGGGTGTTGGTACAGTGACAGGATCCTTACAATTACCCATAACACCTTTTGTCACGAACCACCCCTAAACCCTATCTATCTATCTATCCATCCATCCATCCATCCATGGGGTGGGTCCTTCTTAATAGCGAAGGAGCGCTCTCCATTGCCACCAGATACTAAATAAAACAATAGAATATTGTTATTATCGTTTTATTTATCTCTGTCTGCGCTGCTTACGTGGGAGTGGGAGGGGCCGGGCCATGACAGGGAGGGGTAGTGTGCACTTATAAGTACGCATGTCAGTTTGGCCGGCTGTCTTTGACTGGCTAAACTGGCATGCGCACTTATATAGTTTCTCCAACCTGGCTGTTGGGTTGGAGAAACGCCACAGCCTCCTAGGCACTGTCTGAGTGGTAAACGAGGCCGCTCAGACCAGTCCGGGTGCTGCCCTCATGCTATGAAAGCAGTGCCTAGATTGGGTGGGGAGCCTGTGCTTTCAGGTCCATCCACTTAAAGAGGAGAAGAGGAGCAGGAAAAACGAGGTAGCCGGAGCGAAACAGCAGGTAAGTCATTTTTTTTAGTTTTATTTCTCGACACCTCCCCCCCCCTTGCACCGCCCTTCCAGTTTCAACTGGCGACGGACACCAATCTATCTATCTATCTATCTATCTATCTATCTATCTATCTATCTATCTATCTATCTATCTATCTATCTATCTATCTATCTATCTATCTATCTATCTATCTATCTATCTATCTATCTATCTATCTTTATCTTACCAATACATACCATGTATGGTAAAGGCACAATAACTTACCTGCGTGGTAAAGGCATGCACTGTTAAGGCATTGCTTGGTAAAAACTACGTAGTAAAGAGGCAGTTTTCCATTTCCCACATACCTCGTAGTGAGGGCCTATCTCTTAAACAAAGCTCCTTAAAAAGTGTTTTTTAAATGTACCACAGGGTGACTCATCATGATTGTTCAGGATTTGGCCGGCATTTGTGAGTGGCTGGAGTTCACAACAATGCCAAGCCGATCCCTCCATCATGTGATACCTGCAGCCGTTCAGTGAGGTAAACTTCAGGCGGTACTTCAGGGCCATGGCAGCACAGTGATGACATCACACTTTGTTTCCCTGCATCATTGTCAATGCTTGCGAAAGAGTAAATTACTCCATATGTTACAGGAGGTGTTGGCATAGAATATAGTATCGAAGGGACCGAATATCATTGCAACAATATTCAGGGACAAAATATCGAAAGGTACGTTTGCATACATTTTCTATACCTAACTACATCTATATACCTGGATGATATGTATATCTTCATGTGGAGATACAAATAGTATTTTTGATATTTTGTCTCTCGATCTTCTTGTAAAGGTATTTTGTCCCGTCGCTATTCGGGATTCGATATCCTCAGCTACAATCTCACAGGAGAATATGTTTTTTTTTTGTTTGGTAAGTAAGGGTTCTGTGGTGATATTTCGAAGGCATTTTTAATAGCAAAACGAGTTTTCGAAGCTTATAGGGTGCAGCGAATCACACGAGTTGACCTTTAAAGCCAAGGCCCGGTGCCAAGTCTCACCAGCCACCCATGCACAATGTGCATTTTGGCAGCACAGCCCTGCCGAGAAAAATGAGTATCTGTCAAGTCCCCTCGATCCTAATAGTTTTTGTATGCAAAGAAAGATAAGACTATCCATTACCCATGGCATGAATTATTTCTTGACCATTAGCAGTTTTTCTGCATCATAACTGCTCTTCGGGCATATTAAATCAGTGCGAAGGAAGAACAACGCCAGGACATCTGGGGCTGCCAGATAATTCAGCTAATTTCTATTCCCTTGAACCAGGAGGTGTTAATTTGGAATCACAACAGCACAGTCTGAAGAATGCTAAAACGTCATTTGAATGATTAATGCAATCAGGGGAATTGGGGGACCTTTGTTTACGCCTCCATTTTGACACGGCGCAGGCGCAACTCGAGCTGCGCGTTTTCCAAAAGTTAAGGGCAAGTTTGCTCATTCTAGCCACATGCTCGGAGCTGTGGGGTTTGGGGACCGAGGGGGACCCAGAAGGCCAGGGAGGAGTGAGCGGGGTTATTTCTGTTCACATCATGGCTGCGGCGCAGAAAACAGATGAAATTGTTTGTGATGTGCTGAGCTGCGGCCTCCTGGGTGAGGCAGTCTTGGGAAGATGCAAGCTGGCAGCGTTAAGGAAAACAGGAAACATTCGCGGTGTCAGTTTCAAGCGAAATCTCTGCGTTTCTCAAGATGAGTGAAAGATGTTAGACACATTGTTATAGAGCAGATGGGCTGCGGTATTGTGGCACTATCCTACACAACGGTGGCGGGAAGCCACTGCGTAACGAAACTTGAGGGGGCTCCCCTGCAAGGTAAGTGGAGGGGCCCCATCCCAGCTCAATCAGGAACTCTCAGGACGGAGTACTGTGTGGAGGGGGCCCCCTGGAGCTTGCCCCCCCCCCCCCCGCACCGCTGGGGATGCGGGGGCCTGTGTTACACCTAACATCATCAAGTAGAAATGCAAAAAGTGAGTATTTTCTGATGTAAAATTGTTAACCTGTCTCATGGGACATGGCATTTAATCAGGCACGTGGGCATGGTCACATAAACTGCCAGGGAAGTTTTAATCTGCACCTATTCGGACCCATGAGGCATAATTTAGGGGTGTGTGTAATGTGGGCCATTAACTTACATGGCGGCCAGCTACATGAACCAACGTTTGCATTTATCAGTGTAGCAATATAAGAATCTTTTTCATCTTAAAAGATCATTATCATTTGTTAAAACTAATGGAGCAAAATAACCTCCCCTTAGACTACGGTGAGAAAGGATACTTTGGTGCAGATTAGCAAGATCCATTCAGTTCATACACAAGTGCATGCACTATCCATATAAGTTAGCCCTGTTCATAACATGCTTTAGTTATCGTTTCAAACCTTGGAGGAGATTCCAGTTGAGTTAATATTATCAGAGTATTCCATGTCATCAGTGAAACCACATCCCACTTCAGGGTTCCCTTTACAAACCCTTCTAGTTCTGAATTTTAGCCCTGCTGGTTCAATTGAAGTGAGCTAGTACTTTAAATCCCAACATGCATTGCGTTATTAAATAAATACAGCGAACTGGAGACATCAATTCAACAGTTACCTTAAATTGAGTTAATCTGCATCCTGAAACTAATTCCTACGGCTATTAATTATTCTTGTTGGTGTCAATATATTTCGGTTAAATTCTTTATTTAACCAGAGGAATGTCTCTTGCTTATCCCATTCCTCATATGTAGTATAATGCCCGAGGGGAGGAGCCATGGCTAATGATTGAGGGCCCAATGTACTATTTTCATTCCCAAATCATGGATCTTCACCAACTGATTTGGGAATGGGAATGCAATTTACGATGGGAGCTATGTATGAATAGGTCGTATTGTAAATTGTCCATTTGCAGGGAGTCTCCTGGGCCCACTACCTGTTCCCCTGAGGCCCCCTAAACGATTCCCAAAGGGAAGCTGTCCCATAAGGACAGTTTCTCCTTTGGGGTTCATTCACCACCCCAACTCATGGGTTGGGAAATGATCAATGGTTTGCGCAGGGCCGGTTTTAGGACGATGCGACCGTGCAGCCGCACTGGGTGCTGACCTGAAAGGGGGGCACTGACCTCTGAGGAGCCACTGTGTTTAGCAATAAAGTAGGATTGACAAGCACCTGCTGTAGAGTTCCTTGTGTATCCATCTTTCAGGCAGTAATAACAAGCATTTGCAATGCAATAGGTCTCGCATTTATAAGAGTTTGAGCTATTGGCATTGTAAAATTACAATGCCTTTTATTTATGTTTTGGTTTTAAAACAAATAAAAGGCACTGTCATTTACAATGTCAGTAGCATAAACTCGCATAAAAGCAGTGTGCGGCGTGCAGCAGTGTGCGGCGTGCAGCAGTGCGGCGTGCAGCAGTGTGTGGCGTGCAGCAGTGTTTCGTGCAGCAGTGTGAGGCATGCAGCACTGTGTGGCGTGCAGCAGCGTGCAGCAGTGTGCGGCGTGCAGCAGTGTGCGGCCTGCAGCAGTATGCTGCGTGCAGCACTGTCGTGCAGCATGCAGCAGTGAGTAATGCAGCAGTGTGCAGCAGTGTGCAGCGTGCAGCAGTGTGTGCCGTGCAACAGTGTGTGGCATGCAGCAGTGTTTCGTGTAGCATCATGCGGCGTGCAGCAGTGTGTGGCGTGCAGCAGTGTGTGTCATGCAGCAGTGTGTGGCGTGCAGCAGTGTGTGGCATGCAGCAGTGTGTGGTGTGCAGCAGTGTGTGGCGTAGCAGTGTGCGGCGTGCAGCAGTGTGCGGCGTGCAGCAGTGTGCTGTGTGCAGCAGTGTGGCGTGCAGCAGTGTGTGGTGTGCAGCAGTGTGTAGCGTGCAGCAGCATGCAGCAGTGTGTGGCGTGCAGCAGTGTGTGGCATGTAGCAGTGTGTGGCATGCAGAAGTGTGTGGCGTGTAGCAGTGTGCGGCGTGCAGCAGTGTGCGGCGTGCAGCAGTGTGCGGCGTACAGCAGTGTGCGGCGTGCAGCAGTGTGCGGCATGCAGCAGTGTGTGGCGTGCAGCAGTGTGTGGCGTGCAGCAGTGTGAGGCGTGCAGCAGTGTTTCGTGTAGCAGTGTGAGGCGTGCAGCAGTGTGCGGCGTGCAGCAGTGTGTAATGCAGCAGTGTGTAATGCAGCAGTGTGCGCAGCAGTGTGTGGCATGCTGTAGTGTGCGGCGTGCAGCGTTGTGCGGCGTGCAGCAGTGTGCGGCGTGCAGCAGTGTGTGGCGTGCAGCAGTGTGTGGCGTGGTTTGTAAACAACAAGAAAAGCGGACATCAAAGGAAGGGTGGGAGGGAACGAGCATATGGGGTGTGAGTTATATCGAAAGTTAATTGTTGTAAGAGGGGATGCAGGAAGTGAGGCCGAGCGCATGCTGGCGAAAGCAGTCTGCTGCTTTCAAGTCCGATGCCAGATGCCAGCTTCGTGCTTGAATGCCTCACATACACTGGCCATAAACCGCAGTCCTAAGGTCTTGTGCCCCTTACTAAATCTCTCTGAATGCGTGAGGCGGCGCACGCGCAGGAAGTAGCTGGTGGCAAATGGAATGCGAGTGGTTGTGCGCGTAACCGCCACCCGATCCGCCTCGAAAGCCTTTGGGAGCATTTTCTGAAGCCCCTACATAAGTCTCGCTGCACGATCGCTTACGCGATAGCCAGGCGAGACCTAAAAATTTCACAATCACTCTTATGAATAATGTTCCTGCTAGAGACAGAGATCAGAGTTTTGTCTAGTGGCATTTTTGACTTGCCATACAGTAGCGCAGAGGGTTAAAATGCCTGCTGCAAAGAACAGATCTGTATTTTGTGTGCATGGTGGATTAGGGTGTGTGCAGGGTGTGTAGCAGGTGTGTAACAGGGTGGATTAGAAAAGCCAGACTTTACCAGCGCTTTAAAACAAGTGACATGTATTAGAGAGAGGTACCATGGAGAGATGAGGGACACTTTTGTACGGTGGTAGTGAGGAAATCTGAACATTATGTCATATGGGTGGAGCTAGGGGGGGTTTGGCACCGACAAAGATTGTCACACTGGACACCAACAGCGCTAAAGACGGCCCTGCGTTTGCGGCTGCAGTTACGGTCGCAAGCGTTGACACAGTCCTTTTCAAATCGTAAATAGGAGGAGGAGGATGCTTTCATGCCCTTCCTAGGGGGAACAACCTTTACAACGCAACTTTTACAACGCACTACCTTTACAACGCATTTTTTACAACGCATAATCCATTACAACGCATGACATTACAACGCATGACACTACAACGCATTTTTAAAAACTACCTTTACAACGCATTCCATTACAACGCATACTACCATTACAACGCATACCATTACAACGCATAATATTACACTACACTATCCAACACTTACCCTACTGTTGCACCCCCTGGAGTTAGAATAGTAATTTTTACCCCTATACTATCCAACACTTACCCTACTGTTGCACCCCCTGGAGTTAGAATAGTAATTTTTACCCCTATACTATCCAACACTTACCCTACTGTTGCACCCCCTGGAGTTAGAATAGTAATTTTTACCCCTATACTATCCAACACTTACCCTACTGTTGCACCCCCTGGAGTTAGAATAGTAATTTTTACCCCTATACTATCCAACACTTACACTACTGTTGCACCCCCTGGAGTTAGAATAGTAATTTTTACCCCTATACTATCCAACACTTACCCTACTGTTGCACCCCCTGGAGTTAGAATAGTAATTTTTACCCCTATACTATCCAACACTTACCCTACTGTTGTACCCCCTGGAGTTAGAATAGTAATTTTTACCCCTATACTATCCAACACTTACCCTACTGTTGCACCCCCTGGAGTTAGAATAGTAATTTTTACCCCTATACTATCCAACACTTACCCTACTGTTGCACCCCCTGGAGTTAGAATAGTAATTTTTACCCCTATATTATCCAACACTTACCCTACTGTTGCACCCCCTGGAGTTAGAAAAGTAACTTTTACCCCTATACTATCTAATACTTACCTTAAATGCAATTTAATATTATGCGTTGTAATGGTATGCGTTGTAAAGGTAGTATGCGTTGTAATGGAAATGCGTTGTAAAGGTAGTTTTTAAAAATGCGTTGTAGTGTCATGCGTTGTAATGTCATGCGTTGTAATGGATTATGCGTTGTAAAAAATGCGTTGTAAGTGCATGCGTTGTAAAAGTGTGCGTTGTAACGACATACATCCCTTCCTAGTTATGATTCGGAAAGGGTTGCAATAGTTCTTTTACAAGTCAGAAAGACTTTTCTGAGTTGTAAAAGTGCTTTTGGACATTGTAAAAAACGTTTTGCAGCCACAAATCCTATGATTTTATTAAGTGCAGGAAGGGTTTTGCAAATCAGAAAGGGCTTTGTACATCTGGCCCTATGTCGCTATTTTGGAACGTGAGAACGTGGGTTTAAATCCTGGTTTAAAACTTTACTTTACTTCAATACTCGTGAAAATCGGGTGCAACTCTTCCATTGACAACAAAAGTGTGATATACAATTGTGCTGTGTAAATTTGTAATAAAAAAAAGCGCTATTTGATTTCCAGAATCAGGAATATTCTTGCGATCTCTCCCCGTTTGGATGTTCAGCTTTCATTGTGTCAGTCTAAGTCTGTGCTAAATAAATGCATAACATACATACAGAAAACAGCAGCCACACGATCCAGATGAAATAATTCGCTAATTGGCGAACTGGAGTTTCTCAGAGGAAACGAGAATTCCATTCACTACTTTTTACGTTTTTTGAGCAGATGATTGAAACAGCCATTTCTATAGAGACTCAAAACGAGCTGCAGTACTTTTCTGATACATCCCCCTGACCTTTTAAATACATATATTCATCGCCGAGATCCGACTGACATAAATATAATCTAAATACAAACATTAGAATTGATTATGCAGCCAGCTCAGTTGTTCCCCACAATGTGAATGTTTGCATTCAGTATTGTATTGATTCAAGGTCCCTGTCCATGGCTTTTTTGTGGCACTGCTGGACCCGAGCAGTCTGAAAATATGTGTGTGACAGAAGCTTGAATACCTTTTTTTTCTCAGTCTCGTACAGCTTGTGAAACAAAGACTGTGTTTTGTATTGGCTTTAAAGAAGCCCTTTTAATAAGGGCTGGGCTATTTCAGGAACTAAGAGGGGATAAAATCCAACCTTTTGTCTTCACTTTCAGACTAGATGCATTTGAAGGTGCCCCTGGTGAATTTGCTCTGATCTCTTTCGCACTGTTAAGAATGGCGATAGCAGAAGCCTTCCGCGTGCTGCCGCGTATTCTCTTAAAACAAAGGCGTCATTGTGGCGGTGGAAAGGATCTGGCCTCGAGCACCCGCTGCAATCTGGAGAGCAGAAAAACCATGCAATTATGCAAAAAGTAAATTAATGTTTTGCGCTTTATTCAGAGCACCCTCACTTGGATGCTGTGCAGGCTTGATATGTCTTTGTTAAAAAGCAAACAGGGTTGTGGGGGGGGGGGGGGGAGTCAAAATGTTGGGTTCCATTTCCTCCACACCAGCCTGGGAACATGGTTGAGGAAATATGGCAGGGAGATTGCTTCTAGATGCCAACGGGATATATTCCTATCGTGCAGATATGCAGAAGCCCACGCTAGCAGATGGCGAGGGTGAAATCAAGCAAGAACTGGCGGCCCTGAAGAAGCATGGGCAAGCGCCACACTAAAATGTCAAGACATAAATTGATCATTCATGTAGTAGCTCGAGGCGATCGTCTGTATATTTATAAGCGTATTTCTTGCCATTGATGACTGATCTTCTTTCTGCGAATCACCAAACGGGGGAAGCCGTCTCAATGCTGTCGTCCAACACTACTTTGATCTGGGATAAAATGTGAGCTCTCTGCTACCTTGACTACTCTCTCTTAACTAGCATCCTATGTCCATATTGTCAGAATCCCTGGTGTACGAACTGGTTGTGTTCTCTATCAGATTATTCTGCTCTACCTGGATAGACATCCTCAACTTCTACTCTGAACACCTCGCTAGATAAAAGCTCAGAAGCTTGGTTCTTGTTTTTATTTTTATTTTATAAAGTGCAGACATGGCCAGTGGGCATCAGAGCACTTTACAATAAGACTAAAACAAAACAGTCACATTGTGCATACAATTAAAGTAGGACTAAACAATCAAATAGTAAATACCATATACAGTCTCAAACTGAATAGAGTGTACATTTAAGAGCGGAGAGGACTGGCAGCATTAACCCAAGAGTCTATTGATTTCCTCTTTTCAGAATTAAGCTAGAAAGAGGGCAAAAAACTTTAAAATTTTGGAGATACCGTTATCAAACATTTTAGGAAATGGACAGAAGCAAATCAGTGACACTTTTCCTCTCCATCTACTTAGAGAGAAGGGAATAGTTTAGTGATGACTGAAACAAGATTAGGATCGGGAGAGTCTGCTACTCTTAACACTCCAGATGAATTAAAAGCCTCTAAACATGCCTCCATGATCTTCCTCCACTCACCGATCTGCTTCCAGAAGTGGAGGCACATAGATGGCAGAACAGAACCCAGAGCCCAGGGTACTTCTCAGACCACAAACACGTGGAGTTACAGCAAATCATGTAATCCTGATTTGGCCTGTAACTCTTGTTAGGTTGAATTGGTATTCCCTTGGACCTCATACTGAGGACCGAAAAGGTAAGACTGGTGCTGTAAGGTATGAAGTATATAGTTCCTCTGTTTCATTTACTTCCCGATCTAGGGGCATATTTACAAGCCCCTTACGTCACCGGTGCGTCACTTTTTGTGACGCACTGGCGGTGCATTTTGCTGCCCCATATTTACAAGAACACAAAAAGCCAGTGTCCCTTTCTGCACAAAAACAATTACCCCGCAATGCAGGCACCCTTGTGCCTACGTTGGCGCTTGACAGCCAATTGTGCTGCAGCGCACAGGGGAGCACAGGGATTCGTCATATCGTTGCAGATATGATGCATCCTTGTGCTTTGTAATTGACTCCGCACCGCGCTGAGTCACTGTTGTAATTAAGGCCCCTAGTTCAAATCCGCCACTTTTATGATCATATGGCATATTATACCATAAATTAGCGATTCTTATCAGAAACATTTTCCATCCCTAAAAATGTTCTTATCATTGCCAGTAAGATGGCTCAGTTAGTTAAGCGATTCCTACTGATACCTGTGTGGGTCACAGCTCAAATAATGGCACGGCCAGCTTAGATTCCATCCTTTTAGAGCCTATACATTGAAGAACAACTGGGTAAAAGCAAACATTTCTATTTACAATTCTTAGAAATGCCAAAAGTGTAAGAATCGTCATAAAAAAAAGTTTTACTCATGTGGTGCGTCCTTTTAACAAGATATCAATATTTAAATATGCAATGTTTGTGACCTTGTATTTGCTGATTCGATTCTAGTTTCTGAAAAAAAAGCCTTTCACCAAAAATAGAGCAGGCATATTAAGATGGGAAGTATCTTAAATCCTCGCTCTGATCAAGAAGTAACTAAATCTAAACTAACTGCTGTCAAATAATTTGATCATGCAATATTTTATTGTATAATTTTCAACAATTTGTTCTTTCTTGTACTTGTTTCTTAAGAGCCACCAGGCAAAGAATTAAACAACGAGGGGGGAGGGGACATACCAGTGCTCACTAGAAGAACTTGGGCTATCTGCTTACAGATCTCTTTCAAAGGGGCATTTGGGGGTTTTGGAAGCATTTAAAAGTTTATGGTGATTGGTTAAAGTTTAACCGGGTGTATTCCATTCCTTGGGGTAAGTGGAGGCATGTACTCGACTGCTCTGATGGACCACAGCCAGTCCTATATAGAGTCCTCGTCCAGTCAGAGAGAGATCTCTGTGCCTTCAGAGGGGCTGCCACTACTAGACTACAAACAATCCCCCAAAGTGGGACTTTCTTGCTGAAAATGAAAAGATAAATGGCACTGACATGCTGGGAGTCGTTCCCAGCATGTGAAGGTCATTAATCTAATTTCCAGTTTGGGGCCGCCAGGCATTCCCCGATGGTCCCAAACAGGAAAAACACACCTCAGTAGATGCTCCCTAAATGGGGTGAACGGTCTGACATCCATTGACTGAGGGCCTAATGAGTTAGCATGTTGTTCTCAGGTTTCCACCAGTGGAGCCTCTGGCGGGAGAAACATGGCAGTTCCCCCCAACTTGAAACAAAACGGGAAATACGGATTTGGCAGACCGGTCACGTGTGATGCATTGCCTTCTCCACAAATTCTAAATAAGTCCCTTTCTTTTTGATATTTTCAGAACTTATTGAAGGAAATGGCCCCCAGAAACACTCTGACACGAGCCTAAATCCGTTTGCCCTTTAAACCTTATGAGTTTAGCAAAAAGTCTCAGTTCCGAAAGCATACAAAGACAACGCAAACCATTGCAACTACCCTCCTAAGACTATATACTAAGATACAAAGGAAATAACTAGTTCAAGCAAATCATATTGAGTATGCGAAAAAGAAGCCACTGCGTAGCGTTGCAGGGAAAAATTATTTTTTGTAAAAAAAATATCAAGCTTGGAAATTCTTCCACAAATATAAAGCTACTTGGAAACTTGAGTGTCCACCCAACACTAATGATTCTTCAGTCGGAATACAAAATAAACTATAGTACTGCCCTCCCAAATTGGACTTGATTAGAGACAACAAAGCTGACAGAAACAGATAACATATTTCATTTAAAGAAACAGGGCGACAGATATGAAAACTTCTTCCGCCGATATTCAGAATGCATCAATTGCATAGACCACCAAAAATGTTTGTGAACTTCTTTTCCTCAGAGAAACTTTGCTAATAGATGTTAAACTTCCACTCGTTCCAAAGTTTATTACCCTTAGTATATGGAATCTTCTATAGAAGTCATTGCAAAAAGATTGGAGCAGGACAAGCAGTCATTTTCATAGATACATCACTGACCACAAGCTTTCAGAAGTTTCCAATGGCCGTATGTGAATCACTTCTGGGCTACTACTAGCCGTTCCTTCCTTCTCATGACCTTTTCTACTGACAGACAGTGCTCTTCTGAATAATCATGCATTTGCAGATGCCTTCTCTAATGCCATGAGCAACATCACCATAAACCTCAGTAGTCTTTATCCTGGAGACCCGAATGTCTGATTTGACAGAGAAACAAGATCCACTCAGACAAACCTATAGGCACTCAACATCCCCCAACTTGTACTCGGCCATCCCACACAGCAGGAAACACCCTTGATGCAATATTGCCTCTAATGAGACTCATCGCTACAAAAGTAAAATGCCCCATCAATTGGAACATCTCCCACCTCATCATCTTTAGTGTCGAATTGCCTTGAGATGAATTATTACTATGGATGGGCATAAGCTGTGCAGTTTGCTGTAGAGTAATAATGCAGAATTACAGCAAAATTACACGAGACTGCATGGAATTATGAGAGTAGCATAAACCAGCATTTAGCACTGACCTTTTGGACCATAATGCACCCTTGCATCCAAAATGGACAAGAGGATGCAATTTGCGGTAAGAAAATGGCGCTAAATGCAACAGAACACGAACAGCAGCAGAGAAACAGGCACTCATGCTCTGTTCCTGTCCTCTTACAGTAGGCATTTGTGCCCTAAATTAGTCTGAATTGCATGAGCAGGAGTAATTGCAGATCATTATTAGAAACATGTAGACGGGAAGGTCATTGTGTCTATGTTTAGCAATTGCAGTGGAAGAATTCCACAATGATTGCTTTTTAGGTCAGAAAACCAACAAAATAAATTCTTGCAGATTTGAATAGTAAATTTATTGAAATGTCTTTCGGAGTTAATATTACTTATTTTGCTAAGACAAACTCTTCAAATTGATTTGTTACAGGTGATTTTTCCAGCATGAATATTATTCCCCTTGGAAAACATTTGTATTTGAGACCAAAGATGATCATGTCTATATCTATTGATCAACACTTTGAGGAGCTTTGCGGCGTTGCCATGTGGATTAGAAGACATTGCCTTCCACAATAAAGAATGGAGTGACTCTGAGTCATCTCATCCTGCTGTATATACAGTATGAAGGAACAGAAGTGTAGAGTCATCAACTAGTTCATCAGTGGATGTCTTGCAATTTTCTAGATGCAGGATCTTCTGATGAGTGCCTTGACATAATCCAGATAATCGGCTCAAGAGCAAGGTTTCAATCTTCTTAAATTCATTTTTTAGGTTTCCCCTCAAAAATAGTAAGACAATAGCAAACAGAAGGACAAGCTCATTATTAATTAAAATATGAATACAATTATAATATAAGATACTACATTCAAATTCGCGTAAAATTATTTTACGCAAAAAGTGATTTGAAAAGTTTATCTTTTCAGGAGGACAGCTGCTCTGCCTAAAATAAATTGTCTGCGATACCCAGGTAGTCATAAGTTTTGATACTCTTTAAGCAGGGTGCCATCTACCTTTCATGTAAACTTGTGTAAGATTTACCAAAAATCTGATTTTTGGTTTTGAACAGATTCATTTTTAGTCCATTTTCTTTACGTCTTATTTAAAAGCACTAGATCATGCATGTGGTTGATGGCTGGAATCGTTTGAGTTTCAGGGAATGTCAACTTACTTTACTAAGTTTAGTGAATGTATCATTAAGATAAATATGAACCCCTTCAGTGCCCCGCCCTTTCCCCGCCCTGTGCCGGCCCTTTCATTAGCGGGCGGGGTTCATGACGAGATAGTCGTCATGGGCACTGAAGGAGTTAAATAGGGAAATCAACAACAATGCTAATAGTAGACCGTGCCTTTATTTCAAGCATCTTCCATATTCACAATCATATTCAGAGCCACTGGTACAGTGTCAAGTTCAAAAACCACTTGGGCTCAATCCTGAATCCTGTCTCTTGTTTGCTAATCTTCAAGTTAGGCCAATAAGGATTTTGCAAAAACGTTGACCTCGATATCAATCATGGCAATACATTGGTAACTCTGCCTTTCTTCTATTGCCTTTTTATGATCGGGGATTGGAGTGGGCCTGACTAAGAATTGGGAATGTTGGGTTGCCAATATGTAAATTCTAGTCAAAAAGTTGTTTAATCAGCATAGACCAAAAAGGAAGATTGGTCTTTAGAACAGCAACTGATAGCCCATTTGGGCCCGGAGTGCTGTTAAAAGAACAGATCAGATTCTGGATCACAAACTCAGATTCATTGAACTGATGAAGTTGAAAAAGAGGTAAAGGCAATAAAGAGTGGAAGCTACTTCCATAAAGTACTTTACTAATGGTGAGGTCAGGTCCATTCTTTTATCAGGGATATCTCCCAGATACTTCACGCCAGGTGGCTCTGATGCAAATAGTCAAGAACTTTGCCCATTTGTGCTTCTGGAACTTTTTCGTAGACATCAAGTTAGGTTAGAGTCTCTCCTGCTTTTCACCCTGCCCCCTAAATTTATTAAAGGCGCAGAGGGTGGCTGAGCTCATTTATTTTCTTAAAACACTCTGATGGGAGTAGTTTTAAATGGCCTTGCCACCATTTGTGTCTTCAGCACTTGTACCGCTTTCTAAGAAGCAATCTACATGACAAGTGAATAAACCTTGCTTAAACAGATTGATGTTAAATATTAAAGATATGCGTTTCTACATATATTCATTTTGGGAGGAATTATGCATAATGTGCATAATGCGTTTGGCGATTTCTCGAAGAATTGAAATATAAGTACCTGACTTGGACGAGTGGCAGCTTAAAAATGTAATAGTTGTCAAAAGCAACTATGTGATGTTTCCCATTAGCAGAAGGAATGAAGGCTTGTTGTTCACCTCTCTGTTGGTCTTCTATCTTGAGGTGAAAGATTGACCATGTCATCCATGATATGACTGGCATTTAGTGTCGAGCTCCTCTTATTGTCCAAAATAAACTCAGTTCCATGTAGAGGGTGCTCCTAAACATTAATTACTGTCAGTTTTAAAGCCAAGCCTGGGACTGAATTTCTCTCAAAATGTTCAGGGCTATGTAAGTTAGTCGCTGTGGAATTTAACATTGAGATTTAGGCTTAATGCGTGCCTATGGGCATGGTTACGATTGGATCAGTTAATTCTGACCCATGCGTAAACCCCTGTATATGCATAAATTGGAACTACAAGTTTGAAGGTGTACAACATATCTGATAATTAGGGATGCATTAAATAACTTAATATTTGTTACATTTCGGCAGGTCAAACCTGCCGACATTTAATGCGGGAAAAGCATACAGTATTTACCGCATCATGCAGCGCTTGGTGTGCCAAACTGCAAATTCCTCGAATTTGTAATAAGTGTTATTAATCACTTTAAAAAATAATAACGTACCTTGTATTAATGTTATTCATCAGATGTGATAAATAGCACCTAAACTGGTAATCGGACCCTATATGCTCAGGGACTTAAGACGTGGTCTGTAAGATGCCATTGATCTGTGTAAAGATAGGACCTAGACTAAACTGCCAGTACTTCACCTGAGGCCTCTACTCCTATGAGGTTCACTAGCAGAGTGAAGGCCTTAATCAAAATGTTAACAGGTGTGTTTTTAAAATAATATTCAATTTGATCATTTATTTTTTTATTTTTATAGTAGCAGCTTCATGATCAGGAATCCTATAGAGGACTTGGCTTGAGTTCTTATTTGAGTTGATCTGTGTTCAATCAAAAATGTGGCCCGGCACTCCAAGTCCTGGGCCCACTGGTTTCCTGACAGAAACCTAGACAGTAATACTTTACACAATGCAATGCAATTCAATGCAATACAATAAAATACAATACAATGCGATACAAAACAGTCTCATAGTAATGTGTTTGCAAAGAGTCATCATGGAATCTGGATTGTTCTAGGACATAAGGCATCCAGGAGGAGTTTGGGTACTGGGAGATTTAGGTAGGAGCCCAGTAGTTGGAGAATTGTCCATCAAATGATGATGGCCCTAAATGCTGAGTGAATATAGACCTGCATTGTTGGTTTAAATCACTGATTATTTATTTAATCGTCTGCAAAGCGGTAAATCTTTCGACCTAGCTATGAGCAAAGGAGCGAGTTATTAAGGATTTGCCGACAGATACTCTGAGCCCCCACAAACCTTTTCGTCTGAAGGCTAAGCAACAATCACGCCCACACTTCTAAATGATAAAACAAAAGCAGAACACATGCCTTCGAGTGGGATTAAGGCAGGCACAGATGTCTGACAGAAATCATACAATGGTGTGCGAGCACACCCCCTTGTTTTCACAAAGGGGAAGAATGCAGAGTCAACAATTGCACCATTACTTAAATAATATGGTACCATGCCATGTAACCATGGCTACAATTTGTTCCCACAATATGCAAGTATGGTAAGGGCTGAGCAACAGTCCTCTACAGAGAAAGCTTTATGTCCACTGTTCGCTTGATAAACATTGCACACGTCAAAAATATATATCTAGACAAATAATTTTTGAAGGTCTCTTTAAATTTGGCAAAAGCGCATAGTTAGCCCCACTGTCTTCTCTATGTGTTTTAATTTCATCATGTTATATTTATTATAAGGCAAATTACAAGGCGTTTAACGTAAATCATTTAACTAATCGTTTAATTGAATGATTCAGTTTTAGCCTCTATGCAGCCTGATCCCCCAAGATTTTATTTCTTTCTGCTTAAACTCAGCATTGTGGATTTCATCATAACAACTTTCTACAAGAGCTTCTTGAAAATGTCCACAATAACGCCAAAGAAGGGAGGCACGCGGTATTAAAAAATAAACTGTACAGAGAATCATCAAGTGGGGATAAGAGACAGAACCCAGCTTATTTGTGGCTGTAAAGATATCTAATGAAATGATAAACTCATAGGCCATACATACACGGTAAATGGTTTACAGAAAACTATGGGGCATATCAACAACAACCGGCGATAATTATCGCAAAGCGCACTTATCGCTTAGATAATTATCGCCGGCTAGCGTGAATTTTTATCGCTGAGATAGCGTGCTATCAGCAACGCTTATCTCAATAGCGATAAAAATCTACACGCTAACAGGCTAACGTGAGATTATCGCTGGAAACCCAGCGATAATCTCACGTTACCTTGTTGATAGGGACAGGCAAACTTAGCCATGATATCCTCCTTCCATAGGATATCATGGCTAAGTCTGAAAATTAGCAGACGTGAAAAAGCAGCGTTAACCGCGGTTAGCGCTGCTTTTTTGTCTCTAACAGGGTCAGCGACATTCTTGATAATAGGAGAAATGTCGCTTAGCGACATTTCTCCTATTATTTTACTCTGGAACGCCCCCTTTGCATCTCATTAGAGATGCAAGGGGAAGCGTAGAGTAAAAGGGTGCTAACATGCAAATTTGCGTGTTAGCACCCTGTTGTTGATAGGGCGCTAGTTTTATCTCTGCTTTTTTGGCTTTTAAAGCCAAAAAAGCAGAGATAAAGCCCTTGTTGATATGCCCCGGAGTTTTCTGGTAAATCTGCATCATTGTTAAATTGCCTTACACTGAAAGTAAAGCGGGTGTATTCATTTGCTCATGGGTTACTGCAAAATACAGATCAAAGCAATATACCTCACACCTCCTGATGACATACTGACCCTTCCACTCATGAGGTTTTTTCTTCATTTAGTTCCCATCATGCATTGGAGGGTGATACTTATCGAGCTGTAAACCTGTTACGTCACTTGAAGTAGTCCAGCCACCTCCTACGTTGCTAAGCTCAAGTCAGGCAGACACTTACCGTCGCCCAGAAAAGGGGCGTGAAAGCGTGGGTTTGCCACTACAGCTACCTATACTATCAGAGCATGCACATGACGTGGACCTTCAAACATAAATGTTTTATTGGTAAGTTTCTTAGAGTGCCACACCTGCTCATAACCAATGCAGAAAGGGTTATTTACTAACGTGTTGCATGTGCGCGCATGTGGAGCTAAGCTACGCAAAGTACTATGTCATTTTATTTACCATTAAAAACCAAGGGCCTAATTTCTGGGGAACTTGCTTAGGGCAGTGCCGCAAGTCTTCTTGCAGCGCTGTGCTACGCCAATGTGAAAGGGCAGGAATGCACCGTATTTATAAAATACAGTGCATTGCAGTCCTTTCCCCCTGCACTGATGTAGCGTCAACGCAGGGACCCTTGCACCGTGGTTCAAGGGTGTCTGCGTTGCATGTAGGATTGTTTTTGTGCAGGAAGGACCACCTTCCTGCACAAAAACAATCCCAAGAGGCGCTTTCACACATGCAAAGAAGAGAAAACAAGGAGAAATAACAATATTCCTCCTCGTTGAGCAGGCTCTGGGGAGGGATAAGGTTTTGCCATTTCCCCAGGTTTACGTGATTAAGTAAATCTTGCGCAGCGTTAAAATATATGGGTGTTGCCCGGGAAAACCCAATGCAATGCCCATGGAATGCCTTTCTGGCGCAGAGTAGGCCTAACGGCTAGGGCAGTCGAACTCAGATCTGGGGAACTGGGTTCGAGTCTCAGCAATGACGCTGAACATCCTGTGATTCTGGGCAAATCACTTAATCTACCCATGCCTAACCAAAATGAATGTGTGTCCTCATGTAACGTAACTGGTGCTATGTAAAGCGCTCTGATACCCGATTCGGGTCAAGTTTGCGCTATATAAAACTCTGCAAAAGAAAAAGAGAGTAAGGCAATGTAGAGACTTGCGCTGCCTTGCCTTATTCCATATCTATGAGGCCATGCAAAGCCAGGCAAACTGGCCTCATAGATATGGTTGAGAGGTTTGCACCACCAGAGCGTCGGAAAAAGTGACGCTCCGGCGATGCAAGCCTCTCACAAATAAGCCCCCAAGTGGGTGCAGCTCAGAATTATGCAGCAGTGTGCAACCTCTCATGCCAGATAGAAAATCTAGTCCTGAGTGTCTTGTACAAAGAAGGGGTGAAAGATTTTTATATACGCGACTTGTTATTCAAAATGGTTCACCTGCACCGCATCATTGCGTAGAATTTGTGTTTTTTGATGTGTCTTCTGTAGTAAAACAGCTCTGAGTCTGCTGAGACGATGTGAAAGCCCTGAAAATGCTGAAGCCTACAGGATGTCCTCCTGTCCGCTGGACAGTAGGTGACAAGCTCAGTCTTAGGTGTGCCACTTGAACTGACGTGAAAATAGTAATGGGTTCTGTGTAAGGTAAAAAATAATGGCCCGATTGACTATGTTGCTGCTGAGGATCACTTTGGGTTCCAAGTAGTTTTAAATAAATTAATGTTACATTCTGTATGCTTGTTTCTCGGGTGCAAAATTACAGTGAAAAGACTTTTAGGCATGGGCATAGCGTCTTTGCAAAGGATGTGAAGAGCTGTGGCTGATGAACACTGTGCTCCTGAGAGAAGCAGGTGCAATGGTGTGCAGGGATTTGCAAACACTTCTTCAGCAGTAAGCATGGCAGTGGTATCTTATTTCAACTAAGAATGTATGTTGGTGATTTTGGGAATATGTACTGATACGAGTCTCAACGGGTGGTCAGTCACACAATAATGAGATGGTTCCATGTTAGAGGTTTTTTTCCATTCACTTTAAGCTGTTGCAAAACATTAAACCCACAATCCTTTTTGTAGCTCCTAAAAAAATTGCAAATGCGGTGGAAACAGGGCCCAGGGAAGACGAGGGGGATCCCGGACCCCTATTATGTTGTCTTATACTACCAAACTTCAGCCAGGGGGCTCACTGTCTTTGTTTGCATGACGGCCAGAAGCACTCTTGCTATGCCACTGACCTGTTCTTATAGGAACAGGACTACATTTAATTTATATAAGGCTGGTCTCTCTCAGAAAGTGGACACAAATGAAAGACTTGAAGGCAGACTCAAGCAATCGTGGGTGATCTGGATTAGTTCAAGAATTCCATGAGCATACATTTTGAGTGAGATGCCCTAAGTGCAACGGTATGCCCAGAAATCAGGCCAGTGGTCGCATTGTCCTTAAACCAGGTTACATAACACTGAGGAGGTCGAACAAGAGGTTGCTTGGTTTCCTGTCTACAGAGACCTGGATGACATTTCAGGGGGGACTGTTTTAATTGCAATATACCAAGTCAATTTGCATGTGGCTGGTCTCTTTCCAGAGAGGCACAGTGGATAAAAAAACGTATGGCCTGTAAAACTGCCTGAGTGTAGTGGTTGAGATTAATTCAAGCATTCTACCCATCACTTTTTTGTTTTTCGAAGTTGAACTTTCTTAGAATGTCATTGTCTGTACCATACCTAGCTCTAATTCTGCCCTTCGTGACTTACTCCTAGAATGCTTTCGCTGGAGAGTGAAGTGTAGGTGTTGCCACCTTCTACTGGAGAGTCCTCACTAGGCTGTGCCTGGGGTCAGCGATGGCGCAATAAAAATAGGTACTTTGTGTATCATAGTCACATAGTAGGCTGGGGCTAGGAACATGAAAGACAAAATGGTGTGACAGACTAAGGGCCAGATTTATCAATCTTTCATGCAACTCAGCAAGATAACTTGCTTCACTGCCCCTCATGAAAGGGAGAGGGCAGAAATGCACCATATTTACCAATATAAGGTGCAGTCCTGTTGTCTGCCTGCACTGGTGCACGATCTGCTGCCTAGCCCAAACGCAGGCACACTTACACCATGGTGCAAGGGTGCCTGCATTACACGCATGATTGTTTTTGTGCAACATTCTTTGAAAGAGGAAAGAACGTGGAGAAATAAAGACATTTCGCTGCGTTGCGCCTTGCCTGGGAAGGCGTTGCACTTTAAGGTGTTCCCAGGGTTACCAGTCTTGGTAAATCTGGGAATGTACCAAAATTCATGGGTGGATGTGGGAGAACACCCACATTCCACCCATGGAATGGCTTCGCAGGGCAGAGAAACGCAAGGTAGCGACTTGTGCTGCTTTGCTTTACTCCAGATTTATCAAGCAACATATATCTGACTTTAGTATTGTATTGCCCTGGTGACACCATGCATGATACAAGGAGAATGCAAAACTATGATAAATCTGGCCCCGAATGTTTACTCTTTTATTTGCTCACTTACACACACATTGAAAACTAAGATGCCACATTCCCATGCACAATGGGATTGATGTGGCACTGCAACCTTTTAACTCTTGTGCTGTTAATTCATGAGGACAGAGGATACCTATGCTGGGGCCCAATTTTCTTGTTTCCATTTATCTCCAAGAACCCACTTTGGTCGATTGAACCTTTTTACTTGCCCAATAGCGTGGAGGGAGCAAACACAATTATCAGAGAATACCTTCCGCAATTTGACATAATGAAGGACTCGAAACTCAATCTCTATTGCTCTCGGGATTTTATTATCAACATAAACATCTGCAGATATAGGCACCTTAGCACAAGGCATAACAGGTAAATGGGTACTAATACAAATGCCACTCTACGAAGAATCCGCATTCCACTAAATATAAACAAAAGTTGCTTCTAAAAGCATGAGGTAGATAACTACCAAGCTAATGTCGATATTAGGAATCATTAAACCAAAGCATCTCTGTCCCTATTCTATGCTAGATGACGTTCCTGCTTACCATTCCCTTAAGACCCAAGAAATTGTGAAAAAGGTGTCAGAAGTGAGCTTCCTAAGAAGTCTTCACTTAGAGAGCTTGATCTAAAACGCTCCTTCTAGTTCCTCGCCTACCTCTTCTCTGCTCAACCCTCAGGGCGCTGTCCCTAATACAAAACCCCAAATCACAGAACACGCCCTCCGACACACCTCCAGGTCTTCTTCCAGTAATTTTCCATCCAGCTCTGTCCATCTTCCATCGTCCATCAGCTTGGCCTTGAGTCCCAGACACCGTCCGCACTAGGAGTTGCGATTGGCACATTCCAATGCATTCCCATGTCTGGCTTCCCCCATAATTCAATTCTTAGACAAAGACCTTTTCTACTAACGAACCAACTGTCCTTGCACCTGCGGTGAGATCACGGGATGGAGAAATACTTCGCATCTTTTAACTTTACAATTTACTGCAGCCCAAAACCTCTACTAGAATAAATCATTGCGGCCTACGGCATTCGGCTAACATAAGAAATACCAGGCCTTTCTTCTCAACGATATATGTGTATTCGGGCCTCTACTAGGTTAAACACGCTATTAAATCACATTCTAAACATTAGTGCTTTTACTTTCATATACATGAATAAACGACATACATGAGTAAATTCAATCAGGTTACACGTTTAGCCTAATACATTGCATTGAACGGAAACTAATCGTTATGCATTTTACTGAATACATTCACAATATGTCTTCACATCTTATAATGCTTCTACATTGCGGTACAGCTGATAGATTTGTTAATACATTTCGCACGACACATCTAAATATACATTGATTATATGCGGGTGCCAACTAACGGTGAATATGATGCACCCCTACAAATTTCAAACCCTTTAGGCGCTACATCAGTTCCCCCCTTTGATGACAACTGTCATCACACCATCATATTCTCATTTCTCCTGGAATAAGGAGCTGATCTAAACGGCAGTTGTTAACATCCTACCATGTCGGATTCCTTCCATCCTTTTAAGATTCTGATATTGATGGTCCTGCAATCTCGCCATTCTCTACTCATTGGCTCTGAGGGCTCTTTCGACCCTATTCCCTCTGTACCATTTCCAGGCTCTTAACAGTCCCCACAGACAAATCACACAAACCACAGCAATTATGATTGGCTTCAACACAGATCCCAGGAATCCCATTCCCAAATTCGCAAACCAAGTCCCCACTCGACCAAATCCTTGACCAATCTTTTCCCACACATTCTCTTCTGTCAAATCTACTATTTCCTTATAGATTGTGGTAATGTTGTCTATGTATTTCTCCAGGTCCTTACTATTGTCTGGAATATACGTGCAACATTCTTGGACCTTCAGTAATTTACAGACTCCGCCCTCTTTTGCCAATAATACATCTAACGCAAGTCGATTCTGCAAAACCATATTCCGTATCGATAACATTTCTCCATTCACCAACAGCAATGACCTCGCCGAATTCATTGACAATTCATCCACCACAGTCGCCAACCTTCTTATTTTCACATCATTTAGGACCACACCCAAACTAGGTATTGTCACTCCGAATATATCACCAATCACCACTCGTGCATTTGCAGCTCTACGCACTTTAGAATGACGTCCCGTCTCTAGTAGATTCAAATCTTCTGTATGATAAATCTTTGGGAAGATGATTGCCAAATAACATGTACCATATCAATTCGCAGGCAATATCACATATGCATTTCTCCCACACACATAATACACAGTCGGAATCACCTGTACCGGACATTGCAAGAAATTCTTAGCAGAGTCCTCCATGGTAAAGGTATGTTCACACGCACTATGCCCTACTGTAACCTTCTCCTTAGGAGTTTGAGGACGGGCAACACACAATTTCCCCTTCTGCACTTCATCTAATGCAATCGGTCCATAACTTCCCTTAGATTTGTACAATCTCTCCTCATCCGTCCAATCCACTGGACTATCTCCTGTATCTCGTGTCTGGGTCAGTTTTCTATACCTATCCTCTATCTGACCTATGAACTTCTTTTCCGTTTCGGACAACCAACATGTCAAATTATGTCTATGAGCATAAGCTGTATCTAGCTTCACAGTCGGTATGAAATACTTCCGAAGTCTATCCTCTGACTTGTAATAATCATACTTATTCAAATGCTTGTGTGCCGGAACTTCAGGAAGCACTGTATCATAATTTGAAAAGAAATACTCAAACTGTTTCATTTCATAAAACAAACTAAGTAGTAGGCTACAAGAAATCCCATATGTCAATGGGAGATGATGGTATCTAATACCTTCATCTACTGAAGCAGGCAACTGCATGCACACATAACAATATTTTGCATCCATCGCATCAACATACTCATACAACAGCTTCGCATAAGCATTAAGTTTAAAATCAGCTCTGGACAAATCTATGTGAAACATACGACTCTCCTCAAGCGTCTGAGCTCTCTGATCTCTAATAGTGACCCCTCCCTGTCCTAGAGTGGTAGGTGTGGGTGTTCCCTGAACCTCCCCCTCCTGTCTATGGGCCACCATGTATGAAGTTACTACTACTGCAAATATAACGGCTATCACTACCCCTAACAGTGTGCCTATCACTATTTTGGCTCTACGGTGTGTATTTCCAGGTTCCGCCATCTCTGAAAGGTTCTCAATGTTCAGTACAGTCTCTGCTGACACAAGTCTCTTTCTCATTTAGCAAGTTCAGTTCAGCTGCTCTCTTCAACCGGGGAAACCTTTAACAAAGTTCAATTTCTCGTCTCTTTTGTTCAGAAAGATTTCCCTAACTCTTCTTCGTCTTCCAACGGAAAATCCCTAAATTTATTCTTCTTCCTCTCGGGCCTAGGTTATCTTCTTGTCAAACTTTATATACAGCAACTTTTACAGTCAGTCCAGAATAACTGCCGGTCCCAACAGCTTTAGGACCGCCTGCAAAATTTCAAGTTTAAGGGTTGTCAGTTCTTGGGGAGCTGGTATGACTGCAAAGGTTGGGAAGTCCAGTGTTTCCAGAATCAGACCACGGATGATACACAACAGCAGCGGATTCGGAATATTGATGGTCAATATTCCTTCGATCTCCAATCCTGGAATCTTCAACAACACTTCCACTCTCGTAAACGGGAAACTGTTGACCAGTGTGATCGATCTCAACCTTCCCGTGTTCAGTAAACTTGGCATCAGTCACTGAGTATGCCCACTCTGGTGAGGCGTACTTCTGGCACGGCACTCTTGTTCTCTTCGATCTTCTCAGAGCACCTTGGGATCGATCTTCGTCACTTGGCTCTGCTTCTGATTCTTCGGAAACTGGGGCGAGATCTGTTCTTGATGCCAATCTCGAGTTTACCCGTCTCTGACTCAAGGGCCAAACCCTTTCTGCTTCTGTGGCACCTCCACGCTCCCTACTGGTACCCTGTGCACTGCCTTCTTCTTCAACAGAATTTGACTCGGTACTGCCCACTGCAGCTCTTTCTTCTTCTTCCGAGTCCGTTTCAGTGTTACTTTCACGTTCCCTTTCGGCTTGGTTCAGTGCACAACCAGCTGCGTCAGCAACCCCTACAGCTTGACTTGCCCTCCCAGATGGCTCTGCCACCTCAGTTGGGTTCTCGTTCTCGAGAAGGGCTGTTTCTTCCAAGGGTACTGGAACTCTACGGGTATGGGAGGCGTGTACCCAGTTTGGCAATCTACCACACTTCACTGCTGTGTTCGTAAATAGAATGATTTGATATGGCCCACGCCACCGAGCATCCAGGCAACTCTTCCTCACGTGTTTGCGCACCAATACCCAGTCCCCTGGGCACAAGTCGTGGCACAGGTCGCTTGTGGCTGGAACCGTTGCTGTCTGCACCTGCTCAGACACAGAACGGACCACGTCAGCCAGGCCTTTACAATAGTCCAAAATCATATCATCAGTGATGTTAATCAAAGCAGTGGCAGGTATTGCTGGCAAGCGCATCACCCTTCCCATAATGATCTCGTGGGGTGACAATCCAGTCCTCCTATCAGGGACACTACGGAGACTCATGAGAACTAAAGGTAGTGCATCTGGCCATTTCAAAGATGTCGAAGAACACACTTTCGCCATTTGGGCTTTCAAAGTTCCATTAACTTGCTCCACAATTCCAGAAGCCTCTGTTCGGTAACTGCAGTGCAATCTTTGGTCTACATTTAAGGCAGTACAAAGCAGCTTCATGATTTCACTGTGGAAATGCGTCCCTCTATCTGATTCAAAAGAGGTCAGAAAACCGTACCTCGGGATTAGTTCTCTCAAGAGTAACTTAGCTACGGTGAGTGTGTCACACCTACGTGTCGGGTAAGCCTCTACCCACCTGGAAAAGACACATACTATGACTAATATGTACCTCAACCCATTACACTTCGGCATTTCAATAAAATCCAGCTGCATTCTATTGAAAGGTCTGCCTGACCTACCTATGTGACTCAACGTCACAGCGGTCCTCTTTCCTACATTCATCTGTTGACATGTGACACACCTCTGGCACACAGCCACAGCTACCGTCCGAAACTTCGGATTGTACCACGTCTGGCGAAACACTAGCATCATTGCATCTCTGCCAAGGTGTACAGCACCATGTATCAATCTCACCATGGGATTCAGCAAACATTCCGGTAACACAGCGCGTCCATCATTCGAAACCCATATATCCACATCTCCCTTCTCACTTCCCGCTCGTATCCAGCTGTCCCGCTCCTGATCAGAGACTCCATCTTGCAACTGCTTCAGTTCCTCCCATGAGTCTGCCATAGCTAACATCACAGTGTAATCAGTTTTTTCTTCACTTTCCACAACATGGATCTCAGTATAATTACATCCCTGCTCTTCACAAAATCGAGCAACTTCATCTGCGTAATTATTACCCAATGACACAAAATCGTTTCCTTTAGTGTGTGCAGAACATTTAACAACAGCAATTTCATCTGGGCTTTGCAATGCTTCCAACAATTGCCGTACATAATCCCCATTTCTGATGGGTGAACCAGAAGATGTCATAAACCCTCTCTGGGACCATAGCTGTCCGAAATCATGAACTACACCAAACCCATATTGACTATCCGTGTAAATTGTTACACGAATCTTATCAGCGGCCAAACAGGCACGGGTCAAGGCAATAAGCTCAGCCACCTGTGCGGAGTGTACTCCTTCTAGACAAGTGGCTTCAACCACCCCTGTGATAGTACACACAGCAAACGCTGCTCTCAGTCGACCAACACTGTCTCTTAAACATGAACCGTCCACGAAGAAAATCTCATCTGAAACTGGGAGCGGTTCATCGACAATGTCAGGTCTCGGTTTGGTGCATAGTTCCGTCACATCGAGACAATCATGGTCCTCACAATCTTCGTCATCGTCTACCTTCGGTATAGGCAACAATGTAGCAGGATTTAAAACAGAACACCTCTTCAGCGTCACATTATCTGCAGCAAGGATGACTTGCTCATAACGAATCAACCTATTATTTGTGAGGTGCTGTGTTTTAGTCCTAGTCATCAACAATTCAACCGAATGTGGCACATGAACAGTAAGCGGATGACCCATCACAATGCTCTCACATCTTTCGATACTGACACCTGTTGCAGCAACGGATCTGAGACATCCGGGCAACGCAGAAGCTACTGGATCTAAAGTAGCTGAGAAATAAGCAACTGGTCTACGGACACCTCCATGACTCTGAGTCAACACTGCTAATGCGCAACCTTCCTTTTCGCAGCAGAATAAGGCAAATGCCTTATTGTAATCTGGCATTCCCAAAGCTGGTGCGCTGCATAAAGCTTCTCTCAGCCTCAGAAATGACCTTAAACAGTCGTCATCCCATGGTACCGGATCACTCACATCCTTTCGCGTCAGCCACTGTAAAGGCTTCGCTTCAAAGGAAAAGTTTGGGATCCACTGGCGGCAATAGCCCACCATTCCCAGAATCATTCTGACTTCCCTCTGAGTCGAGGGAACCGGCATTCTCAAAATCGCATCAATACGATCTGGAGACACCTTTCTCTTGCCTTTCTCATTTCGGTGCCCCAAATACTGTACCTCGCTCAAACAGTATTGCAGCTTGTTTGGAGACACCTTGTGACCATTCTCTCCCAAGTAATTCAACAGAGCAACGGTATCAATTGTGCAGGCGTCTTCGGTCTCCGACGCAACAAGCAGATCATCAATGTATTGCACTAAAACAGAGTTTTGTGGCAACACAAGGCCTTCAAGATTTTTCTTCAAGATCTGATTAAAGATAGATGGGCTCTCCGTATATCCCTGTGGGATACGACACCACGTTAACACACGATTTTCCAGCCGAAATGCAAAAAGAAATCGGCTGTCCTTATGTAGAGGAATCGAGAAAAAAGCTTGACACAAGTCAATCACTGTGAACCATTTAGCTTCGCATGGGATCTGAAATAGGATCACAGATGGATTCAGTACCACTGGACAACATGGAACACCTATTTCGTTTATTTTTCGCAAATCTTGCACAATCCTAAATTTCCCACTTGGCTTCTGTAGTCCCATGATAGGCGAATTACATGGACTACCCATAATCTCCATTAGTATTCCCTGCTTGATCATAGACTCAATCACGGGTTTAATCCCTGCAATAGTTTCAGGTGATAACTTGTACTGGGGTGTCCTCGGAAACTCTACATTTGGTTTAATCAGAATTTTCACTGGGTCTACTCCCTTGACTAAACCAATCTCCTCACCACTAAGGTCCCATACATCAATAGTCCCTCAGATCAAGTGGAAGCTCCTCCACCGTCAATGCTGGGTACATTTCCACACACACACGCTGATTTGCAACCTTAAAGGTCGCGTCATCATCTCTCGTCTGTACCTCCACTCCTTTCGGGGTACAGTAGATCGTGCAGTTGAGCTTGCACAATAGATCTCTTCCTAACAGGCAAACCGGACTAAAATCACACACCACGAACTGGTGTCGATCACTGAAATTTCCTATCCTAATTGGAATTGGCTCTGTCGGTGGACTAATCAGTTTCTTATTTGCCACACCAACAACCTGGATACTTTGTCCCGAAAGAGCTAGACCTGGAACCACTGCCGATCTTATAGTCAATCTGGTAGCTCCCGTATCAACCAAAAAGGTTGTAGGGTGACCGTCAAGGTCTGCTTCCACAAAGGGTCCTTTCTGATCTACCTCTAGGATGGCTCTAAGCATGCAATCCTTATCTCTCCTTGAACATGATCGTGCCAACAGGCTTGTATTGTTTTCCTCACTCACTTCAAACATTGGCATCTGCAAATAAGTTCGAGCTCCCTGCTGTACATTCTGTATTCTGGGTGGCTGGGGAACCTGCACCTGCGGAAAACCAGTCCCCCCTTTTATCGTTCTGGGTCTAGTCACTGTCGGTACCGCCTCCGCCCCAGGGACCTGAACTACTTCTCCTTCCGGCTGTATCTGATTCCATGGGTTCAGGGGACACTCGCGTCTCCAGTGTCCAACCTGGTGACACTGATGACATGCTGTAGTCTTTTTCAATGTCGCCACATCCATACCCGTTCTAGGGTCTATTGGTCTTGGCCTTCCCTGCCCCTGAACATTCTGATTTCCCACCTGATAATTTCCCTGTCTCCTTACCAACGCTCCCTCATTAGGCTGTCCCTGAGCGGTTTGCATCTGAACAAGCATCAAGTTATCTTTCAACTTCCTGTGTTTGGAGTCAATCTCATCTGTGCAATATCGGGCGTACCGTAAAATCTCATCAACAGGCTTGTTTTGCCAACAAATCAAATGCTGCTGTATCATGAGACTGACTTCTGGCCTCAATCCCAACACAAACTTTGAAACAAACTGTCCCATATCTTTAGTGTCCAACGCATCTAGGCCACTGTACTGCATAAAAGCCTGCAAGAGTCTCTCATAGAATTCATGTACCGTCTCCTTAGGTTCCTGCACTGTCCTGCCTATTTTCACCCAATCGATGTCTTGTGGTGAAACCTTCGACTTCAACCAGGCAATCACTTGCTCGTACTTCCTCATCACTATCATTGCCGGATCATTCGTGATCGCGTTCCTATCAGGCTCATAAGTCGGCCAATCAACGGCAATCTTGCATGCTGCCCACATATCTCCAGGAACTACAATATCAAACAAGGTATTCAGATCGATCCACAATACCTTCAAAATCTTTACAAAGCGGTCAACCTGCTTATACCACTCTGCGGGCTTCTCCCTAAGCCGGGGAAAATCATTGGTAAACGCCGCCAAATCACCCCTGCTCCAGGGCACATGCACGTATCCTCCATTCTGCACTTCCCTCAAAGGGAAATTCCTTATCTCCAACACCCCTCCACCCGGAGGTGGGGTCTCTCCTGTCGTTCTCCTAGAGCTTTTCTTCTTGGCCCACCTTCCTTCCCACCTATCAAGCATCATCCATGCACGCATGGATCTGATCAGATCTCTACTGTGGGATCTCAATCCAGCAACCCTTTTCTCCTCCAGTTCCTGGTCACTGTACTGCAACCTATAACCTCCTTGCAATGTTTTCGTTTTGGACAAATCCACCTCATATCGCCTAGCCAATTCTGACAATTTCTCATGTGCAACTCATGCCTTCCGAGTCACATCCTTCGCTACGAAGAGTAATTCATCTGGTCCATATATTAATATTCTATCAAGGGGTAAGATTCCACCTATTATCTCATCCACTTCCGCCTTTAACCTTACTACATCTATCATCATCCCCCCTTTCAAGGCTCCTCTCAGCATCTCTCGGCAGGCTGCCCCTTCCCTACCGCTGTCCTCACATTCTTGGCCCTGCGACCTACTCTCTTCGGGTATACCCATTGGAGCTGACCGATCCATGAAAACGACCCGTTCTCTCTCGGCTGTCATCACTCTTTGGCTTTGTTTCTCACTGGTGGTACCCATGATCGTAAATCTGATCTCGACTCCATCAGAGACCTCGGCCTCTCTGGTCTCTGTTTTCTTTGTCCCCCAGATGAGTCTGACATGGCTGGCAATGGTGTACTCCATTCTATAGGGTCCGGTGTCCGAGCCCTTGCACCCACTAGGTCACTTCCTGCGACCTCTCTCCTTACCCCCTCGGCTGTCTGCTCTGGGTTCGTAACTTCCTCTGAATCTGGGTGGTAAATCGAAACAATAGGTCCGATAGTGACCGGTACCTTGAAAGCATCCAGTAACCTCACATCTCTCTCGACTTTTACTCTAGCCTCGGACGGGCTCCTTGTACTCTCTGTTCCTATCGAGATCCTTCCTTCTACTCTCGTCTCTGGGTGGATTGTTACTCCTCTAGTCTCATCTATCCAAACCAACGTCTCTTCTGGGACCTCTGGGTTATACGTAGGTGGTCTCTCTGAAAACAACCTTTCCAATAGGCTGTCATCAGTATCACTATCATCCTCGTATTCTGACTTTACATTCTTTACCCCCTCCTAAGTGATCAATAAGGGATACAGTCTATCTCCCTCTATCGCCTGTACTCTCCACCTTTTCTCCGCTGCATCCCATCTGGCATCCTGAAAAGCCCTGATCGACTTTTTCACCCTTTCCTGATTTCTTCCTCTTTCTCTATCATGCACTGCTCTAATCCACGAATGTAGTGCTTCAAATTGTGTTGGCCTTCGCAAAGGTCGTAAAGCCGCAATCACAGTCTTCAACTGATACAACACTGCTAACCTGAATGAGCCATACCTCGGAAATGCTAATTCTCCCTCACTTTGAGTCATATTATGCCAATTCTCAGGCCAAATTATCGTATGCAATCCCACATTCTTTGCCATGTAATGTGCTGGAGTATCCTCGGGATGGGCTTCTTCTCCCTCTAGAGTAACCACATGTTTGTCACCTCTACACAGTTCTCGAAAAACCTTAAAACACTTCATGATTGACAAAATTCGGTCTCACACACTGTTTACCTCTTGATGTCGAACCCTCCAATAACAGCGCGACTAACACCAACCAGCCTATCACAGCGCGACACTCTCTGACGTCACCTTCCTTCGTTCGCAGCAGTTCCCTTTCCTTACGCTTACGTCTCACGCCTGCTCTCGTCCCATTCATACACTGAAATAACCGTTTGTCCCAAACAAGTTACTTCTCTGGCTGCCCGTCCACAGCCTCTGACTGTTCGTCCACAGTCTCTCGAAATTGTTGACCTCGGTTGGCAACTGTCTGTCCCCGTCTGGGCAGAAAGTTCGCCTCTGATAGGTTACAAATACTCAAATCCACATACGGCAACCCACGACCAGCGTCGAGTTGTCACGCACTCACACATTCACTCCCCCTATCTCGGTCCAGGTGATCGATGGTACCTCACGATCTCCTTTGGGTGGTCAACAAAATTTACCACGGGTGTCTTCTACACCACAATTCCCGGGCTGCGCGCGCTCACAGCCTGATCTCACAATCACTCAACATTCACTCCAACTCCGCAAGACATCACACAACAAATCAACACCGCAATCTACAACATCTCATCCTATTCATACTCACTCCACGAACTGCTGCTTCCTGCCGCACTGCTACTCGCCGTCTATGTTCATCATCCGCCGTCGTCTGCTGCTCACCATCTGATGATTCACCATCACTTATCGTCTATGGGTCTCAAGGATCACTTATCCTAATCTAATCGTCCCTCGCTATCGGAAGTAACCATCCAACTGCTACCAACTGCTGGGGCCCAATTTTCTTGTTTCCATTTATCTCCAAGAACCCACTCTGGTCGATTGAACCTTTTTACTTGCCCAATAGCGTGGAGGGAGCAAACACAATTATCAGAGAATACCTTCCGCAATTTGACATAATTAAGGACTCGAAACTCAATCTCTATTGCTCTCGGGATTTTATTATCAACATAAACATCTGCAGATATAGGCACCTTAGCACAAGGCACAACAGGTAAATGGGTACTAATACAAATGCCACTCTACGAAGAATCCTCATTCGACTAAATATAAACAAAAGTACTGCTTCTAAAAGCATGAGGTAGATAATTACCAAGCTAATGTCGATATTAGGAGTCATTAAACCAAAGCATCTCTGTCCCTACTCTATGCTAGATGACGTTCCTGCTTACCATTCCCTTAAGACCCAAGAAATCGTGAAAAAGGTGTCAGAAGTGAGCTTCCTAAGAAGTCTTCACTTAGAGAGCTTGATCTAAAACGCTCCTTCTAGTTCCTTGCCTACCTCTTCTCTGCTCAACCCTCGGGGCGCTGTCCCTAATACAAAACCCGAAATCACAGAACACGCCCTCCGACACACCTCCTCGACCAGGTCTTCTTCCAGTAATTTTCCATCCAGCTCTGTCCATCTTCCATCATCCATCAGCTTGGCCTTGAGTCCCAGACACCGTCCGCACTAGGAGTTGCGATTGGCACATTCCAGCGCACTCCCATGCCTGGCTTCCCCCACAATTCAATTCTTAGACAATGACCTTTTCTACTAATGAACCAACTGTCCTTGCACCTGCGGTGAGATCATGGAATAAAGAAATACTTTGCATCTTTTAACTTTACAATTTACTGCAGCCCAAAACCTCTACTAGAATAAATCATTGCGGCCTACCGCATTCGGCTAACATAAGAAATACCAGGCCTTTCTTCTCAACGATATATGTGTATTCAGGCCTCTACTAGGTTAAACACGCTATTAAATCACATTCTAAACATTAGTGCTTTTACTTTCATATACATGAATAAACGACACACATGAGTAAATTCAATCAGGTTACAAGTTTAGCCTAATACATTGCATTGAACGGAAACTAATCGTTATGCATTTTACTGAATACATTCACAATATGTCTTCACATCTTATAACGCTTCTATATTGCGGTACAGTTGATACATTTCTTAATACATTTCGCACGACACATTTAAATATACATTGATTATATGCGGGTGCCAACTAACGGTGAATATGACGCACCCCTACAAATTTCAAACCCTTTAGGCGATACATCACCTATATGTCTTACTACTACAAAGTTAGCAAATCACATACAAATACTGAAGGTGTGCATTGGGTGACATGTTTATGTGCAGTTATACATTTCTCAGCTGGACACACCTCTCATCCCCACAGGGCTGTGAATTATGTAAGTAAACTTTTCTGTCTGAGCTGAAATTGCCTTTCTCCACACTGGAGCACAAGGCTCCATACCTTGAACTGGTTTTCAAATAAGTTTTGCCTTGAATCACGGGGAAAACCAAAGGTTTTACACAAGGTTCCCCAAAGTAGAGGTATACATTAGAGAATAAATCAAGGAGAGGCCCATCTTTGTCCTTTCAAGATGTGACTCTTGGTCTGGCTTCTCAGTGCTTTGGACAAAAAAAGTTGAGTGGTTTGAGAGTCTAGTGCTGATCTAGTTCTTGGTATGATGTTTGCAAGTATTCATGAAGAAAACAGTTAGGGGCCAATTCCGATGCAGCCCGTAAAGGCTCCAACCGACGGTCGGCACCTTCCCAACCGCATCGTAGTGGGCCTCTCAGTTTACTTTCCGACCGCCGCATTATGATGCTGGCGGTCAAAAAGTAAACCGGCCAGTCATTCAGGCTGTCTTACGACGGGCTGACGGAGCCTGTCGTCCAGTCAGAACTAGCTGGTAATCCCAAAGGGCACCGTTGGGATTACGATGCATTGTTTCCGGCATGGTTTTCATGCCGGCCTGTCTGACATGGAAACCATGTCGGAAAGCATGTTGGGGGCCCCCAGCAGGGCCCCCTTGTTTGTGCGGCCTCTGGTTTGAGGCCGCAGGGACGCCTATGGTGCCCCCCTGTTGATCCCTACCTTGAGGGCCCTGCCACGGGGTGCAGGGATGAACAGCACCTCCCATTTCCCTATGGGAGCATATACAGACCTATGGGGTGTTTTCCTAGTGTGGAACTGGTGCCTCCTCAGTGTACGCAATTTCTGTGTGGACTATCCGTGCGGTGCAGAGGTGAGGGAAACTAACACCCTAACCCTCAACCGGGACCCTTAAAGTGGTCCACTGTCAGCAAAAACCGTAATCCTATGCACACGCTAAATTCATTGACATGTCATGATACCATTATACCACTATCTTATCATACATATGAGATACACATTGATGGGAAATACAATTTCTCTTAGTAATTATAGTTTGTTGAATATTCTTTTGTTCTTTATTATTTGGTAGGATTGCCCAACCAACACGTGTTTCGTCGTGGGTGATATCCCAAACGACTTCTTCAGGGCTGTTGAGCAGGTGGATGAAATCTGTCGCGTTCTCCCTGCCGGTTCTACTTCTGTCCCGGCTGTGATTGGGTTGACTCCCTGTCCCTTCTATTCAGAATCTTGCTAGTAGCTGTGTACCTACATTATGTCCAAATGAGGTTCCTGATGTGTTGTCCCAATTAAGGTATCTTCCTTAACTATGGAAGCCCAGCTGAGTAACTCGTGGTTCTGGATCTTAAGCGTGTGTGCCTCAGACCGCTATTGTCTCCGTGCGTGTTATTTCTCATCAATGTGTGCCTAATATGTATGATAACAGACATGTCAATAAATATAGTGTGTGCATAGGATTACGGGTTTTCCCTATGGGAGCATGTATTACGGCTGGTTTGCGGCCGTAATGCATGCTCCCATAGGGAAATGCAGGACTGCGACCGAACAATGGGGGGTCATTATGATAGCGGAAGGACTGCCACCGCTGGGCCGGCAGTGGCGGCCCTTCCGCTATCACATGGTGATTTACCCACCACCAAATTAGGATGGTGTTGGGTACTGCGGCGGACGCAAAGTCTGTCTGCCGATTCACCGCCACAGGCAATCGCACTGATTGCCTGGTGGAGAGTTCAGGGCCCCTGAAATGGTGGCGGTGCCTAGCAGGCACCACCTGCCAAATCACGATGTGGGTTTCAGAAAGGCCTTTCGCCGCCATGGAAAGGCTGGCGGGGATTGGGTTTGGGGGCCCGTTGCGGGCCCCCTGCTTTGGGGAGGGGGTGTCACTGCACTGGGGGTACCCATGGTACCCCCTGCGTTTCCATGCACCACATGGCAGGCACCGCATGGTGCCTGCCACGTGGTGCAGGGAAATGCAGTGCATGCTCTTTTACCATTGCGTACGGTGCTGCAGCCAGCAGCACCGTCCGCAATGTTAAAAGCCCAAATATGTGTGGTGGGACCGCCGCACGTCTGGCCATCATAATGAGCCCCAGTGTTCAGTTGCATCCTAATGAGGCGGTCGGGACTGCCGACGAGAGATCGGTCGGTTCCAGGACTGAGCCGCTGTCATGCAGACGCGATTCCACCAGACATCGAAATTGGCCCCTAAATGTGATGCAACAAGTGGGAGGGGCCACCGTAGGTTTGGTTGTGATGTGTGAAACAATAAGGCAGAAATCATCAGTTCTGCCTCTTTAAAGTTATATCTGAAGTGGTGATTTTAATTATGGCCTTAACCAAGGGAACTGATTGGTTGTTTGGACCTAATTGGGCCTATTCACAAGAGTAAACATGCACTTGTATATTTACTCACATGTATAAATGATACTACACTAGGGGGCATATTCTCAAGGACCTATCGCTGAGTTAGTGGCACTTTTTCGCCGCCAAAGTGGTGATAAATTCATCACACTATTCACAAGCTGGTGCTAACAGCCGATATCACCATTTTTCCGGCGATAGCAACCGCAAAAAACATCGCCACAGATGACACTGGCAACTAACGCTAATGAGATGCAGAGTAGGTGTTCCGGTGCAAAAAGCTGCGACAAACCCACTTCGCAACATTCTCAATGACCAACCAGATCGGCAATAAGTTCACAAAACATGCGATAAGGCGCGTTAGCAGCAGGGATTTAACACCTGCTCCGACCTGGTGTTAAGTCGGACGACACCCTGCACCATTAAGGGAGCCCAGCCCAGAGCCACACCTGAAGAACAACAGATTCAATGGAGCTACTCATCATGGAGCTCGGAGCCCCAAGAGGGACACAACACCCACCACCCCCAGGCCCACCACCCACCTGGACCACCCTGCCCCCCTGACCACCACAGAGGCAGCGCACACAAAAACAGCAGACCTTTAGAAAATGCAGCAGCCTCACAGACTTAACACCAGAGGATGTCATTGCCCACTACAGGCTCAAAAGGACAACCATTCTACGCATCCTGCCCATCACTGCCCACAGGCTGACGGTACCAACACAGCGGACATCCAACATCCCTCCGCAGTCAAAGCTGCTGGCTGTGCTGCACATGTTGGCCTCTGGGACCTTCCAACCAACAACTGCCAGAGTTGGAGGAGTCTCACAGCCAGTCCTATCAAAGTTCCTAACACCTGTCTTGGATGCCATCATCAGCTTGGTACCCCAGTACCTTCACTTCCTACACACTGTGCAGGAACAGCTGGAAACCAAGCAAGCTTCTATGCCATAGCTGCCTTCCTGCACGTGTTGGGGGCAATCAACTGCACACATGTACTCCTCCTGTCCCCTGCCGCCACTGCACACAATTACCACAACAGGAAGCACACGCATTCCATCAATGTGCATGCAATAGTGGACCACTGTGGACTCTTCACCAATGTCGTCGCCAACTACAGAGGCAGTGTGCATGATTCCTTCGTCTTCCGACAGTCCATCATCAACCAGCGCTTTGAGGCTGGCACCTATGGGAATGCAGTGCTCGTTGGTAAGTACCAAATGAACACAACACACACCTCCAATCCACAATCATGCAACTCACAACTCTGGGAATGCACACGTTACAAACTCACACACAACATGCCAAACAACATACCCACCTACCAGACACCACAGCACAACTTACTGTGGTGACCTGGGCAAGCCATGTACGCGAGCCACCAATGGCATGGCACCTCAGCCAAACAATAGCAGAATGTGGGGAGAGGTGGGAACCATGCATGTGCGAAGGAGGCAAGTGACCCATGAATGAGAATGTACACAATGCCAAGTGTGGCGTGGATGCGCTGGCCAGACTGCAGTATGCAGACCACAAAAATGCCCATGTCGACATATACTGCTGGTGTTTGGAGTGTAGTGAACAGTGGACGCAACCATGTTACCCCAGGTAGTAGGGAAGAGCGTGGAAAGTAGCTCATTATGTCCCCCCCTGTAAGCGTGAGTGAAGTGGGCTGGCCTGGCGTACGCCAGGCCAGCGTAGGGGTGTGAATAAAAAGCCTGTTGCTCTGGGCGTGGTTCTCTTCCAGAATGGCCAACGTGTCTGCCAGGGCTGTGCCTCCCAGCACATCATGAGGCCAACGCCGTGAGCGGTGGTGCCTGCGACCACGTGCACCTGCTGCACCCCAGGCCGCTGGTCCCCAGACCCATCTTGGCCGCCCCTGCGCAACCAGGCCACACCGCTCACCTTCCGACACCGGTGTGTGTCAAAGAGGGCCCACCACGTTCCTGGGCAAGCTCCAAGCCTGAGGATCGCGACCTTGGCAGCCTTCTCAGACCATCGCGGTCCTCCCCGAGACAGGCAGCACTCCTTTCTCGTTGACATACTCCACCGGCTTACACAGCGGTCAAGTAGGTCACACATTTGGACTTGAGTCTTGATTATGCAATGGCAGAGTACACACTTTATGGCTGAGTTTATATCACTGTACTCCCTTCGATGTGGTGCCCCCAACTCTGTGCATAGCATTCCAACCAAAAGTGTCTGTGGGCCCTTGCTGATTACGCCTTCGGCCTACACTGCGGTTGAGTAGGTCACACATTTGGAACTGAGTCTTGATTTCTGTATGGCAGAGTTCATATCATTGCACGCAAGGAGAGGAGTAAGAAGAAGACGTGGTTAAGTCCGGAGGAAAAAAGGATCCTCGTTACGGAGGTGATTGAACACTACCAACAACTGCGCTGGTGCCACTAACTCTGTGCATCGCAAGCCAAAGACACGTGTCTGTGGGCCCATGCTGACTGCTACCTCCGGCCAACACTGCGGTCCTGTAGGTCACACATTTGAAACTGAGTATTGATTTGCCCATTGCAGAGTTTACATCATTGTACAGGCATCATCGCACACTGCATTCCCTTCCAGCTCTGGTGCCACTGACTCTGTGCCCCGAAAGACATGGACAGTCTCTGGTTAGACTTTGGTGGCGTCTGAGTATATGGTCTGGGGGCTGTCTTCATCATCATGCAGCTGATCCTGACTTGGTGTTAAGAATGAGTCTGTAGTATCCATCTCCTACATATTGCCTGTTTCTGCTTAGTACTGCCCTCTGCATCATGCCCTGGAAGAACAGCTTCCACTGTCCCCCGAAACACTTAGCAACATTCACCTTGGACATCGACAAGGACCCGCTCAGCTCTCGTGGCCCCACCTCAGTGCACCGCAAGTCACCGTCCCGTGCGGGTGTGCCTGTGCCAGCCGCACTGCATCTGGGTCCACTAACTCTGTGCAGCTCAAATCATGGACCCTGTCTGATTGATTATTGGATGGCCTCTGGGTCGATGGCCTGGGGGTCCTCAACGCCATGTGTCTGTGGCCCTGCGCTGACCGCTGCCACCGGCCTCAACTGCGGTCCACCAGGGTTCACACATCAAATCGAGTCCTGACCTGCCCGGACGACACATCACCGCAGGAGGCACACGCCACCACTGCCAGGACCACCTCCAACCAACAACTGGCAGAGTCGGAAGAGTCCCACAGGCAGACTACCAGAGTTGCTCACACCTGTCGTGGATGCCATCATTAGCTTGATACCCTGCTCAGCTCTTCATGTGCCACTGACTCAGTGCACCACAACTCATGGGCCCTTTCTGATTGAGTTTTGTGCTGTGGACAGCTCACGGTGCAATGTCACCTCAGGCAGTGGGGTAGACCTGGGACGATGATGTGGAAGATGAGGCAGGTGTAACACACCCACTGCATATGCAGCAGGAATATCCTGAAGGGACACAACCCTAGACAATCACTTAACATGAGCACGCTCAGCTCTGGTGCCCCAACATCAATGCACTTCGACTCACGGACCCTTCTGATTGCATATTGGGTGACCTATGTACTTGCTCCAGCTACCACCATGATGCTTTGCAGTTGTTTGTGTTATGTTGGTGTTTTTGGTTTCGGCTTAAATAGTGGTCACTGTTCAAGTTGTTGCCAGCAGCAACCACTTCATGAGGGCTGGCTTACACTCACCCCACACCCATCCAGCACAGGTGTCACTGTACATGTGACCCTTGCAATAAAAGGGGCCGGGTGCACGTGCCCATAGCCAGTTCCGCAAACTATCTAAGTGTGTCCGTGTGGTCATTATGTATGCATGAGGGACACCGGGGCTCTGGGCGTGGTTAAGTTATGGCCTTGACAAGCCAGTAACTAATGCGTGTGTCTCTGTTGTGGTGTCGGCACCACCCGTCACGCAATGGACAATGTTGCAATGTATCATGCCCCTGGATTGCTGGCTCGGCCGAAGGGGTAAATGAGGGAGTGCAAGACCGCTCGGGGTCCGGGATCATACATGCCAACTGTTGTGCGTGACGCCATTACCGCAGCATAAGCCAAAGGTCTACACTCAACCGCATCGTGAGTTCAGCCAGCCATGAACTCGACATCTGTTTCCGCCCTGTCCTTACCATAGGCCTACACACGCGTGGCTGCCCACCTTTAACGCACAACATCACAGTGTCGTAGTCAGGCTTGTGGACATGCGCAGACAGGCATGACAATGGTGTACCGTAGGAGTGCAATTGATGCAACCGCGTTGCGCACAGTAGTAAATAGGCTCGGGGGAGGGAGGAGCAGCTGTGGGGCTATGTAATACACATTGATGCCACTCATTTGCTACAGTCAAAATAAAGGGTAAACCCATATAAAGTCACTGGGACCTGGGTATAGAGCAGTATGAGAACAGTGGTCCCAGCATATAGAATCATTCAATACAAAACATTTAGAAAAACAATGTACCAAGAAACCTTTTTAAGGGGGTTCAAATGCCTATTTAATCACATTGAACACTAGTAATTTGTTATTACTGAGCTCCATAGTACAGACAATATTTGAGTATTATAACAGTGCCCAGAAAAGAGGAGGAGGAGTCAGGAGGTGAGTGATAAAGTGTAGGATTTGGAAGGAAGTGAATACAAAAATTAGATACATTCAAGAACACAATCAAATTAATCGGCAAAATTAACTCTCTGCCGTATTTATGTTCCGATCAAATCATGATTCAGACATCTACAATTCTTAAAGAAGCCATATGAAGACAATCACAGTACATCCTGAACTGGTGATAGTATTGGCAAAGATGTTGTGTCGACGTTTCGACCCCTTAAGGCATGTAGGTACTCAGTGCGACCTTACGGGATGGGGTCTTCATCAGGACTGGGGTGCAAGTGGAAGGGGGGGGGTTTGGTTGTGGGCACCTAAAAAACAAAATTAAACGAGCGTAAGGCTAATGGATCTATAAAAACGCAAAAGAAACTAATTGCATAGTTTTAAAAGAAGGTTACCCTATCTGTCAGAAGACAGGACTCTAAGACGTCAAAAGATCGTCAAAGGTGGAGGGTAGCAAGCTCCTCGAGGGTAATAACAGAAGCGGGAAAGGAGGTATCCACCTAAAAACGAATAGGTAAATTAGTGGATAAAGTGGAGATAAATTACCAAACAAATACGCTCCACGATTGAGCGCATAACTTACTGAGTCGCAGAAAAACTTTTCTGTCGAGTTACGTCAGGAGGCTCCTATTATTCGGCACTCCCGGAAAGAAATCCAATTCAGTATGAACAAGGCAAATGGGGACTAGTCACCACTGATTCACCACCAGGGAATTAATCTAAAAAGGAAGGGAGGGAGGGAGAGGATTAAACAACCAGACGTCAGACAGGACCTGCATAAATCACAAAGCATGAATGAACACACCAGGGTCTTGCTCCATGGAGCTAGTGAAAAAAAGACCGTGCCCTAGATACGCGCGTTGACAACAGAATCACGAAGGTATCGTGATCTGAAACATGTGACCCCAAGGGTTCTTGAGTTAGTTAAAGAATACCCAAACGGGGCCAGTCACTCAGGATAGTAGGACATAGGACCGTGTTGATCAATAAATTAATCAAAAGTATAAGAAAGCGGCTTAAGTCTAGGGGCGACACCGCAACTAAAGGAAAGCAGTAGAGTTGTCAGGAAATTAAACGGACAAACTGTACAGAGTAATACAACAAATAGTTAAAGGGAAGCTACAACGGTGCTCTTACCCTGCTTCTCCGGTCCCGTGTGAAGGATGAAAGGGGAAGCGGGCCGAGTGAACGTGGGTTTACTTAAGACGCGAGATCAACACGTGATCTCCGTTACTGTGCTGGCGCTAGATGCCGGTGACTTAACGTAATGGAAAAAAGACTTTGGTTGGAAAAATTACCGGGAGCGGTGGACACAGTTCTGTGGTTGGCATGTTAATCTAGAAGGTAAACAATAACCAAGTATGGTTCCAACATAAATGAACTAAATGTATATATACACTCGTTACGGCAGAAAACAGTATATGTTATCCATAGACAGTGTATATATAACAGTCAAACATTGACAAATGTCAAGTAAAGTTTTTCATATAGTCATATCACATAGGACAATAGTTCGTACAGAAAGTAAATGAACTAAGTACTCATTAGTATTAGATGACAACCAATGATTAAAAAAGGAAGGGGGGGTTTTGGAAGCGATTCAGGAAAAGGTTACAAATTTGTAAGGAAACCCAAGAGGTTAAATTCTAAGGACTGCTAACTGGGCATAGCTACCATCGAGTTTGTTTAATCCATTGATTACAGTGTCCAATTTAGTCATCCATTTGGATTCTCTTACATTTAGAATAGCTGAGGGATTGCCGCCTCTAGGGCCCACTTTTACCTTTTCTAGCACCAACCATTTAAGATCATCAGGCTTGTGATTCTTTATGACACAGTGTTCAACAAGGGGTGCACCCACTACATTACACCGGATACGGCTGTGGTGTTGCAGAATGCGGGACTTGACTTTCTGTTGTGTCTGTCCAATGTAGAGGAGTCCGCATGGACAGCTGATGCCATAGATTACATGAGTAGAGTTACAATTGGTAAACGAGCTCAAAGTGATCGAATGTTCTTTGTAGCAGAAAATTTTTGTAGTAACAGTAGTTTCACAGGCCTTACAATGACCACACTTAAAATGCCCCATCACTGGTGGTAGGCTCCAAAGTTCTTGGATGGTTGGCGCTGTAGTTGTTTCAAGGAAAGACTGAACTACATAGTCCTTCACACTTCTGGCTTTCTTGAAAGAATGCATAGGTGGAGTGTGTTGGTCGATGTCATCAGCTACCAATTTCCAGTGTTGATTGATCACTTTCTTGATTGCGTTGCTTCGTGTTGAAAATGTAGTTACACAAATCATTCTCTGTAAAGACGAGTCTTGTCTGACCTTGGGTGTTAGGAGAGTTTCTCTCGGGTTGTACCAAGCCCTCTTGCGTGCTTTCTTGATCAACCTCCTCGGGTAACCCCTAACGGTTAATCGGTTACTGAGATCTTCAGATTCTTTGAAATAGTCATCCTTTTTGGTACAGTTTCTACGGATCCTCAAGAACTGACCAAATGGTAGATTATCCCTTAAGCCACGCGGATGATGGCTGTTGTATCTTAGTAGGGAATTTCGTTCGGCAGGTTTTCGATAAAGTGTTGTGTGGAGTTTATTGTCCTCACTGTAAATCTTGATATCCAGGAAAGCAAGCTCATTTGCATCGGAGTTTATGGTGAACTGAATGTTATCATTACAATGATTAAGCCACTCATGAAAATTCGCCAGATCAGCCGCATCCCCATTCCAAATCATGAGAATATCGTCGATGTAACGTCTCCACAAATCAATCTTGTTAGAGAATGGATTGTTATTGAAGATGAACGACCGTTCAAAGTGATCCATATAGAGTATTGCTAAATCTGGAGCAAAGGCTGCTCCCATGGCTACGCCCTTGGTTTGGACGTAGTATTCTCCTTGGAAAACAAAGAAATTCTTATTCATAGCAATCGTCAAGAGTGAGATTATAAACTCAGTTGGAACTCTCATCGGGGTTGGTCGTGTGTCAAGAACTTCACTAATCACAGCCAAAGCAGGTATCTGTGGAATACTAGTGTAGAGGGACACGATGTCACAGGTCACCAATAGCTGGACGTTGGGATCAAAGGCTAATTGATCAACCAGGTTGATCGTCTGCATCGTGTCCCTTAAGTAAGCTTCCGTGTTTTCCGCCAGTGGTTTTAGAAAAACATCCACATATTTGCATAAAGGTTCCAAGATGGAGCCACATCCTGACACGATTGGACGTCCAGGTGGTTTCTGGAGATCTTTATGTATTTTAGGCAAAGTGTATATGGTAGGTAAACGGGGATGTCTCTGGTTAAGGTAGTCAAACTCCAGTTTGACTGGTTGATCAATTAGCCTTTGATCCCAACGTCCAGCTATTGGTGACCTGTGACATCGTGTCCCTCTACACTAGTATTCCACAGATACCTGCTTTGGCTGTGATTAGTGAAGTTCTTGACACACGACCAACCCCGATGAGAGTTCCAACTGAGTTTATAATCTCACTCTTGACGATTGCTATGAATAAGAATTTCTTTGTTTTCCAAGGAGAATACTACGTCCAAACCAAGGGCGTAGCCATGGGAGCAGCCTTTGCTCCAGATTTAGCAATACTCTATATGGATCACTTTGAACGGTCGTTCATCTTCAATAACAATCCATTCTCTAACAAGATTGATTTGTGGAGACGTTACATCGACGATATTCTCATGATTTGGAATGGGGATGCGGCTGATCTGGCGAATTTTCATGAGTGGCTTAATCATTGTAATGATAACATTCAGTTCACCATAAACTCCGATGCAAATGAGCTTGCTTTCCTGGATATCAAGATTTACAGTGAGGACAATAAACTCCACACAACACTTTATCGAAAACCTGCCGAACGAAATTCCCTACTAAGATACAACAGCCATCATCCGCGTGGCTTAAGGGATAATCTACCATTTGGTCAGTTCTTGAGGATCCGTAGAAACTGTACCAAAAAGGATGACTATTTCAAAGAATCTGAAGATCTCAGTAACCGATTAACCGTTAGGGGTTACCCGAGGAGGTTGATCAAGAAAGCACGCAAGAGGGCTTGGTACAACCCGAGAGAAACTCTCCTAACACCCAAGGTCAGACAAGACTCGTCTTTACAGAGAATGATTTGTGTAACTACATTTTCAACACGAAGCAACGCAATCAAGAAAGTGATCAATCAACACTGGAAATTGGTAGCTGATGACATCGACCAACACACTCCACCTATGCATTCTTTCAAGAAAGCCAGAAGTGTGAAGGACTATGTAGTTCAGTCTTTCCTTGAAACAACTACAGCGCCAACCATCCAAGAACTTTGGAGCCTACCACCAGTGATGGGGCATTTTAAGTGTGGTCATTGTAAGGCCTGTGAAACTACTGTTACTACAAAAATTTTCTGCTACAAAGAACATTCGATCACTTTGAGCTCGTTTACCAATTGTAACTCTACTCATGTAATCTATGGCATCAGCTGTCCATGCGGACTCCTCTACATTGGACAGACACAACAGAAAGTCAAGTCCCGCATTCTGCAACACCACAGCCGTATCCGGTGTAATGTAGTGGGTGCACCCCTTGTTGAACACTGTGTCATAAAGAATCACAAGCCTGATGATCTTAAATGGTTGGTGCTAGAAAAGGTAAAAGTGGGCCCTAGAGGCGGCAATCCCTCAGCTATTCTAAATGTAAGAGAATCCAAATGGATGACTAAATTGGACACTGTAATCAATGGATTGAACGAACTCGATGGTAGCTATGCCCAGTTAGCAGTCCTTAGAATTTAACCTCTTGGGTTTCCTTACAAATTTGTAACCTTTTCCTGAATCGCTTCCAAAACCCCCCCTTCCTTTTTTAATCATTGGTTGTCATCTAATACTAATGAGTACTTAGTTCATTTACTTTCTGTACGAACTATTGTCCTATGTGATATGACTATATGAAAAACTTTACTTGACATTTGTCAATGTTTGACTGTTATATATACACTGTCTATGGATAACATATACTGTTTTCTGCCGTAACGAGTGTATATATACATTTAGTTCATTTATGTTGGAACCATACTTTGTTATTGTTTACCTTCTAGTTTAACATGCCAACCACAGAACTGTGTCCACCGCTCCCGGTAATTTTTCCAACCAAAGTCTTTTTTCCATTACGTTAAGTCACCGGCATCTAGCGCCAGCACAGTAACGGAGATCACGTGTTGATCTGGCGTCTTAAGTAAACCCACGTTCACTCGGCCCGCTTCCCCTTTCATCCTTCACACGGGACCGGAGAAGCAGGGTAAGAGCACCGTTGTAGCTTCCCTTTAACTATTTGTTGTATTACTCTGTACAGTTTGTCCGTTTAATTTCCTGACAACTGTACTGCTTTCCTTTAGTTGCGGTGTCGCCCCTAGACTTAAGCCGCTTTCTTATACTTTTGATTAATTTATTGATCAACACGGTCCTATGTCCTACTATCCTGAGTGACTGGCCCCGTTTGGGTATTCTTTAACTAACTCAAGAACCCTTGGGGTCACATGTTTCAGATCACGATACCTTCGTGATTCTGTTGTCAACGCGCGTATCTAGGGCACGGTCTTTTTTTCACTAGCTCCATGGAGCAAGACCCTGGTGTGTTCATTCATGCTTTGTGATTTATGCAGGTCCTGTCTGACGTCTGGTTGTTTAATCCTCTCCCTCCCTCCCTTCCTTTTTAGATTAATTCCCTGGTGGTGAATCAGTGGTGACTAGTCCCCATTTGCCTTGTTCATACTGAATTGGATTTCTTTCCGGGAGTGCCGAATAATAGGAGCCTCCTGACGTAACTCGACAGAAAAGTTTTTCTGCGACTCAGTAAGTTATGCGCTCAATCGTGGAGCGTATTTGTTTGGTAATTTATCTCCACTTTATCCACTAATTTACCTATTCGTTTTTAGGTGGATACCTCCTTTCCCGCTTCTGTTATTACCCTCGAGGAGCTTGCTACCCTCCACCTTTGACGATCTTTTGACGTCTTAGAGTCCTGTCTTCTGACAGATAGGGTAACCTTCTTTTAAAACTATGCAATTAGTTTCTTTTGCGTTTTTATAGATCCATTAGCCTTACGCTCGTTTAATTTTGTTTTTTAGGTGCCCACAACCAAAACCCCCCCCTTCCACTTGCACCCCAGTCCTGATGAAGACCCCATTCCGTAAGGTCGCACTGAGTACCTACATGCCTTAAGGGGTCGAAACGTCGACACAACATCTTTGCCAATACTATCACCAGTTCAGGATGTACTGTGATTGTCTTCATATGGCTTCTTTAAGAATTGTAGATGTCTGAATCATGATTTGATCGGAACATAAATACGGCAGAGAGTTAATTTTGCCGATTAATTTGATTGTGTTCTTGAATGTATCTAATTTTTGTATTCACTTCCTTCCAAATCCTACACTTTATCACTCACCTCCTGACTCCTCCTCCTCTTTTCTGGGCACTGTTATAATACTCAAATATTGTCTGTACTATGGAGCTCAGTAATAACAAATTACTAGTGTTCAATGTGATTAAATAGTCATTTGAACCCCCTTAAAAAGGTTTCTTGGTACATTGTTTTTCTAAATGTTTTGTATTGAATGATTCTATATGCTGGGACCACTGTTCTCATACTACTCATTTGCTACAAGCAGTACATGTCAAACAGGAATCACTAAGATACACATATCACACACCAATGAACCAGTGAGCCTGCCAACACATCATGCTGAACCAACTATTGACTCATGTCTCTTTGCACTGTCACAGGTGACCAAGGATATGCACTCTGCCCTTGGATGATGACACTCCTCCGAGCCCCGAACACACAGGCCCATAGGCAGTACAATGCGGCCTACAAACGCACCAGGGGCATCGTGGAACACACATTTGGCGTGTTGAAGTCACGTTTCAGGATCCGGGACATCACAGGTGTAAGGCTCCTGTGCAGCCCAGACATCGTGTGCAAGATTATCGTTGCATGTTGTGTGTTGCACAATATGTGTACGCACCAATGCCCCATGGCTACAAGTGCCCGATGCACCAGACGATGAGGAGGAAGATGAGGCATGTGGACCACACCCCACTTTAGCTGCAGCAGGAATAGCCAGGAGAAGCACCATCATTGACAATTTCTTCACATGAGCATGTCACATTGTCACAGTCCTTAGCAGACATGTGACAATACAAGATGAGCACAGGCACATCATGTGCAAATAAATTCTTTCATACACCCATTCCCTGAGTGCATGTCACTCCTCTGTACAGGCACATCACTCTGACAAGTGTAAGTGCAACATGTAGTGCTAACAATTTCGAACATTTGGAATAGGTTTTGGGGGTGTCACCTCTGTACAGAGAGGCTGTTTGGGGTGTCACGTATTCAAAATGCCATTTTTGTGTATCAGGGATAGTACGGAATCCCACACATCATCGTCTCACATGTGTCCCATTTAATTGCATATAGGCTGTCATTTGTGACTTACAATTGACAACAGGGCTTCCTTTGGGGTCAGATATGTACCACCATGATGCAGGGATGCACCCTGTGACTCAAGTCCCACAACATGTGCAACAAGGACATAAGGGGGAATCACTGCCCCTACATTTGTACATGCTTTCATGCTTGATTAATCATGTACATGACACATCTGTGTGTATTGGAAGGTATTATTCACGTACAGTGGAGTGTTGAAGCTGTCTTAGTACTGGGCCATGCAGACAACACTTTACAATGTTGCCCGAGTCCTATAGGGATTGACAAGTTACTGGGAAGGGAAAGAGTCCAGTCCGCAGGCTGATTGCTGTGTCATTGTTTTGCAAATGAAATGTGGTAGTCCCTGTCGAGGTGCAAGGTTAGTGTGGCTGGGTGTATCGGGGACAGTGGAAGGTGTTATTCCAGGGCAAGATGCAGAGTCCAGAACCAAGCAGTGAGAAGCCATATGGCGGAGATGAATGCTACTGCTTCCTACTTATCACTGAGGCAGATTCATCCTCATCTTTGGCCTCTGACGATTCATGTGCCTCGCATGTGGGTGGTGGTGTTTGGTCTGCAGCACTGTGTGACACTGACACATCAGGGTCCGGAGATGTGGATATAGAAGTAGCAGCAGCATTCATCTGCGCAATGTCTTGTGGCATCACTCCCATGATGAGGATCTGCAGGGCATGGAAGATCCCATCTACAGCTTTCTTGTGTGCAGCCATGGTAGCCATTCTTTGCACCTGGATCCGCTCCATGTTCTCCATGACCCTCCTATGTTTCCCAAATCATGGATGACACCGCTGTAGCCACTCTGACTAGACAGTTGTTGTCGTCTCCGAGTCATGACTCCAGCGATCCAAGCCATGGATTGTTGGAGGGCATGGGGCGGACTGTGGGTGACCGTTAGGGAGTGTAAGTGGTCCCTGATGGGACTAAGACACCCACGTGTGGTATCCAGTTTGGCAGCCATGAGTAGAACCCCAGCCGCACCTGTTCAGCCAGCCCCCTCTGGCAGTCTAACACACGGCGTTGGAATGTCATGTGTTCTTCGGTGAGGTGCTGGTAGCCAGACGTGGTGGTGGGTGCTTCCTGCTGTGTGGTCTGAGCAGGGGTGAGCTCACCTCGATGGTGCTGGGCTGACCTTCTACTGGAGGTGGGGTGCGGAGGGTGTCCATGAACCATTGGAGTTCGTCCAGGTCGATGTCCTGGGAGTTGTCTCAATCATCAATGACATGATGTAGGGTCTGCTCTGCAGGAGGTGTTGATTGTCCCACTGCAATGTAAAGGGGAGATGCAGTTTCACAGTGTGTTCCATGTATGTTGACACATTGGCGAAGTTTAAATACAGACTGCATGACAATGTACATTGTGACTGTTTGCGGTGAGGTGCCTATTTGATGCAGGACAGTGGCTATTTGTACGACATCAGGGATGTGAGGTTGTACTCGTACCGTGTCATCTCACAGTTTCCCGCTATGCCAGGAGTTATTGGCTATTTTGTACACATATGCGGCACGAGTTGTGTCCTGTGTACTGTTGTGAAAGTGTTGCAGTTTGTACCAAATTGTTGTCAATGTTGAGGTGCTCTTATTCTTAGGTGTGTGTGCAGCATTGTTGGTTAGTCGCCGCTGCAGCTCTGATTTTGTGTCCCCTTATCCCTTTCAGGAGGTGTGCCTTTGCCTTCTATGCCTCTACAGTGCTGAGATGTACCAGACTTGGTTGTTTAGGGTTATTGGTCGAGTTGTGACTCTTGGGCATGGTTTGTCCGCAGATGTGTTGTTGACGTCAGGGGTTGTTTGTGCACGTGGATGTGTCAGAGTATGTGACCTGCTTCTTTCCGGATACGGTCCACACTCAGCCACCTCAGTGTCGTGGCGTGCATAATGTCATTATGATTGGCTTGCAGCCATGCTGATCATCATGTAGTGTCACTTGCATTGTCAGTGTGGCTCACAAATGGGCATGTTTGCTGGGTTTTGCACGTGTGCATGTGTCGGTGGTGAGATTAGTGATGTGTGGTGTGGGACCCCTTTGGGGACATGGGGTACGGGGGCCTACTTGGTGTTTGTGTGTGTGCTGCGGTGTGCCACGGGGATCAGGGATTTTCTCCATGTCATCCAGCTCCGGGTGTGCCTCTGGACCCCCACCTCCAATGGGCATTGCTGCTTTCATGTTGGCATCAAGTTTCTTCTTGGTTTTGGCCTTCACATTATTCCAGCGCCTTGACCTCTTCCATTGTCCTCCTCAAGGCTGCAATTGCATTCACATGGTCCAAGACAGTCTGCCACAGTTAAAATTATTAGAAAATGTTTAAAATTATAAGTAATACATATAATGTAAAAATAAATTAAACATTTATGTTTAAAATATAATATATAATATATATATACTTAATAATGTTTATAAATAATTATTTTAATAACCTATAAATTGTTAACAAATATTAAAAATTATAAATACATATATATACACATGCACCAATAATATAAAGCAAAAAACATTAATAACAAATTAAAATATATATATTTTTTAAAATACATTTTACACTACATTAACTAAAACAGTAGAGAAAATATTGGCTAGGTGAGGTAATAAAATTACAATTCCTACTCCAGAGAGTGCAGCAGTTGGGAAAGTGTTGGATAGCGTAGGGGTAAAAACTACTATTCCCACTCCAGTGAGTGCAACAGTATGGAAAGTGTTGGGTAGCGTAGGGGTACAAATTACTATTCCCACTCCAGAGATTGCAAGAGTAAGGAAACAGTGGGATAGCGTAGGGGTAAAAATTACTATTACCACTCCAGAAAGTGCAACAGCAGGGAAAGTGTTGGATAGCGGAGGGTTAAGATGAAAATACTTATCAATTAAATAGCCAATTAATAAATAATTGTTAATACAATATTTATAAAAGCCTAATAAATAAATATTAATAATTACTTCATTATAATTACATTACTTCCCACCCTACTCCCCTATAAAACCAAAACCCCCTCCTAAAAATACACAATTAATATAATTATCAATTAATTAATAAAAAATTAGCAACCATTTAATATTAAATTAATTATAAATACTAATAAATAAAAATTAAGAATTATTTTTTAATAATTAAATTACTTCCCACCCTGTTCCCCTATAAACCTACAATTTGCTCCTAAAGAAACCATAATTAATATAATTATCTATTAATTAATTAATAACCAATTAGTAATTAATTAATAATACATTAAATATAAATAATAGTAAAAAAATAATAATTATTATTTTTGTAGAATTAAATTACTTCCCACCCATTAGCCTATAAACCCATAACCCACTCCTAAAAAATAACATAATTAATATAATTATCTATTAATTAATTAATATTAATTAATAGCCAATTAATAATTAATTACTCAAAAATTAATTTTCATAAAATTAATTACTACTAAAAATGTAACACATACATTTAAAAAAAAACTACACTTATACCAAAAAATTACATCACATACTTTTAACACACATACTAAAATACAGAACACTAATACACATATCGATATTATTAACAACAATATTTTTACAAACAATATTACTGTCTTCGGTATTAAAAAAAAACGATATTTCTTACCTTACTGTTGATAGTTTGTATAATAATATACTTGCTGTCAATATTCTTGTATCTCGATATTTCAAACTCGATATTGTTGTAGTTCAAAATAAACAACTCGATATTCTGTCTGTACACCTTTTTAACTATGATTTCTCATCCTCACTGACATTTTAATTTATTTTGTAGTAATTGAATTTTTTTTGTTAAAGTTACATTCTTTTTATGTATAAAGGTGTAAGTTTAATTGAATTCATTAAATGTATTTAATTTTTAAATAATACAATATTTAATAGTTCAAATCAAAATATTAATTATTTGGCCACTATTTGGTCATAAAAGAGAAAGACAAAAGATAAAAACCATAATACAAACAGTCCATAGAAAATTTGAAAACAACATAAAACCCATACAGGCGCCGAATTCATGTTTGTTAAAATCCATCTCATAGGTAAGTAAAAACCACAATGAATTAATAAAACCTTTAAATTCATCATCATCATCACAAGGTCACAGAGCGACTAAAGTGCAATAGGTACTACTGGTTCAGCAAACAATGGCTTGTCCCAAGCTCTTTTGCCATTTAATTGAACACTGGGGGACCGATTCCGATCCGGGTAGGAAAGCACTCCTACCGAGTCGGATTCGGAGTGTTTTCCGACCGAGCCGGACCCCTACAGTCCGACCGAGCGAGTACGATGCGCACGCATGCTGTCGGACTCGGTTCGGTCGGACTCCCATAGAAGTCAATGGGAGCCAGTTGTACGACGCGTACATGGGCTCCCATTGACTGAATGGGTACATCTCGCACAAGGGCGCCCCCTACAGTGGGTACGTGTCGGTGCCATCCGCGCCATACATGCCTGTGTGGGGGAAACCCATGTGTCTCCCCCTGTGTGCAAGTCGTACGGCTGCGGGTGTTGGGGGGGCCAAACGCGGACCCCCGAAGTCCGACTCCAGGAGCTTTTGCGAGTCGGACACTCTGGCTCACACAGGCTGTCTGACACGTGCATCGTACTGGCTCGGTCGTGAAACGCATCCATTGCACGCCACGGTTAGCTTACGACTGAGACGTACAGAGCGATTCGGACCCGGAAACGACTCAGTCGGTGAATTTCATGTAGCTCGCATCGCACTGGCTCTCTCGTACAGCTGTATGAGTCGGGCGGAAAAAACACGTACGGCTCGTAGTTTTTCCGGCCGGATCGCGTTCGGTGCTCTTCCGACCCGGATCGGAAACGGCCCCTGAATGTAATTAACCACTGCCAGACAAATGTGAATTGATGGTAAGGACTGAACATCAAAGCATAGCTTGCCTACAAAATCTAAAATTTGCCTCCCCAGAAATGGTAATAAAAAGCGTTTTCTAATCTGGAAATACAATTAACAGAAAAGCATAATATGTAATGCGGTGTGAGGTGATTAGGCATCACAAAGCCACACTGCCAGGCCGGTGGAGAATAACACTGGTTCTAGGAAGGCAACCACAAAATGTATTAAACTCCGTCTCAATCTAATGAGTAGAAATCTATGATAGTTGGTAAAGACCAAAGGGAGATCTGGTGCCACACCCACCATACCTTTTTATAGACCAATGATATAATACTGTGGGGCTGGGTGCTTTCAATATGATCTCTATCATTGTTGCACAAAGAAAATGGACCTTTAATGTTATATTTACAGGAAAATATAAGGGCATCCGGGTTGATATATAAGTCTGGCATTTCCAGAATATGACTGACTGTTTTTAGGTAAGGGAGCTCTGGGATCTTCATCATATTATCTAGCTTCATGCACTTAAAAAGTACCCTGCGATTAAAAATAGTTTCTAGCTTTGTGAAAATAGACAACCAGAGCAGGAGTCGATGGAGTCTTATATTGTCAGATATATAGTCAAGTCCTAGTTCTGCGTGATAAATGTGTATTGTGTTACTCTGAGGGACTGTCAGGAGCCTTCTTAGAAACCTTTTTTTCTATCCTGTGAATGGCAGGGTATTCCTAGTTTCCCCATAGCCCTGCGTCATGGGGAACAGTTGATAGACACTTCATTTTACATACCTTTATCATCTCTTTAAGGGGTTTAAAGTCTAATTTAGAAGCAAACTTGAAAAGTACCTCCACACTTTTTGCAAGATTTGCTGTCTTAACATGTCCCAATGGATGGTGCACACATCATCGAATAAGACCCCCAAAGAGGAAAGAATTGAAACAGGCATAATTTTTCAATCATCTTTATTGTTAGAACCCATGGACTCAACATTGTTTCATACGCAGACGAACCCAGCACAGCAAAATACAACTTTCAAGAAGAGATGGAATCCGTTGCCAAATGGATGAAAAGCAGCTGCTTACAACTCAACACTGACAAAACAGAAGTACTCATCATGGGCCCACACTCCGGCGTTTGGAACGACACCTGGTGACCCCCCACCCTTGGAGGCCCACCCACCCCCACGGACCACGCACGCAACCTTGGAATCATCCTGGACTCTGAGCTCAAGATGGACCGCCAGATCAACTCTGTCACATCCTCCTGCTTCCACACACTCCACCTCCTACGTAAGACCTTCAAATGGATTCCCCTTGAGCACAGAAAGACCGTCACTCATGCCCTTGTCTCAAGCAGACTCGACTATGGTAATGCACTCTACGCCGGAATAAACAAAAACCTCACCCGCAAGCTACAAAACATCCAGAACGCCGCCGCAAGACTGGTCCTCAACCAGCCAAAACACTGCCATATCTCCCAGCACCTGCGCACCCTCCACTGGCTCCCCATCGAGGCTAGAATCACCTTCAAGATTCTCACCCACGCACACAAAGCCCTCCACAACACCAGACCAGCATACCTGAACAGCCGAATCAAATTCCACGCACCCCAAAGGACCCTACGATCAGCCCAGCTTTCCAACACTGTGGTCCCCCACGCCAGAAAGACCAGATTGGGAGGCCGCTCCTTCTCCTTCCACGCGGCCAGAGCCTGGAACGCCCTACCGCTCCTCCTCAGACAGACAACATCACTCCCCATCTTCACGAGAAACCTCAAAACTTGGCTCTTTGACAGACCCCCTCCTTGATGGACTGGAATCTGCACCTCCCCTCCTCCCCATCGCCTTGAGACCCTCACGGGTGAGTAGTCGCGCTTAACAAACACATAACTGATTGATTGACAATTATTTACCATGTAAGATCTATTTTATTCCTCTTTGGGCCTTAAACCATTATATGGGTCTCGATTGGTTCACCAACAGATCTGGGTGTGTCATAAAAACTGTGAATTGGTCAAGTAATTTCTGTAGCCATAGTGGGGTTCTAGCTATAAGCACTGCATCATCCATATAGAGCAAAGCCGGAACTGGGCCAGTAGCAATTTGCGGGACTTCAACATTCAAGTTTACTTAATGTTTGTCAAGACCATTTATATAGCGCATAAACAAGAATGGGGTAAGCATGCAGCCCTGCCGTACTCCCCTTGCTAAATCAATTGGCCATTGGCACCATACATCACGCTTGTAATTACCTCATTATATAGCTGTGTTAGAAAACAGACTATGTTGGACTCCACCTCCATGTAAATCATAATATCCTAAAGCTTTGAGCGATTCATATGATCGATTGCTGAACTAAGGACCTGTAAGGCTAGGTAGATACTCCCCTCTTTGGCTGCTGAAAATGTAATTATTAACGGTAAAAGGTTAAGGCACTAAAGTCAGTGCGAAAGCTGAGCTGCAGATCTGAAGTAAAATAGATATGGGTCAATAACATATTGGGTTGCCTATGCTCCACTTTTTAAAAATGGGTGCCACTGTAGCATGCAACCATGATATGGGAGGGCCCATTCTGCAGAAAAGCATTCAGCACATTTGTCTAGAGCAGACTCCCTATGGTGTCGATTCCGATCCGGTAAAACCCGGGTACGAACCGTCGGACGGAGCGTTTTCTCCGTCCGACTCGTACCCGGGAAAACCACCTTACAAACCCGCAAGTACGATTCGTACAGAAACACCATTTCCGTACAAGTCGTAAAAAACACCGACCGGCAAAAAAATACATACAAATCTGAGTCTGGACGGCACAGACGCGACGTCCGGACGGAGTCAGGCAGCGTTTCACGGACCAGCAAGTACGATTCGTGCCTACGTCACTCCGCAAGTAGCATTTTTTACGGGAGCCAAAAACTGCTGGGAAATTGAGGACGACGCGAACAAGGAGCACCGGTACGCGACGGACAGCGATGGACCCCAACCTACGCGTCATCCCGGCCCTCATAGCCTACCACCTCGTGTACAGAAACCGACGCAGATGCTGCAGAAGGTCAGAACAACCCCCAGGGGCAAAGGGGGGTGGTGGGGTGCAAGGGGCAGGAAACATAACCCACACACCACAAAATACAAATACAACAGTGCCCAGACATATGAGGGGTGGGTGCCTATCACTCCCAGCAGTGCCCAGACATATGAGGGGTGGGTGGCTATGACTCCCAGCAGTGCCTAGACATATGAGGGGTGGGTGGCTATGACTCCCAGCAGTGCCCAGACATATAAGGGGTGGTTGCATATCACTCCCAGCAGTGCCCAGACATATGAGGGGTGGGTGGCTATCACTCCCAGCAGTGCCCAGACATATGAGGGGTGGGTGCATATCACTCCCAGCAGAGCCCAGACATATGAGGGGTGGGTGGCTATGACTCCCAGCAGTGCCCAGACATATGAGGGGTGGGTCGCTATGACTCCCAGCAGTGCCCAGACATATGAGGGGTGAGTGCAGAGGTCTCCCAGCAGTGGACAGAGCCATAGGGGTGGGTGCAGAGGACTCCCAGCAGTGGACAGAGATATGGGGAGGTGTACATCATTATCAGATGACCACAGCTCCATGGGTCAATGTACGTATCCATAACTTAGGACAATGATGATAGTGCCATAGCAACACATCACTGACAGCAGTGTCCCACTCCCAGGAGGATGGATGTCATTCCCCCACTGCATGACACACCACATGTGGGTGTGAGGACAAATAACACATGCATAACCTCCCCTGGCAGATGCAGCACAATACACACACTGAGATCATGCCACAAGACTGTATAGTCATGCCACTGCCTAATAAACTAAGAGAGCCAAAGAGAACACACACTGACACGCACATCCCAGGACTGATAGGAATGTTCAGGTGCTGGCCTAGCCACCAAGATGTTGTCTGTCATGGAAGGAATCGGGTGGAGTTCCCACAGATACAAAGGCTACAATTGTGAGTCAGGTGTTCAAATACCCAGCAGGACAAGTACCATATGTGGACTAGGCTGGGATTACACACAGGCATTGTGCGGAAAAGGGACAATGTCTCCGTGAAGGCATGGCAAAACACTCTATACATGAGTACAGTGAGTACCAAGGATGGCACAGACTATGCAGCCGGACACATTGCTGAGCAGGCATGGCCAGAGTTGAAGGGATCCATCACCAGCCAAGGATATGTAGACACAGGGCAACACAACAATTGTGCAACTCTCTGCAGGGGAGATGCCAGGTGACACAGAGGAAAGAACACTCCTTGTGACAATGTCTCCAAACACAAAGAGCAGACACGACAAAGAATCTTTGCAGAGACCTTGTGATGGCACGCAGATACCAGGTTCCATCCCATGAGCAGCAGAGTACAACATGTCCCTGAAACATAACACATGACCACAACCCCAACTCCTGTAGCATCAGCATCAACATCAATACCTGAAATGCAAGACTTTCCAAACGAAAAAGAAAATGCTTTATTCAGCATGAAAATAATAATGTGTAAATGAGACTATTCACAAAGGCCAATGGCCAGTCCATTACATCAGTGCTTGGTGGGGGCCACATGGCCATGCGTCTCCCCTAGCTTGCCTGCACATCACAAGACTGTGTCATCGACTGGGGGGGGCATCATGTGGGGAAGGACCAGGCACCGCAGGGACAGGAGAGGGAAGGGTAGGTGTGGTGGGTGCAGGGACGGACGACTCCACCACAGGGGTGGGGCAGCGCCAAAGGTGGAGGCGAGCTCGGCGCTGCACACTTCTGCCAGTTCTTCAAGCGTCTCCCCTGCACCCGGAGAAAGAACAGGCCCCAAGGAGGGGGGGGGGTCAGAGGGATTGGTGGCAGTGCTACTGGGGGAGGTGGTGGACAGGCTGGGGGACTTAACTCCCCTACCCGTGGAGTGCCTTGACCATTTCCGCCCAGGTGAACTAGTGGGGCTGAGGCCCAGCAAAGTAGGCCTCCTTCTCTGAATCTGGGGCAGGGGAGCCAAGGGGAGTGACATCGGAGGACTGGGGAGTGAGTCATGTGGACGAGTACTGTGGCTGCGTGCCTGCCTGTATGCCCCAGACCCAGTGGGTGTGCCTGCTTCCCCCTGAGTGTGCGTGTCAGGAGTTGTGCGCTTGCCCTTATGTGGTGGTGTGCTGCTACTGTCTGGTGGGGTGCGTGCGTGTGGATGTCTTGGTGTGACTGGGATAGGCATGGTTGTGGGACTTGTGGATGGGGCAGGGGTAGGGGGAGGATGCAGCGCTGCAGGTGATTTGCTACTGCCGTCAGTGTTGAGTCCATGGACCTCAGCAACCTCCGTTGGTCAGACATCGGTGATGACATGCCCTCCATGTACGACACCATCTGTGTCAGCAGTCTGGTGTGGCCATGGAGGACAGCCAGGATCGATGTCTGCCCAACTTGTAACTGCCGCTGAATGTCCACAGACTCGGCAGCGAGGGCAGTAGGGGGGACAGGGGTAGGGGGTGCGGTGCCTGGCACGAAGGAGACATGTGGGTGCCTAGCACGGACAGAAGGGACCCGAGCAAGTGGGAGGGCGGTGATGGGAATGGAGGGGGCGGCGAGAGATGTACTGCTGCTTTGAGCTGTGGGAGCAGCCTCCGCCCCCTCTGGGAGCTCAGCCTCAGACCCGTCTGCCTCGTAGTCTGTTTAGGTACTGGGCAGGTCCTCCGCCTCACTCCCCTCGCCCTCCGTGCCACTGGATTCCACCGACTCCTCAGCAGTGGTGGCACCACTGCTCGATCCCTCCTCAACGTCCGTGCCGGTGTCTCCCTCGGTGTCCTCAGATGAAGCTGTGAGCAAGGTGAAGAGACAGGAAAAAATCAGTCACCTGTATACATCTGACACATGAGTCCAAACAAAATAGGCAACACTGCATATCAGGAAAGGCATCATGAGTAACATCTAGGATACTCCCCACATATGTAAGCCCTGCACTCCCCAGTCGGTTGACCCACCATGCCACTTGGATAAAAATAAAATTAGGACACAACAGCAAATAACTTGAAATCACAAGATCATGAGAAGCTAGTGTCTGGGATCAGTTGAGCACAGCGAGACTATGAAGGCATGCCACCTCTTGTTCACTGTGAAACAAACAGTATTGTTGCAACGAAGGCCAAAGACCACATGCCAATGCAGAAGGTGTCCCCCCACTCAGAGACCTGTGAGTACTTTTGACACCCCAAAGCAATACATTGTGACTCCTGGAGGTTCACAACCCTTTACATAATGGACATGTCTAGCATGTGTGAATGTGGCACTCTGTGAACACATCACACATGTGTCTGTATAGCAGAAGTCACACAAGGAGGTGCACACCAAACTATATGTACACAGTCATTGTCTGAGCTGCCAGACTCATTCAAATCAGCCACTGTTAGGCAGAAATGGCGTATCAGTAAGTACATATACATGGCACCAGGGTGGTCTGGATGACTTGACACTCGTAAGTTGGTATCAGCAACAGCCAAGGACGAACCCAATTGCTAGCACACTGTGGGAAGATGTATATGTATGAACTCCAAACAAGTTTTGTTCAAACTGTGCCTTACTGTAAAATGTGCCAGCGTGTCCCTGGAAAGTGTAAAGGTGGTGTCTTGTGCACTTCCTTGGGAGACATCTGGCATGCAGGCACATCATTGTCCTTCACAACAAAACAACAAGGTCACGCATATGAAACATTGAGACATGTTGACAGGTGTAGTGAGTGCCAATGGACATTTTCTCTGTGTAACAACTTGAATCATGTCATTTGTCACATGGCTATCCGTCACCTGATCACACAGTTGGCTACACATATGACCTACTGACTGTCCTCTGGAGTGGCACACATGTCCACACCCAGGACAATGCATAAGCTAATGGGCCTGCAATTGTGTAGCAAAAAAGCCTAGCTGTACTGTGGGTTCCCCCTCATGGCAAGCCAGAATGTACCCATAGATGTCACCACACAAAGTCACAACTGTGTAGCATCTGAACCACACACAGATGGCAAAAATGTACAACCAGGATACATGATTGTCAAAAACTGACACTGGCAATGACGCACGAACATTAAGCACTGGCCAACATCACGGGGGCACTGCACGATGACTGTCTGTACTACGACTCATCACACACAAGTCAGAACTGGCAATGAAACATCAGGGTTGAACATGTATGCCCCTCCCGCACACACCCACCCATACCTGAGTCAATGTAACTGATACTGATCAAGAAGTGACACCTCTTATTCAGGGTTACAATAACTGTGCTTGAAAACTAGCTTCATTAACACGACAACACCTTGTAGGGCTGGCAAAACATATTGGTCTGAAACAAACATCAACAGATTGTTGTGAATAGCCACACAGGCACTGCCCAGTGTGAGTATGCACAAGCAAACTGGTGTATCCCTGTCCAGTGGACAAATGTATCACACATGTGAAAAATACAACCTAGGCCAGGGAACAATGCCACAGAGGCAGAGCCATGATGTACCCACAGTGAATGTGCACAGTGTTGGATGACACACATGAGTAGGAGGGCAGGCTGTGTCAGGGGACTGCATTGTGCACACTACTCCATGGTCCTGGAATGAGCTGACTGTTGCAGGAGCAACCGTCCCGGCACTAAGCATATGTCCCACTCATGCACATCATGTCTGAGGCCACAACATTGGTAATGCATGCTGCAAGTCTGTTCATTTGAAACCTCACACTCCTATGTTGAGACTCAGCATCTGTGCCAACTATTAAGCACCCCAAAATGACCAAACAGGATAGGGCACAGGCAGACCACCCCCACACATGATGCAGAAAGCAGTGTGCACCTTGATAAACTGGCAGCCTAGATGACCATGTGCAATAGTGATGGCACACAGACCAGGTAACACATGTCAAGGAGGGGAAGGGAGGAAGAACAGCACAGGTTGACTTTGGGCAACTGGATATGCACTGCACATATATAGCCTGGCAGTGTATCCAGGCGACTGAGCAGATCAAAAAGCTGGCGACACACAACAAACACACATGTACCTACCCCCTTCCTGCTGCAGTAACTCCCGTATCCGCCTATCCAGGTCAGGGAAGACCACCGCCAGGACACGCCGCATCTGGTGGGTCAGGCGCCGGCGCCCGCCATGCTTACGAGGAGGTGAGTCCTTCAGCATGACCCGGGCGATCCTCCAGGTCCAGCAGCGGATGTCCTGCCATCTCTTCCTCACTTGTGGCAGGCGCCGCCTGTGACCCTTCACCGATTGCACGGCCTTGACGGCATCCTTCCAGATCTTCCCCTTGTGGTAGGTGGATACCTGTGTGGATGACAAAGTGGGACAACATCACTACACCTGCACCATGTCACAGAGACACACATTTGAACATCTTTGATCTGTTGAACAGGGCATAGTATGCTGGCAAGTAATAGCACCTTAGTCATAGGGACTTTTTCCACTGTGGGCGCACCAATGCACAACATGGCATAGTAAGTGCACAGGTGGCATGAGGGGTGCGAAACAGTCCCTGATCATGGCACACACTGTGCATCCCAAGCAACAGAAGGCTGATGGACAGCACTGAAAATCAGTCACATGCCCCAGGCCACTGACAAAACCTCAGCAGAGTACACAGACACACACAGGCACACATCAATCACCTGCCATTGCCAACTGCAGATGCACACGTCACTCTGCACATGTGCCACTTGCATGGGGGGGTCACAGGTGTGGGGCTACCTCAGCAAGTCAGACACACAGCACGGCTTACTTCACACATCATATGGATTGAGCAGTTGCCTCCTCCATGCAGCTGTGGTGCAACACTCCACATGGACACTCACCCACATGACAAGGAACATTCACACACATCAATGTCCAGGGGCGTACACACCATTTGGACACTCTCACCACTCCCACCACAGCTCCACTCAACTCTCACACACATCTGTGGGTGCAGTCACCTGTCACACCGGGGTGACCACTGAATCACTGCAAGACAATAGAAGAAGAATGCCCAAGAGGATTAGGCTGGCGGAATGTGCCATGCACTATGCAGTGAATGTCACAGTAAGCACAATGCAAATTAGGAGTGCACACATGAACTACATCAAGCCCTGCATGAGAGACATGAGCCCCCCCTCTCTGGGACCCACTCCAACCAACATTGCATGTCTGTCACACCTGGCCACAATGCCAGAAGTGACAGACATAAGAAAGGTGCACAGGCAAAGGTAGTGGAGTCAGCACTCACCTGCTCCCCTGGTCGACCATACAGCATGGGGTACTGTGGGAGGATCACATCCAGCAGGGCCTCGTTCTCCTCCTGGGTGAAAGGCTGGGCCCTCTCCACAGTCCTTGACATGGTGCCAGAGGGAGACAATACAGCAGTAGTGGTATCGACTGACATGTTGTGCAGGCCATTGCCAACTGTGGATGCACATGTCACTCTGCACATGTGCCACTTGCCAGGGGGGGTCACAGGTGTGGGGCTACCTCAGCAAGTCTGACACACAGCACGGCTTACTTCACACATCATATGGATTGAGCAGTTGCCTCCTCCATGCAGCTGTGGTGCAACACTCCACATGGACACTCACCCACATGACAAGGAACATTACACATCAATGTCCAGGGGGCGTACACACCATTTGGACACTCTCACCACTCTCACCACAGCTCCACTCAACTCTCACACACATCTGTGGGTGCAGTCACCTGTCACACCGGGGTGACCACTGAATCACTGCAGGACAATAGAAGAAGAATGCCCAAGAGGATTAGGCTGGCGGAATGTGCCATGCACTATGCAGTGAATGTCACAGTAAGCACAATGCAAGTTAGGAGTGCAAACATGAACTACATCAAGCCCTGCATGAGAGACATGAGCCCCCCCCCTCCCTGGGACCCACTCCAACCAACATTGCATGTCTGTCACACCTGGCCACAATGCCAGAAGTGACAGACACAAGAAAGGTGCACAGGCAAAGGTAGTAGAGTCAGCACTCACCTGCTCCCCTGGTCGACCATACAGCATGGGGTTCTGTGGGAGGATCACATCCAGCAGGGCCTCGTTCTTCTCCTGGGTGAAAGGCTGGGCCCTCTCCACAGTCCTTGACATGGTGCCAGAGGGAGACAATACAGCAGCAGTGGTATCGACTGACATGTTGTGCAGGCAAGTGCCCTCTCATGGGTTCTGGCTGCCTTATATCTGCCTTGCTGGCCTATTTCATTTACAGGAGGACAGAGTGATTGGTCAGACTCATTTGCATCCTACGTTTCCTCCAATCCCTTTAAACAGACACCAGTGACAGCCTTTGCATCTTTCGACTTTGCAGCATGATGTCAAGTCAACAACAACTTTGCAACATTGTTAAATGTGGCCAACTGATTTTTCCAGACCACATGATGTTCAATTTTGAACGTGAAACTCGGTATCCATGACAACCTGCATGCATTTAGGCCCTAATACTTGTCCCTCATGTGTCCCCATTGTAATTCTTAACTCCCCACACAGGTACGGCGCGTTTCGCATGTACCCCTAGGGCACCATCACTACAGTGATACGGGCTGTACTCACGCGTGTACGGCCCGTACACGCATGAGTACGGCCCGTATCACTATAGTTGGGGGTACCGTAGGTCCTAGTGATACGGGCCGTACTCACGCGTGTACGGCCCGTACACCCGTGAGTACGGCCCGTATCACTATAGTTGGGGGTACCGTAGGTCCTAGTGATAGGCACGTACTCACGCATGTACGGCCCGTACACGCGAGAGTACGGGCCCTACACACGCCCTCAGAGCGTGTGTACTGCCTTTCACAGCTTACACTGGTGATAGGAGGCACACACGAAAGGAATGGAGGCGTCAGACTCGCACAAGGCTATACATCAAGTCATTGTCAGTGCAGTCCTTCATGTGCAGGGCCTAGGTGTGTCAGGCAGTGATGTGGCACATGTCTCCTCATGTTGTGGCACAATAGATGTGTGATGAGCTGTTTACACATGTCATGTGTGATGGGGCACTACGTGGCACACTCCCATTCACACTTTGCACATGTGTGCATGTAGGACACACGTGTCAAGTACTGCATCACTGGTGTGTCACAGTCAGCAACACCCGCAACTGTCCCCTGATGCCAGGTACACGGATAATTACACCTCACATGTGACTCCCAGCGTGCCACGATGTGACTATGTCAAGTGTGTGTCATGTGTTCCCATGAGCTTTCCGTTGGTGTTCCGTCAAATCCATCTGCTATTGCAGCATCCAACATGTGTCTGTGTGCATATGTGCATGACACACATATACGCACACCATGCCACATGTGGACTCACACGTTACATGTGTCATGATGGTTCGAAGATGACTCCCTGACATGAGGCAATATCTGCATACTCTCAATGTCTGTGTCATCAGTTTTTGACATGTACCCCTTCATGGTAATGTGTGTTGTCTGTCCTTTTCAAGATTACATGTTACCTGTGCGTCTAGACTCCCGCCAGCTGTCTGTATGAGATGACATCCTTCAAATGGATGTCTGTCACTCCTGTAATGCGTCTGGCTTTTCACTTACACTGGCCCACAGCTAGTTTCATGGCATGTCGTGTTGACCTTGAGCACCCACGTGTGTAGCTGACTCTTGGTAGGAGTATCACCTGGCTGCCATACGTGGCCTGGATGCATTGCACAGAACAGACTCTGTATGTAGCATATGTGTATTAGCTGTTGGACATGTGCTCTGTTCATTGACATTTGTGTAGTGATGTACTCAATCTTCGTTATTCCTTCCAAATTTCTGCAGGGCACCGCCTCTCCCCCGACCAATGCCAGACTTGGCTGCCATGAGGGAACGTGACTGTATACGCCGCTACCGCTTCTCACAACCGTTGATTGACAACTTGACCGCAAGGCTGGCACCACACCTCCAACCGCTACACAGGTATCCTACTGCACTGACACCCAAGATGAAGGTGATGGCAGCCCTACATTTCTTTGCCACGGGTACGTTTCAATTGACCATAGCTGATGTAGGTGGCATGTCCCAGACCATGTTCAGCCGTGTCCTGCATGATGTGTTAGAGGCCATGTTGTTACACCTGGATGAATTTATACATTTTCCAACTCGTGAGCAGTTGACAGGTGTCAAGGGTGAGTTCTATGCCCAGGGAGGGATGCCACATGTCATTGGGGCCTTTGATGGGACACATGTGGCTTTGGTACCACCACAGGCACAGGAGGTAGCCTTTCGTAACAGCTAACATTACCACTCCATCAATGCTCTTGTGGTATGTCTTGCTAACATGCTGATATCCCATGTCTGTGCCCGTTTTCCAGGATCAGCACACGATGCCTACATCATGAGGCATAGCAGAGTGCCTGAAATTTTGCAGCAGCTGCGCAACGAACGTGCATGATTTGTTGGTGGGTATACTCTGTTAGAACAGTGTTTTGCGGTATCTCAATATCTTACTGCTTCTCCTGACCCACTTCTGCCCATGATGTTTCCATGTAGGGGACTCTGGCTATCCCAACATGCCATGGCTGATGACGCCTCTCCGCAACCCCAGAACTGCCGCAGAACACCGGTACAACGACACCCATGGGCAGACGAGGCGTGTTATTGAGAGGACGTTTGGCCTCCTGAAGAGCAGATTCCGGTGCCTCCACAAGACCGGCGGCGCCCTCCCATATGCCCCGGTGAAGGTCTGCAAAATCTTCCTTGTGTGCTGCATGCTGCACAACATGGCAGTGGAGAAGGCCGTGCCACTCATCCTGGATCCCGATGAGCAGGATCATCCACTTGTGGAGGATGAAGGGCTTGGGCACGGGTCAAGTGAGGATGAGGAGGAGGATGAGGATGAGGACATCCGGAGTCAGCTTATCCACAACTTCTTCTCATGATGGTGAGTCCCTGTGTCTGAGTGTGCACGCTTAGAGCCTTGTGTGGCATGTGTTGCAATGTGTGTGTCGAGCTGACTGTGTGCTGAGTGACTTGGAGGTGTGTTCTGATTAGGGGTGGGCGGAATTTGCGGAATTAACCTTCGCAAATTATCGCGAGAATGTTTAAAATTATCGCAAACAAGCAGAAATATCGCGAAGATGCGGAAGTTTTTTTCCGGCATGTTCGCGCGATTTTCTGCATGGTTGCGGGTCGCCAACTTACCCATGTGGCTGCTTGCGGGCGCGGCCATCTTGTTTTGAGTTGTTCTCGCGGTGCATGATCGCGAGAAGAAAGACGTGATCGCGCGACGCATGACGTCACTGCGGGCGCGAACTGTCGCGAGACAGCGCAAATGGCTAAAAACAATACAACATCTCATGGAGAACGCGACCGGATCAAGAAAACTTGTCGGCGAACGCAGGGATTCAGGTAAGGCGATCGCGCGCGCGCGAGAATGTATCATTTTACAGCGCGAGCAAGAAACAAATTATCGCCAAGCTGCGGAAACCGGAATTTTTGACATTTTCGCGCTCTCCGCGGAACGCAAAAATGTCAAAATATCGCAATTTCCGCGAACGGAACGAAATTTTTGCCCAGGCCTAGTTCTGATGTGTCATTCAAGTGATGATGTCAATCCACACATTTTTGCGGGAACACAAAAATCATTAATAGCATGGTGACGGCATCATTCCTGTAGAGTACATGTACATGTCTGTGGATTACTAGCTCTTAGCTGACTTGTTGTGTGTTTGTCCTTCCCAGGTTCCTGCGGCTGTCGTCTGCTCATGTCATCATTGCCGTCCTGCTATTCCTCATGAGTATTGCAACGTGTGCTGGATCAGAGTGACATGCACAGACATGGTGAACATTCATTTGGGGTAAGGAGTGCAGCAAGGCGTTTTGTGGGTGGTACCTGTTTGTGATTTGTGGGGACTGCTCCTGTGCATGTTGTGTTACCATGCATACATGTCGACTCACCATGGGCCACATGACGTGTTGCATGGCTCCCATGAATTGATAGTCACCCTTCCTGACAGTCATCTGTCATGGATTGTGGATTCTAAAGAAGGCATCCATGTGTGTATAACGTCCCTCAGGAACATACGGGATGCTAATGGTGGACATGGTGTGGGACATCCCCATGACAGCCTCAATGGGGAATTGCACACTCTCCGTGTGCAGCAAGGGGTGTTGGGCTCAACCCCTTCACTTGTGTGCCAGCTCTGTAGGATTTACCACATCTGTGTGTTGAAGGAGGTGTCCAGTGTAGGTCACACATGTTCCGCCAAATGACCTGTGATTCTGTTCCAATGGTTGCATTTCCATTAGTGTGAGGCTGCGTAATAAAGGTGTTCGTAACACTCCAAGGTGTCTCATCTCAGTCAATGCAGGTCTCTTGCCACTTAGCATGCAGCATATCTGGCATACTTGTTGTAGATAATGCATAGGAATCCATGTGTAGTTTAGCGACATGAATGCAGTTGCTCATGGATTAGGCTCCCGATTGGGCATGTAGTACATGGTCGTGTATGTTTTTTTGCTAGGTCGACCACACAATGGGCCATCAACAGCTGCTGAGGGTGTGTCTCCTGTGCGCAGGTCGGCCTTCAGTTTCCTGATCCGGTGTAATGGCTCTTTGGTGATTGTGCATGCATTGTCGCTGGGTGTGCCATGTGACACTGGACACTCCTTACTTTACACCCGCACTTGTTGCAGTTGTCCTTCTGACATCCTAGTCTTTGTGTGCAAAATGTGGCATATTGAAGGGACATGGCGCCTGCTGCTGCGGGCCCTGCACAAGCACCCAGTGTCCACACACAAAAGATGGTGTGCATCATGTTTGGCTGGCTCACATATGCCATGCTAGTCCACAGCATCTGTACCTCTTGCTGCAACGCCCTCTGCATTATGCACTTGATCCACAGATGGATCCACTCCAAGAAAAGATCCATGGCAACATCCGTGTCAAATACTGCCCTGCCCTCTACGGAGCAAGTACATCCAAACTCCCAGGAAACTGGTCCACTTCCAGGGGGCATCTGCACACCTCAGCTTCAACACCCTGCGCCCCAGCCACCTCACCGTCCAGCATAGATAGCTGCAATGGATCACTGTCTGCTGCAGGATGACCTCCACACTCTCCACCCACACTCAGGAGGCAGTCAACAAAACCCGACCACACACCAACCTTGTACGTCTGTCATCCTAGATCCCGTTGGGCCATCTCCGTGCATCCAACCTTGCCCTGGGCACCGTTCTTCACATCCACCGTACTCCAGCAGGCAGGACATTGTTCTCCCACCTGGCCACACATACCTGGGACTCCCTCCCCGGGTACCTCCACATGAGCCATTACCCCTACGCCTTGATGATAATCTCCCAAATAGGTCTCTCGGCACAGTTTAGCAAGCACCCCCTCAGCAGCCAGAGGCCATCACAGGTGAAAGTTGTGCTCCATGCCTACATTGTTTGATACCTTGTGACCCATGTGTGTCCTGTACCAGACTCTGATCTCAGGGTATGGATGGCTGGAGTTATTTCAACACTCAGGCATAGTTAGACATTTCCACACACATATGTCGTTGAATAATGCCAAATGACAGCAACATCTCATGTGCAGAAAAATAAGATTTTATTTTGGTTGGGGTGAGTCTTTTGGTAGATGTGCTAAGGTGCACTACCGGGGGAATAGAATACAAAGTTCACAGGGGGAGATGGCATCCTTGTCAGTTGGAGTCATCAGAGTCCAGACCACAGTGTTGGTCATCATTGGTCAGACTGTGACCAGCAAGTCCATGTGGCAGAGAATGTCATTGGGTGAGGTGCTGCTGTTGCGCCAGAGGGCCAGGTGCCAGGCCAGGTGACCTGGGAGATGGGGATGGTCCGCTGACTCTCACGGTCTTTTACGTGGACGACCCATCTTCCTCCGGGGACCCTCAGATGCAGGCCTTGACGATGTTAGGGACGCTCCGTCAAACGAATCCTCCTCTTCCCTCCCTGTGTCTGGTGCAGGTTTATGCCTGGTGGTACAGGGAGGGTTTGCCAGGCTTTGGGCGATCTGACGGAGTGATTGGCTCACGTCCCTGTGCACCGCCAGGAGCTCAGCCAGTCTTGCCTCCATCCGTCCTTGGTGTTGTTGAAGACTGGCATGATGCTCGACCTGCAGGTTCTTAATCTCATCGAGGGTCCCCTGCATCCCGGAAAGTCTGGACACGACCTGGTCGATGCCTCTGGTGTCACGCCGGTATGAGTCCAGGATGTTATGTATGTGTGACATTCCAGGGTCCTGAGCTGGCTGGTCAGGTTCGCGCCTCCGCCTGCCTCCACTCCCACCACCCCTGCCCACTTGAGCCTGGCCTGCCCTTGAGGGCACATCGGGTCTACGGGACCCCTGTGGGATGGCATTTGCAGGGTTGCCTGCCTCCTCCTGGGTGCCCGCAGAACCTTGTCCCTCCTGGTCAGACTGGCTCTGTTGTTCAGTGCGAGCAGGGCTCCTATGTGTGTCCTGGGTGGCTCTGATGCTTATTTGGCTCTGGATTGGTGTAGTTGTGTCACATGTCCATTGTGGGAGTGTGTAAATCCGTTGCCTGCCCCGGGGGTGTGTGCTTGTGTTAGTGGGGGGGAGGGGGTGTGACCGGGCATGCTGTCGTGTGTAGTGTGAGTTGTCATTGGGTCTCCCAGGTGATGTGTCTGTCCCCTCATGGTGCATGCTGGCATGACAGTGAGTGTGAGTTCCTGTGCTAGATACCTGTGCTTGTGGAGTTGGGGTTTGAGTGTACAGTGGTCCCAGGAGGGCCTTGTGCTGCATACAGCAGGGCCCAGTGTCAGCTACCTTGTCAGTAGTTTGCCAGGGCCTGTGCATTGTGCATGGGTATGTACATATGCCATATGGGCTGAGGGCATTGTTACTGCGTCTCATTTCCACAATGTGTTGTGTGGGGCCCACCCTCCCAGCCTCCCGGACATCCAGTCTTGTGTTTGTGGTTGTTGTAGCCTTGAACATGGCCTTGCCTTGATTTGTGAAGGGTGCATGGAGACGTTAGTGGCATGAGCGTGGTTTGTGAGTGTGGTTGTACTCCTACCGGCGGTAGCAGGGCCATCACCTTCTCCTCCCAGGGATGGTAGTGTACGGGTCTGCGGGGCGGCCCACTTCCAGTGATGTTAGTCTGGGCATATTCTTCATTAATTTTCCTCTTGACCACCCGGCGCAGATCGTACCACCTGGCTTGGCATTCATGCCTGGTCCTTCGGACGGGCGCAACAGCATTCACCTTGTCGACAATCCTCTGCCACATGGCAGATTTTGCAGATATGCTGGTCTGTCTGACCAATGTTCCAAACAGCTGTGGCTCGACTATGATGACTTCGTTGACAAGGAGCTCCAGCTCCGCCGCAGTGAACTTTGGATTCTTGTCTGTGGGCATGGTGTGGGGTGTGAGTGTGGGTGTGGATGGTTGTGGGTGTGGGGGTGTGTATGTGAGTGTGTATGTGTATGAATGTGAAGAGGGGGATGTTTGTGGTGGAGGTTGTGTGAAGGTGTGTGAGTGAAGGTGTAGTGAAGGTATGAGTAATGTGGAGTTGTTTGTGTGTGGGGTCTGGCAGCAGTGGGTCTGTTGCAAAGGCTCATGGGTTGTGTGTGTGGGTCCTTTTTATTGGTCCATTTTTGGGTGTGGCTGTGTTTGAATTTTGGTGGGTGTGTTATAAGAGGTCGTTGTGATTTGGGGCCTCTGTTTGGCTGTTTGGATGTGCCAGGTCAGTCATTGAGATGTATTTTGTCGTGTGGATGTGTTTGGTGGTGTTGTGCGAGTCGAATTGACCCTCCTTGTGCTGTTTTACAGTGTCCTGGTTCTGTATGAGCCTTTTTCGCGTAGGTGCGATCTGTACATACGCGATGCTGGGTGTGGGTGCTGGGGTACGGTGTTGGAGTGCGGCGCGTACATGCGGTGGGGGTACGGTGCGTACACGGGCGGACCTGGGGTACGGCACGTGCATGCGGAGGTACTGTGCGTTCAGAGGGGGGGGACGGCACATACATGGGGGGTGCGGTGCGTACATGCGGTGGGGGGCAGGGGGTACGGTGCGTACATGCGGTGGGGGAGGCAGGGTGTAAGGTGCGTACAGGCAGTGCTCAGGTCCGGTGCGTACATGCGGTGGGGGCAGGGGGTACGGTGCGTACATGCGGTGGGAGGGCGGGTGTTCGGTGCGTACATGCGGTGCTGGTGTACGGTCTGTACATGCGGTGCTGGGGTACGGTGCGTACATGCGGTGCTGGTGTACGGTCCGTACATGCGGTGCTGGGGTACGGTGCATACATGCGGTGCTGGGGTACGGTGCATACATGCGGTGAGGGGCAGGGGGTACGGTGCGTACATGCGGTGGGGGCAGGGGGTTCGGTGCGTACATGCGGTGCTGGGTTACGGTGCGTACATGCGGTGGGGGGCAGGGGGTACAGTGCGTACATGCGTTGGTACGGCGCGTACATGCGGGGGTGATGCGTGTTCAGGGGGGACGGCGCGTACAGTTGCGGGGCTGGGGTACAGTGCGGACAGGGTGGTGTACGGTGCTGACAGAATTGGGGGTGGGGGGGCTGTACGGCTCGTACACGGGCATAGGTTTACCCATGTACATGTGTGCTACTGCATTAGCTCCGTACGGGCCTTTTTCCATGCGATTGTGTATTCGGACGGACGGTCGGGATCGTACTTGCGCGTTCGGACTTGTGTTTTACGATTTGCACGTACAAATGTCCGGCTCACTCTCGTACACTTTTCCTGACGATATTCGGACGTAAAAAATTTCCAGCGCACTCTCGTAGACTTTTCCCAACGCTATTCATAGATATTTTTCGGGTACGGATCGTACTTGGCCGTTTGTACGGTACTTGTACGACTCGTACGTAAAAAAATACGGATACAAGTCGTACGGTATTTGTTTTTACCGGATAGGAATCGGCACCATAATGTGATGGTCTCTCTGTATAGATCTAATGGAACCCCATGCGGGTCATAGTTACACATATAATTTTTAACACAAAAAATATGTAACTATAGTTTAAATGCAGAAATAATTTAATTAATTTAACTTTAGTTCCTGTAGTGTGTTAATTTTATTTGTGTGCCTTATTTATCTGGAAGTGTGTTGCAGTACCTGTGAGTGGTGCTTGAATTACTCTAAGGTTGGTCTGGATTACATTTGAGCCTATTTTAACACCTTTAGAATTGTAGTAACTTTAGAAATGCAGTTTGTGAATAGCAATGGTCTTACTCTTTTATGGGTATGTGTTTGTATTAGCATTCTCCTCTTAAATCTCTTAAATTTCCCTCAACCCCTCCCATTTTGTAATAAGTATCCCCCTTGCCTCTCCCACATTTGCAACAGAGACATATACCTCCATGTGCTGAGATCCCTACCTCCTTGGTGTAGATCTCTGCACTGAAAGTATAGGAGAAGCAGAGGCAGAGATCGGTTGCTGCAGGTTTGTGAATAGCATTTTATAGTACATGAGTAGTACCAATGGAGAACTACATTACGTACTACAAACTGAAGTTGGTGAATAGGCCATTTTTGTATTGAATTATCTTGACAGATAATAGTAACTTTATTAAATTGTGCTTTTTACTATATGTCTGTTATAAATAACAAATGTTACTTTAACACAGTTTATGCTGCTCAATTTACTGTCCTTAGGATGATGGATGGCTGAATCGACCTTGCTCTGATTTGAACTTGTGACCTTTAGATCACAACATACCAGTAATGAGCATTCCACTCACTAAGCCTTCCTGCAAGCCTTCCTGAAAGTCAATGGGCAGAGTCAGTATCCAAGAGAACAATTGTGTAGATTGAAAATGACTAGTATTTCAGCACGCCAGCAATGTGGGAATGGGAGAAGGACATTCAAAATACAATAAACATAAAGGGCCTCATTACAATGTCAGGTGGACACAACACTGTATCGGTCTGGAACCGCCCGACCTTAGGTCAGCGGTTCTGACCTCAGTATTAGGATGCGACCACCCATACGGTGGTTGGAAACATCCATTTTACTATGGCACCTTGTGCGGCGGGCTGAAAAGGCCTGCAGCACAAGCTGCCATAGTAAAATGGATATCTTGAGACATCCCTGCAATGTGTGCCTGCCACACGTGCAGGGATGTTTAGCGGGGGCCCATAGAGGAGGGCCAGGGGGCAAGAGGGGCCCGGCTGTGGGCCCCTAAAGTCATTTTTTGATAGCCTTTCCATGTTGGAACAGCCGACTTGTCAAGGCTGATAAAAATGACATCATAATCCACCATCATTAGGGGAATGTTATGTCTTTCCTATGCCCCGACAGGCTCAAGGAGCCAGTCGAAACAGCAGGGGACGGTCCCTTGACTCGCCGCATCGTAATGAGGCGGGCAGACCGCAGGGGCAGATGTCGGAAGGACCACAACCCACCGTCAGTCGGTTTCAGTCCTCCGACATCATAATCAGCCCCAGAATGATTCTTCTTTGGTAAGAGTAAATAAACACAGTGAAAAGTTAAAACTCTTTGTAAATACTGTAATTACCCACATAATGGAAACAAATTACCAACCCATATCATTTCTCTCATGAAGGAGCAGCTGGAATATTTGGCTTGTCCAGAGATACAGAACATCCTGTTCTCTCATGACTAAGCATGACACGTTGTAAGTCAATTACATTGCCCACTAACATTAACGAAAAATATATTGCCGTCACTCTCACAGACTATTAGCGAAATCAATGAACAGTGTTTGGTTGCACTCTTTGCTTACAATGGTTTCACTGTACAATAAAGGCTTCCCACACAAGTGCACAATATTTCAAATCCATGAGCCGGAAAGACAACGTATTAAAAATTGAAGAACTTTCCAAAAAGTTAATAACACTTGATTTAAAAAGTAGATCCTTAGAAGTGCAATTCAAATCTCTTCTTGACACAGAACTGTCTCTCAATCCCTGAACAAGTTCATACTTCATTAATGTCTTACTGTGAACACACTAAGAAAAGGAAAATCTGAGCATTTTGGTTAAAATAGATTGTAACATTAAACTGGCACATACTTTGACAAATGACTAATAAATAAGGGTTTACCATAACAAAGTGGTGCTTTTTAATATTAATATTTATGGTACAATTTTTATGTGGCACTGCATCTTTTACGTTTATTTAACTAGAATTAGTTGACAATGATGAACCTACCAAGGTGAAATCAGAAACCCCTAAACCTGGAGGGACAAGCACAACCATTGCTTTCACTCTCTAAAGTTCTAAACTTAAGAGCTCCACTTGACAACAAGAAAAAAAGAAAATGAGACAGCATAACAAACTCTCTCTCTGGTTCTGGAGAGAGAAGTTGTCATAGAAGTTCTGTGGTTGTTTCTCAAAAAGTTAAAGTTTGAGTTAGAGAAAAAATAAACCAACAGAATAGACACCAGGGCAGCTCTAACGAAAAGCTAACTGCCAATGTTTCAGAATGTGCAATATCCTTTTTGAATGAAATGATAAATTTGTGGACTTCTTTTACTTAGTTATATACATCAGTTTCTGAGATCACAGACAACTTTTTACTTTTAAGAACTCTAATGCTAACAATGTTTCTGGCTATCGTTTCTATGAATACAAGGGATGTACGGTCAAAAGTGAAGTTGATCTTCAGATTCCCAGTTCCATCTTGAAACATTTTAATCAAAATGTTTGTAAAGATCAAGCCAGACTGTTAGATCTGCTGCTCTTTCATGAGGAACATTTAGGAATTGGTGGCACAAAATAAAGGGTTCATGACATTTACTGGTGTCCAGAAATGGATAGCTTGGAAAAATGAATTGTAATCAACAGTGACTTATGTGAGTTGGCTGCGATGATCAGTGCGTTCTATGGAGTGTCTACATTGTCGATGCAGATGGTAGGAGAGAATGCCTCTGTACATAACTGTACATCTGCTAACAGGTGATTAGTCAAGAAAGTATATAATTATTATCCCGAATTATTTCTACATATGTTCTCAAGCAAGACTGATTGAGAGCATCAATACTCTCAACTCTCTATTTTAGCCTCAACAGACACCACAGATGACATCCGTGAGATCCTTGACAGAGGAGACACATCAGCACTCATTCTTCTGGACTCACACCTCATTCTCAGCAGACACCGGCAGGAGATTGGCATCCATGGCCCCGCTCTCCACTAGATCTACTCCTTCTTAACAGATAGAACACTAGCTGTCAGCCTGGCACCTTACTCCTCGGAAGCATGCAAAATAATTGGTAGAGTGCCTCAAGGTTCATCGATGAGTCCCACCATTTTCAATGCATACATGAACCCTCTGGTCAAGATCAACCACATACACCACATCAACATCCTCTCTCTCGCTGCTACACACAACTCATACTCTCCGTCTCACGTAAGACCCCTAACACAAGAAACAAGTTCTTGTTCAACGCCTGCATGACCGAAGTTGCTAATGGGATAAAAGCCAACTGTTTCAAGCTCAACGCAGAGAAGACCAAAGTAGTGATTTTTAAATAGAACACCTCACCATGGGCCTCCAACTGGTGGCGGTCTGAGCTTGGACTCACATTCACACCTAGCACCCACATCAGGAACCTCAAAATTATCAACAATAGCACATTGGACATGACCGCACAAATCAACACTGTCACTGCACACTGTTTCCACACCCAGAAAATCCTGAGGAAGATCTTCAAATGGCTCCCCAGCAACACTAGAAAACTGTCACTCAAGCCCTAGTGAACAGCAAGTTGGACTACGAGAATACCCTCTATGCCGGGATCACCAAGCAACTCACCCTCAACCTCCTACACAGAACTCACATCACACCCCACCTTAGGGAGTTCCGCTGGCTCCCAATACACAAATGCACTAAATTCAAACTCCTCACACACACATTCAAGGTACTACACAGCTTAGGTCCCATCTACCTGAGCCGTTGCATTTCTTTCCACCAACCACCCAGACACCTGCTCTCTGTAGGACTCCTACTCACACACATCCCATGCATACACAGAACCAGATCAGGAGGACATCACTCCTCAAGTGTGGCACAGCCATCAACTCCAGAGCAGAGCCTCCGCCTCTCTTCTTGAATTCTGCAAGAAGCTGAAGACCTCACTTTTCAATTAACCAACCTACAATAGACAGGGCTAGCCACACACCTGCTCAGTGCCAGGATATCGTTGTCGGTGGTAGTGTGCTTTACAAATATACATAACAGCCTCAATTTTCTGTTTTAGTTATGCCATTTATGATGGATAGTAAAAATAGTTGGCTGTTTAAATTGAAGAGGAAAGATTTTGTGAATAGGCTTGGAATCAAGCCTTGTGTGATTTAGAATTATCTCTCTAATCGTAATAGTAGGGATGAAAGCTTTCATAGGATAATGAGACCAGTGATACAGTTACCAGCTATGGGCAATATATATTGGAAATAATAGGTTCTTAGAATGGTTTGGCTTTAAGCACTAATAAAAATCGGAGAATATGATTGGTTGCAGCAGTGATGGTTCTGTTACTGGTGAGATGCAGAATCTAGAAAGTATATGTGATATGAAAGGAAAGGCAGCAGATGATAGCTCAAGTATAAGCTTCTAGAAACCTTGAATACTTCTGTTTTGAGTCAGTGTTGCTTGTTGATTGTAAGCAGGGAGATATGTAGTATTGCCTTGTATTAAATGCCTTGTCTCATAATGTTTATGTCTTGTGTTATATGTAGATTCCATTTTAAAATGGTTTAGGTAGAATGTGGGGGACTTGTTATTGGACATTAGAAGAATTGTATGGATAATATAGACTGGATTAAGGATTGCAAAAAATAAATGAACTTATCTTAAATAATTGGCAAAATCTCCACTAAATTAGCCCTATATCTTCATTAAGTACTAATTAACTGTTTTCTGAGAAGATTTTGGGAGAGAAGTGTTCTCAGTGACAGGTTTGTGCTTCTGGATCTCTCATCATATATCCGTGAGAGTGAGCACACTAGTGCAAAGCAGTCATAGCTGCTTTGCATAGGCAATAGCAAAACTTAAATATTAGATTCATATTTCATTCATTCAGAAAGCACAGAGAAAATGGCTGCATCTCTATACTCCTATCTTCCTCAAGCATATAAGCATATTTAAAAACGAAATTATGCCAAATGTTGCATTTTTATCACAATTTTCTCAAAGAGTTGGTCAACAGTTTATATTTTACACATAATTCTGAAGATGGCCATAAATAAGGGTCTGAAAAAGTTCAAGGTAGTTTTAAAGGGTGTATGTGTCTGCTAGATATCTACTTAGAAACACTAGACGCATAGAGGGAAACTATGTGTGACATATTTCCTGACATTTTGATTCAGTGCGTCTACCAATATATATTCATTTGTAATAACTCCCCATAATAACCCCCCCCAAACCACATTTAAAAAAAAGCTTGGCTTCTTACCACCAACCCACACCATCCACTATATTTGCTCTTTCCCTCCCCTCCATGCCCAAATCAAAAAATCTTTCCTGGTACTATCTGTACCTTCTCTCCTCTTCCTTATCCAAAGTCATGCTCTCCATACTCAAACCAAGAGTGGAGAACCGGCAGTGCACTCATAGTGCCTCTGTGAGAGCCACTGGTCAGCAGACTTGCTTTACACTGTCAGTGGGGTTCTGCAGAGACGCGATCTAACAAGGAAATGTGGCAGTTGGCAGAGGCATAGTACTGTCCACATCCTCTCCCCTCCAATGGGTACATGGAGACGAGGGGAGGCAGAAAAAGGGGAGGCGGAATCAAACTACCATTGCTCTTTCTCGGGTCTTCACAGAAACATGTCTCAGTTCTTCACAGAGACAGGTGAGGCACAGGGGAAGTGAGTGTTTTTCCTTGTTGCATAACAAAAGTGTTATGTCATTGGAGTGAATACCTGGATTCACCTGGATTTTTATACGGTTGTGCATGGTAATGGCTTTCAAAGGAAGCCATACGTGTAGGACTGTAGCTTGGCAACACTGAATAACTGGAATCTTTTTCATGGAGCATCAAATAGACAACAAGAGCAAAGCGCAGCACTGTGAAAAAAAGCAACACAACTGCCTCACTACATGTGGTGTTACAGACAGCACAGAACTGGCTCCACCTTCATTACGCTTTTTCAAGCTTAGTCATTGCAACAGGAAACAAGCTTTTGGTAAAGGGCTAGAATAAGGGAAGGGCTGCAGCCAACCCTGCTCTAATATCTCAGCCGCCAGTCTAATCTGATGTCCTAAATATCAGATATTTCACAAATTCCCTCATTTAATCAATCTGTAAAACCCAAGTGCATTTCTTCAACTACTTCTTTAATAATATCATAATTGATTTGCACCAGTCAACAGTTCATTAAATTATATATATATATATATATATATATATATATATATATATATATATATATATATATATTCACTGAAAAAACCATGGGTTTCACACACGTTATAGTTAGGACTTAGCATTTAAAAAACCTTAGAAATTCAGTGAAAAAACCATAGGTTTCACACACGTTATAGTTAGGAATTAGGATTTAAAAAACCTTAGAAATTCAGTGAAAAAAACCATAGGTTTCACACATGTTATAGTTAGCTGGACATTTTACTCGTAAAAAACCATTGAAATTGCCACGTTATAGTTAGTTCAGCTAACTATAACTCGCGCGCCCGCAATGCACTGCTGATGACGTCACATATTACATCACTCATGACATGGTCAGTGACATCACTCATGACATCACTGATGACATCTCAAATGACATCACTGATGACATCATCCAGTGAATGTGTGTTTTTCTGAAAATTAAATATGTTTTATTTATGTATATGTCAAGGTCGATGGAAGAATAAATGGGTATATAAGTGTCTAAATGGATGATTTGTTTTTGAAAAATTGATTGTGTAGCTGACTGATTAAGTGTATCATAGTGAATACATGGCTTAGTGAGTAATGTTTAAATATGGAAATATCTGTATCAGTCTCTCACTTTGTGTATATGTGGCTGCATGGGTTGGTGAGTAGCTACATGGGTGTCTATATGGGTTATTAGTTGGTTTTTTGAGTATCAGTCTGAGTGTCTTCATGGTTCGGTGGCGGGTATTACGTAGTGCATAGGTGCATGAATGAGTGGCTCACTCTTTGTATATGTTGAAGACAGCATGTGTGCAGGACTGTATGGGTGGATGAGTGTGTGTATGGGTGTGTTAGTGAGTGAATGACTGTCTCAAAAGTGTCTTTATGAGTAACTACATATGTTTTAAACTAGTATATGTGACTATTGGTGTAAATAAGTGAGTATATGTGAGAGTGAGACATTGGAAGAGTTCCTGTATGAATAAGTATGTGTTTCTATAAGTGATTGTTTAAAAGACTAAGTATGTGTAAGTTTCCGTAGAAGTAAGTGTGGTGGTGTGTGAATAACTGTATATGCAAGTAAATGTATGTTTTATTCTTTATTAGCATGGGTGACTATGTGTGTGAGTAGCTCTATGGATAAGTGGCATTGTGTAACAGGATGTATAGGTGTATGAGTACATATGATAAGTGAGTACATGTATGAGTGACTGTATTGAACTGTTGGTGAATGAATGGATGTGTATGTGGATCTTAGAATTACTGAAGAGGTTGTTGTAACTGTTATTGGTATGTCCATTCTTTTGTAAATTTTAGTCTCTATTTTTGTATGTGTGTATCAAAGGTTATATTAGGGTGAGAGGAGGTCTACCACTCTATCACAAGGATGATGTCATCAGTGATGTCATTTGAGATGTCATCAGTGATGTCATGAGTGATGTCACTGACCATGTCATGAGTGATGTAATATGTGACGTCATCAGCAGTGCATTGCGGGCGCGCGAGTTATAGTTAGCTGAACTAACTATAACGTGGCAATTTCAATGGTTTTTTACGAGTAAAATGTCCAGCTAACTATAACATGTGTGAAACCTATGGTTTTTTTCACTGAATTTCTAAGGTTTTTTAAATCCTAATTCCTAACTATAACGTGTGTGAAACCTATGGTTTTTTCACTGAATTTCTAAGGTTTTTTAAATGCTAAGTCCTAACTATAACGTGTGTGAAACCCATGGTTTTTTCAGTGAATTTGCAAGGTTTTTTAAATGCTAATTTTTTTTTTTTCTTCTATTTTTTCTAACATATTTTTATTTTAATTTTCTTACCTTTTATAAAGACTATGATTAAATTTTTAAAATTCTTTAATATGTTTTTTTTAATATATTTTTTAAAATAAACATGTAAAATTTATTTGCAGTACTTTTTTTCTATTTTTTTTATTATTTTTTTAGTACGCGTACCGTAAGCTCACGGTAAGCGTACGGTTTACGCTACGTCCGTAATTTATCCACGCTGCTTGCGTATAGTTACGCAATTTGCGTAGCCGCGCGTACTCCGCGTGGGACGCGTACGCGTGTGCGCTACACGCGCACGTTACGCGGAAGTGTCGGGTAGTGTCTGTTATGCGCATGCGCGCAAGCGCGTGTCTTTTTTACGCGCATGCGCACTTTTGCCGTAAGCGTACCGTAAGCGTACCGTAAGCGTACGGTAGGTCATGTGATCATGAAACACAACTTTTGATTGGTTGAAACTACTTTCAGTTCTAGAACTCTCCTACACCACACCCATTCCCCTCATTTCTGCTTGTGATCCCTTAGGAGAAGGAGCTGGTTTGTCTTTGGGATACGATGGCAGAACAGCAGAGCTCTTCTGAGAGTGAGGCTAGCACTAGCAGCACTGTCTTGAGGCAGAGATCGAGGAAACAAAAGCCCTCTTATGTATGGGATTATTTTACTTTTCCTGAAGGCCAGCAAAAGGTGAATGCACCCTTAGTAACTTGCAGGCTGTGTCAGCGTGTACATTCTAGAGGTAATCCTGACAGGAAGTATTACTTTGGGAATCCCACCATGAAGAGACACCTCAAGGATGTACACAAAAGGACACATGGTCATCTTTTTGGAGGTAACTCTTCAGAAAGACAAGCAAGTACATCCACAGCAGCTCAGCCTGGACCATCATCTGCAGAGCTGACTCCTTCTTCTGCAGGTCAGGTGAGCCCTTCATCTGTGGGGGGAGAATCTCCTTTTGCTGGCCCTCTGGAAATGAACCCTCGATTTCGAAGGGTTGATATTCGATGCGCCTTTTGTCAAGATCTAATTTGCCATAGGGAGACCAGTGTTTCCCTAGTGAACAACAAAATAGATCAGCACATTTGTCGCTTTGAATAATTTTCCCATGCTTTCTTTCCTCTGTCCCTGCATGAACACAACAGTTCTTTTAAGAGCCAACCTTATCTTTCATCTTTTTTTTACATATGTTTTTAAAAACTTTTTTTTTTTTTTTTTACCGTACGCGTACGGTGCGCGTACTTTTTTTTTATTTTTTAAAAAAAACACTAAAAATCAATTATCACATTACAAGGTCCTTGAGAGACTACAATTATTATTATTGACTTACCATACTCACTCAAAAAAATATTTATTCATTTGTTTTTTTAAAAAATAGCTTTAAAAATGGTTCTAGTTTTCGAAAATTTTCTATATGAATCTGAAAAAAAAGAAAAAAGTATTAATATTTTTAAAACATTTTATAATACAGTACACATATTTACATTTTTTTCCAAAAAATATTTTTGCCTTATTTTTGCTGTTTTCAGAATATATTGCATTTCACTATAAATTGTGAAAGCAATTGCATTCATCATTTTACAGCGGGCAAAAAAAAATAACAATCACAAAGATTGTAATAAAAAAGCCCAGAATCTCTTTTTACTTAAACTTAACATTATAGAAATGCATAATATTCTAAAAAAATATCATCTAATACCAATAGTTATTTCTTTAAAATACCGTCTGATATGTTTGTTTCAGAAGTATAATCACAATATTATATCTCAAATAACTCCACAATACATCTGATTCCATTTCCTGTAGGCCAAATAGTAATTTTAAAATTTTTTTTGGAATAAATTTCCAACAGTAATCAAATAAAATTCTAAAGTTTAATTTGTCCAGATCTCACCGATTCTCTGTTACATTTTGGTTCACGAAAATTTTTGGAATAATTTATTAAGTCCACAATAGAATTGGTTACTTTTCCGCATGGCCAAATAGTAATTTTTTAAATCATTTTTGAAAAAAATTCCAATGGCAGTCCAATAACATTCCAAAATTTAAATTGTGCAGATGTTACCGATTATCTCTAAATTATTGGTTTTTCAAAGTTTCATTAAAAATTTAAAAAGTCCACATTACAATTGGTTATCTTTCCATTAGGCCAAATGATAATTTAAAAAATCTTTTTTCTACAAAATTGCAATGGTAATCCAGTAAAATGGTAAAATTATTTTGTCCAGATCTTGCCAAATCTGTCTAAAATTTAGGTTTCAGGAAGATTAGATAGGAATTTGCTAAATCAAAAGGCAAACGTTGTTTGAAAATCAATTGGGAATCATTACACAGTGTCCAACCTTTTTCACATTTAAGATAAACTGTGTAATGTCCAGAAGTAACAGTAGGTCCATCATGGAAAATTATTGCAACAGTTACAAAAGTTTTTCCTGAAATTGATAATTGCTGTCCTGTAAACTTCTTTATTAAAGTATCCAATTTTGAACCATCAGCTCTACATCGTTGCATCATTAAAATTACATACTGTCCGTATTCCTTTAAAATTAATGTTGAAAACATGTCAGATTTACACTCACCACATTTCATGCTATGATTAGCATCTTTAACTAATTTTGCAAAAGTAACTGTTTTACTTTCTGGCAATGTCAAATAAATAAACCTTTCATTATCAACATTAGAACCACATATATTATAACAATTATCACAACTATGTTCCCATTTATAAGAGAGACCAAAAAAAATGTCAATGGGAACTCCTTCTTCTTCCACTACCTGAAGAAAATACATCAAGAATTCCTGTACGTCTTGCTGTACATTTTGAGAAAACTGTGTTCGTCCTGAACATACATCTAAAAGTTTTCTAATTTCAGTAGCACTTTCTATTTGAGTTTTATCTTTACTCAGCTTTTGAAAAAGGAGACTCAGCTCTGAACAGAATCTTTTTCCCTGATTTACTATTATCTGCTCTTGCAAACTTTCCAGATAAAATGCAACATTCAGCACTACATTTGCGTAGCAGTTGACACCAGAGCTATTTTCAAAATGACATCCTACAACCTGTTCTTCATTTTCCTTTTTCTTTTTGCTTGCAATTACATCACTCCTCTTTTTTTTCTTTTTTTCCTCTTCTCTACATCTTCATTACAGATATTGTCATTTTTTCTTTTACGAGAAACTACACGTTTCTCTAACATAGGATACTGACCTAAATGAGGAGCATAGCTTCTTAATCTATTATACTCCTTTACACAGTTTGTATCAGCACTAACTTTTGAGTCATCAAACTCTATCATGAATAAACCTGATAATGTTTTCACTCGTGACAAAGCAACATATGCCATACCTTCTTTGAACACAGTTGAACCAATGTTCACAAATGCACAATCTACAGTCAATCCTTGAGACTTGTGAATAGTTACAGCATATGCTAGAGAAAACGGAAACTGCTTCCTACGTACATATAAGTCTTTCACAAGCATGAAACGAACTGTACAACGACAAATATCTTTAACTTCTTCTATCTGATCAAATTTTATTTTTAAACATTCAATTCCTTCTATTTTCTGATAATTAATAAAACCCACAACTCTTCCCATAGCTCCATTAACTAAACCTTTTTCAACATCCAAATTTCTTCTTAAAAATACTCTACAGTTCATGCAAACATATAGATTTTTTTCTAATCCAGCTGTTTTGGAGATGTTCTTCTCTAGTGAGTCCAATTTATTTTTCATTTTGCCTGTTACTGTGACAGTAATTCTTCCATCCTCAATTTTGTCCACTGCTTCCCATTTCCTGATCTCTTCCTTTTCCAATTTCAAAAGCTCCTCATTGAATATTGAGCATTCACGTAGAGTTGGCATTAAGCAGATGACACTTTTGTTTTCTGCAATGTTCTTGTATATCTTCTCTGCAACTATTTCTTCCTTTGGAAATAAATTATGTAGCAGCCGACTCTGTAATGCTTTTTTGCCAACTTCTGTGAGTAGTCCAATTCTGATATCCTTCAGAATACTTCCATATTCTTCATCGCTTGCTTGCCTCATATTAGTAGTAAGTTCCTTGTACTCAAAGAAGGACCAAATATTTGTATTTCCGATGCTTCCCAATGACTTCTTTGTGTCTTCATGTGTGACAGTATTAAATACTGGTTGTCCTTTAACTGGAGTAAGTTGCAAAAGATCTCCAAAAACTATGACGTGTTTTCCACCAAATAACATGTCATAGTCTGTCTTCAAAATTTGCTGCATTCTTAAATGCACAAAGGCAAGCATTAAGTTTGATACCATGCTCACCTCATCAATAATGAGAACTTGCATCTTCTTCAATACTCTTGAAACTTCCAAGGATGCTTCTCCAGTTAGCTTGTTGAATTGTATTTTGTTCTCATGCTCCACTGGTAACATTAGCAAACGATGTAAAGTGATTCCTTTTATGTTATATGCTGCTAACCCAGTTGGAGCAGTAACCACACAAGACAAAGTAGAATCCGTTTTTTGCTTTAGGTAGCTTCTGATGACTTTTATTAGGAAACTTTTTCCAGTTCCAGCTTGTCCGCTTACATACATCCTGATTGGATGAAATGATGTGCATGAGCACTCTTTTTTTTCATGTAGAAATCCGTGATCAATTTTGTTTTTGATCTCTTCATAAATTTGTTGCTGCTCTTGATTCAGTTGTCTTTCCAAATTTTCTAAGTCTATAAATTCTTCTTGAGCTTGATTCATAGCCGTTTCCACTTCATTCATGGCTATTGATGCTTCATTTTCAACGATTGGTTGTCCTAGGGGATCTTGACTGAGTGTTCCTGAACTTTGGCTGTCCTGAGAACTGTCTCTAGCTATTTCTGCTGCAATTGTAGTTTCCTGTTCAATTTCTTCATTTAACATTTGCAGATAAGTTGAGAATGTACTGCATTGTATGCTGTCTTTGCAAGCATTAAAAGAATCTTCATAGCTTTGAAATTCTCCCAGTAGTTCATCCTCTGTACGCCATGGTTTAAACAACTGTAAAAGAGCCAAGTAGTAAAATTCCTTCTTGTCAGTAGTGTCACAACTCAGCTTCCGGTGATTTATCAAACTTCCTTTTGTTTGCTTCACCAAACATCCTTCTTCACCAACGACTTTATATTTTCCATTGTTGATGTCTTCTGCAGCTTTCCGTGAATAAATGTAGTTCTGCAACACTTCATAGAGACACATGTTCTCCAGATGATGACTTCTCTTGGGATAATAAGTGTCCAACATGTTTGATTTCAAAATATCTGTACTTTCTGGGTCATTCTCGGCCAAATATTCAATTTCTCCTACAGATTTCAGTACCCGATTTCTCATTGCTGCAAGGCCTAAACTTGCCCAAATTATTCTTCTTGACTTCGAGTAGAGACTTGCAGAAGATAACCTATCTGAACATTCGTAGGATCCAATTTCTCGATGCGATAACATCTTCAAACTGAAACTGTACAGCTTCTTACTGACAGTCTTCTCGTGAGAAATCTCTTCCCACATTTCCTTCAATTCTGTTTTTTCTGATTTCGTAATGTAAGACGTTACATATCGAGCAACAGCAATGGAATTGTCAGCAACATACTGTATATCCATGTTAGCGTTCCACATGGATAAAATGACTGGGTTGTAGTCATTTATATTTTTTGATTCTTCTTTTCTTTTAAGGTTGTAGGTATTCTTAGGTGATTTTCTTGTGATAGTATGTCTCACAGCTGACATAAAACTGTTTACTCTTCCATTTGAAAGAACAGGTCTAGGAAATCCAAATCGACATTTAGTGTAGTATTTTTCTTTGCTCTTGTATTTCCGTCGACAGTATTTTCCACACCGATGACTTTGGAAACGTAAAACTTGCTCCTTTAACTTGTTCTCTTCTGTGCTTTTTGGTATAGCACATGTTGCATATTCTTCAATGTAAGATAACACTGCTTCATCAGTATCTGTTCCAAACTTTGGGGCATCCTTGATCCACAACAGCATATGAATATGAGGAGCACCTCTTGCCTGGTACTCTTTTCTCCAAAAGAAATCCACTACTTCTCCAAGAGGTGGATTTTTTTTATTGCAGATGAAGGACATCATAGCCTCAAATCTATGATTGAAATATCTGCAAACATTAACCGGATCCAATGAGCACAGTTCTCCTGCTGTCTTGTATTCGATGTTTTTAATGTTTGAATTGGCCTCTCGTAGAAAATCCAGTAAATCATCCCAAGCGTACTCGGCACAGCTTAGGGTAAGGAACCATGTTGGTGTTCCTAAATTCCGTAACATGCATTTTAGTTCACCATGGCGTCGGTACCAATATTCATTTGTCCCACGCTGACAAGCCATCAGATTGATCAGTTGTGTTTCCAAATGATCATCTCGGTGCTGCACTTTCTCCATAAAATCCTTAGCAGACACATTTTGTAAATGTACTCCACTTTTTAAAATGTGATTTACTGCATAAGACAGTGCAGACAAGTCGCTTTCAAATAAAAGATGGAACAAATAAGGAATACTTTGTCGAAATCTGGGATCTTCAGCATATAGTCTTGTAGTCCGATACTCAGAAGCTGGAATCTGTTCTGGACGTTCATCGTATCGTCCTCCTTTTCCTTTAGGAAACAGCTGGGGAAAACATCGAGCTTCCAAGCTCTCCTCCCATACACTCACGGGAGTTCCTTTTGCTTTCTTCATCTGAAAGAGATCAATATTGTCTCCCATAACTTCTTTTGAATGAAGAGGATGTATGCTAAAATGTTCATAAATTTCTTCTTCCTTTGACTTGTCCACTTTTTCAATTTGTCCAGTTGGTGTTTCTGTGTCTTCTTGTAAATCTTCTTCTTCTTCTTCTTCTTCTATATAAATTGATTCATACCATTTGTTATTCCTTTTCAAATACAAATTTGCTTTTTGTACTTTCCGTACATCTACCAGCTCCTGCCAAATCTTCTTATTCTTTGTAGGTACACCATTAACCAGAATAATTAATGGTTCAGTTTCCAAAGTATCCGCATCAATAGTTTCCATATTTTTTTTCAAATCCAAGGGCAAATACACCACTCTACCTTTTAAACCTCTCAGTAAATCTGAAGGAGGTAATTTACCAGTTTTGGGCTCCATACGTACTATGGTCTGGAACGGATGAACACATTGAATGAGTATAGACTCATATGTATTTAATTCAGAAAGTTCAGCAGGAATAGCATCCAATTCTAAATTATTATGTACAGCTCTGGTCGGCATTCTATTTTCCTCTAACTTGTTGTAACAGTATTTACAAATACGCTGATCTTCACCCAATTCAAAACAATTTTCTAGAAATATATATGTGGCAAAATCCTTCCACTTATAATTATCTTCATTTTCACTCTTTCTGTAGAGATCAACATTCCTAGTTTGTTTTCTATAATGAGTTCTGCGGCAACAAATACAAGTAAAATTTGGTCTTTCATTAGAGACTATTGCAAATTTTGTTATGTGATCATTAAATGTGTTACTTACAGAGGGTTCTACATTCTCTTCCACTTCTTCCTCATTTACTGTGTCCTTCTCTGCACTGTTTTGTTCAGGACCAAAGTAACAAAACTGAATTTCATCAACAACCTTCTCTACATCTGATACCGTTCCTCGGAACAGAGCCCTATTCAATTCATTTAACTTTATTGCTGGACTTTTGGCAAAATACAACCGTCTCACAAACTTTCTCATTTCAGTATGATGAACAGCCAGCATCCTAAAATGATGGAAACCACTATTGCACACTTTTCTAGATAGACAAGCCAGAGAATGACCCTGCAAACCAGTATTCTCTCTCACTCTGCATGGATCCAGACTTTGAAGCACCTTAATCTTCTGTTTTATACTTTTTTTTACTATATTCTCTTAGAAACTCTCGAAATTTGTCAATAGATTCCTGACGCACAGTGCAAATACTACTACAATTCCAAGTGTACACTGGGGCTTTAGGACGTCTCCCCATTGCCTCATCTGCCATCACTTGTACCTCATCTCTTGGAACCATTATCTCCTTCTCCATTATGCAACCATTTTTTACTTCGTATGAACGACCTCTGGTGTCAACTGCATGCAGCAAACTATTACTTTGAAAATAGCTCTCTTCATTAAAAAAAGGTTCACTACTTGAACTATGCATCCACTTTCCTAAAAACACTTTACAAAAGTTTGTTCTGTTCACTACTCTTTTCCTTTTGCTATGTGATTTCAGTACATTAACCATTTTGTCTAATGTACGCATCCTATTCAAAATTAATATGAATAGTTTCCTTTTTAATTCTAATGCCTTTGCTGCAATGGCTTCAATTTCTTTTTTTCTCTTATAAAACTTTGCCTTTTGCTTATATTTCTTCACATCCTTTATCAAATTGGACATAACTCTTCTCTGAAACATTTTTCTACGTATCTCTTTAAACGCTGTTTTTCTGTTTAAGTTTAACTTTTTAGTTGCAGAAGGTATATTTGCATTAACTAAATTCTCAATTTTTTCTTGTCCTTTTTGTTTGAAATCATTCTTTCCTGTACAGACATTTTGTACATTTTTCCTTTTTTTGAATATATTCCTTAGAAAATCTTTTTTTTGCTTACCAGAAGATTTTTTCTTCCTCCCAACATCAGCATCTTCTACTAACTTTGATCCTCTTGTTGTCTTCAAATATAGTTTTTTTTTTAGCGTTTTTTGAACTCTGGATTTTGTAGGCATCTTAAATTTTGTTCACTGCTCTTCAGCAATACCTGAAAAAAACTAAAAAAAAAATTCCTTTATTTTATTTAAATATATTACTACATTTCTTTTCACAATACTCACAAAACGAAATTTCTTTGCCAATTTGAATGCACACTTACTGCTCTTTTTTTTGGGCAAGTGAAAATCACTTTTACAAACTGACACATTATGAAACCACTTTTCAGATTTTTTAAAAAGCCCATGTCCAGACTGCTACACTCCAGCAAGGGCAACCAGCCTTAGTGATGCTGAATGTTTTTGCATTACAGACTGAAACCTGAAAACCCCACTCGCTTGTAAATACTGTGCATGATTATACATGGCAAGCAGATGGGTGTGTGCTAAGAGTCTGCTTCTTCCCCCAAAAAATCGCTCCCCCTTTCCATCTAATGCAACTGTGAAATCACCAGAAAAAAACGCAATAAATCTCTGCCTATAATTCCTCTTTGCACACAGAGTCATGTTTTCACATTAGTCCCAAAACGAAATTTCTTTGCCAATTTGAAAGCACAATTTCTGCTCTCTTTTTTTGGGCAAGTGAAAATCACTTTTACAGACTGACACATTATGAAACCACTTTTTTGATTTTCTTAAATGCACATGTCCAAACTTCTTTTTCAGACCACCACCATGTGTAACCTGGGTGGCTGCCTACACTCCAGCAAGGGCAACCAGCCTTAGTGATGCTGAATGTATTTGCATTACAGACTGAAACCTGAAAACCCCACTCGCTTGTAAATACTGTGCATGATTATACATGGCAAGCACATGGGTGTGTGCTAAGAGTCTGCTTCTTCCCCCAAAAAATCGCTCCCCCTTTCCATCTAATGCAACTGTGAAATCACCAGAGCAAAACGCAATAAATCTCTGCCTATAATTCCTCTTTGCACACAGAGTCATGTTTTCACATTAGTCCCAAAACGAAATTTCTTTGCCAATTTGAAACCACACTTACTGCTCTTTTTTTTTGGCAAGTGAAAATCACTTTTACAGACTGACACATTATGAAACCACTTTTTGGATTTTCTTAAATGCACATGTCCAAACTGCTTTTTCAGACCACCACCATGTGTAACCTGGGTGGCTGCCTACACTCCAGCAAGGGCAACCAGCCTTAGTGATGCTGAATGTATTTGCATTACAGACTGAAACCTGAAAACCCCACTCGCTTGTAAATACTGTGCATGATTATACATGGCAAGCACATGGGTGTGTGCTAAGAGTCTGCTTCTTCCCCCAAAAAATCGCTCCCCCTTTCCATCTAATGCAACAGTGAAATCACCAGAGCAAAACGCAATAAATCTCTGACAATAATTCCTCTTTGCACACAGAGTCATGTTTTCACATTAGGCACAAAACGAAATTTCTTTGCCAATTTGATAGCACACTTACTGCTCTTTTTTTTTGGCAAGTGAAAATCACTTTTACAGACTGACACATTATGAAACCACTTTTTTGATTTTCTTAAATGCACATGTCCAAACTTCTTTTTCAGACTACCACCATGTGTAACCTGGGTGGCTGCCTACACTCCAGCAAGGGCAACCAGCCTTAGTGATGCTGAATGTATTTGCATTACAGACTGAAACCTGAAAACCCCACTCGCTTGTAAATACTGTGCATGATTATACATGGCAAGCACATGGGTGTGTGCTAAGAGTCTGCTTCTTCCCCCAAAAAATCGCTCCCCCTTTCCATCTAATGCAACTGTGAAATCACCAGATAAAAACGCAATAAATCTCTGCCTATAATTCCTCTTTGCACAGAGTCATGTTTTCACATTAGTCCCAAAACGAAATTTCTTTGCCAATTTGATAGCACACTTACTGCTCTTTTTTTTTGGCAAGTGAAAATCACTTTTACAGACTGACACATTATGAAACCACTTTTTTGATTTTCTTAAATGCACATGTCCAAACTTCTTTTTCAGACTACCACCATGTGTAACCTGGGTGGCTGCCTACACTCCAGCAAGGGCAACCAGCCTTAGTGATGCTGAATGTATTTGCATTACAGACTGAAACCTGAAAACCCCACTCGCTTGTAAATACTGTGCATGATTATACATGGCAAGCACATGGGTGTGTGCTAAGAGTCTGCTTCTTCCCCCAAAAAATCGCTCCCCCTTTTTCCTACTAATGCAACTGTGAAATCACCAGAAAAAAACGCAATAAATCTCTGCCTATAATTCCTCTTTGCACACAGAGTCATGTTTTCACATTAGTCCCAAAACGAAATTTCTTTGCCAATTTGAAAGCACACTTACTGCTCTTTTTTTTTGGGCAAGTGAAAATCACTTTTACAGACTGACACATTATGAAACCACTTTTTTGATTTTCTTAAATGCACATGTCCAAACTTCTTTTTCAGACCACCACCATGTGTAACCTGGGTGGCTGCCTACACTCCAGCAAGGGCAACCAGCCTTAGTGATGCTGAATGTATTTGCATTACAGGCTGAAACCTAAAAACCCCACTGGCTTGTAAATACTGTGCATGATTATACATGGCAAGCAGATGGGTGTGTGCTAAGAGTCTGCTTCTTCCCCCAAAAAATCGCTCCCCCTTTTTCCTACTAATGCAACTGTGAAATCACCAGAAAAAAACGCAATAAATCTCTGCCTATAATTCCTCTTTGCACACAGAGTCATGTTTTCACATTAGTCACAAAACGAAATTTCTTTGCCAATTTGAAAGCACACTTACTGCTCTTTTTTTTTTGGCAAGTGAAAATCACTTTTACAGACTGACACATTATGAAACCACTTTTTTGATTTTCTTAAATGCACATGTCCAAACTGCTTTTTCAGACCACCACCATGTGTAACCTGGGTGGCTGCCTACATTCCAGCAAGGGCAACCAGCCTTAGTGATGCTGAATGTATTTGCATTACTGAGTCCAACCTCAAACCCTTAAACTATTCTTTTTTTTTCCAGTACACCTTAATTTATTGTGAAAACATAGTCCATATTATTTTACATGTTCCTCACATTTAAATTTCTCCCAAAACAGAAAATGATAAACGCAACTTCAACAAAAAGAATTTCCATTTCTATTATTCATTTCTTAAGTTACCACATACATCCCCTCTCAAACTCATAACTCACCTTTAAAATTAGTTAGTTGTGAAAGAAATGTGGCACTCAAACAGCAGATTATCAGACCAGGATCTCTGTTGTGTTCACCTCTCTCCTCTCAGCAGAACCAGATAATGGCAAACTTTCCCTCTATTTTTCCACACATATACATGTAAGTTTCAAATCTCAGTGCTTCCCCCTTTTTTTCAAATGTAATCACACATTTCTATTGGTTGAAAACCAACCCTTTTCCAAAAGTACCCTGCCCCCAACTTGACTTCTGCCTAGTACCCTTCCCCCAACTTGACTTCTGCCTGCTACCATAGCAACTGCTCATGGAACATTGCTGTGTGGAGTTAGGTCAGAAGTTCGCCACACAATGTTTCAATTCCACAGAGCAAGAGTGCTTGACTTTTCAAACCTAACAGCAAATCCATAGTACTGTTCTTTGGTAACACATTTTTCTGTACCAATACAAAACATGCTTCTATTAATTTACACATACAGCCTAGTTTTTATTCTAGAATGGTATGAAACAGCCAATCAGTTCTTTTTGTTTTGAAAAAAATATGTATGCCTCCATTTCCAAACTGTCTTTCTTTTCATATTGCCATTCTACTGAAAGACACCTCCTGAGTGCATCCAGTTCTCCTTTGAAGATGTTCACAGTGTGGATTGTAGGGCACAGCTATGTCTTCTGGAGTGAAAAGTTTGCAGAGAAAACAGATATGGTGAGAGACCTTGCTTTGCCAAATGTAGACATTAAATGGATTGGTCAGAGAGGGTTAAAGTGGCACCAGTTGATGCCATTGGTGAAATCCTTCATGCAAATCCAACACCCTGACCTCATAATAGTGCACTGTGGTGGCAATGACCTAGGCACTTTGACTGGGGTAGGTCTGGAAATGCTTATGAAGGACACCTTTGCACAACTGTTTTCACTTTTCCCTAAAACTGCCTTTGTGTTTTCCAACATATGCCAAAGGCAAAAATGGAACTGGTCCAATCATTTCTGTCCGCAGATTGACAAAGCAAGAAAGCACGTCAACAAATCTGTTTCTGCTTTCCTCCGTGACTATGGTATGGGTGCCATTTACCACAACAACTTGCGTTATGACATGCAAGACATTTATAGAGGAGATGGTGTGCACTTCAATGATGAAGGGAACAGAGTCTTCCTTTTGAACCTTAGACTCTGCATCGGTACTTACTTGTAAGTACCACTTAAAAAAATGACTTCATAAACACAACAGCTCTTTTTAGAGCTCCCTAATATCTAAACTCTTAATTCTGCATTTCATTTATTTATTTATTTTTTTTTTTTACCGTACGCTTACCGTACGCGTACCCCGTGATTTTTTAAAAAATCAATAAATGTTTTTTTTGTACTTTTCTGTCCTTCTTTGACCCCCTTACAAATGTTAGGGGGTCTGTAACTCTCCTCATTGCCCCCTTTTCTTGTTTTCACTCTTTTTTTTCAGAGTGAAATACACAAAATGGCGGCCGCCGCTTCCTGGTTTCGGCCGATTCGAATGTTTACTAAGATCTAAGGGCCAATCAGAATCTCGCTCGCGCACGCCATTTTTCTTCCGTACGCTTACCGTAAGCTTACCGTACGCGTACCCCGTGATTTTTTTAAAAAACAATAAATGTTTTTTTTGTACTTTATAGTCCTTCTTTGACCCCCTCACAAATGTAAGGAGATCTGTTACTCTCCTCTTTGCCCCCTTTTCTTGTTTTCACTCTTTTTTTCAGAGTGAAATACACAAAATGGCGGCCGCCGCTTCCTGGTTTCGGCCGATTCGAATGTTTACTAAGATCTAAGAGCCAATCAGAATCGCGCTCGCGCACGCCACCGTACGCTTACCGTAAGCGTACGGTAAGCGCACCGTAAGCGGGCTCAGATATATATATTGATTTAAAGGCTATTTTCTCAGAATCTACTGAACAGATTTACACCAAACCTACAAAAGGCACTTCCTTGACCTAGGGACTACCTCTCTGCCAAATTTCGAGTAATTCTGTTCAGCCGTTCGGGCTGTAGCTCGTTCTAAAGGTCCTATGGAAAAATGCATGGGGAAAACGCGTTTTGGGACCCCCCTTTTATCTCAGCCCCCGCTTGACGGATCCCCCCGAGACATATATATATATATATATATGTATATATGTATCTCTCACTCTATATATATATATATATATATATATTACCTACTGGCAGTCACCAGTAGGTAGTTATAGTTAGAACCTAGTTTCCATAGGAAAAGCATTTTTTGATTTGCTAATAACTTTGGCGTCGTTTGACAAATCTTCGCGAAATTCTCCAAAAACAAAGTCTATCCAGGTCAGCTTCTATTCTGAAAGTTTTGGGGTGATTCGTCAAGCGGGGGCTGAGAAAAAAGGGGGGTCCCAAAACACGTTTTTCGAGTGTTAATTTCCATAGGAAATTTTGAGACAGGCTACAGCCCGAATTGCTGAACGGAATTACACCAAATTTAGTAGAAAGGTAGCTCTTGGTTCAGAAAGCGACCTTTTTTTAAATGGTGTAAATCCATTCAGTAGTTGCCGAGAAATTAAAAAAATAAGAGTCAAAAAATCAATTTCCCATAGGAAACTTTAGCCAAGGCTACAGCCCGAACTGCTGAACGGAATGACACCAAATTTGGCAAAAAGTTAGTGTTGATTCAGAAAGCGATTTTTTTTTTAAATGGTGTAAATTATTCAGTAGTTGCTGAGAAATTAAAAAAATAAAAGTTTCGATATCTGGGGCAGCGGTGGGTTCGTGCACCCTTCCGACCACGCGCTTCACTGTGATTGGCTGCCAACACTCCACACCAGGAAGTATTGGCAGCCATCTTGTGACTCGGTAGAACCGAGTCACAAGAAAACAGTTAAAAAAAGATTAAAAGGGAAGAACAGGGGGCAGGGTAGAAACACCCAGACCCCCTATTTCTGCTCACGGGAGTCCCACCAGGACCCCAGGTCCAAAAGTTATTTTTTATTTAAAAATAAAGACGTCAGAATGCGCGCTGGGTGCGAGAATGCGGACAAAAAAAAATTAAGCGGGGGCCGCCCCACTTCATTTTAACTGAGCCCCCGGGTGGGTCAGATTGAGGGGGCAATCCTATAATTATATTGCGATATATATATATATATATGGTACTTTCTGACACATAAAACACATGATATAGTAAACATGGATGACAATTTGTTCAGTACCATAATATTTCCACCATCTGTTTATGCATTTGGTAAGGCAGAGTTAAAGGTATGCACGAGCTAGGCATTGGTCTTACCAAAAAACATTGTTTGAGACTAAGAGTCAAGACATTACAATTATATAGCATTTAGGATGAAACAATATTGTCGCCCATTATATGTTTCCTGACAAAGGTGCAAACATCTCAAACAATGTGTAGTACGAACGGAATTGAAATTTTTCTTGCAGTGCTACAATATGCTTTTTGACCAATTAAAGCAAAAATAACATCAATCTATGCCCGCTGCAAATAACATAGTGTGTACATATATTGTTATTTAATTCAAATATATATATTTGATATTAATGTATTTTTTTACATATTTATGTTGTGTATAAAGATAGAGAAATATATTTATATTTGTACCCTTTTTTTAATGACAATTGATAGGTATTGTTTTTAAATCCAAAATATATGTACATATTTATATATTTTTCCATTCACATTTGAGATGTTATTTTAATATATGCATCGGTATTTATACAGCAATATTTGCACATTTGCCTGCTTGTATACCATGAGAAATATCATCTTAATTTTATATAATGGTACAAAGTTACGGAAGGTTTTTTCCATGTCTATGATCATGTGACACAGGAAGTAATTCACCCAGCAGTTTAAAAATGTTTTGGCGGAATGGCTCTCAGTGTGTGAACAAGGGTAAAAGAATAAAATCTACCTGCCATTGCTATCGGGGTCTGTTTCCCTCTGTTCGCTGCTGCTGTCGCGCTGCTGTGGAGATTCGGAGAGTTTTTTGGCTGCATTTGGAGACGCGGAAGTTGGTTGCTTCCAGTAACAGACCCCCTTCCTACAAGCTGGCAGCCATCCACAACCAAAACTGAAGGAAAGATTCCGGAGAGAATATTTGGCGGCAGTCCCCTACAGCAGCTGTGATCAGTGACACTAACCAGAGGACGACGGAGACTGGGTCGGAGGACCTGCCGGACACGAAATCAGGTGGTGAGTCATTCAGCATTGGCGCGTAGGTGGGGAGGTGATAGACATGAGCAGTGTGTGTGAGGACGGCGGACGCCTACCTCCTGCAGCAATTATTTTACTCAACACCATGTCCACCGATACAGAAAGAGAACGGGAAGCAGCGGCAGATGCATTATTTGGTAATCTGACTAAAATCACTGCAAGCGCAAGAAGCTCGCATAACAATGTGGTACATGCAGATAAAAATATCAAGGAACTGCTGAAAACACTAGAAAAGAAAATGAGAAGTAAAACAACTAAATGGTGGGAGCATAAATCGCTGACCAAATACGAAGAAGCAGGGCGAGTCCCTCGAGGTCTCAGAATTCTATTAGCACCAAGTTTTGAGGAGCCAAATCCTGAAATGCTCAAAGAGTGGGGAGAAAGTAATTTGGCCACCTCTATGAACCTTGTCAAAATCCTAATAAAGTATGCAATCATAGATCGACAAGCACTAATCAAGGAAATCGACAAAATAAATGAGGAACTTAATAAATCAGACTTAAAAGACTGCGTTACTGAATCACGTGTGGAAATTGCTGAAAGGCTAAATAAACATGAACAGAAAATTAAGAAACGCAAAGTACATAAATTTGCCCGTGATCTAATGGATTACCAGCAAGGGCAAATTTACACATTGGCACGCAAATTTGAACATGTTAAAAAACTGAGGTTTGAAGATAGACGAATGGCGAAGCTCCCCAGCGTATACAATTAGAATCTAGCAAAGGTGATGAATCTACAGGAACGGATGGGGAATCACTGACAACTGAGTCAGGTTCTGATGGAGATCATTTCATAGGAAACGACCATATGGAAGTCCTAAGCCTGGGTGAGGAGATGGATTTTTTAGTAATAGACAGATGTCAAACGCTGAGATCGAGAAATAGGAACAAGCAAGTAATCGATAAAAGAGAAATGCAAGAAGAAAGGCAAGGCGCCAATGTCGTAAAAATGCCTCAAAAGAAAGAACAACAATGGCAGAGAAAAAGGCGATAGAAGAGCAAACAATAATAAATCTATCGGATGTCACACTCACACAAGCAGAAAAACAACTTTTATCCCTAGGACTCAGTTTCTGCCCTGAAAGCTCTTTCAATTATTCTAATACTAGAATCAACATTTTTTGTTTCATTCGGAAACTTAAACTGAAATCTTTTTTTATGATCAAGTCCGGTTTGGAATTGTCTAATACAACTCAGGCAATGGAACATGACAATACTACAGAACTCCCAAGTTTCTGATGTGCCTGCCCTACTGGAGTTACATGAGCTGTACAACGAGGACAATGCAACACAGGCGACATGTGACATTGCCGAAATCAGTACCCAGACTAAATTACAAGGTATAAAAATCAGCCAAAAAGGTGCAGGCATTAGTCCTTTCAAACCGAAAAGTACATTCCTTCCCATGATGTCCAAAGATTCAGTTGATATTTTTCACGAATGTGTTATTGAAGATATTAAAAAACTATATGCTCAAGTGAAGAAAAAACCCAAAAAGAAAAAATTCATGAATCAACAATATGCCCAACTTATAAAAAAAAAATAGGAGAAAACCACAAAATAATTGTGAATACAGCTGACAAGGGAGGAAATATAGTGATATGGCTGAGAAATTAATACATTATAGAAGCGAAGAGACAGCTGGACAATAAAGATTGTTATATGAAAACAAACATCAAGGAATACAACAAAGCTAAAGAAACATTAAAGAAACAACTACTGCAATACAAAAGGGAAGGATTAATTTCAATGAATGAGTACACATTTTTGAACATTGATTTCCCTGTGATACCAATCATGTACTTAATTCCTAAAGTCCATAAAAAGATCCGGCCAGTACCAGGAAGGCCCATTATCTCGGCCATCAATAGTGTTAGTGAACACATCTCCCAATATGTGGACTTTTTTCTACAAGACTTTGTAAAAAAACTACCAAGTTACGTGTAAGATACGGGGGACTTTTTAAATAGGATCAAAGATATCACTTGGGAAGAGGGCTTTTTTCTGATTTCTTTAGACATTGAGTCATTATATACTAGCATTGTTCATATGACAGGTCTGAATGAAGTGAAACATTTTCTTGAAACTAGAGCTTGCGAATTTTATGGACACAACAAAATGCTTTTGGACTTGATATCATGGTGTCTTCACAACAATTTCTTTCTCCTTGGAAAAGATACCCTGAAAAAACTAAGAGGCGTGGCTATGGGATCCTGTTTCTCCCCCAGCTATGCTTGTTTGCATGTTGGCTGGTGGGAGGAACAGGTCCTAAAGGAAGAACATCAAGATCTCTATAATCAACATGTATTGTACTGGTTATGGTACATTGATGATGTTTTTTTAATTTGGTAGGGAGATGAGGAGAGTGCTATCAAGTTTATTTCTACTCTCAATAAGAACTCTGTGAATTTGTATTTTACCTCCCAGATTATTAACACTTCAATAGAATTTCTTGATGTGAAAATCATGGTGTCAAATAACAAATTAGAGACAACATTGTTTAGAAAGTCCACAGCAGGAAACAGTACTCTGCACACCAGTAGTAGTCATCCAAGGCATTTGATCGATAGTATTCCGTATTGCGAAATACTGAGGATCAAGCGTATTTGTAGTACTACTGAAGAATTTGAAAAGTGTACACAAAATGCTATGCAGAGACTGAAGAAAAGAGGTTACAATGATAAGATTTTTGACACAGGCCTTCAATAAATCACAGGGCAGACCAAGAGAGACACTTTTACAGAGTAATGAACAAGGGAAAGGGGTGACAGAGACTGAAACCAGCCCCAGATGAATTACAACATACAGTAGCCAAGAGAGGAGAATCAAATCTATCATAAGAAAGAATTGGCCTATTGTATTAACAGATGGGGTGCTGGGACCCCGTCTTCCCAGTCTTCCAACCATTACTTTCAGGAAAGCTAAGTCCATGTGGAGCCAATTGGTAAAGAATAGTCCAGAGTTAGGAACTGCGGGTAAATGGCTCAAACCAAGACAAGGTTTTTTTAAATGTTCTTCCTGTTGTGCGTGTAAGTTTGGTATCAACACCACCACATCCACAACCCCATTTTCTAATAAGGACATTGATATTCAGGGCAACTACAACTGCCGAACTGAGTATGCTGTTTATGTCCTGACATGCACCTGCAGTTTGCGTTATGTGGGTAGTACCAAGCTGCAGGTGCACGTCAGGGTATTGCAGCATATTAGGGCCATAGTCAACAATGACACATCCTACCCGGTAGCAAGACATTTTAAAAGCACACATGATAATGACTTGAGTTGCCTTTCGTACTTCGTGATCAATGCAATTCCACCCCTTAGAAGAGGGGGCAACAAAGAAAAAAAGCTAAGACAACTTGAAACTCGTACTATTTTGGAGTTAGACAGCAAAGTTCCGCATGGATTAAATACAACTGAAGATATGCACAATTTTTTATAAAGGTGAAGGGAGAGACTCCCTTCTATAGTATAACATTTTTTCCATGTGTTTTCAGCCAATGAAATACTTTTCACATTTTACTACCTCTTCAGATAGTGAAATATGGTGCATTCACCTTTTTTTAAAGAGTTTTTATAGTGGACTTTTAGCCGCATCGCACTTTAGACACTTAAATGGTCAGTTTTAATACATTTTTTAAGGGGGTTATATAAACAAAAAAGTTTTTTTAGGGTATTAGCACCGTTAGTCACAAGTTGCACTTGCACTGGATATATGGTACTTTCTGACACATAAAACACATCATATAGTAAACATGGATGACAATTTGTTTAGTACCATAATATTTCCACCATCTGTTTATGCATTTGGTAAGGTAGAGTTAAAGGTATGCACAAGCTAGGCATTGGTCTTATCCAACAACATTGTTTGAGACTAAGAGGAAAGACATTACAATTAAATAGCATTTAGGCTGAAACAATATTGTCGCCCATTATATGTTTCCCGACAAAGGAGCAAACATATCAAACAATGTGTATTTCGAACGGAATTGAAAGGTTTCTTGCAGCGCTACAACAATATGCTTTTTGACCAATTTAAGCAAAGATAACATCAATCTATGCACGCTGCAAATAACATATTGTGTACATACATTGTTTTTTAATTCAAATATATATATTTGATATTAATGGATTTTTTTACATATTTATGTTGTGTATAAAGATAGAGAAATATATTTATATATGTACCCTTTTTTTAATGACAATTTATAGGCATTGTTTTTAAATCCATAATAAATGTACATATTTATATATTTTTCCATTCATATTTGAGATGTTATATTAATATATGCATCGGTATTTATACAGCAATATTTGCACATTTGCCTGCTCGTATACCATGAGAAATATCGCCTTCATTTTATATAATGGTACAAAGTTACGGAAGTTTTTTTCCACGTCTATGATCATGTGATACAGGAAGAAATTCACCCAGCAGTTTAAAAATGTTTTGGCAGAATGGCTGTCAGTGTGTGAACAAGGGCACGGCTGTGCTCGAAACGCATCACGGAGTACAATAATAAAATCTACCTGCCATTGCTATCGGGGTCTGTTCGCTGCTGCTGTTGCTGTCGCGCTGCTTTGGAGGTTCGGAGAGTTTTTTGGCTGCATATATAAGCGAGCCGAAACACGTAATGGTGACATACGAGGAATAAAATGATTCTGCACTAATCCTTTGGGTCCGTGTCCGTTTCTCAGGAGGACTTCTGACAAGCAGCGGAACAATACCTGTTATATATCTATATATATATATTATATATATATCTTATATATATTATCTACTGGCGGTCACCAGTAGATAGTTATAGTTAGGACCGAGTTTCCATAGGAAATCTGAAAATTCTATTTTGAATAACTTTGGCGCCGGTTGACGAATCCTCGTGAATTTTTCAAAACGAATGGGGTGCTCCGCTCAGCTCTTACCCTAAAAGTCTCGGGGTGATTCATCAAGCGGGGGCTGAGAAAAAAGGGGGGTCCCAAAACGCGTTTTCCCCATGCATTTTCCCATAGGACCTTTAGTCGAAGGTACAGCCCAAACGGCTGAACAGAATTACTTGAAATTTGGCAACGAGGTAGTCCTCAGGTCAGGCATGTGCCTTTTGCATATATGGTGTCAATCTGTTCAGTAGTTCCTGAGAAAATTGCAGTTAAAAGTACATAAATATCTATAAGCGCGCACCGTGCGCGCACGGTGTGCGCACCATAACGTGCGCGAGCGTAATTCTGATTGGTGGTTACATGTCAGTCAACATTCGAATCGGTCGAAATCAGGAAGTGTCGGCCGCCATTTTGTGTGTTTTGTGTGTGACAGTGAAAAAGAAAGGTGGAGAACGTGAAAAGGGGGCAGGGTAGAGAGCTCCTGACCCCCTAGCCTTTGTCAGGGGGTCCCTTAAGGACCCCGAAGGGTGAAAAAAACATTTTATTTTTTTTTCAAAAAATCACGGGGTGCGCGCACCGTGCGCGCACGGTGAAAAACCTTAAAAAAAAAAAAAAACATTTTATACGAGCCATTCCATTTTACAGGATACAGTCAATCTATAACTATATACATAGGTAGCTTATTGTAAAATAAATATATAAAAAATATAATAATACAAACATAACTTAGCATTTAAAAAACCTTACAAATTAACTTAAAAAAACATAGGTTTCACACACATTATAGTTAGGAATTAGCATTTACAAAACCTTGTAAATTCACTCAGATAACTATAACTCATGCGACCGCCACTCTATCACAAGGATGATGTCATCAGTGATGTCATGAGTGATGCCACTGACCATGTCATGAGTGATGTAATATTTGACGTCATGAGCAGTGGATTGCGGGCGCGCGATTTATAGTTATCTGAACTAACTATAACGGGGGAATTTCAATGGTTTTTTACGAGTGAAATGTCCAGCTAACTATAACATGTGTAAAACCTATGGTTTTTCAAGTGAATTTGCAAGGTTTTTTAAATTCTAATTCCTAACTATAACGTGTGTGAAACCTATGGTTTTTTAAGTGAATATATATATATATATATGTATTACCTACTGGCAGTTGCCAGTAGGTAGTTATAGTTAGAACCTAGTTTCCATAGGAAAAGCATTTTTTGATTTGCTAATGACTTTGGCATCTTTTGACAAATCTTCGCGAAATACTCCAAAAACAAAGTCTATCCAGGTCAGTTTCTATCCTGAAAGTTTGGGAGTGATTCATCAAGCGGGGGCTGAGAAAAAGGGGGGTCCCAAAATGCGTTTTTCGTGTGTTAATTTCCATAGGAAATTTTGAGACAGGCTACAGCCTGAACAGCTGAACGGAATTACACCAAATTTGGTAGAAAGGTAGCACTTGGTTCAGAAAGCAAACTTCTTTTAAATGGTGTAAATCCGTTCAATAGTTGCTGAGAAATTCAAAAAATAAGAGTAAATAAATCAATTTCCCATAGGAAACTTTAGCCAAGGCCACAGCCCGAACGGAATAACACCAAATTTGGCAAAAAGTTAGTGCTTGATTCAGAAAGCGACTTTTCGTTTAAATGGTGTAAACCCATTTAGTAGTTGCCGAGAAATTAAAAAAATAAAGAGTTTCGATATCTGGGGCAGCGGTGGGTTCGTACACCCTTCCGACCATGTGCTTCACTGTGATTGGCTGCCAACACTTCATACCAGGAAGTATTGGCAGCCATCTTGTGACTCTGTAGAACCGAGTCACAAGAAAACAGTTGAAAAAGATTAAAAGGGAAGAATAGGGGGCAGGGTAGAAACACCCAGACCCCATATTTCTGCTCACGGGAGTCCCACCAGGACCCCCAGGACCAAAATTTTATTTTTTATTTAAAAATAACGACGACAGAATGCGCGCTGGGTGCGCGAATGTGGAAAAAAAAAATGAAGCGGGGGTTGCCCCACTTCATTTAAATGAGTCCCCGGGTGGGCCAGGTTAAGGGGGCAATCCTATAAATATATTGTGGGGGCCTGTGGGGCCTCTGCAGCCCCGGAGACCAACACCATCCTGGGGCTATGTAAATTAGGAGCGGGAGGGCACACGGCCCTCCTGCAGTCCCAGGGACTGCCACCTCCCCGGGCCTAGTTTTGTAATTTTTGGGGGGCACCCGAGGCCCCACCCAAGCTCTGGGGATCGCCACTTTCCAGGGCTTTAATTAAATATGCAGGGGGGGCTTTGCGGGTTCCCTGAAGCCCAGGGGAACACCACCTCTCCGGGGTTTTAAAAATAGAGAGAGAGGTGGGCTGCACGGCTCCCCTGCTGGAGCCCTTGATGGCCTTGTGGACCGCCACTCCCCAGGGGCGGTTCTTGTGAAGTCCCGGGGAGCTCACCCCTGGCACGTTGTTGTTTGGTATGAGAGGGTGGAAGCATGTCTCGCACACTGTCATAGCAAACCCTGGTTGCTTCGTTGAAGCGAGAGGAGTAAAATCTGCTCTTGGTTCAATGAAGCAAAGCAAGATTGCTTTTGGGCAAGGGGATCTGTATGTTAGCAGGTCCCGTTGCCCAAAAGGAATGCCGGCTCCCGCAGGTGGAGGGGAGCCTTTGGGACCGTGGGGGCATTGGGGGTCCCGCCACTGTCACCAACAGAGAGGCCAGGCCCCAAGGGATGGGTCCCCAGGGCCAGAAGTGGCCTGGGAGGGGGGGCACGTGGCCCCTCTCCCCTTGGAAAAAATAAATAAAAAATATGTAGATGTGTGCATGCCATGGGGGATGGGGTCCCCGAGGCGTATGTAAATGAATGAAAGTGAAGGCTTTTTATTTTTCAAAAAAGTTTGGAGTCGGGACCCTGGAGCGGCCCTCTAGTGAGAATATGAAGAGTGCGCGGCTCTCAGCGCGGCCCCCTAGTGTGAATACGAAGGGTGCACTGGTCTCAGCGCAGCCCCCTAGTGTGAATGCGCTGGGTGCGCGGCTCTCAGCGCGGCACTCGAGTACTTCTCAGGTCTTTAAAACACCGAGGGGCATATTCTCAAGGACACATCACTGAGTTAATGGGCAGGTCGCACTGGTAGTAATGTCTGTTGCCTTCTGGACTGCGTCATCTGCAATCGTGACTCGATCTGAATTGTGAGCCTTGCTGTCCGTAGTGTAGATCAAAGGCAGTAGTCAGCACAGACATCGAGGAATGCTTTTTGTCACTTCCTCTGGACAAAATCCAAGGACATAGAGTACAGTTCACTCTGCAATTAATAAATCATAACAGAATTCAAACTGTGAGCTCTGATGTCCGCAGTGTAGACTGCCATTCAGTGTTCCCTTAGGCTTGCAAGATGAATTTGGTTCTTTTACTAAAGCTATAACTGATGTAAAACCAGTTCTTGAAGCAAGGATACCAAAAGGATATTGTTTGGATACACTTGGAGGACATTGACTTTTAGTTTGTTGCACCTTCTCTTTTGTATATGGATTACGGTATATTTAGTTGCCTACTGGACTGTGAAATTAATGAATCAAGATTGAATTTTAATGGTGAGCCCTGGTGACCGCAGTGTAGGCCTGAGGCAGCAGTCAGGAAGGGCCCACAGCCACGTGGCGTTGACTTGAACTGCATAGTTAGTGTTACCTGAAGCACTCAGTGTGTGCGCAGCCTGTGATGATGCGTGCTCTGGGCGGGCCCTACTGAATGCATGTGAGGTTGGACAAATGACATCTATCATCTATGGATTTACATATAAAACATTTTATTTAAACAAAACAACAAAATAAAAGTAGGTACAGCCATGGCGTGTCATCCCTCGACAGAGTGAGGGAGAGAGAAAGATAGAAACAGTGTGAGAGAGAGGAAGAAGGAGTGAGAGAGAGAGAGATGAAGAGAGAGTGAGAAAGAGAGAAAGAGTGTGAGAGAAAGGAAGAGATGGAGAGGGAGTGCAGACACTGCGGACAAAACCCTTACAGCTCACCTTTCTGCCACCGGAATGTCTCCACCCATGTGCCAGTACATACTGCAGCCCTCAAACTCACTCATCTGAAGCACAGTATAGAATCAGTAATTGAAGAGTACATACAACTGCACATGCCTTCATCGCTGCCCTGCCCCTGCACACCCAGGCTGCTGCACCCCATCCACTCCTGCCGCCCAGAGGTGTCTGCTCGCCCTGCGCACACAGGCTGATGTACCCCATCCACTCCTGCCGCCCAGAGGTGTTTGCCTGCCCCTGCGTACCCAGGATGCTGCACACCATCCACTCCCTCCACCCAGAGGTGACTGCAATCCTCTGCGCAAACAAGCCTCTCTGCTCACCTTCCGCCACCGGCGTGTGTCCAAAAGGGCTACCGCGTGCCGGATCAACCTCCTCAGCCATGACGTACATGCGGTCCAGCCGAGCTCACAATTGAAATCGGGTCTTGATTGCCAGGATGGTGTATGAAGGCCACGCATTATCGCGGTCTGCACACCCGCTCAGCTCTGGTGGCACTAACTCAGTGGAACTCAAGTCATCGCCACGTGGCGGGAGGCCTGTGTCAGGGTGGTCTACAATCTGTGAATCACAGCCTGCAAGACAAAAAGCAAGATAAGATTGTGTGTCATGCGCCCATCAAAGGAGAGAGAGAGAGAGAAAGAGAGAGAGAGTGAGAGAGAGGAAGAGAGAGAGAAAGATAGAGTGAGAGAGGAAGACAGAGAGAAAGACAGAGAGTGAGAGAGGAAGAGAGAGAATGAGTGAGAGAGAAAAAGAGAAACAGTGTGAGAGAGAGGAAGAAAGCGTGAGAGAGGAAGAGAGAGAAAAAGAGAAAGATTGTGAGAGAGGAAGAGAGAGAGAAAGAGTGTGAGAGAGAAAGGAAGAGATGAAGAGGGAGAGTGAGTGCCGACACTGCGGGCAAAACCCTCACAGGTCACCTTTGCACCACCGGTGTGTCTCTAACCACGTCCCGGGACATACTGCAGCGTTCAATCTCACTCATCTGAAACATAGTATAGAATTAGTAATGGCAGAGTACATACAACTGCACACGTCTTCATCACTGTCCCACCCCTGCGCACCCAGGTTGCTGCACCCCTTCCACTCCCGCCACTCAGAGGTGTCTGCCCAGCCCTGTGCACTCAGGTTGCTGCACCCCATCCACTCCTGCCACCCAGAAGTGTATGTGCGCACCCAGGCTGCTGCACACCATCCACTCTCACCACCCAGAGGTGAGTTCCTGCCCCTGTGCACCCAATCTACTCCCACCGCCCAGAGGTAACTGCCCGCCCCTGGGCACCCAGGCTGCTGCACACCATCCACTCCCACCGCCCAGAGGTGTCTGCCTGCCCCTGTGCACCCAGGCCTCACTGCTCACCTTCCGCCACCTGCGTGTAGAAAAGAGGGCCCACCACATGCCGCTGCAAGCCCCAAACCCGGGACCCATGGACAGGGCACTCTCCACATCATGCAGCCCTGCTCCGCAGGCCACCAGGTCTCAAATTTGGTGCTGCATCTTGATATTACCATGGCAGAGGACATACCAGTGCACCCGCCATCATCGCATGTTGCACACCCGCTCAGCCCTTGCGGTACCACTAACTCTGTGACCAGTGAGACCACGCCACGTGGCGGTAGGCCCCCGCAGTTCGATGGCTCAGGCCTACTCTGCGGTTCAGCAGGGCACACAAAACCTGACCTGTCCGGATCGCCGGGACAGGGCATCATCGTAGGCTGCACACCCGCTCAGCACTTACAGTGCCCCTACCTCAGTGCAACAAAAGTCATTGTCCTGTTGCGGGGTGCCTGTGACTGCCGCAGTGCATCCGGTGCCACCAAGTCTGAAATGGAAATGGCGTGGAGCACGTGCGCCCGGTCCTTTTTATGGGCAGGGTCATGTGTCCTGTGACGCCTGCGCTTGATGGGTGTGGTATGGGTGTAAACCAGCCATCAGGGAGTGGCTGTGGCGTATTGACAACTAGACCTGTGGTTGTGAGGAGCAGATCACTACAATGAAAATCTGGGCCATGTAGCGTTGTTGTCCCTCCCTGTATGCATAAGCGGAGTGGGCTGGCCTGGCATATGCCAGCCCTGCGTGAGGCTGTGAAAAATGACTCCAGAGCTCTGGGCGTGGTTCCGTCCTGGGCTGTATGAGGAATCAACTGATGCGTGTTTCCCTGTTGTAGTGCTGCCGCCACCCGGGATGCAAGCGCCAATGTGTCACCCTGTGACCCAAGTCCCAAAACATGGCCAACATGGAAGGTAGGGGAAATCACTGACCCTACATTCATCCATACTTCCACACATGAAAGATCGTGCACATGACACATCTGTGTGGATATGAATGTTTATTGCACATTCAGTGGAGTGTTGCAGCTGTAGCAATACAGGGCCAGGCAAAACACAAATTTCCATTTTTGGCACATGGAGGGCAGCCAATTAGAGCCAAGAATGTGCTCGGTGTTTAGGCTCCGCCAACATATGTAGTTATCCAATCACTCCGCCAATTCCGAAGCACTTATAAATTCACTATACACTCTCCTTGCAGTACTTGATCCAGGCTCTACCTATGTACTTATAACAATGACCGAGACAAAGTTACATAACCAAACTTTTCCCCACTGCCATAGGTAACATGGTTGCAAGCGCTGTCCACAGCAGAATGTAATGTGGTAGGGCCCAGGGGCAGCATCATGCATACATAATGAACACATGGACACAGTTAGATAGTGGAACTGGGTACGGGCACGTGCGCTCAGCCCCTTTTTATTACCAGGGTCACATGTCTAGTGACGTCTGTGCTGGATGCGTGTGGGGTGAGTGTAAGCCAGCCCTCAGGGAATGATTGGTGCTGGCAACAAGTACAACAGTAATCATCGGAGCACACACAGAGATTCAATCATAAAGGGTCCATGATTTGTGCTGCACTAAGGTAGAGTCACCAGATGTGAAATAATACACAAAAGATTCTATCGTAAAGGGTTCATGACTTGTAGTACACTGAGGTAAGGGCAGCAGATCTGAAATCATACACATAAGATTCTATCATAAAGGGTCCATGAGTTGTGGTGCACTGAGGTAAGGGCATCAGAAGCATTCTGCGTGTGCACAGCTAGCGATGATGCGTGGTCCGGGAGGGCCGCACTGGTAGCAATGTCTGTTGCCTACTGGACTACGTCATCTGCAATCGCAACTCGATCTGAATTGTGAGCCCTGCTGTCCGCAATGTAGATGGAAGGCGGTAGTCAGCACAGACATCGAGGAATGCTTTTTGTCACTTCCTCTTGACAAAATCCGAGGACATAGAGTATAATTCTGTCTGCAATTGATAACCCCTTTGATGCTCAGGACGGAATGGTTCCATCATGAGCATCGGTGCTCCTGTGCTGATGACAGAACCATTCCGTCATGAGAACAGGGGCACGAAATCCCTCTGCTGCAGACAGCAGAGGGATTTCTTTTCCTCCCCCAAAGCCTCGGGGGCTAGGGAAGAGCCAGCTCTGAGGCCCCCCGCCATTTCTGTGCACTGACGAACAGCTCTCACGTCATGCTGACGTAATTTCACAGAAACCAAATCTGAAATGAGCCTTTAGGCTCATTTCAGTTTCACTTTCTATGTACTCAGGGGGCCATCTCAATCCCCTGAGCACGTAGAAAGACGGGAGGGGTATCATTGGAAAGGGGAGAATCTCCCCTTTCCAATGGTACACCTCCCCAGTGGATCCCTGCTTGGGGATTTCCCCAGGAGGGCGATCGCCAAGCAGGGATCCACCCCCTAGACACCAAGGAGGGGGGAGTGGCCCCTTGGGCAAGGGCCTTTGCTCCTCCCATATGTATTTGGGCACATTTAGTCTTTCTGCCCCCCCTGGGGGGATGGGGCAGTAGCCCCCAATCAGCCCCCCCCGGGGGGGCAGAAAGCCCACTTGATACCAGGGATTTTTGTTTATATTTTAATTAGGGGTGGGGGCTGTCCAATATGGGTATGCCAATGCCCCCACCCCCGGCCACAACATTTCAGTCTTTCTGCCCCCCTGGGGCGCAGATGGGGGCAGTAGCCCCCAATGTGCCCCCCGGGGGGGCAGAAAGTCCACTAGATACCAGGGATTTTTTTTAAATTATAATTTGGGGTGGGGGCTACCCAATATGGCCACGCCAATGCCCCCACACCCCACCACAAAGGCACAGTCTTTTTCCCCCGGCCCCCGGGGGCAGATCAGGACAGTAGCCCCCAATCTGCCCACCTGGGGGTCAGAAAGTTCACTTGACACCAGTTTTTTTCCCTGATGAATTTAGGGGTAGGGGGTTGCCCAAGATGGCCATGCAAATGCCCCCACCCCTACCCCCCACAAAATCCCAGTCTTTCTCCCCCTGGTGGGACAGAAAGCACCCTAGATGCCAGGGATTCTTTTTATTATAGGCCCGGGGTGGGGGCTGCCCAGAATGGGCATGCAAATGCCCCCACCCTACCCCCCAAAGAAAACAAAAGACTTTCTGCCCCCCCAGGAGGCAGATGGGGCAATAGCCCCTAATCTGCCCCCCGAAGCCCACTAAGCACAAGGGATTTTTTTATATATAGGTAGGGGTGGGGGCTGCCCAGAATCAGCATGTCAATGACCCACCCAAATAAAAAATGCTGCAGTCTTTCTGCACCGCCCTGGGAGGCAGATGGGGCAATAGCACTTTATCTGCATACCCCCGGGGGGGGGCAAAAGGCCCACAAGCCACCAGGGATTTTTCTTCTTCAAATTTAGGGGTGGGGCTGCCAAGAATAGACAAGTCAATGCCCCCACCCACCCGAAAAAGATGCCACAGTCTTTCTGCCCCTCCCAGAAGACAGATGGCGGCAGTAGCCCTTGATCTACCCCCGGGGGGGCATAAAGCCCACTATGCACCAGCGAATATGCTTTCTTTTTTATACACAGGGGTGGGGGCTGACCAGAATTGACATCGCAATGCCCCAAATCCCAAAAGAATAGCCACAGTCTTTCTGCGCCCCTCTGGGGCATATCGGGGCAATAGCCCCTGATTTCCCCCCTCCCCAGGGCGGCAGAAAGCCCACTATGTACTGACTTCTTTTTTGGAATGTGCCTACCTGTGGATTTTGGGTCCTAGCGCAGCCGGCACCTAGGGAAACATAGCAAACCTATATATTTTTCAAAACTAGACACCCAGGGAAATCCAGGATGGGGTGACTTGTCTGGATATCATCATGTTCTGTTACCCAGAATCCGTTGCAAACCTCAAAATTTGTAAAAGAATACACATTTTCCTCACATTTCTGTGGTGGAAAGTTCTGGAATCTGTGTGGATCCCCAAAATTCCACCAACCCCGCATTCCCCAAAGTCTTCCGAGAAAAATTGTACTTCACTTGTGTGGGTGGGTCAAGTACCGGCGACAGGCAAGGGCCCAAAACCTAGTGAGGCTAAATCAAAATTACCTATCACAAACCAACCTGGTTTTGCACTGGGAGTCACCTGGGTTTTTGGCCCCGGGCCCGGCGGCCATCTAGGGAATCCTACCAAACCCACACATTTCTGAAAACTAGACACCCGGGGTATTCCAGAGAGGTATGGCTTGCGTGGATCCCTCAACATTTTCTTACCCAGAATCCCATGCAAACCTCAAATTTAGCTGAAAAAATCACTTTCTGACACAAATTTCCTACCACCCAGCGTTCCCCTAGGTCTCCCGATAAAAATGGTGCCTCACTTGTGTGGAGGCCCAAGTACCCGCGACAGGCAAGGGCCCAACACATATTGAGGCGACATCACAATTGCCTATCACAAAACGACCTGGTTTTGCAAGGGGGGTTACCTGGGTTTTTGGCACTGTGCTCGGCGGCCAGCTAGGGAAACCTATAGGGGTGGGCGGAATTTGCGTAGTCGCGCTACGCAAAGCTCCGCGAATGTAAAAAATCTCCACAAGCATGCAAAAGTTCCGCAAACACACGGAATTGCTTGTTCCGCCCATTCGCTTTTTTCTTGTTCGTGAATGCCATTTGTATGTTCAGGGAGAAATATCTCGCGAACATGCATTTTGAAAGCATAAATAATCAAATAATTCTGCGAAGCCGCGAATCACGGAATAGTTGGCAATCCCGCGTTCTCCGCGGAATGCGAAATTACCCAAATTCCGCAAATTCTGCGAGCTGGAACGGAATTTACCGCCCAGGCCTAGAAACCTACCAAATCCACAAATTTCTGAAAAGTAGACACCCAGGGGATTCCAGGGAGGTATGGCTTGCGTGGATCCCCCAATTGTTTTCTTACCCAGAATCCCCTGCAAACCTCAAATTTTTGCTGAAAAAATCACTTTATTCACACATTTTTGTGTGGGAAAGTTGTGGCATCACCGGGCTTACACAAATTTCCTACCACCCAGCGTTCCCCGAGTCTCCCGATAAAAATGGTGCCTCATTCGTGTAGGAGGCCCAAGTACCCGTGACAGGCAAGGGCCCAAAACGTATTGAGGCAACATCAAAATTGCCTATCACAAAACGACCTGGTTTGGCAAGGGGGTTCACCTGGGTTTTTGGTAGGAGTGGGCGGAATTTGCGTAGTCTCATCACGCAAATCTCCGCAAAATTGCCTCAAATCTCCGCGAGCATGCGGAATCTCCGCGAAAACACGGAAATGCTTTTCCCGCCTGTCACGTTGTGTTTTTGCGTGCTCGGTCGCTAATGGGCGCGGACATCTTGTTTTTCACTGGTCCCGCTCGCTCGCGATGGTTATTTCCTGTTCCTGGTCGCGTATTGCATGCTCACGGAGCTTATCTCCTGTTCCGGGTCGCGTACTGCATGCTCTCGCCCGTTCGCGATAAGTATTTCCTGTTTGGGAATGTGTATTACGTGTTTGCAACGCTTTTTGCGTTCTCGGGGGGGAAAATATTGCGCGAACTTGCCCACGCGGTCGCAATGGGCGCGGCCATCTTGTTTTTCACTCTATTGCTATTGTTCTGGGCCTGCTTTTCAATCCTCCCTCTTTCTTTTCAATCCTTTGTTTGTGGAAACTTTTTTAAAACTTTTTTTTATTTACCATCTATCTCTCTATTTTCCTGATTCTATATTTTGATTTTTTTTCAACTTTTTGTGTATTTTTCAATATTTTTTCACTCTTTTTCTATTACCTGCTTTTTTCATTTCTTTTACTTACTTTTTTCATTCCTACCTTTCCTTTCCGCCCCATCCTACTACCCAGAACCATGGCAAAGGGCCGCAGGGCTCATAGCCGTAGCCACAGCCGTGACCGCCTTCCTTGCGGAAGGTGGCGCCAACTCGGGGTGCAGCCACGGGCCTTATTCGGTGAGGCCAAGGTGGCCGCACTGGTTTTTTTTGTGCAGCGCCACTTCCCCTTAAACCTGGCAGCAGGCGGCAGGCCTGGGTCCGGGTACGAGCTCCGGGAGCGTCGGCAGCTTTGGGGAAAGGTGCGCCGGGCAGTATTTCCCCTGCTCTGGTGTCCGGCGCACCCAAAACCAGTTGACGCACCGGTGGTCCGATATCCTTGACTGGGAGCAGGACCTGCTGGACCTGCTAGGAGTGAAGGTCCCGGGGCTTGGTGAGTAGCTATTTAATATCACTACTTTGTGTCTGTTCTTCTGCTCTGTGTTATATATTGCGAATATATTTTTTTTCCAACCAGCAAGAATGCTGCTGCTTACATTGCAGGTAAATTGCGTTTAAAAATCTTCTGTGATTGTTATGACACAGTTGCTCGGCGCTACTAATCTTACTTGTTTGCAACTTTGCGCTCGCTTAGTATGATTATGTAAGAGTTTCTTTTAGCAAACTTAAGTTAGGTAATGCTAGAGAGACTCTACTCCTTCCTTTGTAGTCCTGACACTAAGAGATAGTGGTGGATTGATACTTAGGTTTAGTTACTTATTAGTTGGTAATTTTTTAGTGGTCTTCGTGACGCACCCTCTGTTACGTCACGTGCTGCTGAGTGCTGCTTACCCGAGTCCTTAGTAGAACCTTTTATAGTTTGTTTAGTGAGTGGTAATAGGTTTAGCACTAGCAGAACATCAGCAGCAACCAACCAACAATTTGGTGTATGCAAAAATTTAGACGTGTCCTCCATTTATGCATTTTTGAGGACTAAAATAAATGGAATTGCAGGCTTAGTGAAAAATTGGCCCACCTGGGATAGGTGGGCTAGGTCAGGTGGTACTTAGGCTTAGTTGGTATTCTGGAATCAGAATGGACCACTAGATTAGTGTTGATAAATAATAACTAGTCGGTCCGCAAATCCCCCGATACTACTAGGCAACCAGATTAGATAGGTCAATTTTATTGCAATTGTTGTTTCCATAAATGTTTTTTTGACAATTTTTAAAAATATTTTATTTGTTTCACACCAATCATCAATGTTTGTCTCTTTCTTTCTTATATCTTTCATGATCAGCATCCAAGGGCAAGAAAACGGGGTTGGAGTTGGCAGGAGCAGCTGGCCAAGAACACCACCAGGGACAGGAGGAACAGGACCAGGAACGCTCCTCTATCGAGGGCTCTGCTGCTGGCCCCAGTAAGTCTTCCTGTTGTTAATATTAATAATTATTACTCCCTAACTTTTAATGCACCTTATTTTTTCCGAACTATTGTTTCCGTTTCCTAATGCTATTTTTTTTACCAATTCTTCTTCGATCTAGACTATCTGTTTCTAAATTCTTGTTATCCCTGCCTCTAACTGCCTCTGCTATGACTATACTACTACTATTCTGTCTGTAGCTAAGCTTGCCCAGTTGGCCACTCTTTATTTGAAAGGTTTTAAATAAAACCCAGATTCACCAATAGCTCTAGCCAGTGAGTCCAGTCCTTTGGGTTGTCCTCTTCTACTACTTCTAGTCTTCTTAATCTTGAGGCTTACTTAATCTTGAGGCTTTGACATTTCCCACCAACAAAATGCTCAACCGGATTTGACTATTTTTGATAGGATAGGACATACTACTACTGTTGTAGGGATTCTGCACATACAGAACTTTGCACACGAAAATAGGATGTTGGTGATGGGAGGTTGGACCTTCCTCACACCTCAATCAGAAGCCACCACAATCCCCTGACCGACTAGTTATAGTCTCTAATTACTATTAGCTCTCCAAACCCCCCGATACCCAATGAGTAGACAACCCAGATTATAACACTCCCGACCGCTCAGTCGCGGAAGCAATGCACATCCACATTGCACACCCTTTCGCTCACTCACTCGTGTAAGTCCACACCAAATACCATCAAGTCTATGTAAGTTCAAAAGGTTTATTAACTGAAAAGCTCTATACTTTGTTCTATAATGCAGCACCAACAGCAAAATACATAAGATTAAAACAATAAACATTGTTACACTTCATTACACTTACAACAACTACAAGTAAAAGACAAAAGGCGAAATCATGATAACTGAACAGTGGTGGAAGCACCACCCTCCCCTTGGTAGGAATATAGTTTGTATAAAATTATAAATGAAGTTCTCTGAGCGAATTCTGGGGACTCCTCACCTTAGAAGAACCTAGTACTGGTTACATCATAAGCTCTGCAAAGCTCTGGTTCGTAGAAGGGAATCTTCCATCTGTTATGAGAAAAATAGTGCGCGTTAGTACTACATTGCAAGCATTTCTCAGTCGTGCCAAAAAGTGTAGCATTTTTATGGATAAGCAATATGGACTAACACCAGAACTCCAAAACAAAGTGGCTTGTTTTTTGACCTTGTACGCAGCGCTCAGACAGTAGCAGTATGAGCTCATGTGGGCTCAAAGGCGTCTTACCCAACAAGTTGCGAGGTAACGTGCGCAAAAATAAAAGCCATAAAGGTAAAATGGTTGCATGGCTCGGGCTAGCTAAGCAAAGACTAGAATGACCCTAGGGACCATATCACACTACTAGTATCTACTCTACTACCTGATTTGTAATAGCGATGTCTTTGTATATGTATGTATTAACTTTTTTTTCAATCTTGCTAGTAAAAAATAGGGGGAGGTGTATATAGCATCTAAAAAGTGTGTAATGATTTTTATAGGCGTACTACCGTCCACCAGTGCCGGGGCCAGAGGCGAAGGCGACGCGGCTGCTGAGGGAGGAGAAGAGGCGGCAGTTGCAGGAGGAGCTGCAGGGGGTGAGCCAGCAGCAGTGGCGGCCGGTGGTAAGTTATATTTGTAATCCTTACTTATTGACATTACACTCACTGCAAGGGTGTACTGTAAACTGTACTATTGAGACTCATTAAGTAAGAAGTTGTTGTGAACTGTTAAAGACACCCTTTACTTAGCATTAGTAAAAGCATTAGAGGTGGGAGTGTTGAGTAACCAATGGCCTCTTCTATCTGACTTCAACTCAGCTGTGAAAGTTTTATAGAGAAGTCTAAAAGTCAATCAGATGACCTTGATGGATGAGTTGAACTAAAAGGGAAAGAAGGGTGGAAGGAAGAAGAATGGGCGAGATTTAATATTTATGACTGGCAGAGAAGGATACGTGGGATGCATGCATGCATAGGTGTCTTATAGAAATCAGATGCATGGGTGGTTGTATGCCTGAAATTCCCACAAATATTAGAGGCTGAAAAAGTGGGAGGATAGACACATACCACAAATGTTATGTACTGTGCTTGGTAGTGCTACTGTGCCACTATGTGTAGAATTAATTTGTCTTACTGCTTTGCTAAGAGTATATTTTACAATAGTCCTGTTTTTTTTTCTTGATATAGCTACTCTGTCCAAAGGGAAACTGGACAGGGAGGAGTTGGCAGCCAAGGGCCGGTGCCGGAAGCTGGAGGCCATACAAAGGGTGGTTTTGGCAGAGGAGGAAGAGGAGGCGACAGCAGCTGCAGCTTCATCCAATGCCCCGGGCCCCAGCCACCCCCCTCCAGCATTACGGCACCACCATCTGGCAGCCGCCCGCCACCGCACATCTTTTAACATCACTGCTGCCCCCTGTGGATGAATGGCTACAGATGCATGGCTACAATTGCATGTTTCCGAGTAGCATTAAAAATCTCAGCTGTGTCAAGAGCACCTACTTGAGATAGCTTATCTCTAACCCCCACAAAAGAGACCAGTGTGCAGTGATGCACATGTAATCAGTGGCTTGGCAACTGGTCCACATGTCTGTTGTCAGGTGGAGATTGTGAACAGCACTCTGCTGCAAAGCTTGTCCAACCAATTCCAGCACATCGTGATATAATGCTGGAACAGCAACTCTGGCGAAATGGGACCGGCTGGGAACCTTCAATTTAAGGCAGATGGCTGACAGAAATTCAAGGAAACCCACCCTTTCCACAAATGAAAAAGGGAGAAGGTCCAGCGCTAACATTTTAGCCAGCTTCGCATTGTACAACAGTGCCGTTGGGTGGTTGCGTTCATACTGCCCCTCTGACCTAAACATGCTGAGAATGGTAGGCTGGTTTGTTTTCCTTTGTGGTGCAGCTGTTTTCTTGAACCCAGTAAGGCTCAACGACGCAATTTTTTTCATTGCAGTACTCGGTTGCCTTGGTGTTTCAGGCTGACTCTGAGTATGACTCTTACTGCGGTGCCACTGAGATGTTGCTGGAATGTGGGCGGTACCACTACACTGCTGGGGACAGGGATAGAAATGTCTCCCTCTTGTTCACCTTCCACCGCCATCACATCTTCCCCTAATTCTTCATCCCCAACAACAGTGTTGGGTTCAGATTTACTTTTTTCTAAGCAAAGTAGGTGAGCCTCCCACTTGATACTGTGGTGTATTCTGAGATGACTTGTTTGGCCTCCAGTACCATAGTTTATACCATGCTTACCCCGGCTAACAGCCTGTCGACAAATTGAACATATAGCAATGTTCTCCTCCTTACTGCTAACCGAAAATAAGTCCCAAACTGGGGAGGAGAACTTTGTGGCGCTGCTGGATGTGCCACTTTCAATACCAGATAAACTGGAGGGTGTGCCTGGAATTTGACTCTGTGCAGTTACACTACCACTACCTACTGAGGTAGTGGTTGAGCGGGATGTAGGTCCCTGCCGGGCCTTTGCAAATATGGAAGCTGAAGGTCGTGTTGTTGTTACCTGTGTTGGAGGTATCCGTACTACATCCCTCGCAGCGATTCTGGATAGGGTAATAATGTTGGTCTCCATCTCCTCGGGGCCGGGAGTGATGTTCGTGATGACTGGCTAGTCATCATCATCCCCCTTGTACATCTACCTCCATAACTGTAAGGCTTTCTGCAACCTTACTTTTCACTAGCCTTGTCTTGTGGTGTGCATCACTCTCAGACTGAGCTGGTGGCTTCCAAGTGGCATCAAGATCATCAGAAGCGGGGTTTGAAGAAGAAGATGATGAACTAACCCTCCTTTTCCTTTCTCGGGGTCTGACAGACAATGGATCTTCTGAAACAGTGGCTTGCTCCTCTTTGTCTGCAGGAAGCTCGATTTCCTTAACTGCCCCTACTTCAGGAAGAACAACTAATAATGTGGGCTGTGTCTGCTGCTGTTCTTGCGGCTGCTGCTGTTCTTGCAGCTGCTGCTGTTCTTGCGCCTGCTGCTGTTCTTGCGGCTGCTGCTGTTCGTGCGGCTGCTGCTGTTCGTGCAGCTGCTGCTGTTCTTGCGGCTGCTGCTGTGCCTGCTGCGGCGCCTGATGCTGCCCACTTATCTGCTGAGTTTCCGCCTGCGTTGATTGTGTACTACTTTGTGATAATGACATTTCAACATCGCTGCTCATTATTAGACTGGCTACCTCTGCGAAACTCATGGGCTTGGGCCTAGGTTGGTGGGGCTGGCCCGCTGAGGTGGAGGTGCTGCTCCCAGCTTGGTCCCCGGACAACGCAGCTGCAGGAGTAATTTTTTTGTTTCCCAAAAAACATCTGGGCGGCACACCAGTCTTGGTAAGTGCCACTTCCTTTTTCTGTTCCTTCTTCTCACTGACAACATTCTTGGTACTGGAGGACCTGTTACCTTTCTTTGGGCCCATCTACTTCAGATGTCAGCAGGACGCAGGTGCACAAGTTGCAGAGATGTCTGTGGTCACTCGTGGATGTGATGAGGTGCGCAGCAGGATTCTGTCTGGCAATACAACGGGTGATGATGACATCTCCTCCTCTGTCTTTTTGTGCACCCAAAAGCAAAGAAGCCATGAGAAGAACATCAGTGAAATGTTGAATTTTTTGTTGTGGTTCAATTACTACTAGTACAAACAACAAATAAAAGATATAACTTAGTGTAGCCATTTGTGAGACTTTGTCAACAAGGGCTTTCATGGTATACTGTGTACACTCTCAGGAAGGATAGGAAAGAAGAAGAACAACAAAAATACAAATGTAATGGAAGTGGACCCTGTTTGGCATTAAATTATTTGCTCATCACATCATTCAGGGAGCTGCTGCTGGCAAAGGGGATGGGTGGAAGCAGTAAGACAAGAGGAAAACCATGCAGGCCTATATGGCAAAAGCAGCACACTAATAACTCCCACCAGAAATGGCCACCAGCCACATGGACACTCACAAAATCGCAAACAACAAGCAGGAGGCCTGGAAAACAATGTACTGAGACAAGGCCTATAATAGCCTGGCCAAGGATGCATGCTGCTAAACCACACTGCTTTGACTTTTAATGCAATAACATGCAAAAACGAAAATCCACAGGGCTAAACATGGTCTGCAAGGTACACAACAACACACCACAAAGGCTTTTATTTAACACACACCCAAAAAGAACAGAAATACCCCCAAAAATACACATTTTGCAATTCAATCCAATGCCATCCATGCCCTAAAGGGTGTTTAAAGTCACCAGAACACACAGAAACAGTTGTATCATGCACCCATGACTACCTCTGAGCCTACTGGATGAAAGGCCTTTTGGCACACTAGGCCACAAGCTTGCAGGCCTATGGCAAAAGCACACTACTGGCCTTCAAAATGGCCACCAGCCACATGGCCAGGCCCACACAACTACAAGAAACTGAAGACAGACAATGCAGGCCTATTGCAAAAAGCACACAGCCTCTCTTCAAAATGGCCACCAGCCTCATGGCCAGGCCCACAACGACAAGAAGTTTAGGTCACAAAGGAATAACATGTAGGCCTACATGGCAAAAGCAGCACACTAATAACTCCAACCAGTAATGGCCACCATCCACATGGACACTCACAAAATCACAAGCAACAAGCAGGAGGCCTGGTAAACAATGTATTGAGAAAAGGCCTATAATAGCCAGGCCAAGGATGCATGCTGCTAAACCCCACTGCTTAGCCTTTTAATGCAATACAATGCAAAAGCGAAAATCCACAGGGCTAAACAAGGTCTCCAAGGTAGACAACAACACACCACACACCACAAAAGCATTTATTTAACACACACCCAAAAAGAACAGAAATACCCCCAAAAATACACATTTTGAAATTCAATCCATTGCCATCCATGCTCTAAATGGTGTTTAAATTCAGCAGAACACACAGAAACAGTTGTATCATGCACCCGTGACTACCTCTGAGCCTACTGGATGAAAGGCCTGTTGGCAGACTAGGCCACAAGCTTGCAGGCCTATGGCAAAAGCACACTACCGGCCTTCATAATGGCCACCAGCCACATGGCCAGGCCCACACAACTACAAGAAACTGAAGACAGACAATGCAGGCCTATTGCAAAAAGCACACGGTCTCTCTTCAAAATGGCCACCAGCCTCATGGCCAGGCCCACAACGACAAGAAGTCTAGGCCACAAAGGAATAACATGTGGGCCTACATGGCAAAAGCAGCACACTAATAACTCCAACCAGAAATGGCCACCAGCCACATGGACACTCACAAAATCACAAGCAACAAGCAGGAGGCCTGGAAAACAATGTATTGAGAAAAGGCCTATAATAGCCAGGCCAAGGATGCATGCTGCTAAACCCCACTGCTTAGCCTTTTAATGCAATAAAATGCAAAAGCGAAAATCCACAGGGCTAAACAAGGTCTGCAAGGTACACAACAACACACCACACACCACAAAAACATTTATTTAACACACACCCAAAAAGAACAGAAATACCCCCAAAAATACACATTTTGCAATTCAATCCATTGCCATCCATTCTCTAAATGGTGTTTAAATTCAACAGAACACACAGAAACAGTTTTATCATGCACCCATGACTACCTCTGAGCCTACTGGATGAAAGGCCTTTTGGCACACTAGGCCACAAGCTTGCAGGCCTATGGCAAAAGCACACTACTGGCCTTCACAATGGCCACCAGCCACATGGCCAGGCCCACCCAACTACAAGAAACTGAAGACAGACAATGCAGGCCTATTGCAAAAAGCACACAGCCTCTCTTCAAAATGGCCACCAGCCTCATGGCCAGGCCCACAACGACAAGAAGTTTAGGTCACAAAGGAATAACATTTAGGCCTACATGGCAAAAGCAGCACACTAATAATTCCAACCAGTAATGGCCACCATCCACATGGACACTCACAAAATCACAAGCAACAAGCAGGAGGCCTGGTAAACAATGTATTGAGAAAAGGCCTATAATAGCCAGGCCAAGGATGCATGCTGCTAAACCCCACTGCTTAGCCTTTTAATGCAATACAATGCAAAAGCGAAAATCCACAGGGCTAAACAAGGTCTCCAAGGTAGACAACAACACACCACACACCACAAAAGCATTTATTTAACACACACCCAAAAAGAACAGAAATACCTCCAAAAATACACATTTTGAAATTCAATCCATTGCCATCCATGCTCTAAATGGTGTTTAAATTCAGCAGAACACACAGAAACAGTTGTATCATGCACCCGTGACTACCTCTGAGCCTACTGGATGAAAGGCCTGTTGGCAGACTAGGCCACAAGCTTGCAGGCCTATGGCAAAAGCACACTACCGGCCTTCATAATGGCCACCAGCCACATGGCCAGGCCCACACAACTACAAGAAACTGAAGACAGACAAAGCAGGCCTATTGCAAAAAGCACACGGTCTCTCTTCAAAATGGCCACCAGCCTCATGGCCAGGCCCACAACGACAAGAAGTCTAGGCCACAAAGGAATAACATGTGGGCCTACATGGCAAAAGCAGCACACTAATAACTCCAACCAGAAATGGCCACCAGCCACATGGACACTCACAAAATCACAAGCAACAAGCAGGAGGCCTGGAAAACAATGTATTGAGAAAAGGCCTATAATAGCCAGGCCAAGGATGCATGCTGCTAAACCCCACTGCTTAGCCTTTTAATGCAATAAAATGCAAAAGCGAAAATCCACAGGGCTAAACAAGGTCTGCAAGGTACACAACAACACACCACACACCACAAAAACATTTATTTAACACACACCCAAAAAGAACAGAAATACCCCCAAAAATACACATTTTGCAATTCAATCCATTGCCATCCATTCTCTAAATGGTGTTTAAATTCAACAGAACACACAGAAACAGTTTTATCATGCACCTGTGACTACCTCTGAGCCTACTGGATGAAAGGCCTGTTGGCAGACTGGGCCACAAGCTTGCAGGCCTATGGCAAAAGCACACTACTGGCCTTCACAATGGCCACCAGCCACATGGCCAGGCCCACCCAACTACAAGAAACTGAAGACAGACAATGCAGGCCTATTGCAAAAAGCACACAGCCTCTCTTCAAAATGGCCACCAGCCTCATGGCCAGGCCCACAACGACAAGAAGTTTAGGTCACAAAGGAATAACATTTAGGCCTACATGGCAAAAGCAGCACACTAATAATTCCAACCAGTAATGGCCACCATCCACATGGACACTCACAAAATCACAAGCAACAAGCAGGAGGCCTGGTAAACAATGTATTGAGAAAAGGCCTATAATAGCCAGGCCAAGGATGCATGCTGCTAAACCCCACTGCTTAGCCTTTTAATGCAATACAATGCAAAAGCGAAAATCCACAGGGCTAAACAAGGTCTCCAAGGTAGACAACAACACACCACACACCACAAAAGCATTTATTTAACACACACCCAAAAAGAACAGAAATACCTCCAAAAATACACATTTTGAAATTCAATCCATTGCCATCCATGCTCTAAATGGTGTTTAAATTCAGCAGAACACACAGAAACAGTTGTATCATGCACCCGTGACTACCTCTGAGCCTACTGGATGAAAGGCCTGTTGGCAGACTAGGCCACAAGCTTGCAGGCCTATGGCAAAAGCACACTACCGGCCTTCATAATGGCCACCAGCCACATGGCCAGGCCCACACAACTACAAGAAACTGAAGACAGACAAAGCAGGCCTATTGCAAAAAGCACACGGTCTCTCTTCAAAATGGCCACCAGCCTCATGGCCAGGCCCACAACGACAAGAAGTCTAGGCCACAAAGGAATAACATGTGGGCCTACATGGCAAAAGCAGCACACTAATAACTCCAACCAGAAATGGCCACCAGCCACATGGACACTCACAAAATCACAAGCAACAAGCAGGAGGCCTGGAAAACAATGTATTGAGAAAAGGCCTATAATAGCCAGGCCAAGGATGCATGCTGCTAAACCCCACTGCTTAGCCTTTTAATGCAATAAAATGCAAAAGCGAAAATCCACAGGGCTAAACAAGGTCTGCAAGGTACACAACAACACACCACACACCACAAAAACATTTATTTAACACACACCCAAAAAGAACAGAAATACCCCCAAAAATACACATTTTGCAATTCAATCCATTGCCATCCATTCTCTAAATGGTGTTTAAATTCAACAGAACACACAGAAACAGTTTTATCATGCACCTGTGACTACCTCTGAGCCTACTGGATGAAAGGCCTGTTGGCAGACTGGGCCACAAGCTTGCAGGCTTATGGCAAAAGCACACTACCGGCCTTCAAAATGGCCACCAGCCACATGGCCAGGCCCACACAACTACAAGAAACTGAAGACATACAATGCAGGCCTATTGCAAAAAGCGCACGGCCTCTCTTCAAAATGGCCACCAGCCTCATGGCCAGGCCCACAACGACAAGAAGTCTAGGCCACAAAGGAATAACATGTAGGCCTATATGGCAAAAGCAGCACAATAATAACTCCAACCAGAAATGGCCACCAGCCACATGGACACTCACAAAATCACAAGCAACAAGCAGGAGGCCTGGAAAACAATGTATTGAGAAAAGGCCTATAATAGCCAGGCCAAGGATGCATGCTGCTAAACCCCACTGCTTAGACTTTTAATGCAATAAAATGCAAAAGCGAAAATCCACAGGGCTAAACAAGGTCTGCAAGGTACACAACAACACACCACACACAACAAAAACATTTATTTAACACACACCCAAAAAGAACAGAAATACCCCCAAAAATACACATTTTGCAATTCAATCCATTGCCATCCATTCTCTAAATGGTGTTTAAATTCAACAGAACACACAGAATCAGTTGTATCATGCACCTGTGACTACCTCTGAGCCTACTGGATGAAAGGCCTGTTGGCAGACTGGGCCACAAGCTTGCAGGCTTATGACAAAAGCACACTACCGGCCTTCAAAATGGCCACCAGCCACATGGCCAGGCCCACACAACTACAAGAAACTGAAGACAGACAATGCAGGCCTATTGCAAAAAGCACACAGCCTCTCTTCAAAATGGCCACCAGCCTCATGGCCAGGCCCACAACGACAAGAAGTTTAGGCCACAAAGGAATAACATGTAGGCCTACATGGCAAAAGCAGCACACTAATAACTCCAACCAGAAATGGCCACCAGCCACATGGACACTCACAAAATCACAAGCAACAAGCAGGAGGCCTGGAAAACAATGTATTGAGAAAAGGCCTATAATAGCCAGGCCAAGGATGCATGCTGCTAAACCCCACTGCTTAGCCTTTTAATGCAATAAAATGCAAAAGCGAAAATCCACAGGGCTAAACAAGGTCTGCAAGGTACACAACAACACACCACACACCACAAAAACATTTATTTAACACACACCCAAAAAGAACAGAAATACCCCCAAAAATACACATTTTGCAATTCAATCCATTGCCATCCATTCTCTAAATGGTGTTTAAATTCAACAGAACACACAGAAACAGTTTTATCATGCACCTCTGACTACCTCTGAGCCTACTGGATGAAAGGCCTGTTGGCAGACTGGGCCACAAGCTTGCAGGCTTATGGCAAAAGCACACTACCGGCCTTCAAAATGGCCACCAGCCACATGGCCAGGCCCACACAACTACAAGAAACTGAAGACATACAATGCAGGCCTATTGCAAAAAGCGCACGGCCTCTCTTCAAAATGGCCACCAGCCTCATGGCCAGGCCCACAACGACAAGAAGTCTAGGCCACAAAGGAATAACATATAGGCCTATATGGCAAAAGCAGCACAATAATAACTCCAACCAGAAATGGCCACCAGCCACATGGACACTCACAAAATCACAAGCAACAAGCAGGAGGCCTGGAAAACAATGTATTGAGAAAAGGCCTATAATAGCCAGGCCAAGGATGCATGCTGCTAAACCCCACTGCTTAGCCTTTTAATGCAATAAAATGCAAAAGCGAAAATCCACAGGGCTAAACAAGGTCCGCAAGGTACACAACAACACACCACACACAACAAAAACATTTATTTAACACACACCCAAAAAGAACAGAAATACCCCCAAAAATACACATTTTGCAATTCAATCCATTGCCATCCATTCTCTAAATCGTGTTTAAATTCAACAGAACACACAGAATTAGTTGTATCATGCACCTGTGACTACCTCTGAGCCTACTGGATGAAAGGCCTGTTGGCAGACTGGGCCACAAGCTTGCAGGCTTATGGCAAAAGCACACTACCGGCCTTCAAAATGGCCACCAGCCACATGGCCAGGCCCACACAACTACAAGAAACTGAAGACATACAATGCAGGCCTATTGCAAAAAGCGCACGGCCTCTCTTCAAAATGGCCACCAGCCTCATGGCCAGGCCCACAACGACAAGAAGTCTAGGCCACAAAGGAATAACATGTAGGCCTATATGGCAAAAGCAGCACAATAATAACTCCAACCAGAAATGGCCACCAGCCACATGGACACTCACAAAATCACAAGCAACAAGCAGGAGGCCTGGAAAACAATGTATTGAGAAAAGGCCTATAATAGCCAGGCCAAGGATGCATGCTGCTAAACCCCACTGCTTAGCCTTTTAATGCAATAAAATGCAAAAGCGAGAATCCACAGGGCTAAACAAGGTCCGCAAGGTACACAACAACACACCACACACAACAAAAACATTTATTTAACACACACCCAAAAAGAACAGAAATACCCCCAAAAATACACATTTTGCAATTCAATCCATTGCCATCCATTCTCTAAATCGTGTTTAAATTCAACAGAACACACAGAATCAGTTGTATCATGCACCTGTGACTACCTCTGAGCCTACTGGATGAAAGGCCTGTTGGCAGACTGGGCCACAAGCTTGCAGGCTTATGGCAAAAGCACACTACCGGCCTTCAAAATGGCCACCAGCCACATGGCCAGGCCCACACAACTACAAGAAACTGAAGACAGACAATGCAGGCCTATTGCAAAAAGCACACAGCCTCTCTTCAAAATGGCCACCAGCCTCATGGCCAGGCCCACAACGACAAGAAGTTTAGGCCACAAAGGAATAACATGTAGGCCTACATGGCAAAAGCAGAACACTAATAACTCCAACCAGAAATGGCCACCAGCCACATGGACACTCACAAAATCACAAGCAACAAGCAGGAGGCCTGGGAAACAATGTATTAAGAAAAGGCCTATAATAGCCAGGCCAAGGATGCATGCTGCTAAACCCCACTGCTTAGCCTTTTAATGCAATAAAATGCAAAAGCGAAAATCGACAGGGCTAAACAAGGTCTGCAAGGTACACAACAACACACCACACACCACAAAAACATTTATTAACACACACCCAAAAAGAACAGAAATACCCCCAAAAATACACATTTTGCAATTCAATCCATTGCCATCCATTCTCTAAATGGTGTTTAAATTCAACAGAACACAGAGAAACAGTTGTATCATGCACCTGTAACTACCTCTGAGCCTACTGGATGAAAGGCCTGTTGGCAGACTGGGCCACAAGCTTGCAGGCTTATGGCAAAAGCACACTACCGGCCTTCAAAATGGCCACCAGCCACATGGCCAGGCCCACACAACTACAAGAAACTGAAGACAGACAATGCAGGCCTATTGCAAAAAGCGCACGACCTCTCTTCAAAATGGCCACCAGCCTCATGGCCAGGCCCACAACGACAAGAAGTCTAGGCCACAAAGGAATAACATGTAGGCCTACATGGCAAAAGCAGCACAATAATAACTCCAACCAGAAATGGCCACCAGCCACATGGGCACTCACAAAATCACAATCAACAAGCAGGAGGCCTGGAAAAAAATGTATTGAGAAAAGGCCTATAATAGCCAGGCCATGGATGCATGCTGCTAAACCCCACTGCTTAGCCTTTTAATGCAATAAAATGCAAAAGCGAAAATCCACAGGGCTAAACAAGGTCTGCAAGGTACACAACAACACACCACACACTACAAAAGTATTTATTTAACACACACCCAAAAAGAACAGAAATGCCCCCAAAAATACACATTTTGCAATTCAATCCATTGCCATCCATGCCCTAAATGGTGTTTAAAGTCACCAGAACACACAGAAACAGTTGTATCATGCACCCATGACTACCTCTGAGCCTACCGGATGAAAGGCCTTTTGGCAGACTAGGCCACAAGCTTGCAGGCCTATGGCAAAAGCACACTACTGGCCTTCAAAATGGCCACTAGCCACATGGCCAGGCCCACACCACTACAAGAAACTGAAGACAGACAATGCAGGCCTATTGCAAAAAGCACACAGCCTCTCTTCAAAATGGCCACCAGCCTCATGGCCAGGCCCACAACGACAAGAAGTTTAGGCCACAAAGGAATAACATGTAGGCCTACATGGCAAAAGCAGCACACTAATAACTCCAACCAGAAATGGCCACCAGCCACATGGACACTCACAAAATCACAAGCAACAAGCAGGAGGCCTGGGAAACAATGTATTGAGAAAAGGCCTATAATAGCCAGGCCAAGGATGCATGCTGCTAAACCCCACTGCTTAGCCTTTTAATGCAATAAAATGCAAAAGCGAAAATCCACAGGGCTAAACAAGGTCTGCAAGGTACACAACAACACACCACACACCACAAAAACATTTATTTAACACACACCCAAAAAGAACAGAAATACCCCCCCAAAATACACATTTTGCAATTCAATCCATTGCCATCCATACTCTAAATGGCGTTTAAATTCAACAGAACACACAGAAACAGTTGTATCATGCACCCGTGACTACCTCTGAGCCTACTGGATGAAAGGCCTGTTGACAGACTAGGGCACAAGCTTGCAGGCCTATGGCAAAAGCACACTACCGGCCTTCAAAATGGCCACCAGCCACAGGGCCAGGCCCACACAACTACAAGAAACTGAAGACAGACAATGCAGGCCTATTGCAAAAAGCACACGGCCTCTCTTCAAAATGGCCACCAGCCTCATGGCCAGGCCCACAACAACAAGAAGTCTAGGCCACAAAGGAATAACATTTAGGCCTACATGGCAAAAGCAGCACACTAATAACTCCAACCAGAAATGGCCACCAGCCACATGGACACTCTCAAAATCACAAGCAACAAGCAGGAGGCCTGGGAAACAATGTACTGAGAAAAGGCCTATAATAGCCAGGCAAGGGATGCATACTGCTAAACGACACTGCTTTACCTTTTAATGCAATAAAATGCAAAAACAAACATCCACAGGGCTAAACAAGGTCTGCAAAGTACACAACAACACACCACACACAACAAAGGCATTTATTTAACACACACCCAAAAAGAACAGAAATACCCCCAAAAATACAAATGATGTTTGAAATAAATTCAACACACACCAAAGGAACAGTTGCTTCATCATGCACCCACCCATGACTAGCCCTGGGCCTACTGGCTACCCACAACAATTAAAACAATTACATAATGATAAGTACCAAAATTGTAGTTGCAGCAACTGCAATGCCCCACTCAAACAAACAACATCAACTTACTTGTAAAATATCAAATTCAAAGTCCTCAAATCCAATGATAATGATGCAGCAGACACAAAGAATGATCCTTCCGGCTCAAAATCCAAAGGCAGAATGAACAGGAGATGGCCAAAGCACTGGGAGGAGCCTGCTGGACAGGAACAGGGAGTTGGAGACTCTGTGGCACTTCCTCCCTCACCCCCCAATTTTTTTTTTTTAAAAGGACTCCTTGCACAAAAAAGGACAGCCAAATGTCAATCTGAGGAGTTTTTTTATCCAAATCATCATTTACAGAAGGTTTTATACTGCTCGAGAAATTATTCTTCTCCAGATTGAAAATTTTGCATGTTCAGGATCGCGAGCTTCACCACACTTTCGCCGAATGTCGGATGCCGCGCCCAAATGATGTGTTCACGATCACATGCTCACTCTCGCGGTGGTGAATGACGTGTTCGTGATTGCAGACATCTCGCGGTGTCCGATGGCACTGCGAGTGACGTGTTCGCGATCGCAAACTCTCGAGGGAAAGCGCGACCGGCTACCAACATCTCGTGGCGCATGCAAATGGATTGGAAAACTCGTCGGCGAACGCAGGGAACCCGGTAAGTCGACCGCGCGCACGCAAGAATGCATTTTTAAAGCACGAACATGAAAAAAATCACCGTTATACCGCGGATCGTGGAAATTTCGACTTCTCCGCGGAATGCGAAAATGTCCAAATTTTGCAAATTCCGCGAGCGGAACAGAATTTGACGCCCACCCTTAATTTGTGGCCCTGTGCTCGGCGGCCAGCTAGTGAAACCTACCAAACCCACACATTTCTGAAAACTAGACACCCGGGGGATTCCAGGGAGGTATGGCTTGCATGGATCCCCCAACGTTTTCTTACCCATAATCCCCTGCAAACCTCAAATTTAGCTGAAAAAATCTCTTTTTTGACACATTTTTGTGTGGGAAAGTTGTGGCATCACGGGCTGACACAAATTTCCTACCACCCAGCGTTCCCTCAGGTCTCCCAATAAAAATGGTGCCTCACTCGTGTAGGAGGCCCAATTGCCCGCAACAGGCAAGGGCCCAAAACGTATTGAGGCGACATCAAAATTGCCTATCACAAAACGACCTGGTTTTGCAAGGGGGGTCACCTGGGTTTTTGGCCTCGTGCTCAGCGGCCAGCTAGGGAAACCTACCGAACCCACATATTTCTGTAAACTAGACACCCGGGGGATTCCAGGGAGGTATGGCTTGTAAGGATCCCCCAATGTTTTCTTACCCAGAATCCCCTGTCGCCTCAATACGTTTTGGGCCCTTGCTTGTCACGGGTACTTGGGCCTCCTACACGAGTGAGGCACCATTTTTATCGGGGACCCGGGGGAACGCTGGGTGGTAGGAAATTTTTGTCAGCCCGGGGATGTCACAACTTTCCCACACAAAAATGTGTGAAAAAAGTGATTTTTTAGCTAAATTTGAGGCTTGCAGGGGATTCTGGGTAAGAAAACATTGGGGGATCCACGCAAGCCATACCTTCCTGGAATCCCCCAGTTGTCTAGTTTTCAGAAATGTGTTGGTTTGGTAGGTTTTTCTAGATGGCCGCTGAGCACGGGCCAAAAACCCAGGTGACCCCCCTTGCAAAACCAGGTCGTTTTGTGATAGGCAATTGTGATGTTGCCTCAATAAGTTTTGGGCCCTTGCCTGTCACGGGTACTTGGGCCTCCTACACGAGTGAGGCACTATTTTTATCGGGAGACCCGGAGGAACGCTGGGTGGTAGGAAATTTGTGTCAGCCTGAGGATGTCACAACTTTCCCACACAAAAATGTGTGAAAAAGTGATTTTTTCAGCTAAATTTGAGGTTTGCAGGGGATTCTGGGTAAGAAAACATTGGGGGAGCCACGCAAGCCATACCTTCCTGTAATCCCCCGGTTGTCTAGTTTTCAGAAATGTGTTGGTTTGGTAGGTTTTCCTAGATGGCCGCTGAGCACGGGGCCAAAAACCCAGGTGACCCCCCTTGCAAAACCAGGTCATTTTGTGATAGGCAATTGTGATGTTGCCTCAATACGTTTTGGGCACTTGCCTGTCACGGGTACTGTGGCCTCCAACTTGAGTGACGCACCATTTTTATCAGGAGACCCGGGGGAACGCTGTGTGGTAGGAAATTTGTGTCAGCCCGGTGATGCCATAACTTTCCCACACAAAAATGTGTGAAAAAAGTGATTTTTTTCAGCTAAATTTGAGGTTTGCAGGGGATTCTGGGTTGGAAAACGTTGGGGGATTCTCACAAGCCATACCTCCTTGGAATCCTCAGGGTGTCTAGTTTTCAGAAATGTGTGGGTTAGGTACGTTTCCCTAGATGGCCACCGAGCCCAGGGCCAAAAACCCAGGTGACCCCCAGTGCAAAACCAGGTTGGTTTATGAGAGGCAATTTTGATGTTGCCTCAATGCGTTTTGGGTAAGCCTGGGCAAAGCACTACGCTACGCTTGCATAGTTTGTGAAGTTTGCGCTACTTTGCACTACGCGAATTGCACGTAACACAGTGCAGCGGTCATTTTTTGCTTGCTCGCCGTCCCCCACGTCAAGTTGGCGACCGCGAGCAAGCAAAATGACATCCCGGTGAGACTTTTTCCCCATTCGCGATCAGCAACATCAAGTTGCCGATCGCGAGCATGGAAAATAAACCTCCAGGCAAGCTTCCCAATGCGGGAAGGTCAGGTTTCTCATTGCGAGTGGTCGCGTTTGCTCGCGACCGCTCGCGATGGGAAACTACCAGTCCGCGTTGAGAAAGCTGCCGCTTTGAGTAGAAATCTACTCGAGCGGTAGAAAACTACCGCTTGCACTGTGCAAGATGCAGTTTGCACTGATTGCACAGTGCGGACAAGCACCCGGCACTGTGCAATCAGTGTGAACGGCATCTTGCAGAGGGCACTACGCAGTTTGCGAAGCTACGCGTAGCTCGTGTAGTGCAAAGTGCATTTCGCGTAGCTACGCGTAGCGCTACTTCGCAAACTACGCCCATGATTAGTTTTGCACCCTTGCCTGTTGCGGTTACTTGGGCCTCCTACACGAGTGAGGCACCATTTTTATCAGGAGACCCGGGGGAATGCTGGGTGGTAGGAAATTTGTGTCAGCCCAGTGATGCCACAACTTTACCACACAAAAATGTGTCAAAAAAGTGATTTTTTCAGCTAAATTTGAGGTTTGTAGGGGATTCTGGTTAGGAAAACTTTGGGGGATCCACACAAGCCATACCTCCCTAGAATCCCCGGGGTGTTTAGTTTTAAAAAATGTATAGGTTTGCTAGGTTTCCCTAGGTGCCGGCAGAGCTAGGGTTCAAAAACTACAGGTAGGCACTTTGCAAAAGAAGGGTCATTTTTCACTGTGAAAATGTGGTATGTCCACCTTGCGTTTTGGGCCGTTTCCTGTCGCGGGCACTAGGCCTACCCACACAAGTGAGGTACCATTTTTCTCGGAAGACTTTGGGGAACACGGGGTGGGTGGAATTTTGTGGATCTACACAGATTTCAGAACTTTCCACCACAGAAATGTGAGGAAAATTTGTTTTTTTGGACAATTTTTTGATTCTGTGTAACAGAACCTGGTGAGAGCCAGTCAAGTCACCCCATCCTGGATTTCCCTGATTGTCTAGCTTTCAGAAATTTATAGGTTTGCTAGGTTTTCCTAGGTGCCGGCAGAGCTAGGGTTAAAAAACTACAGCTAGGCACTTTGCCAAAAAAGGGTCATTTTTCACTGTGAAATTGTGGTGTGTCCACGTTGCGTTTTGCACCGTTTCCTGTCGCGGACACTAGGCCTACCCACACAAGTGAGGTACAATTTTTCTCTGAAGACTTTGTGGAACGCGGGGTGGGTGGAAATTTGTGGATCCAAACTGATTCGAGACCTTTCCACCACAGAAATGTGAGGAAAATGTGTTTTTTTGACAGTTTTTTAGGTTTGCAAGGGATTCTGGGTAACAGAACTGGTGAGAACCAGTCAAGTCACCCCATCCTGGATTCCCCTGGGTGTCTAGTTTTAAAAAATGTATACGTTTTCTAGGTTTCCCTAGGTGCCGGCAGAGCTAGGGTTAAAAAACTACAGCTAGGCCAAAAAAGGGTAATTTTTCACTGTGAAATTGTGGTGTGTCCACGTTGCGTTTTGCGCCATTTCCTGTTGCGGGCACTAGGCTTACCCACACAAGTGAGGTACCATTTTTCTCGGGAGACTTAGGGTAATTCAGATTTGTAAAGCAATTGTTATTACCTTTTGACTTTCGATGCATTTCTCCCTTCCAAATGAAAGACAATGTGTAAAAAAGAAGTCCTTTTGTGCAAATATCTACTGCTTCCAAACTCTATATTTTGTTCCCATTTCAGAAATACATAGGTGCCTTTCATACCAATTTTTCCATGTATACATTTTCCCAGAATAATTGCTATATACCTGGTACAGAATAAAAAACCATTGCAAGTCGCTGCTCAGTTTTTGGCTCTGGGTTCGTCGGGTTCTTGGTGAACCTACAAGTACTATATATCCCCACAACCATTAAGGCCCAGTGGATGTAACGGTAAGTTGCTTTCAAAGAGGTGTCATAATTAGAAGAAGTTACAAGTGAAAACATTTACACAAAAGGCTGTTTTTTTCAACTATTTTTCAATTTTTCCTATATTTAACTGTTAGCTTCTATAAAGAAACCTTGAAGGATCTACACAAATGACACCTTGCTGAATTTTGTCTACTTTTCAAAAATATATCGCTTTCCAGGATCCATTATTGCTTTCATACCCATTTCTACCATTAATGGGAAGGAGGCTGAAAGCACAAAAAATAGCAATAATAGGCTATGTCCCAGAAAAATGCCAAAACCGTGTAAAAAAAGTTTGGTTTTCTGACATAAGTCTGTCATTCCCTAAAAGCTGGAAAAAATGTGATTTCAGCCCCAAAAAACCTTTTTTGATACCATTTGCAGGGAAAAACCCAGACGCTTTCATTTGCAGCACCTTTTCACATTTTTTCCCCAATAAAACAAAATGTAGCTGTATTTTGGATAATTTCTGGGTCCCCTCCAGAAGAATCCACAAACCCTGGGTACCTTTAGAATTCCCAGGATGTTGGAAGAAAAGTACGCACACTTGGCGCGGATACCTTATGTGGTCAAAAAGTTATATGTTTATATATATATATATATATATATATATATATATATATACATATATATATTACCTACTGGCGGTCGCCAGTAGGTAGTTATAGTTAGGACCACGTTTCCATAGGAAATCCGCAACATTCTATTTTGAATAACTTTGGCGCCGGTTGACGAATCCTCGTGAATTTTTCAGAATAGGTGGGGCGCTACGCTCCGCTCCTTCCCTGAAAGTCTCGGGGGGATTCGTCAAGCGGGGGCTGAGATAAAAGGGGGTCCCAAAACGCGTTTTTCCCATGCATTTTTCCATAGGACCTTTAGACACAGCTACAGCCCGAACGGCTGAACAGAATTACTAGAAATTTGGCAGAGAGGTAGTCCTCAGGTCAAGGAAGTGCCTTTTGTAGGTTTGGTGTAAATCTGTTCAGTAGATTATGAGAAAATAGCCTTTAAATCAATATATATATCTGTAAGCGCGCTCCGTGCGCGCTGGGTGCGCGCTCCGTGCGCGCTGGGTGCGCGCACCTCGCCGTGCGCGAGCGCAATTCTGATTGGTTGTTAGATCTTAGTAAACATTCGAATCGGTGGAAATCAGGAAGCGGCGGCCGCCATTTTGTCTATCGCATAAATAGGGGGTGATAAACAAAGGGGGAGAACTTGAAAAGGGGGCAGAGTGGGTAGAAATTGACTCAGTAGGCATTGTAAGGGGGTCAAAGTAGGACCTTGTAGGGCAAAAAAAAAGATTTATATTTTGTTAAAAAATATCGCCGAGTGCGCGCACCCAGCGCGCACCCGGAAAAAAACTTTATTAAACAAATTTAAAAAAAATCGCATTTAAGTGTTTAGATATAAGGTGGCTCTAAAAAGAGCCCTTGTGTTTATTGTTTGTTTTTTGGTACCTACAAGTAAGTACCGATGCAGAGTCTAAGGTTCAAGAGGAAGACTCTGTTGCCTTCATCAGTGAAGTGCACACCATCTCCTCTATAAATGTCTTGCATGTCGTAACGCAAGTTGTTGTGGTAAATGGAACCCATACCATAGTCTCTGAGGAAAGCAGAAATAGATTTGTTGACGTGCTTCCTTGCTTTGTCAATCTGCGGACAAAATTGGTTGGACCAGTTCCACTTTTGCCTTTGGCATATATTAGAATATACAAAGGCAGTTTGTGGAAAAAGCGACATCAATTGCACAAAGGTGTCCTTAATAAGCATTTCCAGACCTACCCCAGTTAAAGTGCCTAGATCATTACCACCACAGTGCACAATAATAAGGTTAGGCTGTGGGAGATGTAGAAAGGTTTTCACCAAAGGCATTAATTGGTGCCACTTTAACCCTCTCTGACCAATCCATTTGATGTCTACATTTGGCAAAGCAAGGTCTCTCACCATACCTCTTTTCTCTGCAAATTTTTCACTCCAGAAGACATAGCTGTGTCCTACAATCCACACTGTGAACATCTTCAAAGGAGATCTGGATGCACTCAGGAGGTGTAATTCAGTAGAATGGGAAAAAGAAATGAATGACAGTTTGGAAATGGAGGCATACATATTTTTTTATTAAAAAAAAGAACTGATTGGCTGTTTCATACCATTCTACACTAAAAACTAGGCTGTATGTGTAAATTTATAGAAGCATGTTTTGTATTGGTACAGAAAAATGTGTTACCAAAGAACAGTACTATGGATTTGCTGTAAGGTTTGAAAAGTCAAGCACTCTTGCTCTGTGGAATTGAAACATTGTTTGGCGAACTTCTGACCTAACTCCACACAGCAGTGTTCCATGAGCTGTTGCTATGGTAGCAGGCAGAAGTCAAGTTGGGGGAAGGGTACTAGGCAGAAGTCAAGTTGGGGGAAGGGTACTTTTGGAAAAGGGTTGGTTTTCAACCAATAGAAATGTGTGATTACATTTGAAAAAAAGGGGGAAGCACTGAGATTTGAAACTTACATGTATATGTGTGGAAAAATAGAGGGAAACTTTGCCATTATCTGGTTCTGCTGAGAGGAGAGAGGTATAGAGAACAGAGATCCTGGCTCTGATAATCTGCTGTTTGAGTGCCACATTTCTATCACAGCTAACTAATTTTAAAGGTGAGGTTAGAGTTTGAGAGGAGATGTATATGGTAAATTAAGAAATGAATAATAGAAATGTAATTCTTTTTGTTGAAGTTGTGTTTATTATTTTCTGTTTTGGGAGAAATTTAAATGTGAGGAACATGTAAAATAATATGGACTATGTTTTCACGATAAATTAAGGTGTATTGGTATAAAAAAAGAATAGTTTAAGGGTTTGAGGTTGGACTCAGTAATGCAAATACATTCAGCATCACTAAGGCTGGTTGCCCTTGGTGGAATGTAGGCAGTCACCCAGGTTACACATGTTGGGAAATATAGGCAGAGATTTATTGTGTACAACTCTGGTAATTTTATATTTGCATTAGTAGGAAAAAGGGGGAGCGATTTTTTGGTGCAGAAGCAGACTCTTAGCACACACCCAGCTCCATTCCATGTATAATCATGCACAGTATTTACAAGCGAGTGGGGTTTGAGGTTTCAGTCTGTAATGCAAATACATTCAGCATCACTAAGGCTGGTTGCCCTTGCTGGAGTGTAGGCAGTCACCCAGGATACACATGGTGGTGGTCTGAAAAAGCAGTCTGGACATGGGCTTTTTAAAAAATCTGAAAAGTGGATTCATAATGTGTCAGTCTGTAAAAGTGATTATTACTTGTCAAAAAAAAAGAGCAGTAAGTGTGCTTTCAAATTGGCAAAGAAATTTCGTTTTGTGACTAATGTGAAAACATGACTCTGTGTGCAAATAGGAATTACAGGCAGAGATTTATTGCGTTTTGCTCTGGTGATTTCACAGTTGCATTAGTAGGAAAAAGGGGGAGCCATTTTTTGGTGCAGACGCAGATTCTTAGCACACACCCAGCTCCTTTCCATGTATAATCATGCACAGTATTCACAAGCGAGTGGGGTTTGAGGTTTCAGTCTGTAATGCAAATACATTCAGCATCACTAAGGCTGGTTGCCCTTGCTGGAGTGTAGGCAGTCACCCAGGATACACATGGTGGTGGTCTGAAAAAGCAGTCTGGACATGGGCTTTTTAAAAAATCTGAAAAGTGGATTCATAATGTGTCAGTCTGTAAAAGTGATTATCACTTGTCAAAAAAAAGAGCAGTAAGTGTGCTTTCAAATTGGCAAAGAAATTTCGTTTTGTGACTAATGTGAAAACATGACTCTGTGTGCAAATAGGAATTACAGACAGAGATTTATTGCGTTTTGCTCTGGTGATTTCACAGTTGCATTAGTAGGAAAAAGGGGGAGCGATTTTTTGGTGCAGAAGCAGACTCTTAGCACACACCCAGCTCCTTTCCATGTATAATCATGCACAGTATTTACAAGCGAGTGGGGTTTGAGGTTTCAGTCTGTAATGCAAATACATTCAGCATCACTAAGGCTGGTTGCCCTTGCTGGAGTGTAGGCAGTCACCCAGGATACACATGGTGGTGGTCTGAAAAAGCAGTCTGGACATGGGCTTTTTAAAAAATCTGAAAAGTGGATTCATAATGTGTCAGTCTGTAAAAGTGATTATCACTTGCCAAAAAAAAGAGTAGTAAGTGTGCTTTCAAATTGGCAAAGAAATTTCGTTTTGTGACTAATGTGAAAACATGACTTTGTGTGCAAAGAGGAATTATAGGCAGAGATTTATTGCGTATTGCTCTGGTGATTTCACAGTTGCATTAGAAGGAAAGGGGGAGCCATTTTTTGGTGCAGAAGCAGACTCATAGCACACACACAGCTCCTTTCCATGTATAATCATGCACAGTATTTACAAGCGAGTGGGGTTTGAGGTTTCAGTCTGTAATGCAAATACATTCAGCATCACTAAGGCTGGTTGCCCTTGCTGGAGTGTAGGCAGTCACCCAGGATAGACATGGTGGTGGTCTGAAAAAGCAGTCTGGACATGGGCTTTTTAAAAAATCTGAAAAGTGGATTCATAATGTGTCAGTCTGTAAAAGTGATTATCACTTGTCAAAAAAAAGAGCAGTAAGTGTGCTTTCAAATTGGCAAAGAAATTTCGTTTTGTGACTAATGTGAAAACATGACTCTGTGTGCAAATAGGAATTACAGACAGAGATTTATTGCGTTTTGCTCTGGTGATTTCACAGTTGCATTAGTAGGAAAAAGGGGGAGCGATTTTTTGGTGCAGAAGCAGACTCTTAGCACACACCCAGCTCCTTTCCATGTATAATCATGCACAGTATTTACAAGCGAGTGGGGTTTGAGGTTTCAGTCTGTAATGCAAATACATTCAGCATCACTAAGGCTGGTTGCCCTTGCTGGAGTGTAGGCAGTCACCCAGGATACACATGGTGGTGGTCTGAAAAAGCAGTCTGGACATGGGCTTTTTAAAAAATCTGAAAAGTGGATTCATAATGTGTCAGTCTGTAAAAGTGATTATCACTTGTCAAAAAAAAGAGTAGTAAGTGTGCTTTCAAATTGGCAAAGAAATTTCGTTTTGGGACTAATGTGAAAACATGACTCTGTGCAAAGAGGAATTATAGGCAGAGATTTATTGCGTTTTTATCTGGTGATTTCACAGTTGCATTAGATGGAAAGGGGGAGCGATTTTTTGGGGGAAGAAGCAGACTCTTAGCACACACCCATGTGCTTGCCATGTATAATCATGCACAGTATTTACAAGCGAGTGGGGTTTCCAGGTTTCAGTCTGTAATGCAAATACATTCAGCATCACTAAGGCTGGTTGCCCTTGCTGGAGTGTAGGCAGCCACCCAGGTTACACATGGTGGTAGTCTGAAAAAGAAGTTTGGACATGTGCATTTAAGAAAATCAAAAAAGTGGTTTCATAATGTGTCAGTCTGTAAAAGTGATTATCACTTGCCAAAAAAAAAGAGCAGTAAGTGTGCTTTCAAATTGGCAAAGAATCTACTTCTCTACAATCACATTTTCAGTTTTTAATTGTAGTCTCTCAAAAAAAAAAAAATTTTAAAAAACCTTGGGTGCGCGCAGGGTGCGCGCACCTCAAAAAAATTTCAAAAAAAATATCTAAAAAAAAAATTTTTTGGGTTTAGTTTATAAGTGGCTCTTAAAAGAGCCCTTGAGTTAATGGAGGGAAACAGGAAGAGAAAAATGCAAAAAAAGAAAAAACATCTATGGCCTAGTGCACGGATGCGCATCAAATTTTCTCTGAAGGAGATCAAGACTGGTCTCCCCCACAGAAATAAGAGAACCGCAATCAGTGCACCGTGTAGACAACCTCGCCAAACAAGGTGGACCAACAAGAGGTATAGAAACAGGTGAAGGCACCATCGCAGCTGAAGTGCTCCCCTGAGCTGCCGAAGATGTGCTCGGCTGAGCTGCTGCTGATGTCGTCGGCTGAGCAGGTGGAGGGTTTTCTCCAGAAGCTCGACGAAAAGTTACTGGATGCATTTTGTAAACATGTCTCAACATAGTGTGAATGCTAAAAGAATATTTCTTGTTAGGATTCCCACGAGATAAGACTTTTTTACAAAGTAGACATGTAACTTTCGGTGCATTTACCTTTTTCTGACCTTCTGGAAAAGAGAAAAACTGCCATATAAAGCTGTCTTTCTGCTTCCTGTTCCTCTGCCTCTCAAGAGTGTCCTGGTCACTGTCTGAAGTAGGTTGCTGTTCAGCCATTGTCTCTCAACAACAGAATAGCTCCTTCTCCAAAGGAATCAGAACTAATAATGAGGGGAGTAGGTGTGGTTTGGGAAGAATCTGGAACAGAAAGTACTTCAAACCAATCAAAAGTGATGATTCTTGATCACATGACTTGCCATGAGGGGATTGGGTGTGGTATTGAAACAATTAGAAACTGAAAGTAATGATAACCAATAAGAAATATTGTTTTATTATGTATAAACCCGAGGTGCGCGCACTGCGCAAGCTCCGAGCGCGCACCCCGTGATGACGTATGCACGAACGCGTAAGCGCGCAGGTGCATACGTCATATGCGCGTACCTAGCGCGCATACGTTGAACACGCGTATACGCGACCGTTATTGCGCATAATTTTAGCGTATGCGGAAGTAAACCGCGTCGAGCGCGTAGGACGCATGCACGCATGCGTACGTACTGGGTGCGCGCTCCCAGCGCGCACCATGAAGTATATTTGCGTACGTAAATAACGTACGCCGGAATTCATAAAAAACTTACGAAATAGTACTAGGAGCGCGCTCAGAGCGCGCACCCCAAGAATTTATATAAAAAAATAAAAAAAAAGTGGACATAAAATAATTTAAAAAAAAAAAAAAAAGAATATCCTAATTGAATTTAAAAAAAAAAAAATTAAAAAAAAAAGATACAGATAATATATAAATATAGTAATTTTATTTTAATAAAAAAAATATCTTTAATTAAAAATACATAACTTAGCATATGAAAAACCGTACAAATTCACTGAAAAAACCAAAGGTTTCAAAAACGTTATAGTTAGGAATTAGCATTTAAAAAACCTTGCAAATTCACTGAAAAAACCATAGGTTTCACACACGTTATAGTTAGGAATTAGCATTTAAAAAACCTTGCAAATTCAATGAAAAAACCAAAGGTTTCACACATGTTATAGTTAGCTGGACATTTCACTCGTAAAAAACCAATGAAATTCCCCCGTTATAGTTAGTTCAGCTAACTATAACTCGCGCGCCCGCAATGCACTGCTGATGACGTCACATATTACATCACTCATGACATGGTCAGTGACATCACTCATGACATCACTGATGACATCTCAAATGACATCACTGATGACATCACTGATGACATCATCCTTGTGATAGAGTGGCAGACCACCTCTTCCCCTAATATAACCTTTGATACACACATTCAAAAATAGAAATTAAAATTTTAAAAACAATGGACATACCAATACCAGTTACAACAACCTATACAGTAATTCTAAGATCCACATACACATCCACTCATTCACCAACAGTCCTATACAGTCACTCATACATGTACTCACTCATCATATGTACTCATACACCTATACATCCTGTTACACAATGCCACTCATCCATAGAGGTACTCACACACATAGTCACTCATGCTAATAAAGAATCAAACATCCATTTACTTGCATATACAGTTATACACACACCACCACACTTACTTCTACGGAAACTTACACATACTTAGTCTTTTAAACAATCACTTATAGAAACACATACTTATTCATACAGGAACACTTTCAATCTCTCACTCTCACATATACTCGCTTATATACACCAATAGTCACATATACTAGTTTAAAGCATATGTAGTTACTCATAAAGACACTATTGAGACAGTCATTCACCCACTAACACACCCATACACTCACTCATCCACCCATAGAGTCCTGCACACATGCTGTCTTCAACACATACAAAGAGTGAGTCACTCATTCATGCACCTATGCACTACGTAATACCCCCACCGAACCATGCAGACACTCAGACTGATACTCATAAAACCAACTAATAACCAATATACACACCCATGTAGCTACTCACCAACCCATGCAGCCACTTATACACAAAGTGAGAGACTGATACAGATATTTACATATTTAAACATTACTCACTAAGCCATGTATTCACTATGATACACTTAATCAGTCAGTTACACAATCAATTTTTCAAAAACAAATCATCCATTTAGACACTTATATACCCATTTATTCTTCCATTGACCTTGAGGTATACATATATAAAACATATTTTATTTTCAGAAACACACACATTCACTGGATGATGACATCAGTGATGTCATCAGTGATGTCATTTGAGATGTCATCAGTGATGTCATGAGTGATGTCGCTGACCATGTCATGAGTGATGTAATATGTGACGTCATCAGCAGTGCATTGCGGGCGCGCGAGTTATAGTTAGCTGAACTAACTATAACGGGGGAATTTCATTGGTTTTTTACGAGTGAAATGTCCAGCTAACTATAACATGTGTGAAACCTTTGGTTTTTTCATTGAATATATATATATATATATATATATTCAATTGTTAATCCTCTTGAATATGCTTTCAGGAATTATTTATTTATTACATTTCATGTACTTAATTTTACAAACTGACAAATTTATTAACCAATCCGTCCAGCACACATCTTTGGCTTTACATGTATTTGCATAGTGAGACATTCAATAGACTGTTATTTATCCACACCAGTGTTTTATACTGCATGCACTCATCTATTCAATTATCGACTCATGAATTCAATTATACATTCACTCAATCAGTTCTACATTCAGTCAACTTTGCCCTTGACCATAGTAAATACCTTATGTAGGCATATCTTCATTAATTCACTAATGTATTTTTAATAATTTGCTCTTCAAGGTTCTCCTGTAAAGAGTATCCTGTTATCAAGTTTGCAGATATAGCGAGGTGAAGCCTTTCTTCTGCTTCACAATATTTTAAACTAACTTATGAGTTCAGCAAACAGGCTCAGTCTTTAGGATAATTTAAAAATCATAACTACAATTTTAGATTTGAATTTTCTCTTGTAATTTGTGGCCAGTAAATGTATTGCTAAGAAAATACAGCAAGCACTGTGTGAGGGTGTCTGCCAACTGTGAACATGCACAGTTCAAGAAAGGCTAGGCAAATAGTTTGTTTTCTTTCGCCAACACTGTGAATTTCTGACATGTTTTGATTCAGGGACATTTATATCTTGACTGACAAATAACTTGGTAATTTGCCATCAGGCCGTTTCAGCAAAGCTTCCGATTAAATCTTCAGTAGCAAGAAAAATTGGGCTTTGCATATAAATGACCTGAGATTTGAACTTATGCAAAGATTCCTGTAATACATTTCTTTGACAGGGAGAGGAAAGTGTTTGCTCTCCTGCGGCTGTCAAGTCGCTCTAATCTGATTCCCCAGCCTTCTCGCTCCATGAAATGCACAATCACTAAAAGTGTTGCCAAGAAACGTCACAATATCTATAAACCTGCCCGCTGGTTCTCAGGGTTGACCTCCTTACTGATAAGGAAGAAAGAAATGATAGTGTTTCAGAAGCGCACACTCCTACGCTTTCTCCACCAGTAGCCCAGCCAGTGTGTCAAGTAAGGAAATTGCGCCCGCCCCCCCTGCCGGGCTGCTGTTTCACATAAAATACAGAAATAATCAGGATTCAGTGGCCCCCTCGGGTCTCTGGGCCCCTGTGCCACTGCACCTGCTGCACTGATGGAAGCAACATCCATGTTCTGTACCTGTGTGCAACTGTATAATACCTATTTTAGCGCCTAACCAGCGTTACTATGCACTGTATAAAGGCCCATACCATACCATTTAAATTACAGCATGACTGCTGTGCTGAAAACTGGAGCACAACCCCCAGCACAGTCCACTTAATCCTGATTAAAATACAATAGGGCACATATGTTTAAGTAGCACGCCTTTTACTGCCAATAAGGAATGGAAGCAATTTGAGAACTCCACCCAATTAAATATTTAGAAAAAAACGTGTATTTACATTTGGAAATAACTGAAGAGCAGTGACTTACCTCAAGGAACGATTTGGAAGAAAGTGACATAAAATTAAAATTAAGAGGCTTCCGGCCTAATTACAAGTATAGGTGCTATTTATCGCACTTGGTAAATAACGTTACTCCCAGGTCCCTCCAGTCCTTGCCCTATTCCTTACTTATGGAGATGACCATCTCCCTGACAAGAAAAAAGAACAGGGAAATACTGGGACCCCTAACCCCACCCCCTCCCACTGTGAGTACATAACCAGTACCTACCCAGCATTCCGCCTGTTCTTTTTTCTGTCTGCTGACAGAATGGAACAAGGTTGCTGGTGCAGCTCCTGCTGCATTCTTCTGCGGGTTCTTGTCGGGCTGTTGGGCTGTCCTCAATGTGCTGCGTGGTGCCTCCTGGCCTGTTGGGCTTTGCGGGAGGCACAAATGTTGCCAACCAGCCCTTTGGGGCTGGTGCGTCAGCCAACCGATCTGTTCCAGGTTGCAGAGCGCGTCTTGCTAGTGGCTGGGCCGGAATGGAAGACGCGCTGGAAACTGGATGGCGCCTCGGTACTGACCTGGTGGTTCCCCTGGAGTGCCTGGCACGCAGTTGTGGCAGTTTGACTTTGGACCAGTGCTTGATTGTTGGAGTGGGCCTGGGCTGGCTGGTGGGGGCAGATAATGAGGTGTGGAGTCTGCCTGCCCCGGGGGTGAGTACCGCATAGTGATTTTCCTCACCTCTTTCATTGCCTTTCTAAGTGCCTGGCTCATTTCTTGGGTTTTTGGGGGCCCTGCTGTTGATGTGTCTGCTTGGGTCTGGTTTCTGCCCAGTCACTCTTCCGGTTTCTGCCCCCTCGGTGAGTTGTGCACCTGTGCGCCCTCCAGCCTTGTACTTCCTTGGGTTATGGTGTCTGCACGGGTCTTCCAATCAGGCGGTGGGGCCTTGGCTCTGTCTCTGTTTGTCATGGCCTTGCTGTGCCTTTGTTTAGCCCCTCGTTGGCCTGTGCCAGTTGGGTTGGTGGTGCCTTCTCTAACCTTGTCTCCTGGGTGTGGCCTTTCTGGGGGAGGCTTGCCTTAGGATGGCATCTGGCTTGGGCCATTGGAGCCTTGGGGTTCGCCTTATGGGTGTCTGCCGGTGGTCCTTTTTGGCTTTCCTTTCTCAGGTCCCATTGTGCCTTGCTTGGGTTTGAGTCTTTTGGGCCCCTGGTGGTCAGAGGTTCTGTGCTTGGCATGGCTGGGGGCCAGGCCGCCTCCTTACCCTTTCCCCTGGTCTTTATTCTGCATCTGCTGTCCCCTGGGGCAAGATGGGCTGTGGCATTGGTGTGCCGATGCTAGCCGTATGGGTTCTGCCCTGGCTTCCTGTCGCTTTTTGTTCCCTTGGTGGCCTGGTTGTGACTGGTGCCTGCGTCTTTCTCTCTGCCCTCGGTGGTTGGGGATTTCGGGGTTGCAGCTGTTTACCCTGTGCCCCACCTTCCGGGCCTGTGGGGATGCTGTGTTGGTGTCTTCTGGTCTTGCTGGCATATCTGTTGTTCAGTCAGTTGGCTTCTTGGGGGCCTGTGGGGGCGTCTGCAGGGTTGGGCAGTGGGCCGCCCTGTTTGTCTCTCCTGTTCTTGTGGCCCATCCGCGGATAGTTTTGGCACTCATTTGGAGTGGTTCCTTGGTATTGTCCTTTGTCCTCCGGGCCATTTGGTTGGCTGTTTGGGGGGTTGGGGGGTTTTCCTCCCTTTCGGGTTCCTGAGTTCCTCTTCGGTGGCCGGGCGCTTGGTCTTTTCCGGTCCTGTCTTTTCGGTCAACCCCCGGGTTTGTGGTTGTGGGTGTCATCCTTGGTGTGCGTTGTTTGGGGTGGGGTCTTCCCTGTTGGCCCTGTTTGGTTTTTGGGTTTCTTTGGTCTCCGGGGCATTGGGTGTTTGCTTCGCCCCTCTTTTGGTGCTGTGCCTTAGTCTGGTTCGGGTTCTGCAAGTGTCCGTCCCTTGCTTTTCCTTGGGCGGGGTCCTGTTGTTTGCCTCAGTCTTGGTGGGGGGTTGTGCCTTCTGGGATTCTGGCCTTTGGTTCTCCCCCTGCCATTTCCTGTCCTGGTAGGGTCTGAGTTTCTCTGCCTGGTCTTTCTGGTTGGTCTTCGTGCAGCTGGTGTTCTGGTGCTCATCAGACCTGCTTCCTTCTGGACGCAGCCATGCCTTTGTTGGACAGAGTTCAGTGTTTGTGCCCCGGTGTCCCGTGCATTTTCTGTGAGTGCTTCGGTCCTGGCCTGTTGACCTGTCCTGTGCCCCAGCTCCTTCTCCTGGTTTGGGTGTTTTAGGCAGTTGTCCTGTGTCGATGCTGGTGGTTAGTGCTGGACGTTCCTGCCCTGGGGCCTGGTCCTCCTCGGCGGGTTTTTCAGGGGTGGTGTCCTCCAGGCTCTCTGGTGGCCGGGTCTGGCAGGCTGGGTGGGGAGGCTTGCATCTTGGCCGATGCTCCCTCCCTTCCTGGTTTGGTTTGTGTGGGCCTTCCCTTGGTTGGTCCTCTGTGTCTGTGCCATGGCCCTGTTGGCTGGCCCTGCCCTTTTGATCTAGGCTGGTCTGCTGGGGGCCTACCCAGTGGTGTGGTTGGTTCTGTTGTTGGCCATGTCGCCCTTTGCCTCATGGTTTGGGCCGGGACTGTTGGGTCATTCCTTGCTTCCCCTCATCTCTCTTGTGGGGTTTGTTGTGGGTCTTTTCGGCAGTGTAGGGCTTTCTTTCTGTTGGCTGCTTGGGGACGCGCCTGTCAGTTCTGCTGCCGGGTCTGTGGGGCTGCTTGGTGGTCCTGGCCTTGGTGGCCTTCTAGCCCGGTGAGCGTGCTCCAGCGCGGCGTGCAAAATCCCTCTCTACCGTCACGGACCAAAAGATCTCACATACACACACTATCCATACATTCGCTGGTGGGGCCCATAACACCAACATTCACTCACCATCAGTCCGTGTGGAAGGCGATTATCCTTCCAAGCGCTGGAAATGAGAGAGGGAAAAATTACCACAATCTACCCTAATGAGCAACAAATCTACACAGCCTTCTGATACTCATTAGGCCCTGAACTTCACCTTTGGTATTCCTCTCATAAAACAGGACGGATCAGCTAGTTGCTGGTTTAAGTGAATTTCTAATTCTCTAATTAACCTTTTCATTAACACATTTAAGGAAGTTAAATGTGTTAAGGAAGTTTTATAGGAAGTCGACTGCGGGCAATACTATTCTGCATGCTTCTAGCCATCTTCCTCAGCACCTTATACGTAGCATCCCATATGGAGAGATGCTACGCATTAGGCGAATTTGCAGTTCGGATTTTGAATGCGACATTGCCCCGGAGGCAAGTAAAAATCGATTTCTCGCCAGTGGCTATTCACCTAGTGTGATTGATCAGGCTATCAAAAAAATGAAGCAGTGTGAGTGCTTGCAATGTTCAACACTCCGTCCATCATTTCCTTTGGTTTTTGCTTTGTTCGCCATAAGTTGGCTGGGTATGCTCAGACGTGAGTCCCTTGCTCACTTTGCCACTGGATTCAAGCAAGCCTGGCTGAAGATGGCTGAAATGCCAGAAACCGGTTCAGGGAAGACATGGCTTGGCAGTTCGGGCGGGACTGTTCCCATGAGGCACAGGGTCAGACTGATTTGCATATGGCCATGTCTGAACTGGGGTGGCAGAGTGGGCCACCCCATTGCTTGCAATGTTCAACACTCCGTCCATCATTTCCTTTGGTTTTTGCTTTGTTCGTCATAAGTTGGCAGGGTATGCTCAGACGTGAGTCCCTTGCTCACTTTGCCACTGGATGCAAGCAAGCCTGGCTGAAGACGGCTGAAATGCCAGAAACCGGTCCTAGCAAGCTTGTTTCCGGTCCAGGAAAGACATGGCTTGGCAGTTCGGGCTGGACTGTTCCCCTGAGGCACAGGGTCAGACTGATTTGCATATGGCCATGTCTGAACTGGGGTGGCAGAGTGGGCTAAAGAACGGTGATGGATTAAACCCAGATCAGTTGACTGGGGGTGAGTGCTTGCAATGTTCAACACTCCGTCCATCATTTCCTTTGGTTTTTGCTTTGTTCGCCATAAGTTGGCAGGGTATGCTCAGACGTGAGTCCCTTGCTCACTTTGCCACTGGATTCAAGCAAGCCTGGCTGAAGATGGCTGAAATGCCAGAAACCGGTCCTAGGAAGCTTGTTTCCGGTCCAGGGAAGACATGGCTTGGCAGTTCGGGCTGGACTGTTCCCATGAGGCACAGGGTCAGACTGATTTGCATATGGCCATGTCTGAACTGGGGTGGCAGAGTGGGCTAAAGAACGGTGATGGATTAAACCCAGATCAGTTGACTGGGGGGGAGTGCTTGCAATGTTCAACACTCCGTCCATCATTTCCTTTGGTTTTTGCTTTTATCAAAAAAACGAGGCTTCTCTCTAGAACAAAAACCTTGCTCCCTAAAGTGAAACACAATTCTATATTGGATGTGGCCCCCACTTTTCAATCTAGGATCATCCTTACGTTCAGTAAACAACATCAAGAACTAAGGAAGATTTTTAAACGCAATTGGAATTTGATCCAGGGTGACCCAATAATTGGGGGCGCTGTAACTAGCAAACCGGCTCTAACATTTAGAAAAGCATTCTCTATGAGTGATTGTTTAGTGAGGAGTAGCCCTGAATCAGTTTCCACAGCAACCTGGATGGCCCAAGTAAAAGGTTTTAGAAAATGCCCCAGCTGCAAACCATGCAAATTTGGCTGCAGCAAAGCCCATTTTTTAAGTCCGTTCAAATCCAAACCTAATGAGATCAACAAAAGATTAACTTGCAAAACCGAATTTGCCTTATATGTGCTGGAGTGTCCTTGTGGGCTTAAATTGAGTATTTATATATTTATATATTTATTCAAATATTCAATATTCAAATATTTATATAGTTACTGATGAACAAAGGAGATAACATTTTTGAATTGTGCATGGTACCTCTTCGAAATGGTGGGATGAAGATTTGAAAGCGGAACTTTTCGCTGTCTATCGATTTGTGTTGATGATGTCATTTTCTGCTGTGTTGCCCTTTAAATGCTGCTTATTCCCACAGCAACGCGTCATGTGATCAAGGCCCGAGTGGGGGTAGAAACGCTTCATGACGGACAGGCTCGACAAATATTCAATAAAGTAAACTTGATTGGCACTGATTTCTGGGTCCGCTCTCCGTCTTTTTCTACCCATGGGAGGCAGAAACATAAGGCGAATTTACGTTCACACATTTAAATGAATAAACAACCCAACTCATTTCTGTAGATGTTCAAATCCAAATTTATATTAATTTATATTAATATTGCAAATTAAATCATTCATTTGATCAAGTTGCCATTCATATTTACCTATTCTGGCTAAAGTCGTCCTCTATGTCAAATCTGGCAGTCTCGCAAATCTATGCCCATCAATTTTAGTAGGTTCAGTTCATCAGGAGTTTGGGCATTAATTCAGTCCATCAAAGATTCAGGCTAACAGCTGTCCTGCAGTGTCACCGTCCTCTCCATCAGCATAACGTCAGGAAATCAAGAAAGGCCAGAAACGAACCCACCTCTCTATTCTACCATAATTTATAGTAAAAATCATTGACAATTTGTATGAAAAACGGGTCTTCAAATGTTCTGATTGGTCCATTGAAATCGTCTGACAGGATTCTCATCAAAATAAAGACTCTGATGTCATTGTTCTTGAATTATCCGGTTTTTAGTAGCACATTATTGTTCATTCAGAAAAGCTGGCTTGCTTCCCGGAGCAACCTTGAAGGGTACATGTTCATCTGGGGTCAGATTGAGGCCACTGTGTAGCTGTTGTCAGCGCAGGCGCACTTCACCCAAGCCTTGTTCAGCGTTGGCAGTCGGGTTAGGCACCAAAGGCAGTCATCTTTCGATAGGCCAAAATGGTCAACTTCAACAAAGAAACACAAAAGCGTAATTAATACATGGAAATGACTAATCAAATGTTATTCCCTCGCTAATACCCATATGTGTATGTATTTATCTAGCCAAAGCAACACTCAGTGCGGTTTATACGTACTAAATAAAGCACAAACCACAAAGACATCACAAAAGCGACATATATCATGCAATATTCTAATTGTCTATCATTAGTATGCGTACGAAATTTAGTTCACGTATTAATTAAGCCATGCAGATGCAAATCCCACGTATAATTCATACATTAGTAAGGTTGGTAAATATTTTCCACACCACTCCAATCCATTAGTTCGATTATAATTAATTAATTAATCTAATTAATAAACAACATGCAAAATGGGGTGGGTATACAAATTTTTGCATAACCCGCTCCAGCAAGCGCCCTTCCGGGCTTTCATTGCCCTGTGGGGTGCTTCCGCTGTTCTGGCCCTCCTTGAACTGGTTGTTTCTGGTGGCCTCGTTGCTTCTCGCCCTCTGGGGCTCCACCTTTGGGCTTGGGGTCTCTGGGGTTTGCCTCTTTTCCGGCTTTGGACTGTTTGTCTTTGCCTTGTCACCTTTGGGGCTGGCTCCCTTCCGCTTGGCGGTTTTCGGGGCTGGGGTCGGTGGTGCCTGGGTGCCCTGCTTGTACTTTTTTTTTCTTTATGGGGTTTGATGTCTCCTTGGTGCTGCTGGTGACTTCTGCTTCCGGGGTGCTAGTTCGTCAGGTGCTTGGTTGTGTTCCTGTTGGTGTGGCTGTGGCTTTTTAGTGTGTCTGGTCTCCTTGG